>NC_081554.1:90171608-91371608 GCF_963082655.1 Stomoxys calcitrans
AAAATCCATCCTGTCAAATTTCGAGAGAATCGGTTAGCAAATGACCATTTTATTGCATTATTACTGCAAATCGGACGAACATATGCATGTGGGCTATATCCAAATCTAAAGCGATATTTTCCAATTTCAATAGGCTTCGTCTCTAGGTCGAAAAACATGCCTGTACCAAATTTTAAGGCTATCGAATGAAAATTGCGTGGACAAACGGATAGACAGACGGACATAGCTAAATCGAATCAGAAAGTGATTCTGAGTCGATCGGTATACTTGTCAACGGGTCTATCCTTCTTCCTTCTGGAGTTACGAACAAATGCACTAAGTTATAATACCCTGTTTCACAGCAGTGGTGTAGGGTATAAATACTCTTAGTACTTTCCCAATAAAAGAGATTTGTTTCTTCTTAAGTTCGAAAGGCTTTTTTTTTGTTGCGAGTAAACATCTGCCAGGCATAGCACCCTTATTATACTCTCCACCATACTAATTTCATCATTCTGTTTGTAACTTCTCGAAATATTCGTCTGAGACCCCATAAAGTATATATATTCTTGATCGTCGCGACATTTTATGTAGATCTAGCCATGTCCGTCCGTCCGTCCGTCTGTCTGTCGAAAGAACGCTAACTTCCGAAGGAGTAGAGCTAGCCGCTTGAAATTTTGCACAAATACTTCTTCTTAGTGTAGGTCGGTTGGGATTGTAAATGAGTCATATCGGTCCATGTTTTGATATAGCTGTCATATAAACCGATCTTGGGTCTTGACTTCTTGAGCCTCTAGAGGGCGCAATTCTTATCCGATTGCGATGAAAGTTTGCTCGACGTGTTTTGTTATGATATCCAACAACTGTGGCAAGTATGGTTCAAATCGGTCCATAAACTGATATAGCTGCCATATAAACCGATCTTGTGTCTTGACTTCTTGAGCCTCTAGACTGCGCAATTCTTATCCGATTGGAATGAAATTTTGCACGACGTGTTTTGTTATGATATCCAATAACTGTGCCAAGTATGGTTCAAATCCGTCAATAACTTGATACAGCTGCCATACAAACCGATCTTGGGTCTTGACTTCTTGCGCCTCTAGAGGGCGCAATACTTATCCAATTGGAATGAAATTTTGCACGCCGTGTTTTGTTATGACTTCCAACATCTTCCAACATTCAAATAAGTCCATAACCTGATGTAGCTGTCATATAAATCGATCTGGGCACTTGTCTTCTTGAGCTTCTCGAGGACGCAATTCCTATCCAAGTTGGCTGAAATTTTGCATGACGTATTTTATTATGACTTTCAATAACTGTGACAAATAGGCTTCAAATCGGTTCATAACCTGATAAAGCTGGGATTTTGACTTCTTGAGCTTCTAGAGGTTGCAATTATTATCCGATTTGCCTGAAATTTTTTGCGATGAATCCTCTCATGACCGTCAACATACGTGTCTAATATGGTCTGAATCGGTCTATAGCCTGATACAGCTCCCACATAAATCGATCTCTCTATTTTACTTCTTGAGCCCCCAAAGGGCGCAATTCTTATTCGAATTGGCTGACATTTTGCACATATAATTTAATTGTGGTCCGAACCGGACCATATCTTGCTTTTGCTAAAATTATTCGTAACTTTTTTTTGTAGAACAGTGTTATAGTTGTTACTGTTGCCGATCATGGTGACGATGATGGTGATTTGCTGTTGCTACCAATGGCATTGGTGTGGCATCCGATGAGGTACTCGACATGATATGGTTATTGTTGTTGTTGTTGTAGTTGCTGTCTATATTTCCCATTTGGAAGCGCCACCAAAAGGCGGCACAGCAGCAGTGAGCGACAACAATCCAGCAATAGATTTAAATTGTGAATTCTTGGTCTCTCGCCGAAAAGAAGGAAAAAAAAGAAAACAACAACAAACACCAGCCAACGAAGCACAAAAAATCTTTTCGAATATGAAGAATTGAATTGAAACTCAAGTACACGCATGCTGCAAACAATTGAATTAAAGTTCTTTATAAATGAATTTTATATATGAAATTTTGTAGGTTGGTTTTGTGCTCCGGGAAGAGATGTACGTACTATGTACCCCTTTGATATTTTTCGGCTTGGACTGACTGGCCGGCTGGCCGGCATGAATATATTTTTAAGTGGGGTCCAGTAGCAACAATTATTATTTTGTTTGCTTATTTTGTCTTTTTTTGCTATTGTTATTGTCTGTATATATTTTTGCAAAGTTAATCAAATGTCTGCATATAGCGCTTTTTCGTACAACATGCGCCTGGGACTCGGACTCTATTGCTTTGGCGTTTGTAGTATGAAGCACACACTTGGCGGGCTATCATTTTTTCTTTCATTTTTACTCTCTGAGTCAGTTAATTGATTTTTTCGGCCCATATTTAATTGCGTATTGTGGCGGTTAACTCAACGATGTTTTGGTTCTCTTTTTTTTTTGGGCAGCATCAAGTTTTTGATTAAAGACCATTGAAGTTCAAAGGAAATGTTTTCGTTATCTCAGACAAACAGCAATTATTGCAATTGAAATTCTAATAAATATGACATGCAGGGCAAAATATTAGAAATCAAATCAATTTAAAGCATTAATGTAAACCATTTGAGCTAGTAGACAATATGCCATTGATTTAAAGTATGAGTGGAAAGTGCAAACGTTTGCTAGACCCTTAAAACAAAAAAATCTCAGATTGTCTAATAGTTGAGAATTTAAAAATTTTCAGTTTTTCGTAACCATTTACTTTGTTGTATAGAATAATCTCTGCCTGCTGGTGGCTAAAGATAATCCAACTCCTCGTTTTAGGAAATTATAATGGTCCAACAGTCAAAAAGTTTAGCCTCCACGAGATAACTATCGAAACACGAGGAACCAAACATTCATACATTCATTCAAACATTCATACAGTGTGTTAGATGTACGATCGATCCGTGGAGCAAATATAGATTCGGATCATTATCTTGTTGCAGCAAAGGTTCGCACAAAGAGAGACAAAGAAGGAAATCTGTTAACTGACACAGATTACATGCTGAGGAAATGGAAAGAACATTTTACCAAACTGCTAGTGTCCGACGTTGGCGGCGAAGAGGATACCGCAGAACCAATCAATGATGATGGTATTAAATGTTTTCCCCCTAGTCAGAATGAGGTCCAAGTAGCAAAGACCCGACTAAAGAACAACAAGGCAGCAGGAGCCGACGAGTTACCCGCTGAACAATTTAAGACCGGAGGCGACACGCTGATAAGGCATATGCATTAGCTTATCTGCACAATCTGGCTAGAAGAACGCATATCCGATGATTGGAATCTCAGCATACTATGTCCCGTACACAAGAAAGGAGGCAAGACGGAATGTGCCAACTACAGAGGAATAAGTCTCCTCCCCATCGCATACAAGATACTCTTGAGCGTACTGTATGAAAGATTAAAACCTAAAGTCAATTAGATAATTGGGCCCTATCAATCCGGCTTTGGACCTTGTTAATCCACCCTGGACCAGATATTCACACTGCTCCAAATCCTGAAAAAAAGCCCGAGAAAGACAAATCAACACCTACCATCTCTTTGTTGACTACAAAGCCGTCTTCGATACTCCTTTACGTTCAAAGGTTTTTCAAGCCATGTCTGAGTTTGGTATCCCTGCAAAATTAATAAGAATCTGCAGGATGACACTTGCTGATACGCGTTCCTCAGTAAGAATAGGAAAGAATCTCTCCGAACCATTTAATACCAAAAGAGGTTTCAGACAAGGAGACAGCCTATCGTGTAATCTCTTTAATATTAGGATGAAGAAGATTATACGAAATTCAGATTTGAATAGATATGGCACACTAATCATAAGAGAAAACATTCGTCTCGTCTATGCCGACGACATCGATATCATAGGTCGGTCACCGGAAGTAGTAACTGCTGCCGCGTTTGAAAGAATCGAAATAAAGTCAATGAAAATGGGTCTGGCAGTAAATGGAGATAAGACGAAATGGATGGTTCCAACTCCCAAAAAGCCTTGCACAACCGAGCAGATAAAGAAAATGGAGAATTTTGGGAACCAAAACTTTGAGATGGTTAGATTTGGTTAGTTTGAAAAGAGGGTGCAGATATTAATCCGCCCCATGCAACAATGGACACCTAAGCCAGTAATCGGCTTTTTGTGCGCGTAAAGTAACCTCTAAAAAGAAAATTTTAAGTTAGGAATTCCGTGCTACTTACAAAATCCTTAATTGTTTTCAATACCACTCCCCTAACATGGTTCATGTCTGATATTTTGTCTCCACCTAATTATCGGAATCTGTTGGACTCGACAGCCGGGCAATGACAAAGGAAGTGCTCCAACGGCTCATCATCTTCCCCGCATGCCCTACACATGCTATCACTTGCCGCACCGATTTTACATAAGTGAGCTAGGACTACGAGCTCACTTATGTGTCCCGTTATGATACCAATAGCTATACTGGCCTCCTTCTTGCTTCCTTTCAGTAATAGCCTCGTCTGCCCTTTCATTTCCCCTTACTCCGTTATGGCCCGGCACCCAAACGATGCTGAATTTGCCATCCTTAGAGAAGGCGTTAATCTCCTTCTTACACTGCAAGACTGTTCGTGACCTTACCGTCCTGGTTGTTTTTGCCCTTATGGCAATTTTACTGCCGGTAAAAATATTCACACTCGACGTCCTCGCGTTAGCACCACATCACGTCACGCATTCCGTGATCGCCCGGATCTCCGCCTGCAGGACCGTATTTTGGTCAGGCAGTCTAAAACAGATCTCAGTCCCTGGGTTCTCAATGTAAACCCTCAGGCCCACTCTGTCCTCTAGCTTTAATCCATCCTTGTAACATGATCTTCCAGATAGCAATACAAGGGTTCCGTCAATCCAAGACTGTGCCGATGGCAGCAGTGCCTCGCACTCAACTTCAAGGTTCATCTCAGGTATGCGATCGGAAACCTCTTCCCTTCCTTCCAGGTTTCCTATCGTCGCCTCGATTATACCGCGATGGAATGAGCTGCTCCCATCCTCAAAACTTTGAGATAGTCAGTAACTTTATCTACCCCGGCATCGCTGTAACCAAAACGAATGACACCAGTTTTGATATAAAGCGATTAACAATATTGGCAAACAGATGCAACTTTGGACTAAGTAAGCAGATTAGAAACAAAGTCACCTCTCGACAGACGAAGATTACACTATACAAGACACTGATACTACCCGTGTTGTTATATGGTTCTGAACCATGGGTACTTGTGAAAGCAAATGAGGCTGTGCTTGGAGTATTTGAGAGAAAGATTCTTTGTAAAATATATGCACCAGTTTGCGATAATGGAGAATATAGGCGACGTATGAACCACAAGGTGTATGACGACGATAGCAGATAGTTAAACGCATCAAAATACAACGGCTGCGTTGGCTAGGTCATGTTGTCAGAATGGATGCGGAAGCTCCAGCAAAGAAGTCTTTTAAAGGCAAACACGGTGGTACAAGCAAACCGGGAAGACCAAAAGCCCGATGGAAAGATCAAGTGGTGGGAGACACCTCGTAACTGGTTGTCAGAGATTTTAGAATGAGCGCAGAAGATCGTGGCACTTGGAACGCTGTTCTACATTCGTCTGGTGGAACAAACATTTTGTAATAGCCAATTGAAGTAAAGTAAGGATGGTAGGCACCACTGTAGCGCAGAGGTTTGCATGTCCGTCTATGACGCTGAACGCATGCGTTCGAATCCTGGCGAGCAAAAAATTTTCAGTGGTGGTTTTCCCCTCATAATGCTGGCAACATTTGTGAGGTACTATGCCATGTAAAACTTCTCTCCAAAGAGGTGTCGCACTGCGGCACGCCGTTCGGACTCGGCTATAGAATGGAGGCCCCTTATCGTTGAGCTTAAACTTGAATCGGACTGCACTCATTGATATGTGAGAAGTTTGCCCCTGTTCCTTAGTGGAATGTTCATGGGAAAAATTTGCATTTGCAAAGTATTAATAATGGTGTTTGAAAATTTACATCTCATAAATCCGAAAAAGTTTGCCCCTGTTCCTTAATGGAATGTTCATGTGTAAAATTTGCATATGCATTCTAGTTCTGAAAATAGTTTCCTCTTCTTCTTCTTAGGAAATTGTTACCTTCTGCTTTTATTCCCTCAATATTTCTGTTGGGCTTGACCAATGTTATAACGTTTACAAAAATTGTTTTTTACCCAACAACACCTTCTTCAAAGTTTGGTAATTCTTTTTCAGTTTTTTTGCTCTAGTGATATAACAGCAAATCTAGTAAATCATGCCGCTACTCTTTTGAAATTGCAATTCAAATAAAACTTGTCCAAGATGTCAACATTCCCATACATCATATGGCCTAAAAGAATAGGGGGGAAAACTAAGAAAACTAGAGACCCCATAATGAGACGATAATGTCAGTGCCGCATTGCTGTCAACCCACACAAACTCAATCACATTCCTCCATCAGTTCCCACATTTGTGACAAAAAACTCCCACATTTGTATTGAGTTTGTTGTTTTAATTTGTTTTAAAGTCAAGAAATTAAACTAGAATTATTTTCGAAGCCAACTGGCAATATGATATGCGTTACCATTGAGATATATATGAGAAATTATTTTAATTACCAAAACTAAAACTACTTACTTGCCAAGAAAAAAAATGTTGTATTTTTTTCCTTTATAAATTGTGTGTTGTATACTCCTGCTGATGTTGTTGAGTTGCTGTTGTTGTTGCTGGTGCCGCTGCTGCTGCTATTGTTGTAGTTGTTGTCAATAATACTTCTGCAGCTCTCGGCTTGGTTTCTGGGACGTTATAAAAAACCCCCCCCTCTAGAAAAAACCAACTTTTCTTAGACCAAAGCCAAAAGCATTAACATAAATCTGAAAATACACGAGAAGGGCCAGAGACAAAAGAAGAAAGTTAGTTGATTTGTTTTGCTGTTTGTGTTTTTTGTATTTGCTAGACCAAAGTTTGTTGTAAAGATTAATTATTTTTGATAATAAGCGAATATATAATAGTAAAAAATATATTTTTTTTTACTTAAGACTCACAAACAAGTAAAAAAGTATTAAGTCCAGCTGGGTTGAACTTTGGATACCCACCACCACCATGCTAACAATTTTAATTCTCGTTTTCAGAAATTACAATTAATTATAATGGCGGTATACTAATCTAGTAATTCCGTTCCGTAACACCTCGAAATATTGACCTGCGAACTGTATATATAAATTCTTGATTGTCTTAACATTCGAAATATTGACCTGCGAACTGTATATATAAATTCTTGATTGTCTTAACATTCCAAGTCGATCTAGCCATGCATGTTCGTCACTTCTTTCGCTTGAAATTTTCCACCGATACTTCTTCCCAATGTAGGTTGTTGTTGTTGTTGTAGCAGTGTGTTGTGTGATTCTTGATTCTGTTGAACGTCTAGATCCAGGATCTCTACAACTACGATGCGTCGGGCTGGGCACTTAAACGGGTGACACGTTTCGTGTTGTCCCAGGTCACAATCGGGACACATATCCTGCACGTTAGCATCAATCCCTGCTCTGTAGAAGTTGAGGCGGATGCCTCTGCCGGATCGTAATTGAAGCAGAATTAATCAGGAAGGCGGTCGTTCTGCAAGAACCACATTCATTCGTTCGTTCTTTCCCACGCTTCGCCACCCGCCTCTGTCAACCGAGGGGCACCTCCCCATACGTGGATAGCGCGTACACATCAAATTCCGGAATGTGGCGGGTTAGTCGTGTTGTTGTTGTTGTAACTACATTTTCAAGTGGAGGGGGCGATCCTCGTCAAGCTCCTGTAGGTGAGCTTGACGTTCCTACGCTTCTCTACCCGCCTCTGTCAACCGGAGGCACCTCCCCAGGCGTGGATAGCCAGTGCACACCAAATTCCGGAATGTGGCGGGGTAGTCGTGTTGTTGTTGTTTTTGTAACTACATTTCCATGTGGAGGCGGAGATCCTCTTCAAGCTCCTGTAGGTGAGCAAGCTCGTTCGGGTCCAAAGGATCACCGCGGGAACAAGGTGGCAATTGGTTATTTAAAGGCGCCAATAACTCGCCTTGTCATATCGAGCATTGTAGGCACTCAGTATTTGTGCAAGAGCCGGTGGCACCCAACCTCTTACTGAGACTCTCCGCTCGATACCGCTGATTGTCCGCGACTGCAGTTACAGCTACTCCGGATGGAGCATTCCACTATCCGCAACCTGTGGACGCGCCCGTTAGCTCGCAGCTAAGCTTCTCGTGACAGTAATGAACACCCGTCAGATCGGACCTCAATGTTCCAGGCTGTGTAGTGGTCACAGCTATCCCGAGTCAGGGGGGTTAGTCGTAGTTCTATAGTAATGGCTACAGATAGTACCTCAGTCAGTAATGTGACCAATGTACACCCGGTAACTATTCACGGCATCTACTACCGTCATGAATGCTATTTAGACCCGCTTGACCTAAAGGGTGATTTTTTTGAGGTTAGGATTTTCATGCATTAGTATTTGACAGATCACGTGGGATTTCAGACATGGTGTCAAAGAGAAAGTTGCTCAGTATGCTTTGACATTTCATCATGAATAGACTTACTAACGAGCAACGCTTGCAAATCATTGAATTTTATTACCAAAATCAGTGTTCGGTTCGAAATGTGTTCATTCACCGTAACGTTGCGTCCAACAGCATCTTTGAAAAAATACGGTCCAATGATTCCACCAGCGTACAAACCACACCAAACAGTGCATTTTTCGGGATGCATGGGCAGTTCTTGAACGGCTTCTGGTTGCTCTTCACTCCAAATGCGGCAATTTTGCTTATTTACGTAGCCATTCAACCAGAAATGAGCCTCATCGCTGAACAAAATTTGTCAAAATTTGAACACATTTCGAACCGAACACTGATTTTGGTAATAAAATTCAATGATTTGCAAGCGTTGCTCGTTAGTAAGTCTATTCATGATGAAATGTCAAAGCATACTGAGCATCTTTCTCTTTGACACCATGTCTGAAATCCCACGTGATCTGTCAAATACTAATGCATGAAAATCCTAACCTCAAAAAAATCACCCTTTATAAGTTCTCTCTTATGGCGCTGAACCTCACGCTCTAAATCAAGTAGATCCACCTGATGGATACCTGTCCACAAGATGATGATTTGTATGGTCCCTGCGATTAGAGCCCAGAAGGTATTGCTTGGACACTATACAGTTATGTCTTGGCACAGTTCGGATATTTGTTTGCTGCAGGTGAGAGCTGAAGAGACGACAACCAGTTCAATGAGTGGAATTCTGATCTGAATATTATTTCACTGCGTGTCACATAGCTGACAAGACCACACTGGTACTGGATTACTTACCGGCCATTTGCTTTGTGCGTGGCCAACATGGTTTCTTTGTCAGCACCCCAAGTGCTACCGGCAAGTGACTTAAGGACGTTGTTTCTACTTTTGAACTCATCGCAAATCGCTGAGGCATGTGGGGGAATGTGTAAGAGCTGTCAAATATGACGCTCAGTATTTTGGAACACTTGTTGGTCGGAATCGTTAGGTAAGGTTAGGTAAGAGTGGCAGTCCTTAACAGACTCACTTAGACAATTTTAAGTCCATTGTGATACCACAGTAGCGACAGACCAAGGCTTCTGGCGGAAGGTGAATCCACAACCCCTGCACTGGTAATCCAAGCTCGCTACCAACTCGGCTACCGGAGCGCCCAAATTGACTATCCATCCCCATTTACTATCACATTTAGCTCATTATTCACTTCAGGCGTATTTGTAATAAACAATGTGGCTAAAGATTTAGTGTCAGATATCTTTAAATACCTTGCAGGGAAATAAGCAGCAACTTCCTTGAGGTAGACGTTTAACCTATCGCAGATGACATCAAAGGGTGGGACGTCTGATGTCATGATCGTAGAATCATCCGCATATGAGAAATCTCTATGCAGTCTGGAGGGGGTGGAGTGGAGCATAGGTAGAGTTTAAACAGTGCCGGAGATCGTTGGGTGTATCTCCCATATAAACTGGTCTTTCAATTTGGCATCTTGAGCCCCTAGAAACCTCAATTGTTGTAAAATTTGCCTGAAATTTGACACAAAATATTCTGATACGACTTCCAAAAAAAAGTGCCAATTACGGTTCTAATTGGTCTAAAATCGATATCGATTATGGAGCTCATATAAACCGACCTTCCGCTTTGCCACCTTGAGCCCCTGGAAGCCGCAATTGTTTTGAGATTGGGCTGAAATTTGTATGTTATATTTTTTTGTATAAGCATTGTAAGCAATTGTATTAAAATATTTTATTTATTTGTTTAACAAATATATTATAGTGGCGACAATATTTAAAGTACAAAGCTCAACCACACATCTGGCGCGATTACAAGAATATAAATTGGACGCCGTCAATTCTTAATAGCCTCCTTTGTCTGGTATTGAATTGATACCAAATGGTATTAAAAAACTTTACCAATGACTCGAACAAAATAATACCAGGCGGTATTGGCAATGTACCGTCATTATACCCACTGCCGAAGGATGGGGGTATATTCATTTTGTCATTCCGTTTGCAACACTTCGAAATATTCATTTCCGACCCTATAAAGTATATATATTCTTGATCACCGTAAAAATCTAAGACGCTACAGTCTTTAAAAATAGAGAGTCTAAAATTTTGCACAGATTCTTTTTTTTGTTCTTAAGCAGGTTAAGTTCGAAGGTGGCCTATACCGGACTAGATCTTGATATAGGCCCCATATAGACCGATCCGCCGATTTAGAGTCTTAGGCCCCTAAAGGCCACATTTATTACCCGATTTTGCTAAAATTTTGGACAGTGAGTTGTGTTGGGCCCTTCGATATCCTTCTTCAATTTGGCCCAGATCGGTCCAGATTTGAATATAGCTGCCATACAGACCGATCTTTCGATATAAGATTTTGGGCACATTATTGTGCGATGTCGACAAAATTCGCAACAGTGTGTTAAGTTAAGCCTCTCGACATACTTCTACAATATGACAGAGATTGGTTCAGATTTGAATATAGCTGACATACAGATCGATCTTTCGATTTAAGGTTTTGGGCTCATAAAAGGCGCATTTATAATCCGATTTCGCCGAAATTTGGGACAGTGAATTGTGTTAGGTTATTCGACATTTTTCTGCAACTTGGCACAAATCGATTCAGATTTGGATATAGCTGCCATATAGACCGATATCTCGATTTAGAAGTCTTGGCCCCATAAAAGGGGCATTTATAATCCGATTTCACTAAAATTTGGCACAGTGACTTCCACATCCGTGTCGTATATGGTTCATATGGGTTTATTTTTAAATATAGCTACTAAAAAGATCAGTACTTTGTATGCAAGGTATGCATTTTTTACCGGATTTTGACGAAAGGTGGTTTACATCTATACCCGAGATGGTGGCTATCCAAAGTTCGGCCCGGACGAACTTAACGCCTTTTTACTTGTTTTTCTATAAGTGTGCAAATGCAAATATTGCCCATGAATATTCCACTAAGGAACAGGGGCAAACTTTTCACATACGCGTGCAGGCCGATTCAAGTTTAAGCTCAATGATAAAGGGCCTCCTTTCTTCAGCCGAGTCCGAACGGCGTGCCGCATTGCGACACCTCTTTGGAGAGAAGTTTTATATGGCAGTATAGTGCCTCACAAATGTTGCCACATTAGGAGGGGAAAACCACCGCTGAAAATTTTTTCCGATGGTCTCGCCAGGATTATGCTTATGCTAACCTCTGCGCTACGGTGACTTCCTCTATATGTGTGCTAAGACTTTAAATACCTATACGAATGTTGGTCCATAACATAATTTTGCTGGTCTGGCATTTCCTTGAGCTCCGAAATGGCACACTTCTACACTATTCAAACTGAGATTGGACATATAGAGTTATTTTATGAATTCCATCATTCAGTTAGGACTGAATCATTCTGCAACTTGATATAGCTTCCTGCAATACATTCAATATCGTGTGTCGTTAGTCAACGTTGATGTTTCAAAGTAAAATATTCCAATTCTGAAACGTGGATCGCTATAGAAAAGTTTAAGGAGGTCCTGAAGTCATTACTGACACCGGCAAGGCAAGCGGTCCACATTAAACAAATCCATGACTAGCAAAAGCATACCCAAATAAGTTTTAGGGAACTCAGTTTAATCGCTTGATGTGTTACAAATGGAATGCTTAAATTAGTATAACCCTCATTCCAAGATGGATGGAAGGTAACAACAACAATAAAAAAATTAATAAAACCCAAGTCTCCTCAGGTTACGACAACTAACCAATATCTAGATAATGTTAATTAAAATATTTGTATAATTTTGTTTTCAAAAAATATATATACACACGTTTTTGCTTCGTTTTTTTTTTTAATTTTTTTATGACCACTTTTTCTACTTATCTATTTTTTTTTTTGTTTTTGCGCTAAGGGCGTTTTTAGCCAAAGCAACTAACTAAGAGCTGATGGTGGTAGCTGGTTGATGACGTTAAGACCATAATTTCTTAATAATAAACCAGAAGCAAATGAACTTTCTCAAAAGGGGTCAATGAATTTTGTTCATATACGAATTCGTTGGTGGTGTTTCCAATTTCTTCTAGCTTCTCCCAAAAACAACAACAACAACGACAACAAAGGCAAATGTATGATAGTTTCCAAGTGTTGTTGTTGCTTTTTCAATTTTTGGCAATTTTGTTTGAATTTGTTATTGTTTTTTGCGCAGCCAAAACAGAAAACGGTTAACCAAAGACAACGAAATCACAGAACAATGGCTGTAGTTTAGATGTGGCCACCATAACTATCACCAAGCCATATGTGATGATTTCAAAGTGTACAGAAAGAAAAAAGAGACTAGTTTTGGCTTAACAAAACACGCGCAGATCAATACAAACAAAAGTAGAAACTATTTAAGCCAAAGCAAAAAAGGTAAGAAACAAATACAACAACAACAACAACAAAACCAAGACAGCACGGTAATACACACCATGTGTCAATTATGTTAACTAATACGCTGTTGTAGTTAAAACGCAACACCAACAACAACAAATAGTAAAACAACATAAATTCCTTTTAATCATTTTTTATTGAATTTAAAATTAGGAGAAATAGTTTTTTTTTTGTGCTACGCTTTGCAAAGACATTCTACGATTTGTTTCCCTCTCTCTCTCCCCGTTTTATTGTTTTAGAATAAATTAATTACGTATGACAGTTAGATTTAAAGAGAAGAAAAAATCATAGAAGATGGTTTGGCGAAAAAAGAAGAACACTTTAATTACCTTTTTTTCATATATTTGTGTGTGTATTATTGAAAAACGATGAAGGTAGTTATGGCTGAGAGGTAAAACCAAAAAAAAAAAAAACAAATGGGGACAAAATCTTATTTAAGCATACTGATGACACCAACATATTCAAATGTGATATTTTGTTGTCTCTCTTTCAAATTCCCCAAAACAATCTAAATAAGTAACGATAATGGTGGTAGTTGGTCGGATGGTCATTTAAACGGGTTTTGTTAAAAAACTTTGAAAAAAAAAGAACCGAGGCCAAAAAGAGATGATGGCATTTACATTTTAATTTTTGAGATCATCGCTCAAATAATTAAAGAAATTAAGAAAAATGCTAAAATTTTGCTTTGAGCTAAATTTACAAAAATAATAATGTAAGATGGGCCTTAGAGATTGCAGCTTCAGGCTTCAAAGCTTCAGGCGTAAAGTATTTAGCTAAAACTTTGATTTTCAATCAAAGCCGATTATTATATAGTGCTTGTAAAAGTCTCAAGCCATATTATCTTGAAGTTGATGTTAAGTTTATTAACTACATCTAGTGAATGTATAAGCTGGACAAAGTATTGATGCTGGCAAGACATTTTTAGTTGCTAGAAATCCATGTTGCTTAGATTCTTAGCTGAGTAGTCCTCATACTATTGTAACGATTGAACTATGGGGCAGGTTTTCTAAGCAAAAAGTCAAAATTTCAAATGAAAAATTTGAACAAAGTATTAACGGAATTCTTTTATCAATACTCTGTAACACTAAAAAGTAAAATCCGAATCTATCTGGTAACACATCACAACGCTATACTGAGCTGTCAAAGGTGACATGTTTTTTATGCATCATTTTCTGTTATTGAATATAAATAAACTTTGAAAGTATTTTAGACTCCAAAAAGTAAATATAAATATTTCAACTATTGTTTTAAAATGGAAAACCCTTCTATAGGTATGTAAAATAAGATAGTAGAGTGGTTATCTATTGAGACCGTAATTAAATTTATAGATTGCGATGTTGTAAGGAAAAAATATCGCCCATATGTTGGTTATAGTAAGGAAAGTGAGCGACAAAAAAGAGAGATTGCTTTGAAAGTGCCACCGGAACACGGACACCATACCCAGCTTTTGATTCATGCTGCTTCTGTTGCGTCCGGACCGATTTTGATAAAATTGTTCACACATATTGGGAAGTCAAATAAAACACCATACGCTAAAAGATCGGACTGTAATAGTGGCTTCTACGGTCTTAAAAGTCCAGATAGAATGAAAGATATATATGGAAGCTACAATATATCTAAATCTGAGCCGATATGAACCAAATTTGGCAGATTTAGTTCTAGGTCCATTATAAACATCTGTACGGTAGGGTCTCATGGCACTCATGACTCACGAGACGCTCACGACTCAAGAGAAAATCGAAACTGAAGCTTAAACATATAAAAGCGTGCTAAGTTCGGCCGGGCCGAATCTTGGGAACCAACCATCATGGGTTCTGCTAAAAATTTATACAAAATAAATTAAGTTGTAGAGGATAATTTTATTCTACATACCAAACTTCTGTCAAACCAGTAAAAATTAAAAGTTCTAGGAACCGAAAAAGAATGATCGAGAGATTGTTTTACATGGGAGCTATATCAGGTTACATACTGATTTGGACCATACTTGGCACAGTTGTTGGAAGTCATAACAAAACACTACATGCAAAATTTCAGCCAATATCAGGTTATAGACTGATTTGGAACGTACTTGGCAAAGTTTTTGGAAGTCATAACAAAACACTATATGCAAAATTTCCACCAAATCGGCTAAAAGTTACGGCTTCTAGGGGCTCAAGAAGTCCAGTCTGTTTATCGATATGGCTTATTTGCAATCCCAACGATCTACATCAATATTAAGTATTTGTGCAAAATGTCAAGCGGATAGCTTTACGTGGGTATAGAAACCAACGAAAAACAAGACCTTTGGATACCTACCACCTTGGGTATATATGTAAACCAACTTTCGTCATAATCAGGTGAAAAATGCATTATTCATGCACCTATAGCAACTACATCGAAATATGGTCCTGTTTGAGCAAATTCGGCACGGATATTGTGCGGTCTGATCAATCACTGTTCAATATTGGTCCTTTTGATAGCTATATCCAAATATAGACTGATCAGAACCATAAAGAACACGGATGTCTAAAATAAGCCACTGTGTCGAGTTTCAGCGAAATCGGCAAAAAATTAACCTTTAATTATCAAAATTGTTTAAAAGGAGAGATCGGTCTATATGGCAGCAATATCCAAATGTGGACCGATCTCGGTCAAATTGAAGAATTAAAAGTGTGCTAAGTTCAGCTGGCCCGAATCTTGGGTTTCCAACACCATGGATTCCGCTACAAATGTACCCTTATTAACTGAGTTTTTATATGAATTAGTTTGGTCTCAAGAAGTCATATCGGGATATCGGTACTTAGGGGGACCTATAACACTTGTCGCTGTTGATGTAAGTCATAATATAGGGTTTGGGCAAAATTGCAGCCAAATCACGTGAAAATTTAGGCTTCTAGGGTCTCAAGAAGTCAAATCGGGGGATCGGTTTTATGGTGGTTGTCTCCAAATCAGCACCGATCAGCAAATGGGCCATTTGCAATCCCAAATGACCTACAACAAGAAGAAGAATCTGTTAAAAATTTCAAGCGGCTAGCTTTACGCGTGCCACCGCTATCGTGATTTCGACAGATGGGCGGGCGGACACGGCTAGATAGACTCAGAATGTCGAGGAGATCCAGAATATCAATGGGGTCGCAGTTCAAAAGTTCGAGGTGTTATAAACGGTATGACTAAAGAAGTATACCACTATTCTATGGTGGTGGGTTTAAAAAGATGTCGAAGGGTCTAACACACATCTTCCTCTCTTCTGATTTTAAGTTTCTTCATATCTCGCTTACCACGTCACCAAATTCAGAAAATAATAATGGCACTTTAAAAATTAAATGTCGGTAAATCGGATATTTTTTGCATAACATATGCTCTAATGAATGAAACTCTTAAATTGTAGAAAAATTCACTTTGCCTAAACTCACATTTTAATCATTTCTATAAAACTTTAAAATTAATCTCAAAAAACGCATGTCCTGCTTTCTTTACTCAAACGCAAGAACTGCTATTTATAAATCGCCAAGTACATGCCCAGTAAACCAAATTTCAGACATCAGACATTTCTGAACAAATACGGAACTTTACTGACAAGAACTTACCGAAATCTGTTTGGTTTTCCGAGGGATTTTTTTCGACTGCTATGAAAGAGTTTTGAACGTCTCTGAAGAACCTATAGCAACTTTTGAGGCGGAAAGCTTATTCTGTATATTTTTCTTAAAGGAAAGATAGTGTGACAGTTCAATCGCAAGATAAATATAACTAAAGTCGAGCCTCGATTATCCGGGATGCTCAGGATTGGAGGCATTACGGATAATCTTTTTTGTACCAACCACCATTGGATAGGGGGTATATTTGGTCACTCCTTTTGCAACACATCGAAATATATTACAAAGTACACAAATGTCGAATCGTCGTAAAATTCTAAGACTATTTTACGATGTCCATGTGTCAGTCCGTCCGTCAGTCGTAATCAGTCTACAGCCTTCAAAAATTGATATATTGAGCTAAAATTTGGCACAAATACGTCTTTTTGCTGTACGCAGGTTGAATTCTTGAACGAGCTAAATCTGACCATTTTTGGATATAGCTACTATATAGACAGGCTACCGTAGCGCAGAGGTTAACATGTCCGCCTGTGACTCTGAACGATTGGATTCAAGTCCCGGCAGTACCATCAGAAAAATTTTCAGCAGTGGTTATCCCCCTAATGTTTGCGACATTTGTGAGGTACTTTACCATGTTAAAACTTCTCCCCAAAGAGGTGTCATTGTGCAGCACGCCGTTCGGACTCGGCTATAAAAGGAGGTCTTTTATCGTTGAGCATAAAATTGAATCGGACAGCACTTATTGATTTGTGAAAAGTTTGACCCAGTTCCTTTATGAAATATTCATGAACAAATTTGCATTTGATATATATAGACCGATCTGCCGAGGAGTAGATAAACTTTTAAACCTACTTTTCAATTCCGGTTATATTAATTTTCTGGGCAATTTACCCAAGACATTTTGTAAAACTGCAGAACTATCAAATTCTTCATATGACGTGACTAGTATTTGCACAATATTTTAACGAAATGCACTTTAAAGCTCTATAGCGCACCATGGTCTATCGGATGATTTAAAGAAGTGCTATTCGGTGGAAAATTTTTTTCAATAACATTTTCAGGTTTGACATTATTTACGTTTGTTTTCTCTTTACAGAAGGATTTTGCAATCATCTTTTAGGCCAGTTTTCATTCAATGATCTCTTGTGTCAGGAACAAAATGATTGTTAAACATTTCTTGAGATATTTGTTTAGTTACCAAATTTTTATATTGCCTTGTTAAAGAGCTGAATTAAGATTTCATCAAATTCACCGTTAATCATTATTCCAAGCAGTATTTCTCCAAGGCATCTATCATCCTCTGCAGATCCTCATGATTATCAGACAGCAGAACGATATCATATGCATAAAGCAGATCTTTAATAGTAGTGTAAGCCACATTTACTCCACCTGAAAGGGAATCTGTGAGGCCGTTGATGTGCAGAGAAGACAACATAAGACTTAGTATAACTTGTTTCACTCCATTTTGCACTGCAAATGTGATAGAACCCATATTTTGCTATCACTATTATCATATAAGTGCATAAGGAGTCGAATCGTCTATGCTGACAGACCCACACAGGATAGTTTGTTCCTTGACATAAAGTGGAAAGCGCAAGAGAAATTATAAAAAAGCGTAAGTTCGTTTGCCATACTTCGGTGAGTTGATACTCTTTAAAGGGTCAGGATGCCACCTTAGCGCAGAGGTTAGCATGTCAGCCTAAGACGTTGAACGCCTGGTTTCGAACCCTAGCGAGGCCATTGGACAACATTTTCAGCTCTAATGCTGGCAACATGTGTGAGGTACTATGCCATGTAAAACTTCTCTCCAAAGAGGTGGCGCACTGCGGCATGCCGTTCGGACTCGGCTATAAAAAGGAGGCCCCTTATCATTGAGCTTAAACTTGAATCGGACTGCACTCATTGATATGTGAGAAGTTTGCCCCTGTTCCTTAGTGGAATGTTCATGGGCAAAATTTGCATTTTTGCAAAGGTTCAGCTTAGTCGGGTTACGGTATGGCATCTGGTTTTGGTCATAATTTGAACTTAGTTAACAAGCAGAATTATTAAGGGACTCTTTCAGCACATAAATGTGTTCATAACCAATGAAGAATTCAAAAAAATATATCAATTACTTGTTCTTGGAGGGATGTTTGTGAAACCGTTTTCTCGTTGTTTATTTGTCACTCTTCGTGGGTAACTATGGTAGCAACACTGTAATGGATTTATTGAACTTGTTGAGGGGATACGATAGAACAACACTTTTTGTTTTTAAGGGATAAATTCGCCTCAGCATTGAAATTTTTTACAGAATAACATAATTTTTGATATAAGCCGTCCACCTGGTGTTGCGATGTTCTTCTTAATTTTTTAAGTATTATTTGAAAGTTGTAACAGAAATCGATATAAATTTCACGTAGGCTGATAGACTTTAATTGCTGGCATCATTTGATTTCCCAATTTAAACACTTTTAAGATTATCGCTGACAACTATAACATTTGTTTATGGTTATTTGTGCTGAAATTTTGCACAATGAGTTCTACTATGGCCTCCGAACATCCAAACCAAGTATGGTCCGAATCGCTCGATAACCTGAAATAGTTCCAATAGCATGACAATCTTTGGCAATACCCACCACTGAAGGATGGGGGTATATTCATTTTGTCATTCCGTTTGCAACCCATCGAAATATCCATTTCCGACCCCCTGAAGTATATATATTCTTGATCAGCTTAAAAATCTAAGACGATCTAGCCATGTCCGTCCGCCTGTCTGTTGAAATCACACTACAGTCATTTAAAATAGAGATATTGAGCTGAATCTGTGCACAGATACGTTTTTTGTCCATAAGCAAGTTAAGTTCGACGATGGGCTATGTCGGACTATATGTTGATAAGCCCCCATATAGACCGATCCGCCGATTAAGGCCCATTAAAAAACACATTTATTATCCGACTTTGCCGAAATTTGGGACAGTGAGTTGTGTTAGGCCCTTCGACAGCCTTCTTCAATTTGGCTCAAATCGGTCAAGATTTGGATATAGCTGCCATACAGACCGATCCGCCGATTTGGGGTCTTAGGCCCATAAAAGCCACATTTATTATCCGATTTTACTGAAATTTGGTACAGTGAGTTGTCTTAGGCCCTTCGACATCTTTCATCAATTTGGCCGAGATCGTTTCAGATTTGGATATAGCTACCATATAGACCGATCTCTCGATTTAGGGTTTTGGGGCCATATACGGCGCATTTATTGCCCGATTTTACCAAAATTTCCCAAATTTCCCAGTGAGTTGTGTTAGGCCCTTCGACATTATTCTTCAATTTGGCCCAGATCGGTCCAGGTTTGGATATAGCTGCCATATAGACCGAAAGGCGCATTTATAAACCAATTTCACTGAAATTTGACACCGTGACTTATGTTAGGCTTTTTGGCATCGGCGTCGTATATGGTTCCGATCGTTTTATTTTTAAATACATTTTGTTATACACAATTGAACAATGACTTGTACTTTTTAGAATTTGGTCCAAATCGGAACATATTTCGATAAAGCTGCTATGGGGCATAAGGTATGCATTTTTCAACGGATTTTGACGAAAGGTGGTTTACATATATAGCCGAGGTGGTGGGTATCCAAAGTTCGGCCCGGCCGAACTTAACGCCTTTTTACTTGTTTTCTACATCAACTGATGTTTGTTTCAAGTTTATCTTTAATTATTCCATATTTGTTTGGCAAAAATTCACATTACACTGAGAGTAATTAAAAGCATATAAAAAACTTGACTTGCTTTTGAGTAAAGATTGATAATCCCAAGTTGTTAATCCAAAGACGTAGGTTGATTGTTGAGAGAGCTGTGCAAAATTCCAATTAGTTTTTCAGCAAATTATTGTGGGCTATTTTTTGTTTAGTTTTTTCACAAATATTCTTCTAATCTTTTAAAAGTATTTTTCATCTTTCTTCATTTTAGAAAATCACTAAACACAAATTTTTGTTCGAAATATTCAACTCAGCTGGAGTTAAGTTGTCCAGATTGTAGTTTGAAGATTTAAAAAAGGCACCAAATAAGCACGCACACATTAAGGCAGCAAAGCCAGCAAAACAAACGCGTATAATAAACGACCGAATACTTGCCGCTTGTTGCAGCAGCAAAAGACGAATTAGAACTAAACGGACTCCTCATCATTCGGGGGCAAAAACATACAGCAAGTGCTGCGGCAGCGGCGGCCCGCCTGAAGCAGCAGCAGCAGGTAGCAGCCAGCGGCAGAGGAGGTTATTTCTTAGTCTTTTAGTGCCCTGAACTGCATTCGATTGCAGCTAGCCGAAGAAGACAGTGTTGCCGCGCTGCATTCACTGAGGTTTTACTATAAATTTCCCCCTTTCCTGCTCTGCACACAGAAGTGGTGGCGAAAAACCCAATTGTTTGTCAGGGAGAATTTGGACGAACAAATGTTTGTGAAACAATTTGAATTTTTTCTTTGAGAATTAAAGGTGAGAGCATTTCACTTGCGATGTGATATTAGGAAAGTAAAACACTTAGAAATTGCGTAGACTATTTGAAGAAAAAAGAAAGTCATAATGCCATAAATCTCTTTTATTACTATCCCGGTTACTTGCCAAGGCCTCGTTTCTATTCCTTAAGGTGTGCGTAGAGCGTATGTAGGAGGCGTTTTCCTTTCATTGTCTCAGACATGCACCGCATTTCCATGTTTCAGATTTTCCTACATTTTAGTTACACTTTATGCTAGGGTACGGAGATTTTTGTGTGTCCGCATTTTTTGCCATTTGTCTCGCATGGTCATTGGACTTTTCTCACGTTTTGGCCCTAGGGCTGCAAATGAGCAATGCATAGAGGAAAATTTATTACAAATGTTTGAATGTGGAAAACGTACCGGCCTGGTCAAAAATACCTTTTGGATAATAAAAATTCACTTTAATTACTTGAAGACTAAAGAAGGCCAAGATGAGACGATGCAAGGTTTGTGTGACAATATTTGGCTTAGTCGAATGTTTATAGGGGGAAAAAAGTGTCATAAAATCATAACTTATCCCCGTTCACTTTCAAACTACAACGAAATGTGTCATAATTACTTGGGTAATGGTCAACCACAATACAAATTGTCATAGTTTTATGGCCATAAAGAACACAAACACCCACACTCAGTTACTAAACTGTGTTTTCATAGTTTTATGACCAGGAAGTGGATTAGAATGTTTCAAACCGCTCTTGGGTACCTGAAAAATCCTTCAATTGCTTGTAGGTGGCATGCACTGCATAATGTCATTGTATAAGTGTCAGGAATTCCCTCGCCTAAAAATAGACTTCTATTCTGTCTCATGCATCTTGAATGGTATGAATGGCAGCCCGAAGAATGGCCGCGTATGAATGTGTTTTAGAAAAAAAACCCAAGCAATAGTGCAAAAGAGGAGAGGAGAATAATAAGAGGTCTTAAAATTAGTTTTGACATACGCATGTCATGTCATCATAATTATAATGTATTCCTTACGTTCCTACAGCCTAGGTAAACTGTCAATCATACTACAGGCGAAGAATGTCTGTATGCCGATCCGTCCGTCTGTCTGTCTGTCTATACTTGTCCATGTATGTCGGCACATGTTCCTCTAAATACCCTAATAATTATCCAATCAACACATTTCTCTTGATGTATTTTCCCTAGCAAAAGCCATAGATGGCATACTCATATCAAACGAAGCAAAAAAAAGACAACTTATGTAGGGAGATTTTTTTGTTCTTTTTTGGTCTCTTGTAAAAATAGAACAAAATACCTTAAGGTAAGGTAAATGTTACAAGTACCTAATATAATTAAATAAATTGGGGGTATTGATTTCATGGCATTCATCATCACAACATGTCTTTAAAATGTCATAAATGTTAGAGAGGGGAAGAAAATAAGACACAGTACTTTGATGGCCATTTAATTGATTAATGTCCAAAATGAAACAAAATTACAATGAAGGCAAATGTACCAACATTTACATATTAAGATGAAAAAATTGTTGGGAAAAGACGGAATCATTTTGAAATAAAATCATTGTCACACTAGGGTAATAAATTTAAATTAAGATTTGTCTTATATCCGCTCTACCTTCTTTTACAATGCTCGAAATCAAATTCAACGAACCATTTTTGGGAACGTTTTATATCCTTAAAACACAGTTAGGTTTAAGGCTTAAGTTAGATTTAAGTGGCAGTCTGCCATCAGACTCACTAAGACAGGAGAAGAAAGATGCCTTCTACTTCCTAATCACTTTAAAATGAACAACTTGTGAACGATCACATCTCCTAAATCAGACAATTTATCAAAGAAATGAGAACCTAAAGTGGAACTACTTCTGATTGCCAGTGCGGGGCGCACACACAGCAGATCTTCTATAGTCTCTTCTACCTCGACGTCTTCGCAGCTTCTTCAAAAGTGGTTACTTGCAACCTTCAGTCAGTCAGCGGGTTTTTCGATCAGACAGAGACCTCCTGTCTTGACGGACACAATGAATGAGACGTCTGTTCTAGCCAGCGACAGCATAGCTATAGAATTTTGGAATATTCATAAACGCCCTTTTGTAACCATCCATCGTTCATTGACCTACGGGTCTGATACTGAAGACCTAGCTTACATTTCACTAGAGACATACCCACAGATTCCAGTTCCCCTGTTATGTGTAAGGTAGTAACTAGACTCGCAAGCTCGTCCGCTCTACAATTCCCTGGGATATCTCTGCACCCAGAACAGGTGAATTTTAAACTGTTCAGCCATCTCGTTGAGAGATCTGCAACAGTCGAGGGGGGTTTTTGAATTCAAAAATATGTTCCCCAGAGATTTAATGGCTGCCTGGCTGTCTGAGAAGATATTTATGTCAGTTGTCGTTATGACATTATATCTTAGCCATTCCACCAATTCTTAAATTGCAAGGATCCCCGCTTGATATACACTACAGTGGTCGGGTAATTCTCTCGATATGACCAGCACAAGTCTTCAGAGTACACCCCAAAGCCCATCTGTTTGTCTTGTTTTGATCCACCGTATAGAAGTCTATGCAACTTTTATTGAAATGTATAGCGTAGTTCCGATTCGTAGTTCTATTAGGAATAGTGGTAAAGGACTTTTCATCAAAAAGCGGCTCAGGCAATATTTAATCCCGATTGCCTTGAAAATAGCTCATTGTATTGAGGATAATACAATGTCCGTAGCTGTCGAATGACCAAAGTAAAAGCTCTTTTAGCCACAAAGTAGCAGCCGCAGCAATTTGTCTAGACACAATATCCAGAGGGATTAGATGTAGCATCGAATTCGTCCTCAGTGCTGCTGTGTCATCCTCAGTGCCGCTGTGATGCACAACCATGCCATCTTTTGGATCCGGCTGAGTATTGAACAGTAGGTAGAATTTTGAAGCGTCTCCACCAGACCACAACATAATATAGCATTATAGGTCTGACAACCCAATGCATGATACGGGTTTAAGCCCCCAATGGTTCTCTTACAGGTGTATAAGGCGAGAGTCGCCTTACTTGTTCTTTTCAAAATGTGTGATTTGAAGTTAAATTTCCAATTTCCACAATACCGCCAGGTTTATTGCGCTTTCTGTAAATGGATCATTCCCTCCACCCAATGTGACAGGTTCCACTTAGGTAACTTGTATCTCCTGATGAAAAGAAAAACCCCCGTCTTAGACGGATTTATACCTAGACCACTTTCGGTAGCCCACTTCGCTGTCATACGCAGAGCTTCCTTAAGAATATCTCTTAAAGTGCTGGGAAACTTTGCCCTAACCGCAATTGCCATGTCATCAGCATACGCGACCAATTTCTCTACCTCCTTCGTGTGGTAAGGTTTTCCTGTTTTCGGAATGAAAATTGCCTTTGTGTCCCTCTGTCCCATAGGGCCTGGCGACTTAAAGGAGTCAAAACTTTTTATCGCCCAAAAGATTTTTGACTCAAACACAATTTCCCTAATAACCTTCGACAAATTCATATCAGTAACATCCTCTTCTGAATTCAGAATTCCACCCACAATTTGTTCTGAGCCTTTCTCAGCTCGCCTTTATATTTTCTAATACGCATGTAGACCAACCAGTTCTAGGGTTCACCGTGGCGGTCGCTGTTTGCCCCTTGGCTTGGCGCTATGACATGCTGACACAAGCTAGTCATTCTGGGCCTTCCTGTTGACCATTATGTCTATGTTCTCCGTAGTTTCAACTTCCTTTTTGGTCTAGAAAGGGTAGTCGTGCAGAATGTATCCCGAATTTTATCCCGATCCGCCTTTCTTCTGTCTAACCGAGGGACCACTTCTGCAATATTTTGGACAAGGCTGAAACTAATATAACGATGATCAAAGTAGTAGGTAGGTCGTACCACACTTCCCAGTCGCATATTCTCCGATTCAAAGTTGACATTTAGTACCACCTGCCTGGTCCTGGTAATAAAGATCGGTTTATTCCCTTTATTACTAATCGCCAGATTGCAACTTATACTACGATATGGGGATGGTATTCCTTCTTAACCAATGGCATGGACACCAAGGATTCCCTCATATCCTGAATCCATACCTGACAGACTAAGGGACTGTAATCTCATTCTTTCAACCACCCACTGGAAGATTAGATGAGGCTGATGGCGACCGGAGACATGCAGTATTCGTACTAAACTCCGGCTGTCTTCCATACCTCAACAAGTCTGAAGAAGTTTAACAAGTTTAAACTGAAGGTGTATAGAAGCGGTGGGGTTAGGGTATCAGGAAATGACTCAGCAGATGTTGCTGAAAACTTGTTTGAGAAACTTCACATATCTTTAAAGAGGGTAAGCCGTCGAAACATGAACCGACAAGCTCTGTGTGGGTGGGTCCTCCGGTTGAATTGTGCTTAAGAAGGACGGAAACTCAAAATGTGCTTCGACAGCAGCAGCAAGTGAAGCATCTATTTATTTATTTATTTCCAGCAAATAATGCTTAATTTTGATAAATGCGCACTTTATCAACAAAATAAGTGTGGCAAATTGGCCAACGAATGCATAGTTTCTTGTCACCATGTTTTGCTACCGAAAATTTTAATTGAGATGCGTTTTTGAAAGGGCCGAAAAAGTCAATTCTTGTCATATACTACTGCAATAGCCTATACAGTGCTATTGGCAACAGTTTGGAACATAAAGAACTTGTCATGCATTGGCTGTATACTACAATTGGTAGGCCACTAACGCTATATGGTGCTGGTGGACGGCACTCCAAAAATCCAGCCACTGTTTAAGACTCAAGCGGATCTAGAGGATGACTTGTTTATGCATTAAAGGCCACATTTAAGACGACACAATCTGAAGCATTTAATTCAAAGCTTCTCTTAATGCCTCTGGGCATTAAACTGACTTCTCAATGGCTAGAGAGACATTTCACTCATTGTGCCATTTTGTCTAGCGAATGAAAATAGAGATATGAGCTTTGCATACATAGCAGAGGAGATATCTGGTGCGGAGGCGGTGGCAAGGTTAAAGTCTATGGATGGTTGTCGGATTCTATAACACTCTGGCCAATTGTTGCCCAGAAGAGTTCGAGGGTGTTGCTGGCTCTCGATTAGGGGTCACTGAGTACGATTACGGGAGTCATAACCGGACACTATGCGATAGGCCATATGACCGCACAACGAATATTGTGAACGTTCTCTTGATGAGGATAAGACGAACGAACAACTGCTCTGCTCATGCCCGGTATGCCCCTGTAGGCATACGTGTTCCATCCTAGCGAGGGGGGTTTTCTCCAATCTCGGCGAACTTGCAGTTTGATTCGACGAGGGACGCAAAAAGATCTTCAACACGCTGTGATGAATGCGCAGACGTATAGTCCCAATGCTTGACACGAGTGAGTAATTAAATGAGTGTGGCCTTACTTTCGGGGGAGACATTTGCGTGGCGGCGTGATGGATATGCGCTTGCTCTATAAGGCAAGAAAGACAACTCTTGTACAATGCACCTGCAAGAGAGCCATTGGCAAAAGTTGGGAGTTTAGACCGTGCGTCATGCATTGGGTATATACTGCAGTTGTCAGACCTATAATGCTATATGGTGTTGTGGTCTGGTGGACGGTGCTTCAAAAGTCCACCCAATACTCAGTACTGTAGTAGTAGTGCAGTGTGTAGTCTAAAGATCTAGAAAAAAAGTTTACCCGACCACTGCAGTGGAGATCCTTGCAATTAAGGAAGTGGTGGAATGGCTAAGATATATTGTAATTACGACAATTGGCATAAATATCTTCTCAGATATCTCAACGAGATGACTAAAATTCACCTGTCATCATCACGTTGCGCACTCTTTACAAATTAAGATATTTAGATGAAACTTCGCACAGTTTCCTTTTTTTTTTGTACATAGGCAGGTTAGGTTCGAAGATGGGCTATATCGGACTTAATCTTAATATAGCCCCCATATAGACCCATTTGCCGATTTAAGGTCAATAACGCCCATAATAGCCATATTTATTATCCGATTTTGATAAAATTAGAGGTAGTGAGTTGTGTTAGGCCGCTTGGTATCCTTCTTCAATTTGGTTTAGATCGGCCTAGATTTGGATATAGCTGCCATATATCCCTATCTATCGATTTAAGGTCTTGAGCCCATAAAAGGCGCATTTATTGTCGCTGAAACTTGGGACAGTGAGTAGTTATAGGCGCTTCGACATTTTTATTTCAGATTGTCCAAATCGGTCCAGATTTGGATTTAGCTGCCATATAGACCGATCTATCGATTTAAGGTCTTGGCCCTATACCAGGCGCATTTATAATCCGATTTCGTTGAAATTTGACACAGTGATTTATGTTAGGCTCTTGGACATCCGTGTCGTATAATGTTCAGATCGGTCTATATTTGGATGTAGCTGCCAAAAAGACCAAAATTGAACAGAGACTTGCATTTATTAGACCACTCAATGTCCGTGCAGAATTTGATGCAAATCGAACCGTATTTGGATATAGCTGCTATGGGTGCAAAAACAACTAATTTTTCACCGGATTTAGCGAAATGTGGTGTACGTATATACCCGAGGTGGTCGGAATGCAAAGTTCGGATCCACTGCAAGATCCTTTACCACTTTTGCATTGTGTAGCATAAAAATCTATGCGATCTTCTTATAACTTAAAATATGTAGTTTATGCTTATAAATAAGAATCGTCAAAATAGCTTGACAAAATCGATTCATGTTGAAGGGTATACATAGCAGTCGGTCCAGCCAAACTTAATGTCATTTAAGCATGGTATATTCTACAAATCTCTCATTTTGGCTATTAATCCAAAATAATATTTACCAACACAAAAAATAATTGTCTATGGAATTTGCAATTCTATGAATTTTTCACAACCTTCTCCCATTCAAATATTCTTTTAATGTGTTTACACAAGCCAAGTAAAGTTTGTACATAGGACCGCCTTAATATTTTAAAAGTCATGCACTTAAGTGGTTCAAAGGAATCCTCGGCCCAATAATCTCAAGACATGAAAAGAAAGTATAAAGCCAAGCCAGCTTAGCTATTGGAACTCTTTAAAAATCTTAGCTCGACTCTCTTGTAGACATTTTAAATCCGACAGAGATAGCCTTAAATGCAATTGAAGCCATACTAAGATAACACAGAAAAAAAAGATCTTCTCTACTTGGTAATGCTTGTCGGAGGGGCCTAAACGGCAAGTGTTGATATTTATTAGTACAAGAAAAAAGTAAATAGATTATATTAAGATTAGGGAAAGAATGAAACAATGAAATGAAAAAAACTGAAACTAAAAGACACTGACTCAGTCAAAGTCATTGTCACCGTCATAGGCTCGGTACAGTGTAGGCTTAATTTAAAGGGGATAATTTATTGATCACTAAAAGGTGCGTATGCGCACATGCAACCATTCGGCTGTGGTCAGTGACACACTCACACACACACACACACTTGCAGGCAGACACATACAAGCTGGGCGGCGATCATCATTGAGGGCGTCCACATTTACAAAACATATTTTAGTTAACTTGGCTTGATTGCAACCAAGATGAACTAAAACCAAGCATGCACACAGATCAACGAACGGATGGACAGACAGACAGACAGACGGACATACATGCTTATGAACAAATGCTCTGGTACAGGTAAATTTTCTATTTCAGCTCTCTTTGTCTGAGGCGGCTGAGTAGAAGAAGTCGATCTTCTAACAGCAGGTAATTTCAGTTAATTCTTAACAATAAATGTTGCATTGACTTTTGTCACTTAACTCAGCGTTCGTTCTCCCCCGTTCATCGTTCGGCTAAGATTTTCCCATCTTTGCTGGACATGTACGTATGTCTCGGCTTTCTTTTGCCCTTCTTCTCTTTTTCAGGCGAAGAGGAAAACCCTGCCTAGAACAAAGAGAGATCATATGGTTTATAATTTCAATTGGCAATAAATTTTATAAAAATCGACAGTTTTATCGTTTTGGGCTAAGTTACCTCCACCACCGCCATCACTACCCTAATGTGTGCTAGAAGAGCTAGTCTGCAATCTGGTCCATAAGGTATTGATTACGTTGGATGTTGAAAAAAGGGTCTAATAAACAATTTTTGGTTTTGTAACTCAGACAATTGGTATTTTCACAGGGATTTTTTTCGAGTTTGATTTGTATACAATTTTCGTAGTTGTTGTAAAATCAATTGCCACTTTTGTTAATCAAGCGTTACCAGCAAAGCGGCAACAAATGTTCCCAATTGCATGGCATAGCAGCATTATAACAGGTTTTCAATTCGCTGCGTTATGGCTATACCAGCCCTTTTTCTATATAACAAAAATTAGCACCTTTAAAGGTAGCTTGATGGTGGTCTTAAAAGTATTTTCACTTCTTTCAATTGTTTAATTTCAATTTCTAAAATTATGGACATAGGGCGAGATCAGAAACTGAGTTTGAAAAACGAAATTATTCAATTTTTTTTGAAAGTGCAGATCTCAAGAGTTTATGCGGCAAGATAAGTTTATGCGACACCAAATGCTTGAACTCATAGGCTTTATTTCCTTTCAATTCAAGGCAAAGGAAATCATAGTGTATAGCATAATAGAAAGTAGGACACTGGGTGGGTTGCTCAGATACAAGCAGCATACCTACAACATAGAAGAATTATACTGGGTTTGATATCGAAAGACTTTTAAGCAACTGAGGACCGACAAACTGATCAACTCCTAAGGCCAGTACAGGATGGAATGGGTTTTAAGAGACTCAAAAGTCTCTTTTGTCTTTTGTTCACATAACTATCTCCGAAACCACTTGGGACTTCAATTTTGATAAGATTTCAAAATAAATCCGTGAAATTAAAAAGGGGTTTAGATAAACCAGCATTGTATATACCAAAATCTGCGAAAGAATGAATCTTCCTTGTAAAATAACAGAGTTTAAATGCCGTTTCATTAATATTTTACCAAAACAAGCAACTCGGGCGCCCCCGTAGTCGAGTTGGTGGCGTGCTTTGATTACTAGTGCAGGGTTCGTGGGTTCGATTCTCGTCAGAAGCCTTGGTCTGTCGCTACTGTGGTATCACAATGGACTTAAAATTGTATAAGTGAATCTGTAAAGGACTGCCACTCTTACCTAACCTAACCTAAAACAAGCAACTTGCAGGCTGTTTTGAGATAACGCCTCGTTTTTGTCATAAAGTATAAGTAGAGTCCGGATTTTTATGCCAAAATCCAAGTTTTGCCATTTTCACACCCTCCACCATAGGATGGGGGTATACTAAATTCGTCATTCTGTTTGTAACTCCTCGAAATATTTGTCTAAGACCCCATAAAGTATATACATTCTTGATCGTCATGACATTTTAAGTCGAACTAGCCATGTCCGTCCGTCCGTCTGTCTGTCGAAAGCACGTTAACTTTCGAAGGAATAAAGCTAGCCGCTTGAAATTTTGCACAAATACTTCTTATTAGTGTAGATCGGTTGGGATTGTAAATGGACTAGATTGGTCCACGTTTTGATATAGCTGCCATATAAACCGATCTGGGGTCTTGACTTTTTGAGAGTCTGAAATTTTGCACAACGTGTTCTTTTATGACTTCCAACAACTGTGTTAAGAATAGTTCAAATCGGTCCATAACCTGATATAGCTGTCATATAAACCGATCTGGGTTCCTGACTTCTTGAGCATCTACAGGGAGCAATTCCTATCCGATTTGGCTGAAATGTTGAACGACGTGTTTGGTTACGACTTCCAACAACTGTATTAAAAATGGTTCATTCAAATCGGTCCATGACTTGATATAGCTGCCATATAAACCGATCTGGGGTCTTGAATACTTGAGCCACTAGAGGGCGCATTTATTATCCGATTTGGCTGAAATTTTGCATAAGGTGTTTTTTTATGACATTCAACAACTGTGCTAAGAATAGTTCAAATCGGTTCATAACCTGATAAAGCTGCCATATATACCAATCTGGGATCTTGACTTCTTGAGCCTCTAAAAGGCGCAAGTATTATCCGATTTGGCTGAAATTATGTAGAACGGCTTCTCCCATGACCTTTAACATTCGTGTCGAATATGGCATGAATCGGTTTATAGCCTAATACAGCTCCCCTATAAACCAATCTCCCTATTTTACTTCTTCAGCCCCTTAAGTGCGCAATTCTTACTAGATGTGGCTGAAATTTTTGCACAATGACTTCTACTATGATCTCCAATATTCAATATTCTATTTTCCTTTGTTTGCCTAAAAAGAGATACAGTGAAAAGAGCTTGACAAATGCGTCCATAGTGTAGGAGTATATAAGATGCGGCCCGGCCGAACTTAGCACGCTTTTACTTATTATACCCTACACCATCACTGTGGTACAGGGTATTATAAGTTTGTGCATTTGTTTGCAACGCTAAGAAGGAGAAGAGCTAGACCCATTGATTAGTATACCGATCGACTCTGAATCATATTCTGATTCGATTTAGCCATGTCCGTCTGTGAGTCCATGTATTCTTGTAATCAAAGTGCAGTTTGTATTTGTTGTCCGATTGTCACGAAATTTTGCACATGCCACTTTTTTGACCCAAGGACATGCGCTATTGATATTTGATGAAATTGGTTCAGATTTAGCTATATATCTCCCATATATATTTTTCATCCGATATGGCTTTTTAAGGCTGTAGAAGCCACAATTTCCATTTGATCTTTACAAAATTTGACATTTGGTGTTTTATTTGAGGTCTTCATAGGTGCGCAAAATTTCATAAAAATCGGCCAAGATTTAGATATAGCTCCCATATATATCTTTCATCCGATATGGACTTTGAAGGCTGTAGAAGCCACAGATTTGGTCCGATCTTTACAAAATTTGGCATGGGATGCTTTATTTGACGTCCTACTATGTGTGCAAAATTTCATTAAAATAGATCCAGATTTAGATATAGCTCTCATATATATCTTTCATCCGATATGGTCGTTTGAGGCTGTAGAAGCCACAATTTTTTTCCGATCTTTACAAAATTTGGCATGGGATGTTTCATTTGACGTCTACATATGTGTGCAAAATTTCATAAAAATCGGTCCAGATTTTGTTATAGCTCCCATATATATGTATCGCCCGATTTGCACTTAAATGGCTGTAGTTGCTACAATTTTCAAACAATCTGCACAAAATTTGGCACCGATTGTTTTGTTACTTATCTTAATATATCTGGAAAATTTAATCAAAATCGGTTCAGATTTATATATAGCTCCCTTATATATGTATCACCTGATTCAATGGCTGCAGTAAGTTAAATTTTCAACCGATCTGCACAAAATTTGGCGTGAATTGTTTTGTTACTGATCCTCACAAATCTTCAAAATTTCACTAAAATCGGTTCAGATTTAGATATAGCTCCCATAAATATGTATCGCCCGATTTACACTTATAAGGCTGTAATAAACACAATTTGTAACCGATCTACACAAAATTTGGCACGAATTTTTTTGTTACTGATCTTAAGATATTTGCGAGATTTCATCAAAATCGGCTCAAATATACATATTTATTGCCGTATTTGCACAATTTTCAAACGATCTGTTTAAAAGTCGGTTTAGATTTAGATATAGCCCTCATATACATGTATATTTATATATTGCCCGAATTTATAATTGTAGGGAAAGTGTAGGGTATTATATAGACGGCTCCGCCCGACTTTTGCCTTTCCTTACTGGTTTAGTTGGTAAATGCGTTGGAATATTTCATACATACTTGCGGAATTTAAGTTTTCAAGTTATTATATGTTTAGTATGGCCACCGTAGCGCAGAGGTTAACATGTCCGCCTATGACGCTGAACGTCTGGGTTCGAATCCTGGCGAGACCATCAGAAAAAATTTTCAGCGGTGGTTTTCCCCTCCTAATGCTGGCAACATTTGTGAGGTACTATGTCATGTAAAACTTCTCTCCAAAGAGGTGTCGCACTGCGGCACGCCGTTCGGACACGGCTATAAAAAAGGAGGTCCCTTATCATTGAGCTTAAAACTTAAATCGGACTGCACTCATTGATATGTGAGCAGTTTGCCACTGTTCATGGGCAAAATTTGCAATATGTTTAGAAAATTAAAATTCATTGCAAGGAAAAATTTTGATTTTGTATAAAAATCCGTACTCTAAGTGCAAGAAACAAATGATACGAGCATAGGCATGATGAAGTAAAAAAAAACATTAAAGGACATTTCTCAAAGCTAATTTCCCTCAACCCCCACAAAACCTTTTCCATGAGTGTTGAAATACTTCCGTTATAGCCAGCTCACAGTGGCGTGGCGCTCATTACAGGCAAAGAGTGTAGAATTCTTAATTGTGGCAAGTATATGTAAGAATGAGTGTTCGCAGTGCATGAAAAAGGGTTGCTTACATTTGGTTTTTCCTAGAAAACTATTGTACAAGGAAATAAATATGCAAATATTTTTATTTCTTTGTAAAAAAAAATTAGGGTTAATTTTTTCCAAATGAAAACAATTTGTTTTGTGTACTTGCTTTTGATGAACGACGACAAACATGGGAAGCGTTTTTATGCAACCGAAGAATTATTTATGAAGTTATGTGGTATTAAAAGAAGTTGAATCTAAGAACACAACTACAAACAGTAGAATTGTTAATAGAAAAACTCAAAAAAAAAAGGAAAAAGAAGTAAAAAGGCATTGAGTTGGACCGGGCCGAACTTTGTATACCCACCACCTCGAATACATATATTGAAAAATTCTTCATTTATGAAAGACTGTCCGATCTCCATCATATTCAGCAAGGCTATGTAAAGGTCTAACACAACTATTTGTACCAAACTCACCAGTTAAGAAATCTTTTATGGACATAAGGGCAAGAATGTCGAACAGCTTAACAGGGCTCATTGTGTCAATTTTCCCCGAAATAATAAATTCGAATTTTATATATCTAAGTCTTCAAATCGGGAGATCGGTCTATATCGCAGTTACATCCCAATCCAAACCGATCTAGACCGAATGTCGAAGAGCCTTACACAGCCCACTGTGTCAAATTTTAGCGAAATCGAGCAATAAACGAGCTTTTACTTAAATTGGGAAATCGGTATATATAACAAATAAATCGCAAATGTTGCCCATGAACATTCTACTAAGGAACAGGGGTATATATAGCAGTTATATCTAAATATAGACCCATCTTGACCATACTCGGTACGAATGTCGAGGGGCCTAACACAACTCACTGTCGCAAATTTCAACAAAATCGATTAATTAATTCACCTTTCTTGGGCCTAAAACCTTAAATCGAGAGATCGGTCTATATGGCAGCCGTATCCTAATCAGAATCTATCTGGGCCGTATTGAACACCGATGTCGGGCAATAACTGAGCCTTTTATGGGTCCAAGACCTTAAATCGAGATATCAGTCTATATGGCCATTCTAAACCGAGGGGCCTAACACAACCCACTGTCCCAAATTTCTTCAAAATCGAATAATAAATGTGACTATATTGGGCTTAAGACCATTAATGGGTAGATCGATCTATATGAGGGCTATATCAAGATATAGGCCGGTATAGCTCATCTTCGAACTTAGCCTATGGACAAACAAAGAATCGATGCAAAGTTTCAGCTCAATATCTATATTTTTTATGACTGTATCGTGATTTCAACAGATATTCGTTAAAGGTAGTAAGTTAAAATGTACCACCAGGTCATCCGTAGAGCGATAACAACTAAAAGCGTGCTAAGTTCGGCCACCCATCATGGATTCTACAAAAAATTTATACAAACTAAATTTAGTTGAAATGCATAATTTTATTATACATACCCAACTTCTGTCAAATCATCAAAAATTAAAGTTTTAAGGAACAGAAGAGAGAGAGAGACCGGCTTATATAGGAGCTATATGAGGTTATAGACTGATTTCGACCGTACTTGGCACAGTTGTTGAAAGTAACAGAACACCGCACGTAATGTACCTAGTGCGATTCCTTAGATATTCTTCCGAACACGTGGAGTTAAAAGGGTCCTTGCGGATCTCGACGTTAATAAATCTCCGGGCCCGGACGGTGTATCAACACTTGTCCTTTGTTAAAGTTCTTTGACGCTTGCTCGTCCACCCAAAAAAGCCCAAAGTTCTGCTCATCCCCAAAAAAGGTGGGGCGAACAACCTTGCGAATTACCGGCCAATTGCGATATGCTCCGCGCTCTCCTAGGTTATCGAGATACTTAGGGTCCAATGCCCTTCTTAGCGATAGACAGTTCGGGTTCTGCAGAAATCGCTCTACGGGAGACCTAATGGCATTTTAGGCTGAACGATGGAGTCGCTCGCTGAGAGTATGGTCATGGCTCTGGATATCTCCAAGGCATTTGATAGGGTCTGGCACGGTGCACTTTTATCAAAGCTTGTCGCTTTTGGAGTTGGTAATAAGTTCGTTTAGATTTATATCGAGCTTTCTCAGAGATCGCAATATACGAGATGTTGTAGATGGGTTCTCATCCGATGAGTATACATTGACCGCAGGTGTGCCACAAGGCTCTGTCCTTTCCCCTTCATTGACGATCTATTGGTTCAGATTTCGAATCTAGTCTACTCATTAGCCGATGACAGTAGTCTGTGTCATTTATATTCATTCGTGAACAGGAGGGGCATTTTGGATGAAACTCTCTCCCAGGATTTGTTGGCCATTACCGGTGGGGTGGAGTATACTTTAATGCACAGAAGACGCAGTGCTGTTTCTTGTCTCACAAGCGGTCTATAACTTGAAACAGCTCGCATATAAAACGCAATAATGCAAGTATTGCAAATTTTGCCCATGAACATTCCACTAAGGAACAGAGGCAAACTTCTCACATATCAATGAGTGCAGTCCGATTGAAGTTGAAGCTCAATGATAAGCGACCTCCTTTTTATAGCCGAGTGCGAACGGCGTGCCGCAGTGCAACACCTCTTGGAGAGAAGGTTTACATGGCATAGTACCACACAAATGTTGCCTGCATTAGGGGAGGGTAAAACACAGCTGAAAACTTTTTGTGGTAAGGTGCCACCCCCCTGGGACTTGACAAAAAAATTTTATTTAAGTTTTGTAGTCTACTTCCAATTCCTTTTATTGGTATCCATATTGGCCCCAATCGGTAAACATTTATTTTTTTGCAGTTTTTGGGGGTAGGGAAAGCTCCCCGACACTTGGGGTCCAATTGTTATATCAAGTTCGTACTCTACTCTTAAATAAATTTCATTTGACACACGTCCCAATCGGTAAATATGTCCGTTTGGGTGGGTTTTGGGGTAGGGCGTCCCCCACGGTTATTTGATCTCAAAGTTTTATACCAATTTTGTGTTTTTGGGTTACCATAAGGGGGCATACAAAATTTCGCTTAAATCGATGCAGCCATCTCCGAGATCTGGCGTTTGTGCAAATTGCAGTTAGGGGGAGGATCTGTCCTTCTAGCAGATATTACAAAATAAACAAGTGAAAGCGTGCTAAGTTTAGACTGTCCGAATCTTATATACCCTCCGCCATGGATCGCATTTGCCTGGTTCTTTGACCAAAATCTCTTTATAGCCAAACAAAGGATAATGGATAAAAATTGCCAAGCTGTTAGAGCCATATCAAGTTATGGGCCGATTCGGACCATACTTGCTTAAGATGTTGGAGATCATAGTAAAAGTCTTTGTGCAAAATTTCTGCCAAATCGATTAAGAATTGCGCCCTCTATAGGCTCAAGGAGAGAATCTCCGAGATTGGTTTATATGGAAGCTATATCAGGTTTTGAACAGATTTGGACCATATTTTGCCTAGTTGTTGGAAGTTAAAATAAAACTTCATGCTAAATTTCGTCCAAATCAGATAAGAATTGCGCCCTCCAGAGGCTCAAGAAATAAAGATCAGAGATCATATTAGGCACGTATGTTGAAAGCCATTGGAGAAGTCGTTGTTCAAAATTTTAGCCAAATCAGACAAGAACTGCGCCCTCTAGTGGATTTAGAAGTATTGTTGGAAGATCGGTTCTTCTGGAGGCTAAATGAGGTTTTGGATCTTTGATTTTGGTCTTAGAAACAGTCACTGTGCATAGTTTCATCCAAATCGAATAAGAATTACGCCATCTAGAGGTTCAAGAAGTATAATCGGGAGATCTCTTTGTATGGGAGCTGTTATCAGGTGTTGAAACGATTCAGACCATACTTGGCACATCTGTTGAATAACATAGAAAACGTCATAGTAAAAAATTTCAGCCAAATCGAAAAAGATTTGCGCCCTCTATAGGCTCAAGAGGTACACATCTGTTGAATAACATAAAATACGTCATGGTACACAATTTCAGACAAATCGCATAAAAATTGCGCCCTAAGGAACTCAAGATGTAATATCGTGAGATGGGTTTATATGAATGCTATATCATTATTATCGACCTATTTAGACCATATTAGGCACGTATGTTGAAGGTCATACAAGAAGTCGTTGCACAAAATTTCAGCCACATCGGATAAGAATTGCGCCCTCTATAGGCTCAAGAAATACACATCTGTTGAATAACTTAGAAAACGTCATAGTACAAAATTACAGCCAAATCGTATAAGAATTGCGGCCTCTATAGGCTCAAGAAATATAATCGGGAGATTGGTCATATGGGAGCTATATCAGGTTATAAACCTATTTGGATCATACTGGACATTGTTGTTGGATGTCGTAACAAAAGCTATTGTAAGAAATTTCAACCAAATCGGATTAGAATAACGCCCTCTAGAAGCTCAAGAAGTCAAAATCCAAGATCGGTTTATATCGGTACACTGAAAAGTTTATGTGTGGAAGTATGTGTGCAAAATTTCAAGCGCCTAGCTTTACTCCTTCGAAAGTTAGCGAGCTTTCCACAGACATGGCTAGATCGACTTAAAATGTCATGGTGATCAAGAATATGTATCCCCGGGTCTTCGACCAACATTTCGATGTGTTACAAATGGATTGGCGGGAGGCCACCGCAGCGCAGAGGTTAACATGTCCGCCTATGACGCTGAACGCCTTGGTTCGAATCCTGGCGAGATCAACAGAAAAAAAATGTAAGCTGTGGTTTTCCCCTCCCAATGCCGGCAACATTTGTGCGGTACTATGCCAGGTAAACCTTCTCTCCAAAGAGGTGTCGCACTGCTGCCCGCCGTTCGTACTCGGCTATAAAAAGGAGGGCCCTATCAATGAGCTTAGTGAAATGTTCATGGGCAAAATTTTTTATAGGGCAAATCTATGGTCGGAGACCCTAATCTGAACCTGGATGGGAAATTTCTTGATAAGATCCCCGTTTGGTTCCCAGATAAAGATTTACTTTTCTCAATATAAATATGTACATGTTTTGGCAAATTTTCACATAATGATTACAATTGCCCATACGGACACAAAAAACACATACACACTTACATACACACACACATTATGTGTGCTTGCTTGTAGGTAGAATAAAGTACTACACATTTAGAGAAATAATAAACAAGAAGCATTAAACGTATTCAGTTTTTATTTCATTATTAGGGTTAGTTAAACTTGTTACTTGAGGTTTGCATGACAACTGGTTATATCAATTATAATAACAAAACACGATGAAAACGAACTCAGCAGCGCAAACTGAAACGTTCAACGTTGAGTGCCCAACTCAACGGGAGGACTGTGAAAGGAAGTAGGTGGCAGCGGCAGCGGCAACGGCGGCGGTGGTGGTGGAAATTTGCCCAAGAAAAAAGCGACAAATGGCGAAAATTCATTGTGTTTTCATATAAACAAATTGACTTGAGCTGTTCTCTTGGAACGGCGTGTCCGTCCATAGCCATTGCATGGGGCAACTACACTAAACATTTTGGGTATTTAATAATACCCTGGGATAATTGCCCCTCACCGTGGTCGTCGTCAGTTGTGCAACGCTAGTAGCAGGAGTAGTAGGGGTAGTAGTAGTAGGACAATTAACATAAATATAATTTTTACGGTAATAAACATCTAATGAAAATTAACCAACTTAAGCAAACACCCCCGCCGTTGACATGACCTTTCAGAGGCACACACTCTCTCTCTCTCTCTCTCTCTCTCTCGCATATACACTACGGAATCCTAATCCCTAATTGTTTAGACGTTCTCAGGGAGGATCGCAGTCCCGAGCCCAGGGAAGCGTTGACTTGTAAGAGTTGTTTTATCTTTTATCACCTTTTGTCACCCACAAGCTTACATCCAACCCTGGACTAGACTATGAAGGACAAGCGTCACACTGTAACATTGACGAAATGTTTGGACAGCGGGAATTTCTCGTTTTTTGTTTTTGTTGTTGCTGCTGCTTTTTGCTTTACTGCTTTGTTATTAATACAGAAATTAACATATTAGTACATGATAACTATTATTTTTATGATTATTGTGGTTTGCCAGTGGTGGAGTGGCGTACAATGGCGAAAGGACAAAGGATAAAAAGATAATTTTGTGATTGTTGTTTGGGATTAAATTGTAGACATTTTTTTTGTGTACCCGTAATTAACATTAACACATGTTCAGCTCTTGGCCAACAGAGTGTGGGTCACAATGATATGTTAAGCGGTGGGGAAGGTAGGAAAGATGTTGTTTACACACTGGTTAAAATTTATTAAAAAATTAAAAAAAAATGCAAAATATAATAAATAATTAAAAAAAACTTAAAATAGCAATGCTTTCAGAGGGCTGATTAAGTCAAATCGAGGGATTTATGTGAAAGCTAGGTTTAGGTTAAATGGGTAGTAGTAATGGGTATGGGTATGTGAGATGAGATAGAGAGAGAGACATAGATAGAGAGATTGACTGTCCCAAATTTCAGCAAAATCGGATAGTAAATGTGGATTTAATGGACCTATGATCCTAAGCCGGCGGATCGGTCTATATAGCCGCTATATCCAAATCTGAACCGATCAGGGTCGAAGGATCTAACTTAACTCATTGTCCCAAATTTCAGCAAAATCGGATAATAAATGTGTCTTTTATGGGCCTAAGACCCTAAATCGGCTGATCGATCTATATCGGGGCTATATCAAGATATAGTCCGATATAGCCCATCTTCGAACTTAACCTGCTTATGGACAAAAAAAAGACTCTGTGCAAAGTTTCAGCTCAATATCTCTATTTTTAAAGATTGTAGCGTAATTTCAACAGACAGACGGACAGACATTGCTAGATCATCTTAAATTTTTACGTTGATCTAGAATATATATATTTTATGGGGTCAGAAATGGATATTTCTATATATCGCAAACGGAATGGCAAAATGAATATACCCCCGTCCTTCGGTGGTGGGTATGAAAACGTGTTCGGCCATGCGGAACTTTGGATACCCACCATATAACAACTCTCTACCATGTCCATAGTAATATGAAAATGTGCTCATTCAGATCCCGAGAACTCTTATACAAGTCAAAGTTTCAGCGAAAACGGAAAACAAATTCGTTTTTTGTGGGATTAAGACCCTACATTGGAAGATCGGTCTATACGGCAGCTATATCAATATACTCTGATCTGGATCATATTTGGGTCGGATGTGGGGAGCCTTAAAACAACTCACTTTTTCAAATTTCAACGAAATCGGATAATAAATAAAGCTTTCATGGGCTTCATCGTCCGATCTTAACCATATTTAGGTTAGATGTCGCGAGAATTAAAACAACTCCCTATGTAAAATTTCAGCGAAATTGTAAAATAAATGCAGCTTCGATGGGTTTCAGACGCTTTACCGGCAGACCAGTCTATACGGCAGCTATAGCTAAATACAGTCCGATCTGAACCATATTTAAGTCAAATGTCAAGAGGCATTGTTACAAAAACATTGTTACAAAAACCGCCCTCGACTATGGCTGAACAGTTCAAAATTCACCTGTTCTGGGTGCCGGGCCACAGAGATACCCCAGGGAATCGGATGAGCTTGCGAGACTAGGAACTACCCTACACTTTCCAGAGATACTGGATCTGTGGGTATGCCTCTAGCGACGTGTAAGCTAAGTACTAAGGATCAGGCCCGAAAGCCAACGATTATATATAGAGGGTTACAAAGAGGGGGCTGTGAGCATTCCAAAACTATGTGGCCTAATCTAGACTTGAAGAGATCTACAGCATTGCTGTCGCTGGCTAGAACAGACGTCTCAGACATTGTGTCCGTCATGACAGGTCAGCGATCTGGTCCTTATTCAACAGGGATGTCGTGGAGCGGAACACAAATCGCTTTATTAAATTCCAGCGAAATCGGACAATAATACGCCTATTATGGGCCCAAAACCTTAAATCGCGAGATCGATCTATTGTATACGACAGCTATCTATATCCAAATCTGGACGAATATGGGTCAAATACAATAAAACAAGCATGTAGAAGCATCTGACATAACTTACTGTCCCAATTTTCAGCGAAATCGGACAGTAAATGCTCCTTTTATAGGTCCAAGAATTTAAATCGAGAGATCGTTCTATATGTGCTATATCCAAATCCGGACCGATCTGGGATGTATAAAACAAGGATGTCGAGAGACCTTGCCCAATTCGCTTTACCAAATATCAGCAACATCGGATAATAAATGTAGCTTTAATGAGTCTAAAAGAATCTATGCAAAGTTTAAGTTCAAAATTTCTTTTTTTAAAGGCAGTAGCGTGATTTCAACAGACAGACGGACGGAAATGGCAAGATCGTCTTATATTTTTAACACGATCAAGACTATATATGCTTCATATATGCGGAGTTAACCCATATATCGTGGAATCAGGCCAAAGCTTTGGCAAATGATAGAGCTAGATGGAGGGAGCTTGTTGATGCCCTATGTTCACATTGCACAATAAACTATTGGTCACATTTCATTGTAATGCAGTTGAACCTCGATTATACGGTTCCGCTCGGGATCGGGCTTATCACGGTCCAGATTTGGATATAGCTGCCATATAGACCGATCTCTCGGATTAAGGTTTTGGGGCCATAAAAGGCACAGTGGACAGTAAGTTATGTTAGACCACTCGACATCTTTCTTCAATTTTGCCTAGATCGGTCCAGATTTGAATATAGCTGCCATATAGACCTTTCTCTCGATTTAAGGCTTTGGGCCCATAAAAGCGTATTTATTGTCCGATGTCGCCGAAATTTGGGACAGTGAGTTGTGTTAGTCTTTTCGGCATCCGTGTTGTATATGGTTCAGATTGGTTTATTTTTAGATATAGCTTCTAAAAAGATCAATATTTTGTTATACACAATTGAACAATGACTTGTACTTATTAGTATTTGGTCCAAATCGGAACATATTTCGATATAGCTGCTATGGGGCATAAGTTATGCAGTTTTCATCGGATTTTGACGAAAGGTGGCCCGGCCGAACTTAGTGCATTTTTACTTGTTATATATATATACCTGGGCTACATATGGTTTTGCAATTTCTGGACTACCATTGTTTTCAAAAATTCAAACAGAAAACTATACGCATGCAGTTTCTGGGTCCTTCGTTTGATTCTTCGAAATGACCAATAGCTCTTCGATTTTTTTAGCCTTATGTATTATGACATAGGATTCTATACCACGGGATGTGACATCATCATCGCACTCCTTCAAATTTGAGAGATCATTAATTGAACGTGTAGGCGTTGTTGCAATGTTTCAGCAGCATAATTCACCTTTTCGTTATCTTGAGACAGCAGATTGTTCCAAACATAATGTTGAACTTGTTGTGTTACATTGTCTCAAGATATAGCAGCTATCCGCAAAGCTGTTTTGATATTCGGAGACTTAATAAAATTATGTCTGCTTTCTCAGACCAAAAGTTTTTGGATGATTAACTTACAGTGTGTGAAGCTTCGGATTGCTCCTTGATCCATAGGCTGAATTAAGCATGTGGAATTCGGTGGAAGAAATATTAATGTCACTTTTTTAGATATCAAAACTTTAACATCTGATTGTATTCTCATCTAGAATCATCATCATAGATATCAACATCATCGTATATATATCATCTAGAAAGCGAATCCAATGTTCTGTAGAATTTGTCTATTACTATTCTGCCTTCTTCAAACCACCCATAAGTTCACTTCTAGAGGCATATTTTAAAATTATTTTCTTCTTTTTTATTAAATCGCGTAAAGTTCATTTGCCTACATCATCTTTTTCTTATTACATACTAACCGAGATGTGTATTTACTGTGATCTTTAATCAGTTCTAATTGTTCTTGAATTGAAAGAACTTCACGTTCTCTTCTTTTCTTTTTTGTTGTTGGAGCCATTTTCGAACAAACACCTTGACTTGCCATTTTCCAATCGGAAATGTATATTTTGATGTGTTGCAAACAGAATGACAAAATGAATATAACCCCATCCTTCGGTGGTGGGTATAAAAATAAAAAAAACATATTTAAACGGTCTCAAAATTACAACAACAAAACGTCCACCACAAAGCCATTGTTGTTGCGATTGTTGAAGTCGCAGACATGGGAATCGGCAATCACTAGAAATAGATTTGGAATTACAGGTGAACGGGGTTGTGGTTCTCTTTGATCCTTCAGCATCACATATGCGAATTGCATAGGATGTTTGCTTAAGTATCACAAAAATGAGCTGCATAGCCGGGATCCTCAGCAGTCATGTGGATATGAGCAAAGTGATGCTGTGGAACAAGAAAGTCTAGCCACCTTTCGAAACGGAACATACAACAGTGGCTGCTATATCTATGTCCAAAGATCTGTTGATCAGACAATTTCTTTTCAGTAATCAAATCTTTCTGCTTAACACAATTCTCATGGTCATTATGCTCGCATCCACTTTGAATAGAAAGCTACTCAAATTCTGAATAACTTGATGGCGCTGCTACTTAAAACCACTGTTCTTAATAACCTTCTCACAACTTATGACCTGACATTATTATTTCTCTCTTACTTGTAATGAAGGAACCCTTTAATTATCCTTTTGTACCTTCGTAAATGCAAGAGTTTGTGTATGAGTGTAAGTCTTTGAATTTCTAAGTAATATGGGAATATGTTTCATTGCCCTTAGGTGTAGGTTGTTTAACTGAATCCTCCATACCACCATCCTCCCTACCACCTTCCCAGCTGAGTTAGTGCTTAAAAAGAGGCGTATCGTAATAGTTTTATGAATTCATAATGAAATTAATCGTAATCATGCCTAGATGTGGTCACATGCAAATTTTTTGTTCTCTAGTGTGTGTGCATGTACAGTTGCTTCGAATTTATATTTTCCTTTAGATTTTTCATCATTGTTTGTTATTAACTCATACTGTTGGTATTATATAGCCCTGAGTTGACCTTTGCTTTTGGGAGGCATACATTCAGGAATACCTCGAATGAACTGCCGTGTATGAATGAATGAAGAACGTGGCACTTCAGTTGTTTCGATTAATGGCCAGCAACAATGGAAAATGTTACATTATTTTCGTTTTAATTTTTGTGGTGGCGCGTATTCTTTGAAGTGTGGGAGGAGCACACAAGTGACCGCTGCCGCAATATGTAATTAGTTGCTGGTGTTCTAGTTGTTGCTGCTATTGTTAAGCGCAATATTTGCATCAAGGTGGTAATTTTTGGCCATAAAATACAAGGCCATAATGATTTTTAAACTGGGCTCACTCATAATAATTGAGTGTATTAATAGCTAATTACAAGGACTTTAAATATGGTCTAGATGATTATGCACTACTGGAGGTGGAGATGGTAGTGGTAAAATCAAAAGGATATGTAACAGAAGGAAGGAAAGTTTAATAAAGTCGAAGGCAAAGAATATGCCATTACTTTAGAAAGAAAATGTTAACTTAAATATATCTATAGGCGTTGCAGGGCTTTTATACGGCACATCATGATCGTACTCATCGTAAGTATGTGTTGATTAGAGCTTTTGCCAAAAAAGGTATATCGATAGTTTATTTTCTTTAATTTTCCATATTTTTCTTCTCTTTTTATAAATTTATATTGGACAGAATGTGTTTCTTAATATCTGTCTGACTATACATCTCTGTGTAAAAGGTAATCGATAGACGCCAATCATCGAAAAATCAAATGATTTTGATTTTTCAGCCACGCATCATGATGTGCCATGTAAATTGCGCCTCAAGTTGGACTCAAGAGCTGAGCTGGCAAACTATCGATATAGACCACATTCGATATTTTTGATATTTCTAGTAATAAACATCGACACTATCGTTAAATTCCCATCACCTACATTTCAAAGGAAAACGAGAAGTAAACATCGGGAGATCGGTTTTTATAGAAACAAAATCAATGCACAGACCGAATAAAACCAAAATTATTAAATTGTTATTGGAAGTCATGAGAGAAATCACTGTACAAAATTTAAGCCCTTTATAGGCTCAATATATGTCAAGAATACATTCAGTGTCGGATCATTTATTTATGTTTAATTTTGCAAAAAATTTAACTTTGGCAATAGTATCGATAGAAAAAATTTTAATCAATATTCAGACAAAAATAAAATATCGATAGTGCCATCGATAGATTGCCCGTTCTACTCAAGATGTCAAAAAGGTTTGTTCAAATAGTAAAATTGGATAATAAGTTTTTAGTGGGGCCACCTAAGATTGGTGGCACCTTGATGTATAGTCGTCTATGACGCTTAACGCATGGGTTCGAACACGGCGAGAACGTCAAACAATGTTTTTCAGCGACGGTTTCCCCTCTTAATGCTAGCGAAATTTTTGAGGTACTGGGGCATAAAAAAACCTTTTCCTATGAGTTAATATGGATTGTCTATCCACGATCCTATGAGATAATACGGATTGTTTATTCACGATCCGGATCTCCTTTCGACAGTTTCACTCTTCCACAGTGCAACATGCACTCTTAACGCGGACTGATTCGACCCGAAAGATTTTGTATTTACCACGTTTATTGACGGTAGTCCTCTGGACTTCACGACCAAATATTCTCCTTTTTCATTCCCTCCTACTCCGCTATGACCTGGCAACGACACAATGCGGATCTTGTCATCCTAAGAGAAGGCGTTAATCTCCTTATAACATTACAATACTGTTCGTGACCATACCGTTTGGGTTGTTATTGCCAGTTTACTGTCCGTAAAGATGTTCAGACTCGACGTTCTCGCGTTAACACCATTATACCTTCAGCATTCCGTGATCGCCCGGATGTTCGCCCAAAGAACCGTTTTACGATCTGGCAGTCGGAAACACATCTTAGCCCCTGTATCCTCAATGTCGACCTTCAGGCCCACTCTATCCTTTAGCATGAACTTCCAAATGGCAATACCAGTCCGCCAATCCAAGACTGTGCTGCTGGCAGCAATGCTTCACATTGAATTCAAGAATCGTCTCAGGTATTTGATCCGAAATTTTTTCCATTCCTGAACGTCTCAATTGTTATCCGATTTGGCTAAAACTTGGTATGCAGTGTTTTTATATGACTACCAACATCCGTGCTAAGTACGGTCCAAATCGGTCTTTAACCCGATATAGCTCTGGGTCTGAGTCGTGTGCATGATATTCCGCTTGATCTAGAGGTTGTCTCTTGTAGCGGTGAACCTCACGCTCTAGATCATGTAGATCTACCTAAGGGCACCTGGGCGGTGGATGCCTATCCATAAGATGATGATTTGAATGGTCTCTGCGACAACAGCCCAAAAGGTATTGCTTAGACAGCATGTAGTTATATCTTCGCATTGGCAGAATCTTTGTCTTCTGATGGAGGTGGTCCACATGACAACTAAGGAGACAGCCCGTCTCAGTTCGAAGGGCGACATTCTGAAAGATCTGAATATTATTCCACTGCGTGTCACAGAGCTGACGAGACCACACTGGCGCTGCATAACTTACCACAGACCTGCCAATTGCTTTGTACGTGGTCAACAACAATTTTGCTTGTGATGTTGTGTTACCACTTCCCAAAAACGTGTCAAGTACGATTCAAATCGCTGTATAACGTGATAGAGCTCACATATAAACCGATCTCCCGATAAGTCTGAACTTAAATTGAATCGATTTCTGATTCAATTTTGATATGTCCGTCTGTCTGTCTGTTCATGTTAATTTGTGTAGGTTGCAATTTTCTTCTGATCGTCTTCAAATTTTGGATATATATTTTTTTGGCGTTTGAAATTGGCAATTGAAATTGGAAGAAATCGGTTTAGTTTTGGATAGAGCTCGCATACAACGCTTTCCACGACGACTACCACAATATCTAAGAAGTTTGCTCGAAATCGGTTCAGATTTAGGGCGAGATGCATTAAAAGTGGTTCAGAATTAGTTGGAGCTCCGACTTTGTACTTATAGGGTAGGTGTGGGGTGTTATACAGTCAGACTTTTGCCTTTCCTCACTGGTTTATCATATTGATAATCTTAATCGGTCTTGCAATGTCTCTCCATATGTCTGTTTATATCACACTTAAAACTTGTTACCGACATATCCTATTGATGTAGGCATTTGGAGATTGCAAATAGACCATATCGGCTTAGATTTGGATGTAGTTCCCATATAAAGTAGTCATTCGATTTCACTTTTTCAGCCCCTTGAAGCCTCGTTTTTCCCAGAAGCGACTGAAACATGGTAAATGAAAAACACCAATGTCACTCGGATTGGATTTTCTTCAAATTATTCAAATATAAAATGGGTTAATTAGTGCACAGTTTTAGCAGAATGCATGGAGATGGACAACCAAAATTAGGCCAGGGTGCACTTATCACATTTTTATCTCCATGTCTCAAAAAGAGAGTTAAAACTTAAACATAAAGCCAATAAAAGTTTTCTTTAGAAGATGCTATAAAACTTACAAAGAAAAACTGCTTGGTAGTCTCCAACCGAAGCAAATTTGCGAGCATAGAAAACCTGTAAATATAAATAAAGAAAAAAATTAAAATTTTTGGCATAAACAGAAATAAAAAATGTTGGAAATCTGTTCATTATAACGATAAGTTTAAAAAATAAATTGGATTATTCTACCAACAGTTGTCTTAATGGAGCATCTCACTTGAAACATTCTTATACTCACCCCATGTGATGGGGGGGGGGGTATATTCACCTAGTCACTCTGTTTGTAACACCTCGAAATATTGACCTGAGACCCCATAAAACATATGTCGATGTCCGTCCGTCCCTACGTCTGTCGAAATCACGATAGCGGTCGAATGATTTAAGATATCCTTTTGAAATGTTGCACAGAGACTTCTTATTGATGCAGGTCATTGGGATATAGTTCCCAATATACCGATATCCTGAATTGATATATTAAGCCCCTGGAAGCCCAAATTTTGCTCCGATTTGGCTAAAATTTTGCACGGAGTGCTTTGTTATGAATTTCAACAACTGTGCCAAGTGAGGTTCAAATCGCCGTACAACCTGATATAGCTTCTATATAAACCTTTCTTCCGATTGGTCTTTCACGGACCCTAGAAACTTCAAACTTCTTCTTCTGAAACTTAGCACGTAGAATACACACTCATATGTCTTCATCTGAGTGTATTTGTGGAAATTGGCGGTGGGTTCCCAAGATTCGGTCCGGCTATTTGAACTTATGGCGCCCGATCATTGTTGAACAAGCATTTCAATCGAAGAAACGCAATTTAAGAGAAAGAAATGAGTTCCTTCGAATATGTCTTGTCTTACCTGAACTAAATTATAAATTCCTAACCGCTTTTGGCAGTTTTTTTCTTCCGCTGTGGTGATAAACACGCTTGAGTAATGAGGCAATCCTCAACAATATGTCTTAGTGCGAAATTTCTGTTAAATTACATTGATAGTGTTTTATGGCATTTCTGGTTGTTTCAGCCAGCAATTCCGTTTGGCTTTTGACAAAGTAAAAAATCATTAACATTAAAAGCAAAAATAAATCTGCTGCAACTCAACGAGAGGATACTGAGCGCACTTTTTCGGGGGTGGCATGAAGTGGAGTCGAGTGTACATGATTCAGTGGTGGGGGTGATGAGGTGGCGGTTCTGGTGCCTGTGGCAATGGAGTTTTAACACCACAGGATTAACACGCAAAAAAAAAGTGCAAGAAACTGCACATACAACAAAGACGCCAAAACCTGTACGAGAATAAAACATTTTTCTTTTTGTTCGGTTTTCCTCCGCATTGGCATGGTTGGCGACAACAACGACAACGAAACACGATGAATTGTTTAAAATGTCGATGGTTGCACTCAAGTGACACCATAAACAACCGAAAACAAATGAAGTACAAACCCCAAAGAGGTTGGCTGACTAGCTGGCTGGCTGGCTGTCTGACTGACTGTGGCTGCTTGGATGACTGGGTAATCAAAGGCCATTAACCATTAACTTGGCCGGTACACATTACAGGATTGCAATGATGAGGCGGCCAGCAGCAACTGTATCTGCATCTGACAATAACAGCAACAACAACAACAACAACTGTGACCACAACGCCAACAAAGTGAATTTCAATTCTGGTTAAGAACAAATACTCAAGTATGGCGTGTAATAATAATCACAAGAAATACAATAAAATAAAATTAACTTAAGTTCACTTCAGTTAAACTTCAATTCAAGTTTTCAAACAACAGCAGCGACAGTCGAAAACTTTTTGCTTAAGTCGAAACTGTTAAACCCTTCAACATGGTTATAGAAAAAGGTCTATCAGGAAAAGTTTAATCTTGGGTACCCATTAACCTTACCTCTGCTAAACATTGCGGCACCGGTTTATATGGGAGCTGTATCCATTTATCAACTTCTCTGGATCGTATTTTGTGCTGTGGGCATAGAGAGTGTACCTCACATGCCAAATTTTAGCCAAATCGTATAAAACATTTAAGGCTCAAGAAATCAAATCGGAGGATAGGTTTATGGAAGTCACCGCAGCGCAGAGGTTAGCATGACCGCCTATGACGCTGAACGCTTTGGTTTCGGATACTGGCGAAAACATCTGAAAAAATTGTCAGCGGTGGTTATGCCCTCTAAACACTGGCGACATCCCTAAGGTACTATGTAAAAACCTCTCCCCAAAGAGATGTCGCACTGTGGCACGCGGATCGGACACGACTATAAAAAGGAGCTTAAGCTTGAATCGGGCCGCATTCATTAATATGTCAGAAGTTTGCTCTTGTTCCTTAATAGAATGTTCATTGCTTGGATAGGTTTATGAAGGATTGATAACCGATAAGAAGTGTACGAGCAAAATTTCAAGTTGATAACTTTGTTTGTTCAAAAGCTATTGTAAGGGGTGGACCGACGGACGGACATGGCTTGAATGCACGTGAAGATATTAATATACCTCCATATTATTTTCATGGGAACATTAGGTAACAGGAACCGTTAAGTTGCTAACAATTTAGTGGTCAGCTGATATGCCTTGTGAGTCGGTTGGTCGGTCTGTCTAAACACGAAAAAAAATTGTTTCGGATAAAAGAAATTTTCGTCAAGTAAACTACTTTTGTGAAAAAATTAGACTTTGTTTAAGATGACAGTACATGTTTTTCTGTGAGAAATTGTTGCAAGAATTTGTGACAAGTATAAAGTTTTCTTATCCTGACAATACCCTCATCCATATATAAAAAAGAGTTGTGTGTCGGACTAATTGCCGACTGACTGATTGCTGACTGACCGATCATCGCCCAGCCCAAACGGCTAAAGCTAGAATCTTGGAATTTTGCACGATTGTTGGTCTTAGGTCGTAGGCATGGGATAAAGTGGGATTTGGTGATATTCGTACGACTATGTACTAAAAAGTACCAAAAAGTACACTTTGGCACCATAATTGGGTGACTATAGGACTTTTTGGAAATTTGTACATTTAGGTATTAAAAGAAGTACCAAAAAGGTACGAAATGGGTCAACTTTGTGGAGGGCGAATGGATTGAGGTAGAATTTTTAAAATTGACTTAAAAGAAATCTGGTGCAAAAGGATAAGGGTAAAAGGAAAAAAATGGAAAAATAGAACTGGTAATGGGAGGAAACGTACATTTAGTGCCGCAATTGGTACCATTTAGTACTTTCATTACAGATGGAGCTAAAGGTTTGAAGTGTGTCATGTAGGTACAACGAGAAAAATTTTGATAGATGACTTTGATGATCTATTCAAAATTCGAACATTTTGGTATCAAAATTGGTACCATTTGGTACTTTCTTTACAGATGAAGCTAGAGGTCTGAAATTTGGCAAGCAGGTACAACTAGGAAAAATATGACGGGTGACTATGACCTTTTTACAATTCGTACATTTTGGTACCAATATCAGTGCCTTTTGGTACTTCCTGTGCATATGGAGCTAGAGGACTGAAATTTGTGAAGTTGGAGAGAGCTAGAGGTCCGAAATTTGGGACGTAGGTGCAACTAAGAAATATATGATTGATGACTAAATGCTATATTAAAAATTCGTACATTTCGGTACCAATTTGGTACTTTCTGTGCAGGTCTGTAAAAATTTCATATATTTTGGTACCAAAATTGGTACTTTCTTTACAGTTGGAGGTAGAGGTCTGAAATTTGGCTTCGGGTACAACTAGGAACATATAAAGGGTGACTAAAAAATTTATTCGCAACTTGTAGATTTTGGTACTTTATTTGGTATACAGACGGTATGATGGGTGACTAAATGATCCATTCAAAATTCGTACATTTTGGTTCCAAAAAGTGCAAAATAGTACGAAATAGCTTATCTTCGCCTACATCGAAAGGGGCCTGCAAACTTAAACAATTTGACAAACATTATAACATTTTGGATAAAAGTACGACGTGTGGAAAAAAACCTACTAATTGTGGCGTAATTGGTACCTTGAAAGAATATATTGGGCAACAAGAAGATTTTTATATTCCTATATCTTATTTTCTTAACGGGGTGAGCTAAAGCTCTCAAAATTGGGATATAAGTACACCTTGACTTTAAATTTTAGGTGATCAGAAAATTATTCAAAATCGTACATTTAGGTACTAAAACGTACAAAATGGTACATTCTTTACGAAAAACAGAAAATGGTACTTCCTTTATCGAGTAATTTTAAGCATTCAAAATTTGGATAAATGTTTTTTTCCAAATTGTTGTTTTAGGTTCTAAGCATACAAATTTGTACTTTTTTGCGAATGAAGCTGAATTGCTCAAGATAAGGATTTATTTATAAACTGAATGACTACCTAGGTTTTTGGAGGTCCTACACTAAAAAGGCGTTAGAAAAAACAGGGCTAGCCAAGCGGACCACCGGGATGGTAGTTCATGATATATAGAACATGTTATTCGGGGATTCAACAAGTTTTTCTTGAATATCGTCCAAATGTGGGTTGTGTGGTACTGTTCTATCGATTCTTCCACTCTGTGTGTTCTCTGGAAATCAGTCTTCTGATTCCTGACTTGAGGCTGTTTGTTAGAAATATGAGATTTTCTAGTAGCGCACACCAGTTTGTAATCAATCGGACCATGCACTACCAAGGGAATTCTTTTCGCAAATACGATTTGCATGTGGATTCGACTTCCGGCAGATGTTATCCCGTTACTTACTGCATCCAGAAATTCAAAACAAATGTCAATAAACACTACTTCCTCTTTGGGTTTACTTCGATGTTATGATATACAATTACATTCTGGCACATCTCTATTACAGTTTTGTATAACGATTTTCTGTAATCCATACTCTATAATCAAAACACAAACAAAATCCTTGTGGGAGTTGTTTTTTTTTGCACATTTAAATACCTACTTTGGGATGGATATTTCTTTATCGCGTAAATGTTACCAAAGAATGTATGCGTCATAGAACTACTTGTGGTGTTTTCTTGTACCCAGCAGCCATTTGTCCGTTGTTTTAATGATTTTTGTCATTGGACATACCATCAGCTTTGTTCCTAAGGGCTAAACTTTAAAAATTTTCATATTCCAAGTTTATTATCTGCGCTCGACTGAGCTACCAAATATACTTACTGTTCTTTGGTCAGTAAAAAATGTTATGAGTGAGAATGTGTCTATACCAGTACGAGCACACAATTGACATTATTCGCAAGCCCAAAGGCTTGCTTGGAATATTTATTGGTCCGATAAACGAATAATCGTTTGCGGCTATCGAAACACTATTGCCATTAAAGAGTTTTTGGTTTTACAACAAAAGAAAGGTCATTTTACCAAAGTTGCAAATTTTTTTTTTACAAAGTTATTTACATTCAATAATGCCAAGTTTATGGCCAACGTTTCATATGTTGAAGTGAAATATTTTAAGGTTACAATAAAAGAAAAACTTTGTAATAAACGTATTTTATTTGTTGTAAAAATGTCCCAAACGTTTTATTTTGATTGGAACTGGTAATTTCTAAACCGATAAGGCAGGAATTTCCCCATTAGGTCTTGTTAGGGTAAGCAGAAGGGGCGCTTTCATCCTCTAGAACGATATTTCAGATATAAACAATTGACCCAAAAACAATATTTCGTTGGAGTATCAAATCACAACACGAACGAGCATCTTAGTATACCCTCCCCTTCGTATGACACAAGGTATGAAAAAGGTGTGTCAGCCAATGCACGACAACTACCGAATCAATGATATTTAAAGACCAGAAAAGATGTGTTAAGAACTTACGAAACAAAAAATGAACGAAGAATAAAATCTTGAAGTACGTAAGCAAAGGCAGCAGCAGGTAAGTAGTATGTGTAACTTAACTGGGTAAGTGCTAAAGGACTTATAAATAAAAATTAACCATAGCAGCAGCAACAGCAAATAATGAATGACAACAAAAACATTGGTATATTACAGTCCAACCGACAATGGGACAATACGCATGCACGTCTGAACTTTCATGCAGGTACGTACTTAAATACATACATACGTCAGCACCATTGGATCAAGTGTAAGAGGGGTAGGGGGTAATCGAGGTAATGAAGCGCAAAAATAAAGAACTTTATCATCATCATCGTCGTGGTCTTCATTGCGTTTGTTGGTGTTGTTGTTGTGGAAGTCGTCATACGACTGTCTCTTGGTTTGGTTGGTTTGGCACAAAGGTGATTTTACGGTTGTGGCGTTATTACCAAGTCATGTCATACATGGATGTTGTTGTTATTATTGTTGTTGTTGTAATTAATGGCAAACAATTACACAGAAAATCAACTGCAACAACAACGACTCCAACCTATTACCAGGTTGCTTTCATGAATACTCAGGAGATAACAAATATAAAGATGAAGTTAAAATAATCATAAAAAAATTAATAGTCGACCAGTATAGTTCACATACGGCCAAAAAAGAACGCCAAGGACAAAAAGAAGTTCAGCAAGGAAAAAATTATATATAGTAGTTCCTAGCAAACAAGTGTTAAGTTCGGCCCAGCCGTATCTTATATACCCTCTACCATGGATCGCATTTGTCAAGTTTTTTTGCCCGATATCTGTTTATAGGCAAATAAAATGATAATGGTTAAGAATTGCTATGTTATTTTAGCTAGTCCAAGTTATGAGCTGATGGAGGCCATACACGTTTTGGGTATTGAATACCAAAGTAGAAGTCATTTTGCTAAATTTCAGCCAAACGGGATAATAATTGAGCAAACTAGAGGCTCAAGAAGTCAAGATCCAGGATCGGTTAATAAGCGTTAGCGTCATAGGCGGACACGCCAACCTCTGCGCTACGGTGGCCTTCGTAATACTTAGAAATATTAATCTAAACCCAATAAAGTATTTATATTCTTAATCGTCTTGAAATTCTTGGTCGATTTAGCCCGTTCCGTTCGTCTATCGAAAACACGCAAACTTTCGAAGGTATAAAGCTAGGTGCTTGAAACGCTTTGCACGAATACTTCCTATAAGTGTAGGTCGGTTGGGATGGTAAATGGGCCATATCGGCCCATGCCCATTTACCATCCCAACGGTCTAAATCGACCAAGAATGTCAAGACGATTAAGAATATAAAAACTTTATTGGGTCTCAGATTAATATTTCGAGGTATTACTAACGGAATGGAGACCACTGTAGCGCAGAGGTTAGCATATCCGATTATGGCGTTGAACGCCTGGGTTCAAATCCTGGCGAGACCATCATAAAATTTTCTGCGGTGGTTGTCCCTCCTAATGCTGGTGACATTTGTGAGGTACTATGACATGTAAAAACTTCTCATCAAAAACTTCTTCTCACTGCGGCTCGCCGTTCGGATTACGCTATAAAATGGATTTCCCTCATCATTGAGCTTAAAACATGAATCGTACAGCACTCCTTGATATGTGAGAAGTTTGCCCCTGTTCCTTAATGGAATGTTCATGGGCAAATTTATAATTTTACTAAATGAATGATGAAGTAAGTATACCTTACCTTAAAGAGTACAAAAGTCAATAATTTTTTATTCAAATGTTTCCTAAGAACTTTCGTATTTCCCACAACCATTTCACCATACCTACCAGGTAATTCAATAATAAACGTTAAATTAAATAACTAATAACAGAAAAAAGGAGTATATTTTTCGGCCACAAATATTTGCCCGCATTCAGAGTGAGAGTAATAAGGGCAGTTACAATAACAATTACACATGATCTGCCACCCAGTTAGTCGTCAGCATACCAGGCAAGCATATGGTATGGAGCACTAGGAAGGAAAAACTACTTATCCCCAAAACAGAACGCAATGGCAAAGAAGACGAAGAAAATGCTTAGAAATCAATAATACGAGAGTAATAATAAAGAAAATGTTAAAACCTGAAACTTGATTGTCATTTATAAGGCCAAAAAGTGGGCGCAAAAATACTTAGAGGATACGAATATCTGCAAGACATATGTAGGAAAGAGAGCGGAAATATTGCAAATGTGCCATGTTAGTTGTCTGGATTAGAGATTTCATTAGCAGAGAGAAAACAAGTAAAAACGTGCTAAGTTGAACCGGGCCAAATCTTGGGTCCCACTACCATTGATTATGCTAAAAATTTACACAAATGAATGTAGTTGCAGTGCATATGTGTAGTTTACGTGACAATTTTTTGCTAAATCAGCCAAAAACTGAAGCATCTTGAGGCAGTAGGAGACTAATTGAGAGATTGGTTTATAGTGGCGCTGTATCACTATATCCCGGAGTGAACATCAACAAATTGCCCTTACTAATGCTGGCTACATTTGTAAGGTATCCTGCCATGTTTTAACTTATCTACCAAGTTATCTCGCTATGCGGCATGCCGTTCGGACCCGGCATAAAAATCGAGGCCTCTTATTAATGAGCTTAAACTTTAATCGCATTGAAACTCATTGATATGAGAGAAGTATCCCCTGGTCCTTAATGGAACGTTCATGAGAAATTTCGCAGTAGTAGTAACAGAATATAAACCGATTTAGGTCATACCTATCAAGGATGTTGGAAATTTATAAATTTTTAAGACTCAAAGTGTAATGTCGGTTTCTTCCGAAGCTATATCAGATTATGCACTAATTTGGACCATACTTAGCACATATATCATGACGCAAGTAAAAAGGCGTTAAGTTCGGCCGGGCCGAACTTTGGATACCCATCACCTCGGGTATATATGTAAATCACCTTTCGTCAAAATCCGGTGAAAATGCATACGTTATTCCTCACAGCAGCTATATCTAAATATGTTCCGATTTGGACCAAATACTAAAAAGTACAAATCATTGTTCAATTGTGTATAACAAAATTAGGTCTTTTTAGTAGCTATATCTAAAAAAACCGATCTGAATCATATACGACACGGATGACGAGAAGCCTAACATAAGTCACTGTGTCAAATTTCAGTGAAATCGGATTATAAATGCGCCTTTTATGGGCCCAAAACCTTAAATCGAGAGATCGGTCTATGTGTCAGCTATATCCAAATCGGGACCGATCTGGGCCAAGTTTCAGAAAAATGCCGAAGAGCCCAACACAACTCACTGTCCCAAATTTCGGCGACATCAGACAATAAATGTGCCCTTTATGGGCTCAAAACCTTAAATCGAGAGATCGATCTAGAACAAATTAAAGAAAGATGTCGAAGGGCTTAACAAAAGTCGCTGTCCCAAATTTCAGCAAAATCGGATAATAAATGTGTCTTTTATGGGCCTAAGAACCTAAATCGGCGGATCGGTCTATATGGCAGCTATATCCAATTCCGGACCGATCTGAGGAAAATTGAAGAAGGATGTGGAAGGGTCTAGCACAACTCACTGCAGCATCGGATATTAAATGTGACTTTTATGGGCCTAAGACCCTAAATCGGAGGATCTGTCTATATGGGTGCTATATCAAGATATAGTCCGATATAGCCCATCTTCGAACTTAACCTGCTTATGGACAAAACAAGAATCTGTGTAAAGTTTCAGTTCAATATCTCTATTTTTATATCCTCCACCAAAGGATGGGGGTATACAAATTTCGTCACTCTGTTTGTAACTACTCGAAATATTTGCCTGAGACCCATAAAGTATAAATATACTTGATCGTCGTGACATTTTATTTCGATCTAGCCATGTCCGTCCGTCTGTCTGTCGAAAGCACGCTAACTTTCGAAGGAGTAAAGCTAGCTGCTTGAAATTAGTGTAAGTCGGTTGGGACTGTAAATGGGCCAAATCGGTCCATGTTTTGATGTGGCTGCCATATAAACCGATCTTGGGTCTTGACTTCTTGAGCCGCTAGAGGGCGCAATTCTCATCCGATTGGAATGAAATTTTGCACGACGTGTTTTGTTATGATTTCCAACAACTTTCCCAAGTATGGTTTTAATCGGTTCATAACCTGATATAGCAGCCATATAAACCGATTTTGGGTCTTGACTTCATGAGTCTCTAGAGGGCGCTATTCTCCGATTTGACTGAAATTTTGCACGTAGTGTTTTGGTATCACTTCCAACAACTGCGCTAAGTATTGTTTAAATCGGTCTATGTTTTGATATAGCTGCCATATAAACCGATCTTGGGTCTTGATTTCTTGAGCCTTTAGAGTGAGCGATTCTCATCCGATTTGGCTAAAATTTAGCATGAAGTTCTTTGTTATGACTTCCAACAACTATGCTAAATATGGCGCAAATCAGTATATAACCTGATATAGCTGCCATATAAACCGATCTAGGATTTTGACTTCTTGAGGGCGCAATTCTCATCCGATTTGGAAGAAATTTTGTACAACGGCTTCTCTCATGACTTTCAACATACGTGTGTAATATGGTCTAAATCGATCAATAGCTTGACCCGATTTTGTTTTCTGAGCCCCAACAAGGCGCAATTATTATTTAATATTCTTTATTTGCCTATAAAGAGATACCGCGCATAGAACTCGACAAATGCGATCCATGGTGGAGGGTATAAAAGATTCGGCCCGGCCGAACTTAACACGCTCTTACCTGTTAAAGACTGTAGAGTGATTTCAACAGACAGTCGGACGGATATGCTATATCGTCTTAGATTTTTACGCTGATCAAGAATATATAAACTTTATAGGATCGGAAATGGATATTTCGATATATGCGCCCATCCTTCGTTGGTGGGTATACAAAGAGTAGTAACAAGTAAAAGCGTTCTGCCGGACCGAATCTCATATACCCTCAACCATGGATCGCATTTGTCCAGGGAGATCGGTATACATGACGGCTATATGAGGTTATGAACTGATTTAGACCATACTAAGTACAGTGCTTGGAAGTGATACTAAAACACCAGGTGCAAAATTTCAGCCAAATCTAGAGGCTCAAGAAGTCAAGACCAAATATCGGTTTATATGGCAGCTATATCAAAACATGGACTGTTATGGCCTATTTACAATTTCAACCAATCTGCATTTATCAGAACTATTTGTGCAAAATTTCAAGCGTCTAGCTTTATACCTTCGAAGGTTAGGTTAGGTTAGGTTTAAGTGGCAGTCTGCCATCAGACTTACTTAGACGTTTTCGTCCATTGTGATACCACAGGAGCAGAAGAAGGAAGATATCTAGTTCCTACCATTGAACCATACAGATCGCTTTAAAAATCCCAATAACTTGCGAATGTTCACATCCGCTAAATCAGACAGGTTCTCAAAGAAATGAGAACCTAAAGTGGAGCTCCTTCTAACTGCTAGTGCGGGACACATGCAGACAGACCACGGATGGACGGACGGACACGGACTAGGTCGACTTAACATGTCATGACGATCAAGAATATACATACTTTATGGGGTCTTAGATGCATATTTCGAGGTGTTACAAAAGGAATGGCGAAATTAGTATACCCCATCCTATAGTGGAGGGTATAAAAACTTTCAAATTAAAAATTTTTACCAAATTGAATAATTATTTCGGCTTTTTTTATGGGAGCCAAAAAACTTCTCTCCAATGGCACTCCGTTCGGACTCGACTATAAAAAGGAGGTCCCTTGTCTTTGAGCTTAAACTTGATTTGAACAGCACTCATCGATATCTGAGAAGTTTGCCCCGGATATAAAAATGCCCAGGATTATACGAAATTATTTTAAAAAATTTCTATTAAATACATCAATGTTTTGGACATGACATTTAAATTATGAGATTTAATGATTTTATCGAATTGTCTTGAAAGTAAGTGAATGGCCATCCCTAATGATTTTTTTTATACTACACCTCCGCCCCTTATCGCATGCTGCACACACTCCAAGAACATATGCGGATGATCTGAAATAATGTATTGAATGTCATCGGTGTGGGCATGGGTGGTGTGGCACACATGAAAGGAAGTAAGACGGACGGAGATGCTCATGTGGTAGGAAGAAATAAATGTGTGCTCAAGAATATGGATGGTTCGGATGAACCAATGAAAAAGACTGACAGACGGACAAAGGGACAGACAGATGTATCATGCATACGTTTGTGTTTGTGTATATATTTTCGGGATGGATGGCTAAGTTAAATTTACGCGAAATTCCAGCTGACGCGCTTTAATTAATTACGGTCATGTATGCGTTAAGGAACAAAACCAAATACTGCGAACATTCAATACCACGAATAGAATGCGGTAATACACTTAAAGAAATCAGTTATTCAATAACTGCAAAACAGTTTGGTTTTGACTGGCCGTTCTCTTACTCATCGCTGACCAGCGAGAGGGCAGAGATTGGAAATTTACAAGTCATGCGGACGAAAACCTTTGGCGGGCATAATGCATGGATGTGTGTGGGTAAGTGTGTACAAAGCATTTCTTGGGTGGAATTAAATGCCAACTTAATGATCATCATAAAGGATGTTTAAGGAGCTTCATTTGACCCTCGTCCGTCTGCATGTCCATCTGTCTTTCCTTATGACCGGCCATCTACTAAAAATCTCTGCTGTTTACTTAAAAGGTGGTCATAATGCTTAGTAGCCCATGTAGCTGTTTCTCGATGTTGGTAACAACACCAAGAACATCATCATCATCATCATCATCGTCGACTTCGACCACCTTCTTGGCGTTGGTGTATGTTAGCGTATTTATTCTCTTAATACATATTGTTTTTGTAATTGTTGTTTTCTGGTTACTTTATAAGGTGTGTGTTGTGTGATAGCAGTTGTTGTTGTTGCTCTTGTTGTTATTATTACTGATGATGCAGAATATTTCGGTTTTGCTTCCTTACTTGCTTTGCTGTTGTAATTGAACGTGATTCACCATTATTTTGCCATTGCTGACTTGGTTGGAGTGTTGGTTATTTTTTTGTTTCTTCTACCTTTTTTTTTGTGTGTGGTACAATAATGTTAAGTATGTGTCCTTGTTAGTGTTGTTGTTGTTGTTATTGTTGTTGTTGTATCGCTTTTAAGTATATTCATTTGTTTCAATTTATCCCGAGTGTGTGATTTCTGTTATTTCTCGCTGCCATTCTTTTTATTTTTTTTTTGTGTTCGTTTGAGATTTGCTGCATTCCCAGCAAAAGCAAGACAAACTGATTGTTGTTGTTTTTGTTGTTCTTTTTAGTTAATTACACTTCTTGGAAATTTTGTGATCCCTAAGAGTTAAGTAATCTCATCTTTTGTTAAAATTAACAAAAGAGTTAAAAACTCTGGCATGAGTCGTTGCTCTGTATGATACATTCACAGAGTCGTAAATGTAACCTTTGTTTAAAACGTTCAAATTATGGTGGATCTTTGGCAAATCCTTAAAACATTTGGAAAACAACCATCAGAAAATTAGTCTGGTTAAATAAAAAGTGCAGAATGCTAAAGTCAACCATTTATGTACCGGTCAATATTGCATGAATTTTGGTTTTAAGTAAAACCAGTAAGGAAGGGCAAAAGTCGAGCGGTGCCGACTGTATAAAACCCTACACCTGCCCTATGAGTTCAATGTAGGATCTATATCCCATTCTGAACCATTTTTGATGGCCCTCGGCGAGCAAAAATATTTTGAAACTGTAATAACTACGGTTAAAAAATGAGAACATTATTGCAAATTACCCTAAATCTGGGGAACATATATATGGGAGCTATATCCAAATCTGAACCGATTTCTATAAAATTCACCAGTAATATCCAGAAGCATTAGAAAATCCTTTCTGCCAAATTTAGAGAAATTTTTAGAATCGGGTAACAAATGACAATTTTATTGCGTTATTACTGCAAATCGGACGAACAAGTATATGGGAGCTATATCCAAATCTGAACCGATTTTTTCCAATTTCAATAGGGTTCATTTATAGGCCGAAAAACACGCTCATACCAAATTTGAAGACGATCGGATGAAAATTGCGACCTGCACTTTGTACACAAATTAACATGGACAGACGGACATAGCTAATCGAATCAGAAAGTGATTCTGAGTCGATCGGTATACTTATCAATGGGTCTATCTCTCTTCCTTTTGGTTGTTACAAAATAATTTACTAAGTTATAATACCCTGTACCACAGTAGTGGTGTAGGGTATAAAAATTGGAAAATATTAGCCAATTTGTGCTTACTTGTTGTGGGCATACGTTCGTTGTCAATTTCGTTCACATTAGATGTCAAAACTATCACTTCTTTGCCTGCACAGCTGGTTGGCTAAGGCACTAAAATGAACTGAGAGATGTCTTAGCCACAACAAGGAAATGTTACCCAATATCGCGCCATAATATGAACCCCGCTTTAACCAACTGAACCAGTTCATTCATTTAGTTCACTATTTCAGTTCGTTCGGTGAACTATTTTGGTCCTTTTTCACCATTCAGTATAATGAACATCAGTGCATCAAGGAGGCCACTGATAGACAAATTACTGTACTTTGCCAATACCGCCTGGTATTATTTTGTTCGCGTCATTGGCAAAGATTTTGAATACTTTTTGGTATCAATTTAATACCAAACAAAGGAGTCTATAAAGAATTGATGGCGTTACATTTGTATTCTTGTCATCGCGCCAGAAGTGTTGTTCAGCTTTGTACTTAAAATATTGACGCCATTATAAAATATTTGTTAAACATATAACTAAAGAGTTGTAATACAATTTGAGTGCGTAAAAACCTGTTCATATACTCGAAAGCGGTGAAAATGGAAGTAGTGCAAATTCTATGGACATTCTACATCAAAAATTATGATAATTTCTTGTGTGGAAACGATGCGGTGTTGGTGCATTCATATGAAAACCACTACTGGGAATCAATGGATATGGAATCAATTGCAGAACACAATGATTTGATGTTCGTCACGGTGTGACATTACTTTTTATACCCACCACCAACTGTATGACTAGATTAGTATACCTCCAAACCAATAAACAATCGTTTCACAGATAAAAATAGCACGAAACTATTTTCAATCAATAAAAAAATTAATTTTTTTTTTGTTTAAGCGAAGATAATTTTAATTTACAATTTTTGTTTCTTCTTCTTCCGAGGCGAGCTCAATAATCTTTTTTTTTTGCAATAGAAAAGCAAGGTCAGATATCACCACACACACCAACCACTGTAGGTTGCGTTTCGTCATTTGGTTAGAATAACTCTATATCAAGTGTGAAGGCTTCAACGTACGTACTTTGGTATGTCGTACTTTATCTACACAATTACACTACTCCAATGGCATACACATGATTGTGTGCATCTTTTGGAAGTTGTATTGATATATACGATATAAGTGCAATATACCAACGTACGGCCTTTGCAGTCTTCACACCTAATATGACCGATGAGTTATTGTAGCCAACACCTCAACTACAAACGTGTCCCGTAGTAGTTGAGGTGTGTGTGGAGTGATCATGAACCAAACCATAAACCTCAAATTCGTCCAATCATGAAATTCTTTGGAAAATTTCAATATTTTTTTAATTGAATATGCAATCAATTTATTTAAATTTTTTTTTCAAAAACTGTAAAACCGATTTTTATTTTTTTCTGTGTAGGCCGGAGAAGTTTATTTATTTACCAATATTGCTGAAATTTGGCACAGCGAGTTATATTGAAACCCTTAACCCAGATCCGACTTAATTTGGATAATGCAAATTTGCCCATGAACATTTCCCTAAGCAACAGGGGTAAACGTCTCACATATCAATGAGTGATGTCCGATTCAAGTTCTAAGCTTAATGATAAGGGGCCTCTTTTTATAGCGAAACCTCCTTGGAGAGGAATTTTTACACGGCTCACAAAAGTCGCCAGCATTGAGTGGGGATCGCCAGCAGTGATAATTGTTTTCTGATGATTCCAGGGTTCGAATTCAAACTTTCAGAGTCTTCGAGGCACATGCTAAACTCTGCAATACGGTGGTCACCGGTTTCTCGAATTTAGTTCTCTGTCCCGTAAAAAGCGCATTTATTACCCGATTTTTTTTAAATCTCAAAAACTCATTGAGTTGTGTTAGGCCACTCGACATCCGTAAAAGTTGTAGTCAAGATCGGCATTATAGCAACATCAGGGCGATTCGGGGTAATTTAGTGGATCCGTAATTCTTACAACCTTTTTTGTTCTATTACTAGAACAAAATCCCATGGGCTTGGAAATATTGTGTTAGTTTGCCCACCACATCTCTAGCGACAAAATACTACATATCTTAATTTCAAAGTCAAAAAAAAAATATTATGACAGTAGGTATTAATAACTATCTCATGCTCAATCACCCGCATGTGCAAAGGAATTTCCGTTTCCGCTTCACATATGCCCCTTCAAAGTTATTGGCGAAAACCAATTCAAAGACATTAAAAAGCACACCATTTAAATTGAAAAACACAAACACACAATGCAAGTTTTGGCTCTTAAATGTAGCCAAACAGAAGTATTCAAAATCCACTCTCTCTCTCTCTCTCCGAATTATTCATAGACCATGTATCAGACCATACACAACTTGTTGTATGTGAACAGCGACAGGCATTACTAATAATTAAGTTGCATCGAACCGTTTTTAACTGAACTGAGGCAACATGTTGCACTGCTAATAGCAAAGGTTGGATGCCATTTTAAGGCAGAATATTTGGCGTTTAGACGCAACCTACACTCATACATATGCACGCCTTCAAACTCGGTGAAATGAAAACAGAGAGAAACAGAGAAAAACTAAATAAATAAATAACCGTCACTAAATAAGCAACAACAGCAACAAATTGGCTGGTGATGATGCATTAGTGTGCGCCATACAAGTAAAAAAATCGTTGAAATCCACACTCACTCACTCGCTGGGTGATTTTCGCAAAGGGTTGTGTGCTTAGAAGAAGGGGGGGAAAATTGCACATATTGTTTTTGCTGTTCTTGATGGAATTACTTATTTGTTAAGCATGAATATGTATGTGTATTTGTGCGGAAAATAAGTCATATTGAAAATCATTTATGGCATTTGCCTTTAAAATATGAATAAATTATGGAAAAATAGTAAAACTTACAACAAAGCGGGGCAGGATGGAAATGACTTTTATTGAGATTCTAAGGAAAAATTTAATATGGGGCAAAGTGATTTATAGCCACCACCAAGTATGGGGTATACAAATCTAGTCATACCGCTTGTAACACCTCGAAATATTGATCTGCAACCCCATAGTGTATAGTATATGATATTCTTGATCGTCTTGATGTGTAAAGTCGACCCAGTGAAAAAACTAGTAAGGCCTGCTTCGATCAGGCCTGATAATGGGGCTTCAAGGCTTTCTAACAGAAAAACCATATGCCTTCTAAAATGAGGCTATCAAGAGGGCTACCTTGCAGCTTTTAGAAGTTTGATAAGGAATGCCTGTACCGTCATTATGTATTCCTATTGAATTTTTAAAAAAACACATTTGAGTGTCTCTTGGCCTTTGATGTTCTAAGCAGTGATTCTGTCCTTCTTAAGGCACTCGTTGAGATGCTAGAAGACTCCATTTTTACGCGATTGGGCTGGAATTTGTCATGGGAAGTATTTTTATATCCTCCAACACTATACTATAACCCAATCCAAACCATATAAACCGATAACCTGATTTTATTTCTTGAGTCTATATTATTTTCCGATTTGGCCGAAATACCGCATGTAAAGTAGAGGTATGACTACCATTACTGAAATGACAATCTGCTAACCTAAATTAGTTGATAAACATGCGATACAAAGGAATTAAGGCCATAGGCTATTAATTGTGCTTATCGGGCAATAACTTCGGCGAGAAGACCAATATGTAATGCCCGGGAGCATTCCGTTACTACTACGTGAAACATGCAGGGTGGTTATTATAATGGATTATTATTATTATTTCTTTTCGACAAAGCGATTATGAAAATTGAAACCTACAACGAATTCTAAGCACTTTGCCCAAGATGCCATCCGTGATTAATTTATCATCTACACCCAGACGCAACGGCTGAATGTAGGATCATTAGAGTCAATTAGATGGTGCGAAAAAAGCAAGCGTTTGGCCTTCCCCTCCTGTAGATTCAGTAGTTGGACAAACGATAACCCAAGTCAGTGCTAATCATGAGCCTGGAATTGGTTCTAGGATTCTAAACACATAAATCCCATTGGTATATCTGTCAAGCTAGAAATGACAGCTGCATACTACTAAATTTCCCATGAACATTCCATTATGGAACAGGGGTTATTTCTCTCACATCAATGAGTGCAGTCCTATTAATTTTTAAGCTCAATGGTAAGGGGCCTCCTCTTTTATGCCGAGTCCGAACGGCGTGCCGCATAGCGACACCACTTAGTATAGATGTTTATCATTTGCGCCAGGATTTGAACCCAGGCCCCGGCATCATAGGCGGATATGCTAACCTCTGCGCCATTTTGGCCTCTAGCTGCATAATATTTGTTTTATTGACAGCTTATTATATTGTTTACAAGCCACCAAAAACATTTGCTTCTGCGTTTATTCAAAAAGAAAGTTAATCGGGATGGACTTCAAGCGTAATAGTGTGATTGCGTTGCTGGCGGCCGGCTATCGTTGGCGACCTCAAACATCTTAAAACGTACAAAATGTTTGTGTATCGCATCATAAATCGTTATAATGATACTGGGAGCGTTGCCAAACACCATGGTAACGAACAATGCGACAACAACTGAAACGGTTCGGCGAGTGAAGGTTCGAATTCAACGAAATGTTTTAGTTAGATAAGAAAGAGCAAAGGAGTTACTACGCTCGCACGAACTTGGAAGATTTCTTCCCGTCTCAGTTGATGGCATCGAAAGTTGCGACTGCCGATGGTGTCATAGTAAATGCGACTTATTATCGGGAAAACATTTTGGAAGCTGCTTTGGAGCATGCATGCTTAGACCATGAAGGTACGTACGTAGCAAGAATCCGCACCGTCATGTTCACACTTCATTTCGTCCACAAAGTAGCTGTCCAATTCCAAATCCGATTAGAGTGCAAGTTGAGGATTAAAAACTATGCCAGTATGGATGAGCTGACGAAAGCCATCGTACGGGAATGGCAAAAAAACCGGAAAATTACATTCGTGTAGCTTGCAACTCGTTTTTTGACCGACTCAGAGCAATAGTCAAGGCAAAAGGAATGGATTCTGGTTAAAATAACTTCCACACATTTTTGGCATTTGAATCAATAAACCAGTAAAAGCGTGCTAAGTTCGGCCGGGCTGAATTTTATATACCCTCCACCATGGATCATATTTGTCAAGTTCTTTACCCAGCATATCCTTTTAGGGAAACGAGGCTAAATGGATAAGAATTGCTATGCTATTGGAGCTATATCAGGTTACAAACCGATTCGGACCATACTCGGTTTGAATGTGGGAGACCATAGTAGAAGTCATTGTGCAAAATTTCAGTTAAAGGCGGAGGATCGGTTTATATGAGAGCTATATCAGGTTGTGGCTGATTCAGACCATATTTGACACGTACGTTGAAGTTCATAAAGAAGTTGTGCAAATCACACATGAACTGCGCTCTCTAGGTGTACAAGAAGTACAATAGACCGATTCAAGCGAGGGATGTGCACGTGAGTGATTTTCCGCTCACGCTCACAAGAAAACAAGTTTTACTCACGCACGAGTATTTTATGTTGACTGACGTTCATGCACGACTCAGGAGACACTCATGACTCACGAGACACTCACGATTCACGCGACACTGACGACTTACAGATCACTACTACTCGTGAGCATGATTTCACTCACTCACGCTGACGAACGAAGAATTTTAACTCAATGCACGATCAAGTGATTGGATTTGGATCTCACTCACGAATAACGAGACTCATGCGTGACACGACAACTCACCACTCACGTGCACACCTCTAAATCAAACCAGACTTGGCACACGGAGGTCATGGCATGTAGGAGGTCATAGGAGAAGTCATTGTGCCAAATTTCAGCCAAATCGGATGTAGGTTTTAGATCGATTCGAACCATACTTGGTTTCTCATAGAAAACTTTAAAGTCCAAAATTTGCACAGGCAGACAAACACATGGATGGTCATGGCTAGATCGACTAAAAAAGTCATGGCGATGGAAAATAAATATACTTTATGGGGTCTTAGACAAATATTTCGATGTGTTACAAACGAAATGACGAAGTAGGATGGGGTTATACAAATATTTTTACACGAAAAAAGAGGTCTGTTGAATTCGTATGACTTCATGTTACCCTGTATGACAATAGACCGATGTATAGATTTTCCAAAAGTCCCATGACAATTTCAAAAAAGTCTTGATATTTTTTTTCTGTGTATCTTCTGTCGTCACTCACCCTGAAAATAATTCCCTACTACGCCACGTTGCACAATTCTTGGATTCTTTTATCTATCTTGTATTTCATTCCAGTCTAGCAAATGTCTCTAGCTCCAGCACTTCAAATCTTGGAGGCTCTGGTTTAGTTTGTTTTCTTTTTTTGACTATTCACAAGAAAGCAAGCCAAAACAGAAGACAATAACAGTGCCAGCACAAATGTTCAACGAGTTTGTTAACAACAACAAAAAATCGCGATTGGTGACACGTGCTTTTTTCAGCTGTTTTCAAAAAAAAAAAAAAAAAAAATACGAACAAAAAACACAACAAAAACAAAACAGAGAGGGAAACCCCAAGTCAAACACACATTCGGGCGACAAGCAAAAAAGAATTTGACACTCTCAAGCAAACACATGCAGACAAAAACAAAAAAGCTGTATGCGAATATTGCACCACACCACACTATAGCAGAGACAAGAACAACGACGACGCCAACTGCTACGCCAGCCAAACATCATTCAGCAAAAACACACGAGACATAAGAAAATGATAGGGGGTTACAGTGAAAAACCCATCATACATTCATCTCCACACCACCATTACCACCCAGCGAATACCTTAAGAGAGGAAAAACGAAATCAAAACAAAAACATTGAAAAACCTCGGTGCTTCGCTGTTTCTTGTCTGCCTGTATTGGTGTGGTGTGGTGTTGGTGTGATTCATTCGTTATGGGCCTTGCTTTGCACATAACGAGAATGCAGTCGCAAATTTCACCGTTACATTGGCAAAGGAAGCGCAAAAGATTTGCAAATGCACACATATCACAGACACTGTGTGCTTGTATGCGATTTTATTAAAGAAAACAGACTGAGAGCTGCAAGGAAAGAGTGATGCCAATTATTCATTTTAGCAATCCTCGAGCCAACAAAGCTTAGCTGTCAGCGTTGAGCTTTGTTTTGAACGTCGCATTGCAAAAATGCAACTCTGCATATAAATACCACAAAAGCAACGCGAAAAATTCAAAAAATTTTTAACTTTGACACTTGAAATCGAGCGTCATTCTGAGATATCACACTTGAAGTAGTGTTGTTAGACGTCTAGGTTAAAAATTCTTTAACTTTTGCGAGTTGATTTTTTGGCATTTGTATGCAGAGTTGAATTTTTCAACCCGACGCTCCTCCTGTTTTGACCTTTAGAATATGCCATACACTGAAAGACATCGTATCATGAGAGCAAAATTTTATCATCTGGTACTACACCGATAGAAAAATGCATACAAATCCAAATCAGGTAAATTGAAGTTACTAGGGGTCGAAGAAGGCTAATTGGGAGATCAGTTTATATGGGAGCTTTATCGAGTTATAGACCGATTTAGACAATACTGAACATGGATGCGCCAAATCCGATAAGTATGTGGAAAACCAACTGGACAAAATTCGGATGACTTCTCTGAAGAAGACTACGCACCGGATTCTTTTAGGAATAGCTTTTCACCCTTTAAGTCAACCAGACCTAATGGAATATTTCCGGCCTTACAAAAGAAGGAGGCCGACCATCGGGCGCCCCATCTGGCCACTTTACAGCCTTCCTTGGACTTGCATATACTTTGGAAGTCTGGCAGGAGGCAAGGGTGGTATTTATACCCAAGCACGGCAAGGCGACACCAAAGACCTACAGAACTATAACCCTTAGGTACTTTCAATACAAAACCATTTAACGTATGGTGGATACCAAGATAGGGAGTACGATATCAAGCGAATTGCTCAAATAGGAAGATCGTAAAAGGAAGATCGGTGGAGACCGCCCTGGACGAAGTTAAGCATAAAAGAAACTTTCGATGCCAAGACGTACACAATGCCGTTGAGAGGGCTTTGCAGAACGATACACCGATCCAACCCTTAGAGCAGTACCAGGTGCACTGGGTCTGTATAGACTGGATAAATCATATGCTAAGAAGCAGGTGTATAAATTGTGCGTCCCATGACATAAAGATAAGGAAGAAAGTGACACAGCGGGGAATTTTATCGACACTCTTATGGGTGACCACCATAAATAACCAATTACGGATGCTGACTGAGGAGGGATTTGAAAGCGTCTGCTGAGCATTTTACAATATATTATAATACTTCTAAGGTGTAAGGATACAAATTATTAGCTATGCAGAAGGGTGGAAAGAGCCTTGCAAATTGCATACGACTGGGCTAGACTAAGAGGTCTCAATGTTGACCCAGATAAGACTGAGGTCTGCCTGTTCACGAGGAAGACGAAGGTGGGCCAATTTGACCGCACCACGTTTCCTCAATAGAAAGATATCGATATCTGACAAGGTCAAATACTTAGAAGTGATCTTGGAATGGACACTGAAATGGAAGTGTCACATTCAGGAGTATACTGAGAAGGTTCACAGACGTTGGGCACTATGTAGACTGGCCGTAGGCACGAAATGGGGTCTGAATTCGAAGATAGTCAAATGGCTCTACAGGAGCGAGATTAGACTTACTTACGCTTCAGTAGTTTGGTGGACTGCGATGGAGAAAAAGTGCAACATAAGGATTATACAACAGGTTCGGAGAACATGTTGTCTTGGTGTAGGCAAAGCCATGAGACCACGCCCATTAGGACATAGCCGGAGACCAGATATCCGACCTACTGGCTATGAGACTAAAGGTGATGGAAGAATGTATAGAGGAAAGGAGCAGGCCACACCATCGCGGTATAATCGAGGTGACGAAAGGAGGCCTGGAAGGAGTGGAAAAAATTTCCGATCGGGTGTGAACATCTTTACGGACAATAAACCATCAGGTAAGGTCAGGAACAGTCTTGCAGTGTAAGAAGGAGATTAACACCTTCTCTGAGGATGGCACGGGCGGCGGCGGGCAACAGCGGAGTAACGAGGAATGAACGATTAGACGATTTGGCAGAGTAGCCCAGAGGACATCCTTCACATCCTTGGCTAACTTAAAGCCATTTGAGGTCGACGGAGTCCAAGTTAAGGGCGTGGGCGACGAACGCATATGTAACACTGTGGAACAGCGAAACGGTTCGTAGGACAACGATAATCTTATGGGGGGATTCAGATCGTGAGAACACGAGACCATGACAGTAAGAAGAAGGTTAGTAAAACGTTCAGTATCACAACGGGACGCATATGACTACGAGCTTAAAATGCAAATGTAGGGGCAAACTTCTCACATATCAATGAGTGCAGTCCGATTCATGTTTTAAGCTCAATGATAAGGGGCCTCCTTTTTATAGACGAATCCGAACGGCGTGCCGCAGTGTGACACCTCTTTGGAGAGAAGTTTTACATGGCATAGTACCTCACAAATGTTGCCAGCATTAGAAGGGGAAAACCACCGCTGAAAATTTGTTTTTCTGATGGTCTCGCCAGGATTCGAACCCAGGCGTTCAGCGTCATAGGCGGACATGCTAACCCTGCGCTACGGTGGCCTCCAATTGGGTCAGGACTACGAGCTCACATATGTAAAATCGGCGTGCCTAGTGATAGCATGTGCAAGACATAGGGGAAAGATGATGATACGTTGCAGAATTTCTTATGTCATTGCCCAGTTTTCGCAGCTAACAGACACCAGCACTTAGGTGGGGACACAATACCAGGCATGTATTAATTTAGGGGCGTAGAATGGAAAACAATTAGGGATTTTGTAAGTAGCACGGAGTTTCTGAGTTAGATTTACTTTTTGCAGTTTGCTTTTAGTATTTAGAGCGCACGAAAAGCCGATTACTGGCTTAGGCGTATGTCTATAGTGGCATGGGTTGGATATCCGCACCCTCTTTTCAACCTAATCTAACTATCATGGATGTTGGAAGGCATATCAAAACACTACATGCAAAATCGGACGGCAATTGCAGCACTCATGGGCTTAAGATGTCAAATCAAGACATAAGTTTATAAGGGAGCTTATAAGGTTATAGACCGATTTGGACCATACATGACAAGGCTGTTGCTAGTCATCGCGGAACACGGCCTCTTGAGGCTCAAGAGCACACAAACGGATTTAGCGAGATCGATTTAGAATGTCAAAAAAATCAAGTGTTCGCATACCAATATTTCGAGTTGCTTATGGTGGTGGGTATAAAAATACTTGTTTTTTGTGTGGTTTTGATACCATATGTGTACATGTCGCATATGTGTATACTTAGGCTACTGTTTCAGCTGTTGACTTCTTTTTTTATGCTCCAAAAGATTCATTGATGAAGGGTAAACACCCTCCATCATAGAATTAAACGAATGTGATTTTTAAGTTGTCTCTTATTGCGCTTGAGAACAAGTGAACATAAAGAGCATCGTTTCGAACTCAGATGAGTGCTTTACGCTGACTCACTAGTTGTGGATATGCAAGCACCATAACCCATTTACCCGCAATTCTTCAAGAAATCGAATGGGCCGATAAGGTAAAATGAGAGCTATGAACATAAAAGTCCCACTTTAAACCTCCCAAAGACCCATGTGTTTTACCATTCAAGAAATAAATCCTTAATTATCTCATAAATTCATTACTCATATGCAAAATCGAATGTCATATGTTGTTAACGTCCCCCAAAAGCGCTTCTATGACATTACTTCTAATGAGAGTCCACATGAAGAGAAACTGATACCAAGAGTATGACATTTTCTTATAGTTCTAAGGAAGAGAGCGAGTAGAGTGCAAAAAAAAACTGAGTGCACTATAATGCAGCTGTTTCATAGTGGCTCAGTGAAGGGACAAACCTACAGAGGGAGAAAAAACGCTGCCTCTGTCGTCAGTAACATGTCTAGGGAAAAGACAGTCAAAAAGGAATTGAGAAAACAAAAACAAAACAAAACGGCGATGATAAAAAACTATTGCGAGAGTTCAGACTGTGTAGCAATGAAAGTATTGCTCTTTTTTGTGTGTGATGCAAACAGCACATAAAAGGCGGAAAGGGGATGAGAATGGCAGGAAGAAGGTAAGGCCATGTCACATTATGAATGTGGGGTGGGTCAGGGGAGGAAAAGTTGAAATGAACCGATAACATTTCTTTGTGCTATGTGTGTATTTTTTTATTTGGTTTGTTTTGCCCTCCAGAGATGTTGCTGTGAGTGTGGATGGTGTTTTTGCCAAATTGCATCATTATGCCATATGACGAAAACGACGAAGACGTCGATGTCGACGTCGACAACGACTGCAATGCAATAACATTTGGTTACTTGAAGGCAAACAACAAACAAACACCGTGTTTGGGTATACGCTGTAGAGAGATAAATATCACTATCACCATGACCGTACGAATGCGGTCGTCATCATCATCATGATAATTTCAATCCAGCATCGTTGATTTGGCAAACATTAAAGTAGTCATTCAATAGCTCTTGTTCATCATTACTTTCAGTGTCCATCATCATTATCATCGCTATGATTATCTCACAGACAAAATAATAAAAATATTTCGGAAACACCCTTTCGCCGTGAGTTTAGTGCTGAGCCTTGCCTCGTGGTCTAACTCACCCGCTCTTACGCTCTCTTGCTGCTTAGCGTTCTCTTATTAATTCGTAATACTATATAGTTACGCGGAAACCACCTACCTTCCTGGCCCTGCTTTTTACTCCTCCTGGGGGGGTCGGAGGCTAGAGCAAGGAAGTGCATTTTCAAAATTCATAACCCCGTGTATTAATAATAACCCACACACAGTCGACCCACTGCGTCCTAAGGGTGGCAGCTGGCCATGCGGGGTGGGTAGCTTAGCTTGTGCCCTGCAGGGCGGAAATATGTGCAATGAAGGGGTAAAGGGAGAGGATAAAGACACCCATTCATATTTGCTAGTGTTTTCCTGAATGCCTACAATTGTGCCTTAATGCTGTGAGTAGAGGGCGTTAGGCGCTAGGCTATGCCTTGTCCCGGCAGAATGTCATTCTATTCGGGTGTTAACTGCGACAACTAAGCTCTGTCTATTTCTATTCATTCCCCCTCCACTTTCCCTCTCAAACATTTGTTTTTGGCATAGTCGGTGTACTATTTTCAACTCTTTGCTGTTGTGGTTGTTGTTGTTGCCTCTGCTGCTGCTGCTGCTGCAAAATTGCATTATTAAATACATTGCCGAGTGTTGGTGTTTATTTAAAAATTAATAGATTTTTTGCATTCATTCCAATACGCACTCAAACATGGAATATAGTTTCTGTAAAAACCAACACTCACACATAGCCACATGATTACAAGCATACCCACACACACACACACTCACTCACTCGAACAGCAATGATTGCAAAATTTTTCCCCAGTTTTAGTAGCGTTTGTTAATTTGAATTTTATTAGTTTTTAGAACATTTTTGCAGCTGTAGTTGTTGGCAGATTTATATAATAATAATTTCTATCTTTCAGTGTTTGTGAGCAAACAAACGACCATAGGTTGTAGGTGGGTGCTGTTGCCCCCACTCTGTCAACGTTTTTGCAATAGTAGTGCGACTGCGTTAGAAAATCGTTTGATTAAAATAAAAATTACACAAAAATCATTTATTTCTAATAACAGTCATGCGAATGCACTCAGAGAAAAATACTATGGGAGATGAGTTTCTGACAAAAACTAAATGAATGTGACTCAATTTAATTGGTTTTTAGGCCACTAGTGGCCAATGGTCTTGTTAACAGAAAGATTTTAATTTTTTTGCGGGTTGCCCATCCACACCTTCATATCAAGTCTAGTCAGCATAGTTGATTGGGGTTCCTGCAGTAGACGTGTTTAACTTCTTTATCAATTAAAATGCTCGGTCGGCTGTTTATTGCAGTCCATTACAGGAATGGTGATAAATTAGCCCTCTGATTTAGGCTGTTTGCAGCACTCGAAATATCGACATGCGATCCAGAAAATTGTAACCGGTAGTATTTTTCTGATTTACGCTATACTCATAAAAATGCAGTGTTAGTAAAAATCACCACCGCAATTTATGAGGTGTTATGTGTTCTCTTGTGATTAGTGTGCCATATCTATTCGCATCTGCTTCTCGTATAAACTTCTCCAGCAGGATATTAAAGAGATCACACGATAGGCTGTCTCCTTGTCTAAAACTTCATTTGGTATTGAATGGTTCGGAGAGATTCTTTCCTATTCTTACTGAGGATCGCGTATCACCAAGTGTCATCCTGCAGAGTACCAAAAAGGGATACCAAACTTGAAATACCTTTGAACGTAAAGGGGTATCGAAAGCGGCTTTGTAGTCAACAAAGAGATGGTAGGTGTATATTTGTTCTTCTTGTGTTTTTTCCAGGATTTGGCGCAGTATGAATATTTGGTACAGGATGGATTTACCAGGCTAAAGCCGCATTGATAGGGCCCAATTATCTCATTGACTTTAGGTTTTAATCTTTCACATAGTACGCTCAAGAGTATCTTGTATGCGATGGGAAGGAGACTTATTCCTCGGTAGTTGGCACATTCCGTCTTGTCTCTTTTCTTGTGTACGGAACATAGAATGCTGAGGTTGCAATCATCGGATATGCGTTCTTCTAGCCAGATTGCGCAGATAAGCTGATGCATACGCCTTATCAGCGTGTCGCCTCCGTTTTTAAATAGTTCAGCGGGTAAACCGTCGGTTCCTGCTGCCTTGATGTTCTTTAGTCGGGTCACTCCTACTTGGACCTTATTCTGACTAGGGGGTTAACATTCTAAACTATCATCAGGGATTGGTTCTGCGGTATCTTCTTCGCCGCCAACGTCGGACACTAGCAGTTTGGTAAAATGTTGTTTCCATATCCTCAGCATGTTGTCTGTGTCAGTTACCAGATTTCCTTCTTTGTCTCTGCATGACTTCATTCTGACTCCTGTACATCTCAATTCGCTCACACTCACACTCACGTCTTTCCATTTCCTTTTTCTTTCTGCAGAATGGACGTTCCTCCTCTCTCCTTTTCTTCCAATACCTCTCCTTCATCTGGCGCGTTGCTACTGATTGCAGGATTGCTCTATATGTCGCATTCTTGGCTTCAGTAACATCTCGACACTCTTGGTCGTACCATGGGTTCCTTGGAGGAGGCTTCCGGTACCCAAGTACGAATTTCGCGGCATTTTCCATGGAGTGGGCTATAGTTTGCCACTGCGCCATTATATCATCGGAATAAGGAGTGCTTTCATGAAACAGTTGGGTCAGTCGAATGGAGTATGCTGCTGCCACTTGTTGTTTTTGCAGCTTTTCAAGGTCCAGCTTCCGTGCAGTGTCAGATCGTACTTTCCTCGCGATGTTCAAACGGGTACGAACCTTTGGTGCAACAAAGTAATGATCCGAATCTCTTTCGCTCCACGGATCGATCGTACATCTAATATGCTTGATGAATGCCTTCCATCTATCACAACGTGATCAATTTGGTTCATCGTGTTTTGATCGGGTGACAGCCATGTGGCTTTGTGAATATTTTTATGTTGAAATCTGGTGCTACTAACTACCATGTTTTTTGCGGCGGCGAAATCTATCAACCTCAACCCATTACTGGACGTTATCTCGTGGAGGCTAAACTTTCCGACTGTTGGACCAAAAATGTCTTCCTTTCCTATCTTAGCATTAAAATCTCCCAGAATGATTTTAATATCATGGGCGGGACAGCGGTCATATTCTCTCTCTAGGCGCTCGTAGAAAATATCCTTTGTCTGCTCGTCTTTGTCTTCCGTCGGGGCATGGGCACAAATAAGACTGATGTTGAAGAATTTGCCTAGCTTTACTCCTTCGAAAGTAATCGCGCTTTCGACAGACGGACGGACGGACGGACATGGCTAGATCGACTTAAAATGTCATGTATACTTTATGGGTTCTTAGACGCATATTTCGAGGTGTTGCAAATAGGATGACGAAAAAGCGTCGAATGAACTGGGCAAATTCGACTCATGTTTTAGGCCTCATAAAGGGCTTTTACTTGCAATCTTTAAAAAAATCTAACGGACTTTTCCAAAACTATTTTTCTCAATTTCCACCAAGGCCTTTGATAACATCTCTGCATACTATAAGGCACAACTTCTCTGATTGTTCATTTAAGCAATCCATATTTTGCAATTCGCTGGCTGGCATTGGCAGAGAACTTTGATGATGAAGTGTATGATGTAAGGGCAGGACATGCACACATGAACATTAGTCGCCGAAGGATGTGTCAAGCGATAAATTAATTGGCTAACAACAGTATCAGCATCAGCAACTACAACAGCCACCATATCAAACAAGCGCAATATTTTGTCATTTGGCAATACATTAGCAAGAGAGACTGCGAGTAGCAACAGCAGAGGCAGCAAAAAAAGCATTTGGAAAACGGCGCCATTAAGGTTTGCATAAACAAAATAATTTATTTGTGATGTATGAATGCATCACAGCACAAAAAAAGGACGACTAATACAAGAGCGTGATATAAAAAAGGATGCACACACTTAAAGCACTAACAAATCATGCGTCATAAACTTTGCAATTATAACACTATATAATTATAAAAATCAAAGCCATTATGTAATTGGACAAGGATAAGAAGAGACAGAGAGATTGAGTCTATACAAATCATAGGAAGCCTTGAAATGTAAGGGGAAATTCCAATGATTTGGCATCCTTTTAAAATTAGTGCGTTAACACAGTGGACTTTGCGGGGCTTGCACAAAACATCCTTTCTCAATACAGAAGTGTGGACGATAGTTAGCAGCTAATAGCATTACGAGTTTGTAAGGTCCAAACTTATGCCAATAGATTTGATAGACTTAAGCAGAAATTGTTTTCTTTTAACCATTTATGTTCTCATTGAAGCTTATATAGTGTTGAGAATCAAGTGTTATGTAGCCCGCCCTTTGATGACAATTTATGTTTTATCTCCATAGGCACCCTTTCCCACTACTTCGCTACTTTTGAAAAGTGCCGCCATTCGCTTATCTCCTCCTAAGTCTAAGGTTGAATTTTTGTGCCTTCTTTGTGATGGCTTTAATGCTGTTTTCCCTCTTGACGATTTGTAATTTTAAACCGTTTTTCTTCCCTTTTACTATTTTGCCTATAAAACACTCAGCATTGCAATCATTGCGTTGGTTTTTTTCTCATAGTCCTTTTCTTTTTTTTCTTTTTTTTTTGGGAAGAGTCCTTTCCACTGTGTTGCCTTCTACTCACTAAACATTAAGTACTTAATAATAAAAACGTGGTTTTGTTATGATGATGATTTTTTGCGCTATTTACTTGCAAAGTGGAAAAACGTTAATAAAACCAAAAAAAAAACAAAATTTTTAGGGGTCTTTTTTTTGTTACATTTCCAACAACAGCAAGGAAAAATGGGAGAAAAAAACCATGGCAGAGTTTATAATTTTTCCATAGAAATTGTGATTCAAATCATTTGGGGTGACCCTTTGGCTGGGAGATGAGAGATGAGGAGCGCATAGAAAGGATAATTAAGAATGCTTATTTATCTAGAACGGCGACATTTGGACGGTTTATTTGGTGGTTTCTTTTCCCTTTTTGTTGTTTTTGTTTTTTTTTTTGCTTTGTTCTTGGTAGTAACAAAAATTATGAATTACTGGGTGGAAAAAGAGAAAACCAAAGGAAATCACTGCACATTAAAGGCATGGCAATCAAAAGACAAAAAGGGGTAAGTGGGTAACGTGCGGGGGTTAATTTGGTTAATAATTTCTGTATTATTTGTAAAAAAAAAGGCAAGGCTACCTAAGCAAAAAAAAAATATAGGTCATATTCTTTGTTTTGCGCTGGACCCTTTTGGATTTATTTTAAAGACGAATACAATTCTTAGAGCTATGAATTGTGTGATAAAAATGAGCAAGAAATTTAAGGTGCATATTGTTCGGTATTAAATTCTTTGATGGGATAGTGATATTCTATAAAACACTAGCTGACCCGGGCCCGCTCCGCTGCGCCTTCTTTTATTTTATATGGAACAAAAGTTTCGTTGGAATATTTATTTTCGACAATTAAAGGTCTTTTAGTGAAATACCATGCTTACTTGACTAACAGTTTAACAATATAAGGGCCTTTGTCTGAATCCCATGTGATCGAATTTAAGTTCCGATATAAGGTGTATTACATTCTTAAAAAACTTCATTTCAGACCGATATTCTCATGATGTCTGATTTAGTGGTGTTTTCGGGGGGAGAAGTGGTCGCCCAGATATCAGCATCGTTCACTTCTCTCAAATGCCGTTTATTTAAACCCATATTGCCATTGGCTTAAGAGGTGTTTACAGGATCAGGCGTCCCCAAACACATGGCCGCAAAATTGGTTATCAAATTCGTTTTCTAATCTCAAATGCCTTTCATTTGAGCCACATATTGGCATGGTCGAAAAATGTTTTCCCTTTGGGGGTGTTTTGGGAAAGGGGTGATGCCCTAAATACGTGGTCCTACATTTGGATATCAAATTCGTATTTTACTCCCAAATACTTTTATTTGAGTCCCATATGGCGATGGTTAGTAAAAAATTGCTGTTTGTGGGGTATTTTGGGAAAGGGGTAGACCCCCGGAAAATTGGTTCCGAAAATGGGTATCAATTCTTATTCTACCCCCAATACTTTTCATTTAGGCCCACATTGTCATGGTCGGTAAATATGCCCGATTTAGGGGTGTTTTGGGGATTGGGGTGGTCGCCCAAACACTAAGACCGAAAAATATATCAGCAACGTGCTCTATTCTCATATCATTTATTTGAACCCCATCATATCATTTATTTGAACCCCATATTGCCATTGGCCTCAAAATTGGATATCAAATTCGTTTTGTAATCTTATTTAAACTCCTTATTGCAAAAGTCAGCAAATATGTCCGGTTTGGGGTATTGGCCCTAAAAAATATCTTTAAGATGGAAATTGTCTTGGTGAGTAAATATGTCCTATTTGGGGGTTGTTATGCTGGTGGGACGTCCGCTAGACAGTTGGCCCCTAATGTTGATATCAGATACGAGGTCTACTCCCACATACCTTTAATTTGAGCTCCATATTTCCATAGTCGGCAAACATGACCGGCTTGGGGTTGTTTTGGGGGATGGGCGGCCACTCAGTGAGTTGGCCTTGCAAATATATATCGGATTCGTGTTCCACTTTAAAACCCTCTTATTTGAGCCTCATATTGCAATAGTCAGAAAATACTTACTATTTGGGTGGTTGCAATAGTCAGAAAACACTTACTATTTGGGTGGTGTTGTGTGGGTGGGGTGGCCCCATAGACACTTTTCCCGAATATTGATACCAGATTCGTGCTTTACTCCCAAAGACCTTTCATTTGAGCCCCATATAGCTATGGTCGTAAATTTGTCCGCTTTGGGGATGTTTTTGGTGAGAGGCGGCCCCCAAATACTTGGTCCCATATTTGTATATCAGATTCGTATTCTACATTCAAATGCATTTTATTTAAACCCCATATTCCCGTGGTCAGTAAATAAGTCCTCACATTTGGATATCAGATTCGTATTCTACTCGCAAATACCAGACATTTGAGTCCCACATTGCAATGGTTGGTTTAGGGGTGTTTTGGGGCTTGGGTGGTCCCCCGAGCACTTGGTCCGACAATTGGATATCAGATGCGCTTTCTTATCCTTAATACCGTTCATTTGAATCCCATATTGTCGTGATTGCTGTAAATATATGTTTGGTAGGTTTTTGGGTGGGGCAGCTCCCCTAGGTACCCCATCCGAAATTTGGATACCAAATTTTTATTTTTGGGGTACTATATGAGAGCACACAACATTTCGCTTAAATTGCACCACCCATCTCCGCGATCTGGCGTCTCTGAAAATTATCAAAATTTAGTCATATTTAGTCAATAAGGAAGATATTGCTTCTCGACCAATGGCGCATGCTTGGATACCAAGGAATCCCTCATATCCTGAATCCATACTTGAAAGACTAAATTAATGTAATCCTAATCTTTTAACCACCGGCAGGAAGATTGAATGAGGCTGATGGTGACCGGAGACATGCAGTATTCGTACTAAACTAAAGGCTGTCTCGCAGGCCTCAACAAGTCTGAAAGAGTTGTATACTACCGATTCAACAAGTTGAAACTGAAGGTCTATAGAAGCGGTGGGGTTGGGGAATCAGGAGACGACTCAGCAGTTGTTGCCGAACACTTGCCTGAGGAACTATCGACCACATCGCTAAAGTCTGGAGGATTGCAGGAGACTGAAAATCGCCCTGCCATAATCGAGACAGGGGGAAAATATATCGAAACGGAACCCGATAAGCCCTGTGTGGGTGGGTCATCCGACTGGACTTGGCTCAAGGAAAGACGGATCTCAAAAAATGCTTCGGCAGCAGCGGCTAGTGAAGAGTCTAAGGAGGACTAGTCCACACTGCAAGTGTCCAGTATCCTGGGGAAAAGTGGTTCCACTGCTTTCTCTTCTACCCCTGGATGCGTACCGAAGATCTTCATGACAAGATCGAACAAATATTGTGATTAAGAATTCCTGGCGGAATCAGCAGACGAGGCTAACACAACAGTGATGGAAGTTTTGAATACTGACTATGTTCCGGTTTCTACAGATTCTGCAATTGTTAGACCTATAATGCTATAAGGTGTTGTGGTCTGTTGAACCGCGCTTCAAAAGTCTATCTCTTCAATACTCAAATGGATCCGAAGGATGGCTTGTTTGTGCATCACAACCGCACTGAGGACGAGACCATCTGATGCACTGAATTTAATGCTATCTTATGCCTCTGAACATTGTGGGTAGACAGATTGTTGCGACCATTGCCATTTCATAAAAAAAACTACTGTATCACTATTCTTAAAGAACCGATTGGAACTACGACGGTCCTGGTAATAGAAGTTATATAGACTTTTATGCGGATGGTTCCAAACTAGACGAGCAGGTGGTCTTTGGGTTGTACTCTCAAGATCTAGAACTGGTAATATCGAAAAGATTAACCAACCACTGCAGTGTGTATTGAGCGGAGACCCTTGCTATTAAGGAAGTGGTGGAATGACAGCCGCCCTCGACTGTCGCAGATCTCTCAACTATTGGGTTGCCCAAAAAGTAATTGCGGATTTTTCATATAGTCGGCGTTGAAAAATTTTTTCACAGCTTGTGACTCTGTAATTGCATTCTTTCTTCTGTCAGTTATCAGCTGTTACTTTTAGCTTGCCTTAGAAAAAAAGTGTAAAAAAAGTATATTTGATTAAAGTTCATTCTAAGCTTTATTAAAAATGCATTTACTTTCTTTTAAAAAATCCGCAATTACTTTTTGGGCAACCCAATAGATATCCGAACAGTTCAAAATTCACCTGTTCCGTGCCGGGCCACGGAGATATCCCAGGGATTTTTAAAGCGGATTAACTTGCGAGACAAGGAACTACCATACACATTCCAGGGAAACTGGAATCTGTGGGTATGCCTCCAGCGACATTTAAGCGAAGTTTTCAGGACCTAGCCCGAATGATAGATGGTCACAAAGAGGGGGCTGTGAGCATTCCAAAAATATGTGGCCTACTCGTAGTCAAGACTTGAAGAGATCTACTGCTTTGCTGTCACTGGCTAGAACGCGCGTCTCCGTCATTGTGTCCGTCATGTGTGGTCTCTGTCTAATCGGAAAACATATAGAACACCTTCTCTGTGTGTGTCCCGCACTAGCAGTCAGAAGGAGTTCCACTTTAGGTTTTCATTTCTTTGAGAACCTGTCTGATTTAGCGGATGTGAATATTCGCAAGTTGTTGGGCTTTTTAAAGCGATCTGGATGGTTCAATGGTAGGAACTAGAAGGCATCTTCCTTCTTCTGTTCCTGTGGTATCACAATGGACGAAAATGTCTAAGTGATTTTGATGGCATACTGCCACTTAAATATAACCTAACTTTGCTAAAAGTCTCGATAAGTCCAGATGTGGTGTCAATTCAAATTGCTCTCCCGAATTGAGTTCTTGAGCGCGTAGAAACTATAATTTTCGAGCGATTTTGCTGAATTTGGTTTTGGAAATGTAATTATGATCTTCAATAACAAGTACAACAACAACAACAAAAAACAACAGAAACAATTTATCCATTACTACTTAAGCCTTTACAAGTCAGATTCGTATCTTGAGTTGACTTCTTCAATGTGATTCACTTGTAAGCTGTGTTTAATTTGCGTACATTCGCATTATGGGGGATCCCTATATTTTACCGGAAGCAGCTTTACTCGCAGTAATCAGAAAGAATAGTTTAAAGTACCTAATACGTGGGAAATTTTGAACCTCCTCTCAATACTCAATCATTAACTAAGATGTAGGGATCTCTAGTTTTTGCCAAGTAATTGGGAACTTCAGCAAACAATAAAAGCAAACATCAAATCATCTTCTCATATAACCTTCAACAATGTAACAAGATCTGACCACCACAACTTTCTGCACCTGTCCTCTTTTTCTTTTTGGGAAAGATGTTAAATGAACGATGGTCAAAAGATGCCGAGATAAAATAAAAAAAAAAAACACCAAGCAGAACCAAAAATTATTCAGTGTTTAACACAAATAAATGACAAAATCAATATTTTACAATGAGAAGAGGCGACCAAAATGATTTGTTTTTTACACAGCCTACAAACGAAAACCCTTTCAGAAGCGTCTTCAAAAAAAAAATACAAACCATATTTTGGGCAGAGAAGGAAAGAAACATTAACAACAAATTTTGGCCTAAACAATTTATGTTTTTTTTTTCTTGTTTTGGCTAATTACCTCAAAACGTTTATTTTGCTCTAACAAAACTTAAATATAATTACCCTTTTTTTTGGTCTTGGGTGGCATAGGGAGCAAGGGAAATGGTAAAATACAAATCATGAAGCAAAAGGAATCATAACTAATGTAAATGTAAGGAAAGCCAGACCAGACCAGAAAAAAGGAGCAAACCCACAAATGAGGAAAATGTTCACAGCAAAAGAAGCCTTGTAAGTACTAAAATTGGCTAGAAGCTTCTTTCGTGTGTTTTTTTTTGGAAATGATGTTGGCATTTTCTGCCGACAGACCTCATCATTGCCTCTTCAACAGCAAAGCACCTCTCTCTGGCATTTAGATTTGCAAGCAAGCCATCAGCTTACTTATCCATCCGTTCATTTGTTCGCTCAATGCTTGGCCACCATTCAGTAGACAACCGATGTGTGTAATTAGTTAATTTTGAGCATCTTCTTATTGTTATTTTCAGTGGGATTTATTATTTTTGCTTAATTTTTTCGTTGGCTTCTTTTGGCTAACGGCTTTTGGTATTAACCCGCCATGTGAAAACCAAGAAAAACCCAAGCCATGCGTTCCATGGTTGTACGGAAACTGTGCTTGGTAATACTACTATTATTTCAGTATTTTGTTTTTGGTTTTTTTTTTGTTTTTTTTTTTTGCGTTTAACTTAAAGCAATTTATTAATATTTTCTACTTGTGGCAAATTTTAAATTACTACAAAAAAAAAACGAGAAAAAAAAAACACCAAAAATAATAACAATAACAATAATCGTTCAATGACCGTCTCTATGTAAATTTTTCAATAAATCTTATTTAGCTTTGCCTGACTGTCTTTAGTCTCCGTATTTTTGCCTAGAGAGTTGCCTCGACGAAAACAACCACGGTGATGGTCAAGTAATGATGTTTTACTATACAATTTTTTTTTCTACTTTAGTTGCTGACTTTTTTGTTTCATCGTTTTTAAACCATTCACTGTAATTAGTAAGAAAAGTGTTAATTGTTTTGTATTTTTTTCCGTTGCCTTCTTTATTTCATGTTTAACTTGTTTTTTTGGGGGATACCATCATGTTTTCTTCTTATTTTATATTATTAACTAAACAGGTGCGTAGTGTTGTCATTGAATCACAAACTATTTGTTGTTTGAAATTAAGATAAACACGTTTTATGAAAAAAATTTATTTAAATTATTTTGGTGTATAAGTATGCAATCACCGATAGTCGAAAATAGCTCAAGAAGGACCAAACTTGGTCCTTCGTTCAGAACATAAAGTACATTATGTTTTGAACGAGGCGTTTTCGCAATAAATACGATGTAAGTACAACATACCAGCGTACGGCCCTTGAAAGCCTAACATGGTTGAAAGTCTCCTAACTAAAGACGAAACGAGTCCCACAGTGGTTGGTGTGAGTGGTGATCTCTGATTTTACTTTTCCATTGCAGGAAAGTCTCCGACCTTTGAAAGCTCGTCTCGAAAGAGAAACCAACGAACATTGTAAAATTAAAACAAGTAAAAGCGTGCTAAGTACGGCCGGGCCGAATCGTATATACCCTCCACAATGGATCGCATTTGTCGAGTTCTTTTCCCGGCATCTCTTCTTAGGCAAAAAAAGGATAAAAGAAAAGATTTGCTCTGCTATTACAGCGATATCAAGATATATGTTAAATTATATGTTGGAGATCTGTGTAAAATGTCAGACAATTCGAATAAGAATAGCGCCCTTTGGGGGATCAAGAAGTAAAATAGAGAGATCGATTTATGTGGGAGCATTATCAGGCTATAGACCGATTCAGACCATAATAAACACGTTTGTTGACGGTCATGAGAGGATCCTTCGCACAAAATTTCAGGCAAATCGAATAATAATTGCGACCTGTAGAGGCTCAAGAAGTCAAGACCCAAGATCGGTTTATATGGCAGCTATATCAGGTTATGAACCGATTTGAACCTTATTTAGCACTTTTGTTAAATAAAATACGTCGTGCAAAATTTCTGCCAAATCGGATAGGAATTGCGCCCTCTAGAAGCTCAAGAAGTCAAGTCCCCAGATCGGTTTATATGACAGCTATATCCGGTTATGGACCGATTTGACCCATACTTGGCACAATTGTTGGATATCATAGCAAAACACGTCGTGCAAAATTCTATTCCAATCGAATAAGAATTGCGACCTCTAGTGGCTCAAGAAGTCAGGACCCAGGATCGGTTTATATGGCAGCTACATCAGGTTATGAACCGATTTGAACCGTACTTGGCACAGTTTTTGGATATCATAGCAAAACAGGTCGTTTCCAAATTCCATTCCAATCGGATAAGAATTGCGACCTCTAGAGACTCAAGAAGTCACGACCCTAGATCGGTTTATATGGCAGCTATATCAGGTTATGGGCCGATTTGAACCATACTTGATATGGATATCATAACAAAACACGTCGTGCATTTCATTCCAATCGGATAAAAATTGTGCACTCTAGAGGCTCAAGAAATCAAGATCCAAGATCGGTATAAATGGACGGACGGATACGGCTAAATCGACATAAAATGTCACGACGATCAAGAATATATGTACTTTATGGGGTCTTAGACTAATTTTTCGAGTAGTTACAAACAGAATGACGAAATTAGTATACCCCAGTGGAGGAGGATATAATGATCATCATCCTAACAGGCAAAAAATCTTAAAACAAGTAAAAAGGCGTTAAGTTCGGCCGGACCGAACTTTGGATACCCACCATCTCAGGTATATATGTGAACCGCCTTTCGTCAAAATCCGGTGACGAAAGGTGGCTATATCGAAATATGTTCCGATTTGGACCAAATACTAATAAGTACAAGTCATTGTTCAATCATGTACAACTAAATATTGGTCTTTTTAGAAGCTATATCTAAAAATAAACCCATCTGAACCATATATGACACGTATGTCGAAAAGCCCAATATAAGTCATTGTGTCAAATTTCAATCGGAAATCTGACTATAAATGCGCCTGTTATGGGGCCAAGACTTTAAATCGAGATATCGATCTATATGGCAGCTATATACAAAACTGGACTGATTTGGGTCAAGTTGCAGAAAAATGTCGAGGAGCCTAACACAACTCAATCCCAAATTTCGGCGACATCTGATAATAAATGCGCCTTTTATGGCCCCTAAACTTTAAATCGTGAGATCGGTCTATATGGCAGCTATATCCAAATCTGGATCGATCTGTGCCATGTTGCAGAAGTATGTCGAGGGGCAATAAAGTATGTCGAGGGGCAATAAATGTGCCTCTTATGGGCTCAAAACCTTAAATCGAGAGATCGGTATATATGGCAACTATATCCAAATCTGGATCGATCTGAGCCAAATTGCAGAAGAATATCGAAGGACCTAACAAAACTGGCAAAACCAAATTTTTGCAAAATCGGATAATAAATGCGCCTTTTATGGGCCCAAAACCTTAAATCGAGAGATCGGTCTATATGGTAGCTTTATCCAAATCTGTATCGATCTGAGCCATTTTGCAGAAGTATGTCGAGGGGCTTAGCTTAACACACTGTCCCAAATTTCGGCGACATCGGACAATAAATTCGCCTTTTATAGGCAAAAAACCTTTAATCGAGAGGTCGGTCTATATGGCAGCTATATACAAATCTGGACCAAACGGGACAAAATTGAAGAAGGATGTCGAAGGGCGTAACACAACTCACTGTCCCAAATTTCGGCGAAATCGGACAATAAATGCGCCTTTTATGGATCTAAGACCATAAATCGAGAGATCGGTCTATATGGCAGCTATATCCAAATCTGGACCGATCTGTGCCATATTGCTGAAGTATATCGAGGGGCTTAACTTAACACACTGTCCCAAATTTCGGCGACATCGGACCATAAATGCCTTTTACGGGCCCAAAACCACAAATCGAGAGATCGGTCTATATAGCAGCTATATCTAAATCTGGACCGATGAGAGCCAAATTGAAGAAGAATATCGAAAGGCCTAACACAACTCACTGTCCCAAATTTCGGCGACATCGAGCAATAAATGTGCCTCTTATGGGTCTAAAACCTTTAATCGAGAGATCGGTTTATATAGCAGCTATATCCAACACTGAACCGATCTAAGCCAAATTGAAGAAGAATGTCGAGTGACTTTACACAACTCTCTGTTCCAAATTTAAGCTAAATCGGGTAATAAATGTGGCTTTTATGGGCCTAAGACCCTAAATCGGCGGATCGGTCTATATGGGGGCTATATCAAGATATAGTCCGATTTAGGCCATCTTCGAACTTAACCTGCTAGTGCATAACAAAAAAGAATATGTGCAAAGTTTCAGCTCAATAACTCTATTTTTAAATATTGTAGCGTGATTTCAAAGACAGACGGACGGATATGGCTAGATCGTCTTAGATTTTTACTACGATCAAGAATATATATAGCTTATAGGGTCGGAAATGGATATTTCGATGTGCTGCAAACGGAATGACAAAATGAATATGCCCCCATCCTTCGCTGGTAGGTATAAAACAAATACATTTGCCAGTTAAAACCAGTAAGGAAGGGCAAAAGTCGGGCGGTGCCGACTGTATTATACCATACACCTACCCTATAAGTACAATGTGGAAGCTATATCCAATTCTGAACCAATTTTGATGGACCTCGGCGGATGTTTTCAGATGGGTTATTAAACAACCTTGATACGGGTTGTTTAAAAACCCATCTGAAAACATCCGCCGAGGTCCATCAAAATTGGTTCAGAATTTGGAGCAAATATGTTGAAACTGTAATAACTACAAATAGGCACTTTATTGCAATATATCCCAATATCGGACGAACATATATATGGGAGCTATATCTTAATCTGAACCAATTTCGAGAAAACTTTATGGATATTGTAAAAGTCGTCGAGGAAAGCGTTGTACAAAGTTATAACAAGATTGGTCAATAAATGCGCTTGCAGTGGCTCTAAGAGTGAAAATCGGGCGATATATATATATGAAAGCTATATCTAAATCTGAGCCGATTTCTATGAAATTTGCCAGTAATGACATAGGTTAAAAGAATATCCTTCGTAAGAAATTTCATGAGAATTGATGAGCAAATGACCATTTTATTTCATTATTACTGCAAATCAGAACAACATATATCTAAATTTGAACCGATTTCTATGAAATTTACCATTTATGTCGAGAATCATAAGAAAATTCCTTCTGCCAAATTTCGCGTGAATCGGTTAACAAATAACCATTTTATTGTAAATCGAACATATATATGGAAGCTATATCCAAAGCTGAATCGATTTTTTCCAATTTAAAAAAGCTTCGACTCTAGGCCGATAAACATGTCTGTACCAAATTTGAAGACGATCGTATGAAAATTGCGACCTGTAGTTTGTACACAAATTAGCATGGACCGACGGACAGACACACAGACGGACATGGCCAAATCGAATCGGAAAGTGATTCTGAGTCCATCGATATACTTATCAATGGGTCTATCTCCCTTCCTTCTGGGTGTTACAAACAAATGCACTAAGTTATAATACCCTGCACCACAGTAGTGGTGTAGGGTATAAATATTGCATACAGAAAATAGAGACAAAACTGTATTCGGTCGGATAGTCGAAAATCTCTAGCATCCTAAGCTAAAAGAGAAACTCTTAAGAGTGCTTAAAAATAATGAATAAATGGCAAGTTTTATACCTCTTTGACCTTATTATTCGGACGCTGGCGAATGCAAAGTACCGACTTATTGTTAGTAAAGCAGACCTTACCCTATGCCATTACTATTTGCTTCTTTTCGTGAACAACACTTCTATCTTTAAGTTGAACATAATGAAACACTTAAATAAGTGGATCGTCAAACTAATACTGCCACTTTGACATATCGAAATCTTGAGTCTGGAGATGTGCCTTAGTATTTAAGCACAATGCTTGTAGTCCATGTTTTCCGTAGGGTGCTGAATACATAATTCAAGAAAGTTGCACCTTCATTAAAAAAACAAATGCTGGGTTGCAACCACCCGGCCATTTTTTTTATCAATTACGCTTCAAGCTCCACATACTAAGATAACAATTTCTCAATTTTTCTTCTATTTTAATCCATTTTCAAATGAAGAACATTGAACTGTAAATATTATATTCCTGAAAGGATGAAGCTGGTAACTTTTCTTTTTACACCTGAATAGGGCTATTGGCAAAAGTTGGGGATTTAAACCGCATGTCGTGTTCTGGGTATATACACCAGTTGTAAGGCCTATAATGCTATATGGCGTTGTGGTCTGGTGAACGGCGCCCCAAAAGTCCACTTACTGTTAAATACTCATGTGTGCCCAAAGGATGGTTTGTTTGTGCATTACAGCCGCATTGAGGATGACACCATGCCTCTGGACTTTGTGGCTACACAAATTGTTGCGATAATTGCTGTGACGCTAAGGGGGTGTTCTCTTTGGTCATGCGGCGGCAATGGATACAGTGATTTCTTTGATAAAAGGATCGATGTTCTAGACAGTGTGGATTACAGAATGTCTGAGCCGCTTTTTGATAAAAAAAGTATTATACAACTTTTCCTGTAAAGGGTGATTTTTAGCTGTTATCTTGCGGCAATACTGGTTTAAACTGTCATCTTCAGTTTGGTCTATAATTTAACCATGAATCGTCTTAAAAATGAACAAAGCTTGCCAATTATTGAATTTTATGATCATCAGCCAGAAGCATTGAGAGAGCTACCAATGCATCCGCACATCTTCAAAGATGATGTATATATGGACCGTACTATCAATTCAAATAAAGATTTGATGCTTTTTCTGAATTTTATGTTTTTTTTTAAAACTTTCCTACAGCTCTTAAAAAATCACACTTTAACTCCCATATACACGAAGAAATCATTGGATGGAATACGATTTTAACAAAACAGAGATAACAATGGCAAATTAATTTTAATTGTTGGAACAACAGACTCGTTATCTTCATAGTTCAATAGCTATCATCCCTGCGATACAATAAATTGCAAGTTTTATACCTCTTTTTGAGTGCGGTAGCAGCTCATACCATCGCGGTATAATCGAGGCGACGATAGGAAACCTGGAAGGAAGGGAAAAAGTTTCCGATCGGATACCTGAGATGAACCTTGAAGTCGAGTGCGAGGCACTGCTGCCATCGGCACAGTCTTGGATTGACGGAACCCTAGTATTACCATCTGGAAGATGATGTTACACAGATGGATCAAAGCCAGAGGACAGAGTGGGCCTGGGGGTATACATTGAGAACCCAGGGACTGATATCTGTTTTAGACTGCCTGACCATAATGCGATCCTGCAGGCGGAGATCCGGGCGATCACGGAATGCGTGAAGTGGTGTGGTGCCAAAGCGAGGACGAACATCGAACGAGGTGTGAACATCTTTACCGACATTAAAATTGCCATAAGGGCAATAACAACCAGTACGGTAAGGTCACGAACAGTCTTGCCGTGTAAGAAGGACACTAAGGCCTTCTCTGAGGATGGCAAAATCCGCATCGTTTGGTTGCCGGGCCTTAATAGAGTAAGGGGAAATGAAGAGCAGACGATATGGCGGTGAACGTCAGAGGACTGCCGTCAATAAACTTGGTTAACTTTCGGGATGATAAGGGAGTGGGCGATGAATGCGCATGCAACATTGTGGAACAGCGAAACGGTCGGTAGGACAGCGAAAATCCTATGGGGGGATCCAGAAGACGAGGCTATTAGTTATAGGAAGCAAGAAGGAGGTCTGTATAGCTATTGGTATCATAACGGGACACATAGGATTACAAGCTCACTTATGAAAAATCGGTGCGGCAAGTGATAGCATGTGTAGGGCATGCGGGGAAGATGATGAGACGTTGGAGCATTTCCTTTGTCATTGCCTGGCTTTTGCGTCTAATAGATAACGGCACTTATGTGGAGACACAATACCAGACATGAACCAACTTAGGGGAGTGGCATTGAAAACAATTAAGGATTTTGTAAGTTGCACGGAATTCCTAACTTAAAATTTTCTTTTAAGAGGTTACTTTATAGTTTTTAGAGCGCATAACAAGCCGATTTCCGATCATACCGTTTGTAACTCCTCAAACTATTGATATACGACCCCAGAAAGTATTTATATTCTTGATCGTCTTGACATTCTAAGTCAATCTGTCCGTCTGTGGAAATCACATTAGCAGTCGAACGCGTAAAGCTAACCGCCTGATATTTTGAACAGATACTTCTTATTGATGTAGGTCACTGGGTATTGCAAATGGGCCACATCGGTTTAGATTTAGATATAGCTCCCATATAAACCGATCTCCCGATTTGACTTCTTGTGCTTCTTACCCGCCGCGATTTTTATCCGATTTGGCTGAAATTTTGCATATAGTGTTCTCTTATGAATCTCAACAACTGCGCCAAGTACGGTTCAATTCGGTCTATAACTAGATGTAGCTCCCATATTTTAGCAGAACCATGGTGATGGGCTTCCAAGATTCGGTCGGCCGAAATTAGCACACTTTTACTTGTTTATAGTTTCATAGGCCTTAGTATTTTTTTTTTTTCATTTAGAATCCCCTTGAATTTTTGCGTAGATCAATATAACCCACAACAAGCCGATTACTGGCTTAGGAGTATATCTGTAGTGGCATTGGATTAATATCTGCACCCTCTTTTCAACCTAACCTAATATAAAGATTTGTTCCAAGTTTAACTTACCTCAAGTTCGGTGATGAGTTCTATTTGGAAATATTTATTGCTGCATTTATTGTTGTTTTTCTGCTGCTGCGATTGTTTGAGTATTTTAGTTTTTATTTGTCAATTCACGCTTCAAATTGTATATTTTTTTTTTCTTCTAAATGTTTCACAATTGATCACTGATCTATACGATTTTTTTGGATTGTGTGTCTTTTTCCTGTTTAGTATTTGATTTTAAATTTTTGTGTTGTTGCTAATTTGTTGTTTATGGTTCAGATTGCACATAATACCAAAAATGATGGGGGATTTTTTTGGCGGATTTTTGTTTTGTTTTTTGTTTTTGCACATAAAAATGTTTGGAAATAGTTTTCGTTTTTAGTAGTTTTTTTTAACAGATCTTTTAGTCTTGTTTACGAATGTCTAGGTACGTTTTTTTGTCTTTAATCAGCTGGTGAGAAACACTTCAAGGGCTATTGAAAAGAAAAAATTTATAAAAATTAATAATTTTTAAACTAAAATTTAAAACTTTTGACATACAAAACAAAAGGAAATTAAAAAAAATGAAATATTAAATATTCGTTCCACTTATGCAGTGAAGAAACTGCACTTTTTGGATTTTGTTAACGAAACAGCTGTCCACTTATGATTTTTTGTTTGTTTATTTTTATCTGCATTATTTACTTGATGCTTAAAATTATAACGGTCAATAACTTCAAACATTTGTTTTTTTTTTTTTTGGATTTTTGCTTAGCGAAATTTGTAAAACCTGTATTTCGTTGTTTTCCGATTTGTTTAATCAATACAAAGTTGTTTGTGGTTCTGTTTCTGTGTTTTTTTTTATTTATGTCGGTTCCTCGTTTTCGGGTGCATTACGTTTTCGCTTTTTGTCAATGAAGGGGTATCGCTCATTCAGTTTTGTTTTATTTTTTTTTTTTTAACCAACATGTTATTCGCGTATTTTTTATTTTTTTGAGACGTCACTTTGCAGTTTCTCGTTTTGTGTGCTGCATTATTATTGTTATTATGATCATCATCATCATCGTTGTTATTATTGTTGTCACTGGCTTTGATTAATAAAATGCACAACTTCCGTTTATTAATTCCACGTTTTTTGCCTGCCTCCCGAGCGCACACAGAATTGCACACTGACTTTGATTTGGCTTAGCGGCGTTACGTTCAACGTGGTGTGCTCAGTTGTTGTTTTGTTTTTTCGATGCAATTTTCGTTTTTTCGGGGGTTTGTTACAAACAAAATGTTACTCTCTTCTTAGGGGGAGTGTATATATGTGTGTGTGTGAGCGTGTGTTGTCTGTGCTTCCGAGTGCTGTGTTTGAGAGTGTCAAACATGCGGCGGTGTTGTTGTAGTAGTAAAAAATGCACAAGGCGGCACAAGGAACCAGAAAAAAAAACAATGAATGAGTTGCGATTCTTTTTTTTTATTTTTTTTAGCGAAATGTGACACAACACTCTCTCGCTCTCGCAGTGTAAGCCGGAGAGTGTGTGGTAGCCCCCTTTCTGGGTGAATGGTGAGTGCATGTGGTCGGTTGTCTCTGTTTGTCTGTCTGTCCTTAGGTTTGGATGATGATTATGATGGTGACGATGATGATTACGTTAAAATTTTTTGCACATTTCTCCTTGTTTTTGTTGTTGTTACGTTATTATATGAGTCAAGTGCCGGCATGTGTTTCATTTTTCTCTTCTTGCCCGTGTGAGCGCGTGTTTGTGTGTTTAGGCGAGTGCTTTTCTTTTTCCGTTGGATTTTTGATTTCTTTTTTTTTTGGTTCTTTTGCAAAACTGCACTTTTGCCACTATGATTTCTTTTTATTTAGTGTTCTGGTGGTGGTGGTGGTGCATCTTGTGTGTAATGCTTTGTTATTATTATTATTGTTGTTGTTACAATTTAGGATTTGTAGTGTCATTTAGTTTTTGCAAAGGCGAGAATTGTGTGTTTGTTTGAATGTCTGCCTGCCTTCCTTCGTCTTCTCTTATTAATCTCAGTTTAAAACGGAAAATTGATAATGAGTTTATCATAGAAAGAAAAATAGTTCATACGTACGTAAGTTTCTCAAGTTCATAACAATGTAGAAAGGTAATAGGTGTGTTTTCTCTAAAAGCATAATAAAATAGGTGTACTAGATAGACAGAAAATAAACTTTATGCTTTTTGTAAGAATCGAAAATCATCGGTGTTTAAGTGTATCAAATCTTAGAAGCTGCATATATTGACCGATTGTGTTGAAATTTTGCACAAAATATTCTATTACGACTTCCAACAATCGTGCCAAGTACGATCTAAATCGGTATATAATCTGATATAGCTCCCATATAAACCAATCTCTCGATTTGACATCTTGAGCCCTGCTATGGCTTTTAGGGGCTCGTTATTCGATTAAGCTGACATTTTGCGTTTTTGTGTCCACAAGTGCGGGAAAATGGAGTTAAATTTACAAATCAAACTTTTTAGTGCTGTATTTACATCACAAAGGCATTTTCGCAATGTATTCGATATAAACACAGTCGAAGAATACATCTATTTAGTTTCACTTATCCATAGTTTTCAGTTAAGCGTAGTTCGGATAAGTGATATTAGTTTCCAGTTAAGCGATATAAGCGGAAGCGAGTTTTCAAGCCAACGTACTAATTATGCATGGAATTACTTGAGTTGATCAAATAGCCATGCACAGTAGAATACTTTAAAAGCCATAAACAATCATAAGCGATATATCAAAATATGTCCTTACAAATTTTAATGATGACGCGAATTTTTAAAATTGCGGATAGTTTCACTTTTTCACTTATGCGAATTCAACTTCATATAAGAATGAAATTTGTGGTGTAAAAACTTTTTCAGTTTAGCGGTATTTGCAGTTAAGCGATTTTCACTTAAGCGGATTCAATAGCATTGAATAACACCAAAAAATAATGGTTCTTTCCATCAAGTTTCACTTAAGTGGGACCTTTCACTAAAACGTATTACAGTTGTATTATATTTTAGTTTTCAATAGTATTTTAAAGATAAGTAATATTTGAACCCTGAATATGGGGCAATCTAACTCACAGTGCAATTTAATTGGGAGATGGACCAATAAAGCAACTGATCTTTCGATATAAGTTAAAATTTTTATGAAATTACGAATATTAAAAAAAAAAATTAATAAAAACAAGTATGAGCGTGCTAAGTTCGGCCGGGCCGAATCTTATATACCCTCCACCATGAATCGAATTTATCGAGTTCTATGCGCTGTATCACTTTTTAGGCAAAAAAAGAATATTGAATAAGAACTGTTATGTTATTGGAGCTATATCAAGTTATAGTCCGATTCGGACCATAAATGAATGCTGAACATTTTAGAAGTCATTGGGTAATATTTCAGTTCATTCGGATAAGAATTGCGCCTTGGCTCAAGAAGTCAATATCCCAGATCGGATTATAAGACAGCTATATCAGTATAAGTATATATATATATATATACTTAATGGGGTCTCAGACGCATATTTCGAGGTGTTACAACCAGAATGACGAAATTGGTATACCCCCATCCTATGGTGGAGGGTATAACAATTTTTCCTATGATTTTACAAGAATTAAAACCCAAAACAGAAAACTTCCGTTACCGACGGCAAAACAATGATGTACAAAAAATTGGGAAATATATAATGTTTTAATTTGATGCCGTTACATTACTTGTCATAAGTTTATATGGGAGCTAGTTTAGGTTATATATTTGTTCGGACCATATTTAGATTAGAATGACCGTCTATGATGCAGAACGCCTGAGTTCGAATCCTGGCGAGACTATCAGAAAAAATTTTTAGCGGTGGTTTTCTCCTCCTAATGCTAGTAACATTTATGAGGTACTATGCCATGTAAAACTTCTCTCCAAAGAGGTGTCGCACTGCAGCATGCCGTTCGGACACGACTATAAAAAAGAGGCCCCTTATCATTGAGCTTAAAAAACTTGAATCGGACTGCACTCATTGATTTGTGAGAAGTTTGTTCAAGGGCAAAATTTGCATTTTACACACAAAAAATGTAGTACTAAGATCAATTATAAAATTCTTATTTGATGCCTGCATTAAGCATACTTTTTTCAAGTTTCAACGGGCTTATTTGGCAATATCAAGATTGAACACGATCAAAACAAAGAAAACATCGTCCAAAATAAAAATAAAAAATTCTAAAGTCCAGAAATTTGAATATGAGTATTTGAGAATTTTGCGCATGAAGTTAGTAAACCCGGTCATACTGTATTTATGACACCGCTGAGGCTTGATTCAAGTAAACTTTTCTTATTTTTTTTGTAGTCCTCTATTTACTTGATGTACATATCAGATTTGTACTCTACTTCCAAAGACCTTTCATTTGAGTCTCATATTGTCCGGGCTAAGCTACATGTCCGTTTTGGGCTTTTCAATCCGCGATATACTTGATGCTAAATTTGGATGTCAGATTCGTTCTCTCCTCCTTAATACACCTTAGTAGATACATATATTGTCTTGATAGGTCTACATGTTCATTTTGAGTGTTTTTCGGCCCCACTAGATTCATTATCCCAAATATTGTTTGGATTTTCGCGCTCTACTCTCCAAGATTTTCATATGAGCCCCGAGGAACAACATGGCGTTTCCCCAGAGTTACATGGACCCGAAATTTTACATCAGATTCGTGTGCCTCGACCCAACCAAAAGTACGCTTCAACCGACACCCTATCCCGGTGATCTGGGTTAATTTTTTAATTGGGGTATAAGAAAGGGTCCTTCAGATATTAAAAAAATAAAGTTCCCTAATTTCATCGAAGGCCGAACTCTACATTTTCTGAAGCGGATAGCTTTATTTGTTTGGGTGTTTCAGAGCTTTTCGCCGACGGACGGGCATAGCTCAATAATTTAAGAGTCTTAAATGAACAGAACATAGATATTAATATATCTCCCAATCTCATGGAGCTTATTACCTAAATACTGCTTCCAACTCATATCGAAATCACCACATTTTTCAGCGCTAGTTAGCACTTCTCAATCGTGTTTAAACTTTACAGTGTCGCTCTTCTCCAAGTCACAAATTAATTCAGAATCAAAACTTATACGGAACAAAGAAAATTATGTCTCAATGCTTGGAAAATTTTCAATTGAAAAATTGTGATTTGCAACGAACCGCAATCTGAACGAAGGACGATACACACAGTGGACGCCCGAAAGAGCCTGTTACCGACGAAGGCGTCAAACAAAATACTTTTGGATGATTAAGTGAAGTGAAGTTTATCGAGATAGCTGTGACTGAGAACATAGTGAACAAATATTTTCGATAGCACTGTCCAAAAAGGATACCACGCGAGATTACATAGCGTTATTGTAACGTTTAAAGGACGATATCATGCAAAACCGTCCCATATGAAGAAGAAGAACGTTCTTTTTAACAATGCACCGTGTACCAAATCGATTAAAACATTGACAAAATTTTATGAAATTTAACTTTGGCTTGCTTCCTCAACAACCCTACTCTGCAGATCTGGTCCCAGCGATTTATTCCTGTTCTCAGACCTCAAGTGAATACTCGAAGTAAAGAAATTTAGACCTATTTAGTGTTTCCACTGCACGTGTGGTGTTACTTTTATCTCAAGGGACTACTATGATCCTTGGTTTAAGACCTAAAAAAATCCTATCACAAGCAATAATACACTGAAAAAATTTCTCTCTTGACTTTAAAGGTTCGAGCCAAAGTTCTTCATGAACTTTATTTAAATATGATTAATTTTCTAGTTTTTTAAGGAAATACCTTTGACGAAAGATTTTTATACCCACCACCATAGGATGGGGGTATACTAATCTAGTCATGTCGTTTGTAACACCTGATCTAGGACCCCATGAAGTATATATATTCATGATCGTCTTGAAAATTCTAATTCGAACTAGCCATGTCCGTCCGTCCGTCTGTCGAAATCACGATAGCAGTCGAACGTGTAGATCTAGTCACTTGAAATTTTGATCAGATAACTTATATTAATGTAGGTTGTTGGGGATTGCAAATGGGGCATATCAGTTCGGATATGGATATAGCTCCCATATAAACCGATCTCCCGATTAGACTTCTAGAGCGCCTGGAAGCCACGACTTTTGTCCTATTGAAATTTCGCACATAGTGTTCTGTTATGACTTCCAACAACTGTGTTGAGTACGGTTCAGATCGGTGTATAACATGATATTGCTCCCATATTAACTGATCTCCCGATTTGACTTCTTGAGCCCTTACAAGTCGCGATTTTTATTCGATTTGGCTGAAATTTTGCATGCGGTGTTCTGTTATAACTCTCAACAACTGCGCTATGTACGGACCAATTCGATCTATAACCAGATATAGCTCGCATATTTTAGCAAAATCCATGGTGGTGGGTTCCCAAGTTTCAGCCCGGCCGAACTTAGCACGCTTTTGCTTGTTTTACTTAATGTTAAAGATTTTTGTTATCTTAAATTGTAGTTTAAATTAACCTTTATTTTCAATTTTGGTTTTTAACGCTACAATCTTTTAATAAAGGTCAAAATATCGTTGATGGTTAGGAAATTAACTTTGGGACTAAGTTACGGTGTAAAATTCTAGTTTAAGCTTAAATGATAAGGGGCCTGCTTTTTAAAGCCGAGTCCGAAAGGCGTGCCGCAGTGCGACACCTCTTTTGGGAGAAGTTTTTACATGGTATAGTACCTCACAAATGTTGCCAGCATTAGGAGGGGAAAACCACCGCTGAAAAGTTTTTCTGATGGTCTCGCCAGGATTCGAACTCGGGCTTTCAGCGTCATAGGTGGACATGCTAACCTCTACGCTACGGTGGCCTTCAGTTAGTATATAGCGACTTAAATTTAAGGCTAGCATCTTTATTTGAAGTTTAGCTTCTTTGGTTCCCAATCATTACAAAACTCCTTAGATAAAGGTAACATCTTTAAGTTAGAGTTCACTTTTTTTCAGTGTACAAACTCCCGTTTGGATGTTGTTTATGGAACCTTGTGCGTGTTTAGGATGCATTTCTGCGAAAAACAGGCATTGCTACCGATATTTGCAAAATTTTGTCATAAAAATATAATTTTTATTAAATCCAAAGTTTAAATGCCGTCGGGTCAACATAGTCAACTAAGATAGCATTTGTTCTCGCTTTTTAAAAAAATTATCAACGTGACGCATAGAATGTCCGCCTAACACGCTGATACTAAGGGTTTTCTAGCGAGGACATTAAAAATGTGTTTTTGCGGTGGTTTTCGCCTAATTGCTGAAAATATAAAAAATGTCTTAACCAAGAAGAGTCTGTATGAGAGACTAGACCATAAAATGGAGGTAGCTTATAAAGATGAAAGATGAGTCTCTCTGCTTCACTAGTGCTCGTAGGAATTTTATACAACTAAATAATCTGTGGAAAAATCTAATCTACGTCACACCAGGATCGTTCTCATCGTGTGTATATGTTGATTACAGATTTTGCCAATGACGGTACATCGATTTTTTTTTTTTGATTTTATATAATTTTGCAAACTTTTCTTCTCTTTTTATAATTTTATTTTGGACAGAACGTGTATTTCAATATCTGTTCCGTAATAATTACACATTTCTGTTTAAACGGTAAACGAAAGACGCCAAACATCGAAAAAATCAAATGATTTTGATTTTTCATTCATGACTGATGGTGCATGTGACCCCAGGAACATCAGAAAAAATTTTCCAGCGGTGGTTATCCCCTCCAAATGATGGCGACATTTGTGAGGTACTTCGCCATGTAAAAACTTCTCCCAAGAGATGTCGCCCTGCGCCACGCCCTTCGGACCCGGCTACAAAAACGAGATCCCTTATCATTGAGCAACACTCATTGATTTGTGAGAAGTTTACCACTGTTGCTTAATGGAATGTTCATGGGCAAATTTGCATTTGCAATCTTGCAGATCTCGCACCCAAATTTAAGCATTTGCTTTGATTCTTCTAAAGGTTTAATAATTGGGTTGAGAATGCAGTGTGAACTCCTTCAACTCTCCCCGTGGCTTAGGTTGAAAACACCACGGCCAACCTGTCATTCCCCAAAAGCAACCTTCCTTATCACGTCAGGGATAAAAGTTATAAGGCTTTCTAACACCTGTAATACTGGATTAAACTGTTTTTGTTGTGACCATGGACCTTTTAGAAAAGTATTGTCAAAATGGTGTAAAAGAATTGTGAAAATTGCGTAAAAAAGAGTTTTTCAGTGAATGGCTGCTACCAAGCTGTGACTTAAATTCATGTGTCCAGTTTGATAGATCCTACTGATGAGTCTGGTTGTGGTGACAGATGAGAACAATCTAAGAAGTCAGTCAATGCTATTGCTACATTTTCGGCCTAACTTTATATATTAGGTTGTTTGTTTTCTATTTGTAATAGAAACAGAGAACCCTACGGTAATTATTTTGAATATATCTAGGATATAATCTTTATTGGTTTGAACATTCTATATCTATATCTAAAAAATAAACCGATCTGAACCATATACGACACGGATGTCGAAAAGCCTAACATAAGTCACTGTGTCAAATTTCAGTGAAATCTGATTATAAATGCGGCTTTTATGGGGCCAGGACTTTAAATCGAGATAGAGATCGAGATATCGGTCCATATGGCAGCTATATCCAAATACGGACCGATTTGGGCCAAATTGAAGAAGGATGTCGAAGGGCTTAACTTAGCTCACCGTCCCAAATTTTGGCGACATTCGATAATAAATGCGTCTTTTATGGGCCCAAAACCTTAAATCGAGAGACCGGCCTATATGGCAGCTATATCCAAATCTGGACCAAATTGAAGAAGGATGTCGAAGGGCATAACACAACTCAGTGTGCCAAATTTTGGTAAAATCGGACAATAAATGCGCTTTTCATGGGCACAAAACCTTAAATCGGCGGATCGGTCTATATGATAGATATATCTAAATCTGGACCAAATTGAAGAAGGATGTCAAAGGGGCTAACACTACTCACTGTCCCAAATTTCAGCAAAATCTTATAACAAATGTGGCTTTTATGGGCCTAAGACCCTAAATCGGCGGATCGGTCTATATGGGGGCTATATCAAGAAATAGTCCGATATGGCCCATCTTTGAATTTAAACTGCTTATGGACAAACAAAGAATCTGTGCAAAATTTCAGCTCAATATCTCTATTTTTAAGGACTGTAGTGTGATTTCAACAGACAACAGGGTGGTGGTTATAAAAATGCGCTTGAAAGCAGCGATACAAATTTTAATCGTTTAAGGCACTTAACCACTGTCTCTAGTTCCTACAGCTGAACTTATTTAGATCGGGTCACAATATCTTCTATGGGTAGGCCTTAGCACGGGCCACTGGTCCCTAGCCATCATGTATTTTATCTGCTCTGCACTGAAAAAAATGGTTTTCTAAAATGAGTGAATCTAAAATGAAGATCAAAATATGGTTGAAAGTTAGGAAGTTGACTTTGGGACAAGACAACAGTGTCCCTGGTAAAAGACGCAGATATGTATTAGTGGCAGTTTGTTGTGGCTCTGGAATACCTGACAAACGAATTTTCACAGTTGCAGATACTTTTGAGGTGCTTGTATTTTTTCAAAATTTTGCGTAACGTAAATGATTAAAATTCCTGCGCTGAAAATCTTAACTTGTAGTATCATGTACACCCATACCTATATTCTAACTGACTGAAACAGGTAATTAGCACTTTAAATACTTTTCTCCTCGAAAACTTACTTTATTTTAGAACGGCAGAATTAGAGAGATCTGGAAAACGCTCACTTGATTTATATATTTTTTGTAATTTTTTCATTTCTCTAAAATATTTCGAACACAATTCACTAAAATGAACAAAAACTTTACAAGTTCAAGAATTTTTTATGCTGTAAAAGTAGTTCCCTTTTTAAACAGTTCAGTTAGACTATTGACAATAGAAAAGGGTGGTTTCTTACGTATCGCGGAATTTATTTGATTTTTTAATATGTGTCTAATTGTAGGCAAAAAAAAATTATAAAAAAATTTTAAAAGTATTTATTTTCTACAACGTTTTTTTATCTATAAATGTTTGTTTTTTCACTTGAAATGCCTTGGAAGTTTGACAACCCTTTTTTACGAAATTATTTCTTAATTAAAATCGTTATTTTTTGTTTTTCTTTCAAATTTTGCACACACTTATCTCATTTTGTTTGTTGTCTGTTGTGATTTTTTTAGCAGGCACTATGCCATTGCACAAATGCTTCCTTGAAAAGTTTGGTTTAAGTAATGCTGCAATTAATTAACATAATCATTATCAATTATCTGCTTTAAACATTGCAGACACTGCGTTTTGCGGTCTACGTTCCGAAATTTGCACTAATTAACCTCTGCAAAGGCACTCCGATAAACACACAAACGCGCACACACACAAACACAGGCACTTGATTTTGAGAAATCTCTGTTTACTTTAATTGCTTCTTTAGTTGTTGTTATTGTTATTGTTATGATTATTTGATCAATTAATTAATTGTATGTCAGTTAATTTTGTTGTTTTTTTTCGGACCATCAACTCAAAGTGCAGCTGTTTTTGTATTTCGTTTTAAAGCAAATGAAAAAAAATTAAATTTGCCAAAAATTAATCAAAACAAAAAATCAGAAACACCAAGTCGCGTTAAGAGTGGTCGAATTTTTAAGGGGGTCGGTAGCTCGGTCCATCGTAGTTGTCGGCGGCCAAGACAACCAAGCAACTAACCGACCAACCAACAAATCAACCAAATAACGAGAATAAAACAAAATGTACTTGTTACCCGCCTGATTGCTAAAAGCGTACTGATTTTGATTATTTGTTATTACGGCGTAACAAGCACAGCAAAAGCAACGTAAGAAATCATTGTTGTTACGCTCTCCGTTTGTGTTGTCGCCGTTGCCGTCGTGGGTAATGTGCTGCTGGCTATCCTCGCGTCGTCGTCGTCGTCGTCACAGCCATCGCCGTAGTAGAAGAGTACTCTACTCTAGTCGGTCGACCGACAGACAGACCGAGCACAAACACACAATCGCTCAGAAAATAACAAGACAGACGACAGTGCAAAACAAAAGCACACACACACACACACATGAAACACAAATCACACGAAAGAAAAACAAAAACAGTAATTTCAGTTAAAGCTTCGTTGTGCTTTGTCCGTTTCCCGTTGCTGGTGTACTCGCAACTAAAACACTCATCGTCATCATCATCAAACACACCAAACCAACAGCCAGCCAGCCGGCCAGCCGGCCAGCGGCAAGCATTCACTCACTACACCACACATGGTGGGCCAACTAAAACAGACAATAACAAAAGTTACCATCGTTGGCCAAAAACAAGAGCCAGAGGGTGAGCACACGACATTCACAACTAACTAACTAACTACTCATGAGGAGAAGAGTAACAGCCCAACTTCATTGGCAAATATGTAGACAATGATGATCATAGTCATAATCATCATCACCATCATCATAATTATCGTAAGCATTGCAGAGCCAGCAAGTAATGAACATCTGCACGCACACACACCGGCGCACTCAAGCTCATGTTTTGGTTTGCCAGCAACAAAACAAAAACATGTCCAATGAAACAAAAAAGCACACACACCCCCAATCACCATACACGACTTGGCAAAATATTACGACCCCCACGTTATGCTTGGGCTGCTCATTGATAGTCGCACTCGAACCTTCTGCATGATGATACCACGACCGACCATTGGCAAACACTAACTGAAAACTTTACTAAACTATTCGCACTTGACGACATACGAGTTCAGCTAACACACACACACACTCGCAGGCACGCACACAAATAGTGTCACACCACCCGTTTTGCTTTCAAGACGAAAAAACTACACATTTGTTCTCCGCGACTCCTATGTTTTTTTTTTTTTTGCCACACAATTGTCGTTAGAACCAGTGATGCCGTTTGGATTTTTATCGAGCAAATTAGGCGGGATGGAATAGACAAACAAATCGATGTGAGAAATTTTAATTTATTTATTGATTTTATAGTAAATAAAAACATAATAGACCAGAAAAATAAAAACATTTATTATTAAAGTTTTTTTTTTTTGTTAAATTTTGAAACAAATGTAAATTAAAACAATTAAAAATAATGCCACAATTATTTGATCCAATTATTTGACGCAAAGGCCTATGTTACGCTTTCTGATATCCGTTCCTTATATGGTTCATATCGGTCTATAGTTGCATATAGCTGCCATATATAACGATCTTCCGATTTCTGTTCTTGGATCCTTAAGAGCAGCGTTTATTATCCGATTTCGTTGATATATGACACTTTGAGCTGTTTTACACCCTACGACATTCGCATTTAATATGGGCCCATCGGTCTGTATTTGGATATAGCTTCCGTATAGATATGTATGAAAAATAAATTTAGTTGTAGGGCATAACTTTATTCTACATTCTGGCAAACCAGAAAACATTAAAGCTTGTAGTTATAATAAGTTGGCTTGCAACAAATTTGTACTTTGGGTCGTTGAGATTCAAAATAAATTGTTGCAGGAAAATTAACAACTTTCGTAGATGTTTTTTCAACCAATGTTGTTGTTTTTCAAAATTATTTTTATCTGTGTAGAGACAATTTGATTTCTACTTTACAATATTTTTTTGAATAAATAATAAGAATCTTTAAGCAGTGTGTCAAAATTGTAGCCATAGAGGGAATTCGCAAATTGAAGCACATAATCCGTTCTTTTCAATCCGTATACATATCGAATAATGTTATTAAAAGCTACGTTTAATTTGTGAAGACTGGTTCAATCACAATTTGAGAAAATCCTTTCACATCCTTTAATAAGTTCAGGAGCCAAAAAAGTCTATGCAAAGAGAATACATGTTTTGAGAGAAGTGAGAGAGTAAGTGAGACACTTTTAACTGTCGATCAGCAGACGGCTTTCATGACGGATAACATTTTACGTTTCTATGATGCAACAGTTCCAATACGGATTAAAAGGGCTTCGGCCAAAACAAAGCCATGGTTCAATTCAAGAATCAAGGCGCTTATCGGGGATAGGCTTACAGTAGATGAAAGCGTTTCAAGTCTCCAGAGCTGAAAGAAGAATTCCGTGAAGCCAGGAGGAAAGTTAACAGTTCTATTAATGCGGCTAAAATGGAGTATTATTCTTCAAGATATAATTGCGCAGTGGGCTCGAAGAGTAGGTGGAAGGTGATACATGACATGAGAGTGGGTCAGCCCAAGTCAAACACTTGATACCATGGGGATCTACATGAACTAAAAGAGTAAGTGGAAGGTGATACATGATATCAGAGTGGGTAAACTCAAGTCAAACACTCGATACCATGGGGATCTACATGAACTCAACAGGGCCTTCGTAAGCATACCCGATATACAAACGGACACGCAATTTTACAGAGATGATGAAGGGCCGGCTTTCGGTTTTTGAGGCCCGCAGTCCTTTTGAGTTTAGATGTGTTAGCCGGGAGGAAGATTATGAGAGTTTTGTCCGTGTTAAGTCAAATGCTATTGGCTTGGACGGAGTTGATCCGAGATTTGTACGAATGTTGCTTCCATATCTCCTATCGTACTTTACGTACCTTTTTAATTCAATTTTGAGCTCCAGTGTGTATCCTATTATTTGGAAGCATGCAAAGATTATCCCCATTCCCAAATCCAACGTTGATTATCCGCCGATATCAATTCTATGCTATCTCTCTTAGGGTTTCGAGAAATGTCGGTATATATTCACCAAGAGTCCCTGTTGTCAGAAAGACAGTGCGGCTTCCGTTCTGATAATAGTTGCATTACTGCATTGGTTGAAGTGGCTGAATCGATCCGATATGACATTGATGAGAACCAAATTGGCTTTCTGGTTCTTTTGGATCACTCCAAAGCTTTCGACACGGTTGATCACCTGAATTTGTGCATGAAACTACGGAATTTTATTAACTTCACATCAACGGCAACGAGTCTGATAATGTCGTATCTGAGCGATAGACGGCAGTCTGTATGCGTAGGGAATATTTTACCTAACCCCTTGTTCGTACCTAAGGGGGTTCCACAAGGCTCGATTATAGGTCCACTTCTTTTTTCATTATATGTGAACGACTTGTCTCGTCAACTTGCACACGGTCAGATTATGATGTATGCTGATGACGTGCAGATTTTTCAAAGCGGCTTTGTGGACAATGTAGACGACTGCATAAGTAAACTTAACGCGGACCTACATCGCGTTTATGACTGGACGACTGCAAATGGTTTGTTGTTAAATCCAAGTAAATTTCAACATGCGGCAACCGGATATTTTCGTTAATGGTCAGAGGATGTATCTGGTGCCAAGAATTTAGGCGTGGTTTTTAACAGTTCTTGGAGCTAGTCCGATCATGCTAACATTGCAGCCGGGCAGACTTATGCAAAGCTTCGGGCTTTATGGATCACACACTCTTTTACACCCATAAATATGCGAATTCTTCTGGCGAAAACATTCCTAGTTTTAGGTTTAATATATGGTTGTGAACTTTTTTCGAATTGTGATTTTTCGAGCCTCCGAAAATTGAATCTGGCTTTTAACAGCATAGTCCGTTATGTGTGTGGTTTAAAAATGAGTCAGCATGTTTCACAATATCTATTTTCTCTATTTGGACTTAGTTTCAACAATCTTCTAAATACCAGATCATTAATATTTTTTCATACGGTTATTGTGGAAAAGAAACCCAGATATTTGTTTCAAAGACTGAGATTTGTCCAATCTGATAGAGGAAGAAAGTTAATACCTTTTAGAAGGCGGAGACTTATGTCTGAACGACAATAAACGTTGGTAATATCTGCATTAAGTCTAGTTACACACTCATCAATATTACTCACAGAACCACTATGGTATATCTTTTAGAGGTGAAGAACTATCGATAGCACTTTCGGCACTATCGATGGTTGGGTACTATTGATAGCGGCCAAGACATTTTCGATAGTGCCCATTGATACTATCGTCAATAGGTTTTCCCCTCCTAATGCTGGCAATATTTGTGAGGCACTATGCCATGTAAAAACTTCTCTCCAAAGAGGTGTCGCTCTGCGGCATGCCGTTCGGACTCGGCTATGAAAAGGAGTTCCCTTATCATTGAGTTTAAAATTGAATCGAACTGGATTTATTGATACGTGGAAAGTTTGCCCCTATTTCTTAGTGGGATTTTTACGGGGAAAATTAATATTTGCAGGAGCTCCCTCACACTCAGTGTATAGAACGCTGATCAGCAGGCATTGGAGCACCACGAGTTCGGAGAAAGACTTGGCGAACGAGAGGAGAACACAAAAAAAAATCAGATGACAAAACGTTTGCAAGGTGCCTTAACTACGGAAAGGAGTTCAAAACAAGCGAAATACTTCAAACTTGCACGACCATCTGAGGAGATACCAGTTTGGCTCGGAAATACATATTCCAGCGCTCCAACTATTTCGGCGGATACTGACAACATCGCCTCGACAAGCAGCAGTTGTAGGTCCAAATCCCTAAATCGGCAGATCGGATTATATGGTAGCTATATGTGAATATGGCTCTATATGAACCATATTCAACTCGGATGTCGATAGACTTAATAAAGCTCCCTTTTCAAAATTACAGCGAAATCGGATAATAAAGGCCATAAATAGGCCGATCTGTCTATATGGCAGCTATTGGGTTGCCCAAAAAGTAATTGCGGATTTTTCATATAGTCGGCGTTGACAAATTCTTTCTTTCTTCTGTCAGTTATCAGCTGTTACTTTTAGCTTGCTTTAGAAAAAAAGTGTACAAAAGTATATTCGATTCAAGTTCATTCTAAGTTTCATTAAAAATGCATTTACTTTCTTTTAAAAAATCCGCAATTACTTTTTGGGCAACCCAATATATCCAATCATAGTCCAATATAGCTCCTTTAAGAACTTAACCTAGAAATCATACGGGTCTGTGACAAATTTCAGCTAAATATTTAAATTTTTGAAGTCTTTAGAGGATACACACACAGACAGGTGGACAGACACACGGACATCGTTTAATCGTCTTAGAATTTTACGACAATCTGAAATATATATACTTTGTAAGGTCAAATGTATTGAAAACGGAATAACAAAATGAGTATTCCCTCTGTCCTATGGTGGTAGGTATAAAGGAGGACTTGACTATGAGTCAATTGTCTGGTAATATCGTTTGTGTAAAGAGAAAGCATTGGAGGCCCTATAATGGAACCCTGTGACACCCCTTTGGTGCAAAGATAATGACTTCGATTTTCTTTTTCCAATGCACACGGATTGTAGTCTATTACTGAGGTGAGATTTAATTAATTTCACGGCCGTAATGCTGAAATAAAAAAAAATGGAGCTTGCTACACAAGTTCAGATGATTAACGCAATCGAAGGCTTTGGAATGATCAATTAAGTACCAGAAATGAAACCCTTTTATCATCTATCTCAATTCTTATAGATTGTGAAACTTCAACCAAAGCACCGATACAACTCTGAGAGAGATGAGGCGGTCGAGGAAATGTAGAAACTAATTCCCTGAGCCTCGTGCTGTGTGTGCTGTGGTTCCACATGTTTCTGTAACGAGCTGCGTTCACGATAACTGCGCGTAACGAGAGAAAAAAGCTCTTGATGGCGAAGGCCCGCTGCTCCCTAATCCAGAGCATGATGGCATTTGACTGGAGAGAAAAACAAACATGGGGACTTCCCCCTACAGGTGCGCCACATTTCGACCCCCTCCCTGCCCAACTCATCTCTCGGGAGTTTTTTCAAATAAGTAAATTTTTCTGGCGCACCCGGTACTATCGCCCATTATCGGTTAATCAAAAAAAATCTAAGTCGACGTTCACTTTTTAAAAAAGTCGAATAATCAAAAAAAAAAAAAAAAAAAAATCGAAGTCGACGTTTACCTTTTAAAAAAGTCGAATAATTGAAGTCGAAGAAAGTCGATTTGAAATTTTTTTTGTTCCTTGTAGGCTCAAACCGGCTGAACCGATTTTCTTTAAATTTTTGTAGATTTTGTAGTTTGGTCTGGAAGGGGCACAATGTACCCTAAACACAAATCCCCTTTACCCTAATTTTCAAAGCCGGCAGTGGTAAAATTCAAGCGAACATTTTTTACACTACTTTGGTAAACGAAAAACAAAAATTTGGTATCCATTATTAGAGTGGGGTTCCTAGGCCCATCCCAAAACCCAATCACGACAATATGGGTCTCAAATATATACAATTTAGGAGCAAAGTGATTGGGAGACCGCTCCACCGCCAAAACACCGGGAGATCAGTATACATATATGGCATCTATATCTGAATATATACAAACATTTTTATACCCTCCACCATAGGATAAGGTGTAAACTTATTTCGTCATTCTGTTTGTAACGACTCGAAATATTCGTCTGAGACTCCATAAAGTATATATATTTTTGATCGTCGCGACATTTTATGTCGATCTAGCCATGTCCATCCGTCTGTCCGTCCGTCCGGAAGTTAGCGTGTCGAAAGCACGCTAATATTTCCTATCAGTGTAGGTCAGCTGGGATTGTAAATGGGCCATATCGGTCTATGTTTTTATATAGCTGCCATATAAACCGATCTCGGATCTTGATATTTTGAGCCTGTAGAGTGCGCAATTATTATCTGATTTGGCTAAAATTTTGCATGAAGTCCATAACCTGACATGGCTCCATAGCATAACAATTTTTATCCGTTATCCTATGTTTGCCTATAAAGAGATACTGGGCAAAGTACTTGATAAATGCGATCCATGGAGGAGGGTATCTAAGATTCGGTCCGATCGAACTAAGCACGTTTTTGCTTGTTTTAAGTGGTATTACTTATCAAACATTTGAAGCATGGTACCAGAAGAGAAATGTGAATGAGTGTTGCATTTCGAGTAAACATCCATCGCTTTACTTTACGAGAAAACCAGTAAGAAAAGGCAAAAGTCGGGCGGTGCCGACTGTGTAATACCCTACACCTACCCCATAAGTAGAAATTGGGGGCTATATCTAATTCTGAACTAATTTTGATGGACCTCGGTGCACCCAGAAAAATTAGTCTGCTGATATCAGCAAACACTATCTGCTGACATTAAATTAAAATGTTTAAATTAAATGTTAAAAATTTGGAATAAAATCCATTCAAAGTTTAACCATTAACCATTTGAAAACAACAGAAAATGTTTGCTGTTTTAGCAACAAATTACTGCTGTCCCATTTTCAGCAGAATTTCTGCTGTTATAGCAAACATTTTTGCTGTTTTTACTAAAAAATTTCTCTGAGTGTAGATGTTTTTCGTATCAAATTTCGAGTAAATATGTTGAAACTTTAATAACTACGATTGACAAATGACAATATTATTGCAAATTACCAAAAATCTGACGAATATATATATGGGAGCTATTGGGTTGCCCAAAAAGTAACTGCGGATTTTTTAAAAGAAAGTAAATGCATTTTTAATAAAACTTAGAATGAACTTTAATCAAATATACTTTTTTACACTTTTTTTCTAAAGCAAGCTAAAAGTAACAGCTGATAACTGATAGAAGAAAGAATGCAATTACAGAGTCACAAGCTGTGAAAAAATTTGTCAACGCCGACTATATGAAAAATCCGCAATTACTTTTTGGGCAACCCAATATATCTGAACCGATTTCGACCAAACTTCTTAAAAATTTTGATAGTCATCGTGGAAAGCGTTGTGCAAATTTTTTCCAAGATTGGTCAATAAATGCGCTTGCAGTGGCTCTAGAAGTGAAAATAGGGCAAAATACATATATGGCAGCTATATCTAAATCTGAACCGATTGCTATGAAATTCAAAAGTAATGTCGAAAGTCAAGAGAGAATCCTTTCAACTAAATTTCGATAGAATTGGTTAACAAATGACCACGCAATTACAATATGGGTTTCCTATTTCAATCGGCTTCGTGCGCCAAGAAAAAAAAAATTTATGTGCCAAATCTGAAGACGGTCGGATGAGAATTGCGACCTGTAGTTTGTAACACCTTTTTGGTGGGAGCGATCCAATGGATGGATCCGTTAGTTGCTTTACAGTAATATTCCATAAATTAAAATCATCTCTTCCAACAAAATTTCTAACTTGTTTTCAAAACAAGTTATAGGCAAACATAAAAAATTACATAAAATTGTTTTTCAGCAGATGGCTGTACTTAATACAGAAAATTTTGTTTGCTAATTAAGCTGCCCTCTGTTTGGTGAAACGGCATGCTTTCGCATGTTATGAATAACAAATTTGGTTGAGTGTACAATTTGGGTACATAACTCAGAATTCCACTGATTTCAAGTATAGCCCAGTTTCAACAAAAAATCTGGCATCCTTTCAAGGAACTGCTCACTATGGATGGCTTAAATCTGACTGTTCAATCCGAAATTCATTCATTCAGACAAACAAACAAATAAATAGACGGCAGACGGACAGGACATATGACTTGTTTGTTGGGCTTTGCTCTTGCGCTCTCTCATTCACTGTAAAAACTTGCCAAAACATTGGAAACCGTCGTCATCCTTACATTGTTTGTCCCCATACCGGAATTTTCATTTGCAGCACACTCTCTTGTACGGAAGTTTCCTTACAACTCATTCACCATTGGGCCGTTAGCAATGACACGTCATACCAGCAGACACTGTCATACAATAACACAACCAACCACTGCCATGATGGCCCCATAGTCAAATGTGCGATGGTATGATGTTGTGTTCACTCTCGGTCTTCATGCAAGTATGTCTTATTTGAAAGACTTTGTTGGTATCACATACACTTCATACTGATTAATAAAGCTCTGATGATGATGATGACGATGTTGTTGGATGTTTGAAATTTGCTGCTTTCACATATTTTGAGTTGTTGGTTGTATGAACGCTTCATAAGATTGAGAAGAATGTTGGCCATTTGTATGCGAAATTGATGTTGTTGCCCATGCTTACTCATATCAAAGCTGGGGTCGCAAAACAAGCCAAAATCGCATAATACGTAAGGAAATCTAAATGTAGTGCATTGTTTTCATCGCGATTTTAAATGAGCTGCACCGATTGCCATTTCTAATTTAAGGGCAGTATGCACCTCAAACGAAATTTTCGTTGCCATAAGAAATGTATTGAGATATTCTGAGCGAAATTTTCGGGGTGCTTTATATTCCAGGGTGATGTTGAAAGCATTGGCATTTTTTTGGTTTAATAGCATGAAAACTATTGCTTTTAAAATTTCTTGCACCACGTAATGGATTTATTTATAGAAAATAACTCTTAATTTTGAGAAATGCTCACTTTATCACAACAAAAAGTGTGTCAGACTGCCCAAATTAATGCGTAGTTTTAGTTATCATGTGTTTAATACAGACAATTTCGCTTGAGGGTGCCTATTGAATCTTAGCGGATAATTTGGAACATCCCGAATAAATCGTACGATGCACAGTGGAATAGCAAAAAAAAAAAAAAATAAAAGAGTGTTAAGTTCTGCCTGGCCGAATCTTATATACCATCCACCATGGATCGTATTTGTCGAAATCTTTTCCCGGTATGTCTTTTTAGGCCAAAAACGAACTAAAGAAAATTATTGCTATGCTATTGAAGCTATAGCAAGTTATGGTTCGATTCGGACCATAATCGAAGTGAATGTTGGAGACCATAGTAGAAGTCATTGTGTAAAATTGTAACCAATTCGAATAAGAATTGCGTCCTCAAGGGCTCAAGGAGTAAAATAGGAAGATCGGTTTATATGAGAGCTGTATCAGGCTATAGACCGATTCGACACGTATATTGAAGGTCATGGGAGAAGCCGTTGTACAAAATTTCAGGCAATTCGGGTAATAATTGCGCCCTCTAGAGTTTCAAAAATTAAGATCCCATATCGATTGAATCAATTAATTTTTTAATTGGAAATGGCAAAAATTGCAATAACGATTGTTTTTGAATTCATGTTCAACTAAAAAATGATTAAATCAATTAATTTTTTAATTGAAAATGATTTTATTTGCAATTAAATTTTTAATTGAAAAATTGTTTGCGAATTTTTGTTTTTTTGTGAATAAAGATAATTTTGCCTTAGACTTTTAATTTGGCCAATTGCACTATAATGGGGGCGTAATATTAATACGTTTTTATTTTTACCATTTGTGTTGAAGCTAATAGGAGATACCATATCTCGGACAAACATTCAATAGAATATGGGCTCAAGAAGTCAATGTTGTCTTCTAATGCGTCGATTGAAGCGGGCTTGTCTCTAAAGACATGAGCTTCAACATAGCCCCACAAAAAGTAGTCTAAAGGCGTTAAATCGCACGATCTAGGCGGCCAATTGTCTGGTCCCGAACGTGAAATAAAATCTTCTTCGAACTCGCCTCTCAATAAGTCCATTGTTACGCGTGATGTGTGGTATGTGGCACCGTCTTGTTTAAACCACATGTCATGCAAGTCAAGCTCTTGCATTTTGGGGCAAAACAAGTTGGATATCATTTCACGAAAGCGCTTACCATTCACAGTTACGTCACGATTCGCATTATATTTGAAGAATTACGGTCCAATGATGCCACCAGCCTATAAACCGCACAAAACTGTTACTTTTTCTGGATGAATTGGTAGCTCTTACAATACTTCTGGCTCATCTTCACTTCAAAATCGACAATTCTGCTTATTTACATGCCCATTAAGCCAAAAATGAGCTTTGTCAATGAAATGGAAGAAGCGCGCGATGAAATTTCTTAATAGAGCACGCATTTTGATAATAAAATTCAATAATTTGCAAGCGTCGTTCGTTTGTAAGACGATCCATGGTTAAATTGTACACCAAACTGAAGATGGTGACAATGAAACAAAATGCGAAAAGTGCGTGAGCTATTTAAACCAGTGTTGCCAAAGAGATAATAGCTGAAAAATCATCCTTTACATGAAGTTTCCTTTGCATAAAAATTCTTAACTAATTGTAGGGAAGCCATACAAGTCAAAATTGGTCTGGCCATACCTATTTGCACTTCCTAGGGTTAAGCACGTTGTCGGCTTGTTGTACGTTCTAAATACTGAAAGAAACATCAAAAGGAGAAAATCGGTGTCAGGAACTTAGTGCTACTTTAAAAATCCCTAATTGTTTTCCATACCACACCCCAAATTGGTTCGTGTCTGGTATTGCGTTCCCACCTTAGTGCCGGTGTCTGTCAGTCGCGAAATTCGGGCAATGACATAGGAAATGCTCATACGCCTCATAATGCCCTACTCATGCTATCGCTTGCCTTACCTATTCTGCATAAGTGAGATCGTAATCCTATGTTTCCCGTTATGATACCGAACGCTATACTGACTTCTTTCTTACTTCATTTCAGTAATTGCCTCGTTTTCTAAAGACCCGAATCTTCCCATAGAGTTTTCGTCTTCCTACCGACCGTTTCGCTGTTCTACAGTTTTATGGGCAGGCACCCAAAAAATGCGGATCGTGCCATCGTCAGAGATGACATTAATCTCCTTCTTACGAACCAAGACTATAAGTGACTTTCCCGTCCTAGTTGTGATTGCTCCAATCACCAGTTTACTGTCCGTAAAGATATTCACACCCGACGTCCTCGCGTTAACAACACACCACCTCAACATTTCGTGATCAACCGGATTTCTGCTTGCAGGACCGTAGTATAGTCAGGCAGTCGAAAATAGATCTCAGTTCCACACTTTGTCCTTTAGCTTTGATCCATCTGTGGCAGTTGGTTATACTAGAGTTCCGTTAATCCAAGACTGTGCCGCTGGCAGCAGTGCCTTGCACTCGACCTCAAGTGTAGTCTCAGGTATCCGATCGGAAATCTCTTCCATTGCTTTCATCGCCTCGGTTGTAACACGATGATGTGACCTGCTCTTATTCTCTATACATTCTGCTATTGCGGAAAGTCTCATAGCCGCAGTGGCTGCCTCACACTTAATCTGGGGACACAATACCTAATATAAACCAAACTAGGACAGTGGTATGGAAAACAATTACGGATTTTGTAAGAACAAAAATTTCTTTTCGAGGTTACTTTTTAGTTTTTAGAGCGCACAACAAACCGATTACTGGCTTAGGTGTATGTCCATATCTAAAATATTCTGAAGTGCCCTAGTAGGCATGGTCCTCATCGCTCCGCTTATGACAAGATAACATGTTCTGTGAGCTTGTTGTATTATTCTTGCTTTGCACTTTTTCTCCGTCGCAGTCAACCAAGCTACTGAGGCGTAAGTTAGTATTGGTCTACTCACTCTGTACAAATCCATGGCTAATTTCTAAAGCTGGCACGGACTGTTTTTTAAATAAGGCTCCCAGGTATGTAAATCTGTGTAATGAAGCAGAAATGGTAAAAGGGCAGGTTTTAGTGTTCAGTGTGACATTTTTTAAGTTTTATTGTGGAAGGCAGTAGCTTACCAGTTCAAATGTTTGGGCGCAAGTGAGTTTAAAATACAAAGCGTCAGGCAGACAAACTGACTTGGAACATAAATCAATTAGTTTAAGTTTAATTGAGCAAAGAAAGGGACAACATGTTAACTTAAATGGAGTAAAAGCTTTCTTTATGTGACAAAGAAAGGTTTAAAGGTGACCGCTTTGTCAAATTAATGGTACCTAAGAATTTATTTCATAAAGTATTTCAATAAGTTCATATCGTAATTTCTTAAGATCAATGATTTGTGTAACGGAGTTCAACACACGCTCCCGTAAGGCAAGTGGGTTACTCTCGCATTCTGGCCCCATATCGAGCCTACGGCTCGTCTACATTGTGCCCAAAATCTGTGAGCCTTCTCGGTACGCTCCTGAATGTGAGATTTCCATGTCAGTTTCCTATTCAAGATCACTCCTAAGCATTTGACCTTGTAAGATATCGCAATTGTTCTATTGAGAAAAATTGGTGCGTTCAGTTGCCTCTTGGTTAAAATTCAGACCTCTAGGGTCAGTGTCCAGTCAGTTTCCATCTCCAAGATCTTTTAAGCAGAATCCTTGGCGGCGGGTTTCCAAGATTCCTCTCGTCCGAACTTAGCACATGTTTACTTGTTCTTCTATTATATACCTCTGTCTCATATGCTGCGCAAAACATTGCACATTTTCAGTTTGCCCTACTTCAAGGATTGACATATTTAATACCCTCCACCATTGGATGGGGGGTATACTAATTTCGTCATTCTGTTTGTAACTACTCGAAATATTCATCTGAGACCCCATAAAGTATATATATTCTTGATCGTCGCGACATCTTATGTCGATCTAGCCATGTCCGTCCGTCTGTCTGTCGAAAGCACGCTAACTTCCGAAGGGGTAAAGCTAGCCGCTTGACATTTTGCACAAATACTTCCTATTAGTGTAGGTCGGTTGGTATTGTAAATGGGCCATATCGGTCCATGGTTTTCATATAGCTGTCATATAAACCGATCTTGGGTCTTGACTTCTTGAGCCCCTACAGGGAGCAATTATTATCCGATTGGAATGAAATTTTGCACGCATTATTTTGCTATGATATTCAACAACTGTGCCAAGTATGGATCAAATCGTTTCGTAACCTGATATAGCTGTCATATAAACAGATCTGGGGACTTGACTTCTTGAGCCTCTAGAGGTCGCAATTATTATCCGATTTGCATGATATTTTGTACGACGGATTCTCTCATGACCATCAACATACGTGTTTATTATGGTCTGAATCGGTCTATAGCCCGATACAGCTCCCATATAAATCGATCTCTCTATTTTACTTCTTGAGCCCCCAAAGGGCGCAATTCTTATTCGAATTGGCTGACATTTTACACAGGTCTCCAACATATAATATAATTGTGGTCCAAACCGGACCATATCTTGATATCACTCTAATAGCAGAGCAAGTCTTTCCTTTTTTGCCTAAGAAGAGATGCCGGGAAAAGAACTCGACAAATGTGATCCATGATGGAGGGTATATAAGATTCGGCCCGGCCGAACTTAGCACGCTTTTACTTGGTTGGTTTAAGTATTTATATCTAACAGTAATATTGAGCTGCCATTAGTATTTTTATACCCACCACCGAAGGATGGGGGTATATTCATTTTGTCATTTCGATTGCAACACATCGAAATATCCATTTCCGACCCTATAAAGTATATATATTCTTGATCAGCGTAAAAATCTAAGACGATCTTGACTTGTCCGTCCATCCGTCTGTCTCTTGAAATCACGCTACAGTCTTTAAAAATAGAGATATTGAGCTGAAACTTTGCACAGGTTCTGTTTTTGTCCATAAGCAGGTTAAGTTCGAAGATGGGCTATATCGGAATTTGGGACAGTGAGTTGTGTTAGGCCCCTTGACATCTTTTTGCAGTTTGGCCCAGATTGGTCCAAATTTAGATATAGCTGCCATATAGACCGATGTCTCGATTTATGGTTTTGGGCCCATAAAAAACGCATTCATTGTCCGATTTCGCCTAAATTTGCGACAATGAGTTTTGTTAGGCCCTTCAACATGTTTAGGCCATCCACCATAGGATGGGGGTATACATTTTCGTCATTCCGTTGCAACTCCTAAAACTATTTGTCTAAGACCGCATTAAGTATATATATTCTTGATCATCATGACATTTTAAGTCGATCTAGCCATGTTCGTCCGTCTGTCGAAAGCACGCTAACTTTCAAAGGAGTAAAGCTAGCCGCTTGAAATTTTGCACAAATACTTCTTTTTGGTGTAGATCAGTTGGGATTGTAAATGGGCTATGTCGGTCGATGTTTTGATATAGCTGCCATATTAACCGATCTTGGGTCTTGACTTCTTAAGCCACTAGGGGGCACAATTTTTTTACGACTTGGCTGAAATTTTGCATGAGGTGTTTTATTAAGACTTCCAACAACTGTGGTTAGTATGGTTGAGAACGGTCCATAACCTGGTATAGCTGCCATATAAGCCGATCTTGGGTCTTGACTTCTTGAGCGTCTGGAGGTCGCAATTCCTTTCCGATTTGGCTGAAATTTTACACTAAGTGTTAAGTTATAATTTCCAACAACTGTGCTTAGTATGCTTAAAATCGGTCCATAACCTTATATAGCGCAAATCTTGTCTGATTTGACTGAAATTTAACACGTGGTGTTTTAGTATCACTTCCAATAACTTCGTTGAGTATGGTTTAAATCGGTCCACGTTTTGATATAGCTGCCATATAAACCGATCTTGGGTCTTGACTTCTTGAGCCACTAGATGGCGCAATTCTTATCCGATTTGGCTGATATTTTGCACGTGGTGTTTTAGTATCTCTTCCAACAGCTGCGCTAAGTGTGGTTGAAATCGGTTCATAAATTGATATTTGATTTCTTGAGCTTGAGGTAGAGGGTATATAAGATTCGGCCCGCCCGAACTTAGAACGCCTTTACTTGTTATATCTAACAGTAATATTGAGCTGCCATTAGTATTTTTATTTATTAAAAATAAAAAAAAAACATATAATAAGACACTACTGATTCCCCTTCGATTTAAGTTTGAGACACATATTTGTAGCATTTATCCCCTGAGAATCGTATAAACACACATACACACACACACATTCACTTTTAATACAAAGATGTGTGTAGATGTTTAGGTTGAGCATCGCGGGCTCATGTATTTATGTTAAGCAAAAAGCCATAAATTGTTGTCGGCCTAATGAAAAGTCTCCAAGTTAATGTTCAATTAACAAAAGAAAACTTCAACTTAAAAACTTTTAAAATAGAAAAATATCTTTGAAATACAAAGAAGAGTACGCGAGACCACCTCTCATATAATAGGCAGCGACAATTCCTCTGTGTGATGTTACCAAAAATTGCCTTCTTCGGCGGTGGTAGTAGTGGTAGTGGTGTTAGCGGTGGATGCTGCTTTTGCCTTCCAAGATCACTTAGCCTTAGATGGATAATAGAAGGCCCTTACACCACGGCATTGGCGTGGCGATATGACTTAACGTAGGCAGAGTGTTAGACCGGCAGATTCATACAACTGGTCGATAATAAAACACTACGAGAATTGTTCGTGTCTCTCTAATTAACATTAAAAGTGGGAGACGCGTACCAACAGACATACACAAAACGAAGGAGAACGAACGAAATAATAGATCCACAAAAGCCCATGAATGGCATCGACACCTCGACACTATCAACAATTTTCATTTGAAAATGTATATTGCCTGGCTGCTTTTGTCATTATTATTAGTGTGCTTGTTGTTGTTGCTGTTGGTATCTTTAATTTATAACATAGCCATACGATTGAAAGCAGCAACAACAAAAGCTGGCATCGATTTGTGTGGACCTGAGTTTAGGGGCATTTTTGGTGCGACACTTTGACTATTTTTATTTTAACAACAATTCCATCTTCATCTACACCATTAGATCCTCCCTCGCCCCCACTCACGCCCTAGTCAACGTTCACTATCAACACCCTACACCTTGAAATGCCCATATTATTGTTGCTGCCGTTGTTCCACCTCATATTTTTGATGCTGTAGTACTCACTATGGCGTATTTTGATTATGATGTTGCTCCGCTCCGCTCCGTTTTGATTTCATTTGTTTTTGGTTTTCTTCATTTTCGAACATCGAAAATTACTATTTCATTTTGATTTTAAGAAATCATGCGAGTATTTGTAGTAGCTCAACCGAAAATCACAACAACAACATCATCATCAGCAGCAGCAACAACTACAACTAAACCAAATACAAACATTTTAAATTCAAGAAGAACTTTGTTGTTTTCGACAAATCCCCAAAAACATATTTTGTCTCGAGTGGGCATCATCAGCATCAGCGTCACTCTTCGGTAAGGGTGTTGGACTGGAATAAACGCGGCAACGAGTGTGTACCGCACATGTACACTTTTTTTTTTGAATTTAATTTATATCGCATAGGTGCCTCCAAATGATATGTATGTATGTGTTTGTATGTAGTATGTATGAGGAACTTTCCATTTAGTCACCATTGCGACAATGATTTTGACCATATATTTTTATTTTATTATGGTTTTTTTTTGCTTCGCTAAACAACAAGATTAAATGAGAAAATAAAATTTATAAAATTATTCTAGATCTGCTTATGCATGCATGTTTCTCTATGACTAAAGACAGACAGACAGAATATTTTAATTATAAGAACACTGCATATCGCATTTGGATTGAATGTATACTAGGTGTTGTTGATACCCCCACCGATGTCTTCTATGCACAGAATCTATTGGTTGCCCAAAAAGTAATTGCGGATTTTTCATATAGTCGGCGTTGACAAATTTTTTCACAGCTTGAGACTCTGTAATTGCATTCTTAGCTTGCTTTAGAAAAACGTGTAAAAAAGTATATTTGATTAAAGTTCATTCTAAGTTTTATTAAAAATGCATTTACTTTCTTTTAAAAAATCCGCAATTACTTTTTGGGCAACTCAATAAGAATCTCTGCATAAAAGAGTCCTTTGACGCCAAGATGTACAATTTATCAGTTTGCATTGGCAGCAAAGGAACTAATGTGATCGGGCCCTTAGAAATTGGATAAGTCCTATGCTATGGAAGGGCTAGATATATTGTGGATTCCATGACATACGACAAGGGATATTGTGGCACAAGGGTACGAGACAGGAGGCGAGAATTAGAGTGTAGATTTATTATTATATATTACATCCGACTTAAGTAGGTTCTCAATAAATAAACTAGGTTGCAATAAATAACAAGTAAAAGCGTGCTAAGTTCGGCCGGGCCGAATCTTTAACACCCTCCACCATGGATCGCATTTGTCGAGTTCTATGCGCAGTATCTCTTTTTGAGCAAACAAAGAATATAGAATAAGAACTGTTATGCTATTGGAGCTGTATCAAGTTATAGTTCGATTCGAACCATAAATGAATGCTGAAAATTGTAGAAGGTATTGTGTAATATTTCCGTTCATTCGGATAAGAATTGCGCCTTGTAGGGGCTCAAGAAGCAAAATCGGCAGATAGGTTTATATGAGAACTGTACCAAGCTATTGATCGATACAGACCATATTAGACACCTATGTTGAAGGTCACGAGAGAGACCGTTGTACATAATTTCTAGAGGCTCAAGAAGTCAAGATCCCAAATCGGTTTATATGGAAGTTATATCAGGTTCTACACCGATTTACGCCTTACTTGGCACAGTTATTGGAAGTCATAACAAAACACCTTATGAAAAATTTTAGCCAAATTGTCTGAGAATTGCGAGCTCTATTCGCTCAAGAAGTCAACATCCAAGATCGGTTTATATGACACCTATACCAGATAATGAACCAATTTGATTCATACTCGACGCTGTTGTTGGAAGTGATATCAAAACAATACGTGCAAAATTTCAGTTAAATCGGACGAGAATTGCGCCCTCAAGTCAAGACCCAAGAAGTCAAGACCCAAGAAGTCAAGACTCAAGAAGTCATGACCCAAGATCGGTTTATATGGCAGCTATATTAAAACATGGATCGATTTGAGCCATACTTAGCCCAGTTGTTGGAAGTGATACCAAACCACCACGTGCAATATTTCAAATCGGACTAGAATTGCGCCCTCTAGAGGCTTAAGAAGTCAAGACCCAAGATCGGTTTATATAGCAGCTACATCAAAACATGGACCGATTTGGCCCATTTACAATCCTAACTGACCTACACTAATAAAAAGTATTTGTGCATAATTTCAAGCGGCTAGCTTTACTCCTTCAAAAGTTAGCATGCTTTCGACAGACAAACGGACGGACATCGACTTACAAAGATCTAGCCTAGATCGACTTACAATGACCATTTGCAGTCGCCTAGTCATAAGCGCGAAGTAGGTCCGCGTTAAGTTTACTTATGCAGTCGTCTACATTGTCCTCAAAGCCGCTTTGAAAAATCAGCACGTCATCAGCATTGTGCTACTTGACGAGACAAGTCGTTCGCATATAATGAAACTATTGGGTTGTCCAAAAAGTAATTGCGGATTTTTCATATAGTCGTTGTTGACAAATTTTTTCACAGCTTGTGACTCTGTAATTGCATTCTTTCTTCTGTCAGTTTTCAGCTGTTACTTTTAGCTTGCTTTAGAAAAAAAGTTTAAAAAACATATATTTGATTAAAGTTCATTTTAAGCTTTATTAAAAATCCATTTACTTTCTTTTAAAAAATCCGCAATTACTTTTTGGGCAACCCAATAGAAGTGAACCTACTATTGTATAATCGAGCCTTGAGGTACGAACAAGGGCTTAGATAATATATTCCTTGCGCATACAGACTGCCGTCTATCGCTCAGATACGACATAATCAGACTCGTTGCCGTTGATGTGAAGTTAAAAAAAATTACGTAGTTTCATGCACAAATTCAGGTGATGAACCGTGTCGAAAGCTTTGGAGTGATCTAAAAGAACCAGAAAGCCAATTTCTTTCTCATCAATGTCATTTCGGATCGATTCAGCCACTTCAATCAATGCAGTAATCAAAAACGTATTATTCGGACGGTAGATACAACCAACTAAAACTTTCTTACGATTTGAAGATAGTTCAACAAACACGTATTCTATCTGGATACGAATTCAGACTTTAAACGAATTCCAGCTTTCAGGTTTCTTCTGACATAAATGGATTTGAACCCCACATACTATGCAGATCAGCTCTGCTAAAAGCGGATTTTGTCTTGGAGACGTCAAGGACTGGGCTAGACCTAGAGGTCTGAATATTAACTCGAATAAAGCTAAACATTAATTAAAGCTATAAAGACTACACAGAAAAAATATAGATCTAAATATGACCGATTGAACATGGTATTGACATATAAAGTTCGGCCCTGCCGAATCTTGGGAATACACCACCATGGATTCTGAGAAATATCTACCCTTGTAGCAATCAAATCGGGAATTGATTGAGGCTTCGATGGTCTAAATAAGTCTTTTCGGGACTTAGGGGGTGGCCTATATTACCATATTTTTCGATTCGGATAAAACTTTGCATTGATATAAATCATAAGATAGGTTTAAGGGTAAAATTTTAACCAAATCAGATGAAAATTTCATCTTCTAGGGAATCAACAAGTCGAAACCGGGGATCGGTTTATATGGGGGCTATATCAGTTAATAGACCGACTAGGATAGTACTTCGCATGGATGTTTGAAGTCATAATACAAGTCTATGTTCCAAATTTCAGCCAAATTGTATTGCCATCTGGAAGATCATGTTAGACGGATGGATCAAAGCTAGAGGACAGAGTGGGCCATGGGGTCTATATTGAAAACCCAGGGACTGAGATCTGTTTTAGACTGCCTGACCATAATACGGTCCTGCAGACGGAGATCCGGGCGATCACGGAATGCGTGAAATTGTGTGGTGCTAACGCGAGGACGTCGAGTTTGAACATCTTTACCGACAGTAAAATTGCCATAAGGGCAATAACAACCAGGATGGTAAGATCACGAACAGTCATGCAGTGTAAGAAGGAGATTAACGCCTTCTCTGAGGATGGCAAAATCCGCATCGTTTGGGTGCCGGGCCAAAACGGAGTAAGTGGAAATGAAAGGGCAGACGATTTGGCGGTGAAAATCTGTAAACTTGGTAAACCCGAAGCCGAATGCGCATGCAACATTGCGGAAAAGCGAAAATCCTATGGGGGGATTCAGATCGTGGGAAGAAAAGGCTATTACTGAAAGGAAGCAAGAAGGAGGTCAGTATAGCTATTGGTATCATAACGGGACACATAGGACTACGAGCTCACTTATGTAAAATCGGTGCGGCAAGTGATAGCATGTGTAGGGCATGCGGGGAAGATGATAAGACGTTGGAGCATTTCCTTTGTCATTGTCCGGCTTTCGCGTCTAACAAATACCGGTACTTAGGTGGAGACACAATATCAGACATGATCCGTCTTAGGGGAGTGATATTATAAACAATTAAGTATTTTGTGAGTAGCATGGAATTCCTAACTTAAAATTTTCTTTTTAGAGGTTACTTTATAATTTTTAGAGCGCACAACAAGCCGATTACTGGCTAAGATGTATGTCCATAGTGGCATGGGGCGGATAAATATCTGCACTCTCTTTTCAACCTAACCAAAACTAATTTCAGCAGTAAGCTTTACACGTTCGACCGCTGTTGTGATTTCAACAGACGGACGGACGGACATGGCTAGATCGGCACAGAATGTTGAGACGATCCAGAATATATACACTTAAGGGAGTTGCAGTTTAATATTTTGATGTGTTACAAACGTAGTGACTAGATTAGTATACCCCCATTAGAGCTGGCAAGCTATCGATTATCGCAACATTCGATAGTTTTAATAATAAATATCGATAGTATCGATACTATCGTTAATTTCTCATCATCTTTATTTCAAACGAAAATGAGAAGTAAAAATCAAGTGGTCGATTTATATATAGTATCGATAGTGCCATCGATATTTTGCCAGCTCTAACCCCCATCCTATGGTGGTGGGAATTTGATATACATAGGAATTCGATTTTCTTTTGTATCACTGCAAGTGATTGGTAAACACGGTATACCTTGAACATATTTTAATTGTTCGAAATGAATTGTTATTTAATAGTATAAATTGTGCATTGATCAAGATTATATTGTGGTTGGTCCCTTTCATACATACCCATTGCGAAAAGAAGCGGGAATGAGTCAAAGATATGTCCCGCTTCTAACATTTACAGACACAAGGTGATGTGGGTAGACAAAAAATAAGTATCAAGAGAAATAGAAATTGAATACAGTAATCCCTCGATTTACGTCGTTAAATTTAATTTTCCTCTAAATCCGATTTGCATTGTCTTTTGGTTTGCGTCGCCTCCATTGGTTTGCGTGTATGTACGTTTATTGTGTGTTTGGCTAACAACGCAAACTGGGGAATCCCGTTTTTATTGTAAATTGAATTTCTTGTGAGCATATACAAAATTGAAATAAACAAGCTCCAAGCGTAAAACTAAAAATATTTTTGTTATATCTTTAAAAAAAAGTTATATCTTTAAAAACAAAACTAAAAATTATTCGCCGTCATGATAGTGGTGAAAAGGCTTTTAATATTGCCATTTCGATGGGTCTTCCACCAACCTCAGCAAGAACTATACCAAATAAAAAATGCCAGTAAAATTCTTACAAATGCAACTGCAGCTGGAAGTTGTGCTCTCGGTATCACCACTAAAAGCAGACCCGTTTTGATGGAACAAATGGAAAAGGCACTAACTGTGTAGATAAGAGATTTAGCCGAAAAGAATATTCCAATCACAACATTAGTTATTCAAAGTAAGGCTATCGGTTTGTTCAATGATCTTAAAGCTAAATCTTCTCAAACGAAAGAATCGGATGATTTCAATTTCAAAGCTAGTAGTGGATGGCTAGACATATTTAAGAAAAGGGCTCAACTTTCTTATATAGGAGTCTTCGGAGAATCGGCCAGCGCAGACCATGAACCAGCCAAAAGTTTTTCAGAAAAGCGAAAGTAAATAATTGCTGAAGGAGGATACACACTTCAGCAAGTGTTCAATGCCTTAGAGACTGACCTATTCTGGAAGCGAATGCCAGGAAGAACCTTCGTGTCAAAGGAGGAAAAATTTGCAGAAGGGCCAAAAGCATCGAAGGATCGCATCTCCTTGGAGTGCTGCAGACTTTAAGATAAAGCCATTGCTAGTTTATAAACCAGAGTCTCCAAGGACTATGAAGAATATTTGCAAACAACATCTGCCAGTGATTTGGAAGTCGAACAAAAAAGCGTGGATCACTGCTAAGTTATTTGACGAGTGGTTTAAAGAGTCTTTCTGTCCTGAAGTTAAAAAATATTGTGCAAAATATTATATATATATCCCACAAAGCATTGTTAATAATCGATAATGCTTCTATGGAGTGGCCATCAGATTGGATGACATTACCGATAATGTGAAAATAGTTTTTTTCCTCCAAATGCTATATCCCCTATCCAACCTATGGATCAGAGCGTAATCGCCGCATTTAAGAAATATTATTTACGACGAAGTTCTAGAGGTCTTATTGACGCAGTCGATAAACCAGAAGGCCAAACTGATCAAAATATTAGACACCATTAGGCAGTTTTGGAAGGATTATGATATCTTGCAAGCAGTAGACAGCATAAAAAAAGCTGAGAAAAAGTTTCTGCATCAACAATGAAAAATGTATGGAAAAACGAATGGCCTGAATGCACAACTGACGGCGACAATGACTGAGATAAACGCAGAAATTGTTTACTTTTCCCAAAATAGAGGAGTCCGATATTGTTGATCTTTTGAACCAAGAGGATGAACCACCATCCTTTGGCGGTGGTATATTCCCAAAATCTCAAATACCCTCTTGGAGGCTAAAAAAAATTAGCATGAGTTTAGGGGACTAGGAACTGCCTTACATATTCCAGGGAAACTGGAATCTGTGGGTATGCCTCTAGTGACATGTAAGCAAAGCTTTTAGAATCAGGCCCGAAGGTCAACGAATGATAGATGGTCACAAGCATTCCAAAACTATGTGGCCTAATCTGGACTTGAAAAGGTCTACCGCTTTGCTGTCACTGGCTAGAACAGACGTCTCAGTCATTGTCTAATCGGAAACCATGCTGACAGACTGAAGGTTGGCAGTAACGATTTTTGCAGAAACTGTGAGGACATCGAAGAAGATGAGACTATAGAACATCTGCTGTGTGTGTGTCCCGCTCTGGCAGTCATCGTTGGGAATTGCAAATGTGCCCTATTGGTTCAGATTTGCATATAGACCCCATATAAGCCGATCCCCGGTTTTGATTTCTTGAGCTCCTGTAGCCTCGATGTTCATCCGATTTGGCAAAAGGGTTCCACCATCTGCGTCAAATATGATCGTAATAGGTCGATAAACTGATTTAGCCCCATATAAAATGATTCCCGGATTTGACTTCCTAACAGCCTAGAAACCTCAATTTTCCCTTGATTCGGCTGAGACATCCGTGGTCCGGTTGGTCTAACATCCGTGGTCCGGCTGGTCCAAAGTCCGTGCCAAGTATGATCGGAATCTTTCTATACCACTCATATAAACCGATCTCTGGATTTGGCCCATAGAAGCCTCAGTTTTCATTCGATTTGGCTGAAATTTGGTACTTGGTCCACTTATGCCCCCAATACTCACGGTAAATCCCAATCAGATAGGCTACTAAAAATTAAATGGCCCTATATAAAACCATAATCGGATTTGACTAATAGAAGCCTTTTTTATAACCTCCATCATAGGATGGGGGTATACTAATTTCGTCATTCTGTTTGTATCTCCTCGAAATATTCGTCTAAGACCCCATAAAGTATATATATTCCTATTTATTGACCATGGGAATATGGGGCTTAAATAAAAGGTATTTGAGTGAAGAATTAGAATCTGATATCCAAATATGAGACCAAATATTTGAGGGACCGCCTCTCCCCAAAAACCTCCCCCAAAGGGGACAAATTTACGACCATAGCCACATGGGGCTCAAATGAAAGGTCTTCAGGAGAAAAGCACGAACCTGATATCAATATTCGGGAAAAGTGTATATAGGGCCACCCCACCCTCACAACACCACCCAAATAGTAAGTATATTCCGACTTTTGCAATATGAGGCTCAAATAAGAGGGAGTTTAGAGTGGAACGCGATCCGATATCAATCCGATATCCGAATCAAGGTCAACTCACGGAGTGGCCGCCCATCCCCCAAAACACCCCCCAAGCCGGTCATGTTTGCCGACTATGAAAATATGGGGCTCAAATTAAAGGTATTTGGGAGTAGACCACGTATCTGATATCAACATTAGGGACCAACTGTCTAGGGAACGTCCCACCACCATAACAACCCTCAAGTAGGACGTATTTGTTCACCAAGACAATTTGGGTCTTAAAGAAAGTGGAACTAAATATTCATAGTTTTTAGGGCCAATTCCTCAAACCGGACATATTTGCTGACTTTTGCAATAAGGAGTTTAAATGAGATTAGAAAACGAATTTGATATCCAATATTGAGGGCGATGGCAATATGGGGTTAAAATAAATGATACATAGATTTATGAGTATAGAGCAAGTTGCTGATATATTTTCCGGGCTTAGTGTTTGGGGGACCACCCCAATCCCTAAAACACACCTTAATCGGGCATATTTACCGACCATGTCAATGTGGAGCTTAAATGAAAGGAATTGGGGGGTAATGCAAGAATTGATACCCATTTTCGGGACCAATTTTCTGGGGGTCTACCCCTTTCCCAAAATACCCCACAAACAGCAATTTTTTAGTGACCATCGCAATATGGAGCTCAAATAAAGGTATTTGGGAGTAGAATACATATTTGATATCCAAATTTAGGACCATGTATTTAGGACATCACCCCTTTCCCAAAGCAACCCCCAAAGGAAAATATTTTTTCGACCCTGCTAATATGTGGTTCAAATAAATGGTATTTAAGATTAGAAAACGAATTTGATAACCTTTTTTGGGGCCATGGGTTTGGGGGACGCCTTATTCTGTAAACTCTTCTTAAGCCAATGACAATATGGGGTTTAAATAAAGGGTATTTGAGAGAAGAGAACGATGCTGATATTTTTTCAGGACCAAGTATCTGGGGGACCACCTCTCCTCTGAAAACACCACTAAATCAGACATCATGAGAATATCGGGCTGAAATGAAGTACGTTAAGAATGGAGTACACCTTACATCCAAATTTAAATTCGTAGACCAATAAAGATCAAATGGAATTCAGATAAAGGCACTTATATTGTTAAACTATTAGTCTAGCGATATACTATTTTCGTTTCGGTATTACACTAAAAGCTTTTTAATTGTCGAAAATAAATATTCCAAGGAAAATGTTGTTCCATATAAAGTAATAGAAGGCGCAGCGGAGCGGGCCCGGGTCAGCTAGTACAGCAATAAAATGATCATCTGTTAACCGATTCTCTGGAACTTTAGCAGGAAGAATTTTCTTATGACTCTCGATATCACTGGTGAATTTCATGGTAATCGGTTCAGATTTAGATATAGGTCTCATATATATATCGCCCGATTTTCTCTCCTAGACCCATTGCAAGAGCATATATTTACCAATCTTACCAAAATTTTGTACCACGGTTTCCTCGACGACTTCCATAACATCCATAAAGTTTGGTCGAAATCGGTTTAGATTTAGATATAGCTGCCATGTATATGTTCGTCAGATTTCGGGTACTATGTTGTCATTTGTCAACAGGTAGTTATTACATTTTGAACATATTTGCTTTGCTCGAAATTCGATACAGGAATTTTATTAATCTATCTGGATACATCCGCCGAGGTCCAACAAAATTGGATCAGAATTAGATGTAGCCCCCATTTGTTTTTATGGGGTAGGTGTAGGGTATTATAAAGTCGACACCGCCCGACTTTTGCCTTTCCTTATTGGTTTTTAAAGCGTGCGGTGAAATGTCTGCAATCTTTCTATTTAATGATCATTGCTTTTGATCATTTGATCCCGTCTTTGTTAGTTTGACGTTAAGATATTGCATTATGGGCTTACTATTATGTCTAAAGAACAATTCGTTTTTTCTTCCTGCTTTTGAAACGTGTTCAATGTGATCTAATAATTAAATTTACGAGTTAATCGATGCCAAAAGGCAGATGCGTATACTTTTTTGCATATGTTGACAATCAACTTTGCGAGATAATAAATTTAAGACTTTTGCACTCGAAACAAAAAACAACACAAAATAATGTGATGGCATTTCATACAAGAATACACTCAGAAAAAAAATATACACTTTTCTCTGTTGTTCTTGCAATGAATGTTAATGGGTAAATTAGCATATGCATGGAAGCATTTACGTTTCTAGCTATATTTTTATTCAATTGTATATCAAATGGCAGTAAAATTAGATCAGAATCTGTTCACATTTGCAATCTCCAAGGGACTACATCAGTCAAAAGAATTTTTGCTAAATTTAAGAAGATAGCTTTATTGCTTTCAAGGAATTACTGTCGACTGTCGACTTCGACAGTTGGAATTTTGCAACACCTCAATATTACGAGAGAAATTAGTATATCCCCCTTCTTACAATCGTTAATACAGGTATGATACAGGTGCTTAAAAAGCTACTTATAATTACAGTTTAAAAACACAACAACTTTTCAATACTGAAACAAGTTATTATCAAAATTTCTTCGAGTGTAGCAACATACAAATTGTCATTGGCTTTTGTTTAGTGGAAAATCATTTCATATTCTAATTGATTGCCATAGATCCTCATTTCCAACCACCCCTCTACATTTAGCCAGTATTGTTGGTATAGCCTGTGAAGCGTTTTGGGATTTTTCATATTTGTTAATAAAGAGAAAATTTCTATTAATTATATCTAAAATATGTTTGACGACGAAAATGTTTCAATACCAAATAATATTTGGAGGGGAACATAGGTTGTGGTGGTTGTTGCCGAAATAGCAACAGCATCGGTAAAAACACATCGAAAATTATTAAATTTGAATTTGAATTGAAATGTCCCAGCGATCGTGGGTGTTTCAAGTTTATTTTTAAGTGAATTTTTATTTTAATATTTCTTCACAGCCAGCTGGTATTACTGTTGTTGTTGTTGTTTGTTTTGCTACCTCTGTGGCAATGTTTGTTGTTGGTGTGATGTTTTCTTCCTAGAAAACAAAAACATTAAATTATTGTATTTTTTTTTTTCATTCGTGTACCGCGATGTGAATACACTTAGAGAATACTGAATTAATTGGCACATTTTGAAAAAATTTAGAGAGATTTCTAAGGTAAAAGTTGAAGGCAACTATGGAAAACATTAATATGATTGAACACCGTGAAGAGCACGGGGATATTAATTTATAACGCTGAGTTAAGATTATACGAAACCCAGTAAGGAAAGGCAAAAGTCGGGCAGTGCCGACTTAATAATACTCTACACCTATCTTATAAAAACAAAAGGGGGCTACATCTAATTCTGATTCAATTTTAATGGACATCGGCGGATGTATCCAGATAGATTATTAATATTCCTGTATCAAAATATAATCGGATAAAAATTGCGACCAGTAGTTTGTACACAAATTAACATGGACAGACAGACAGGCGTACATAGCTAAATCGAATCAAATAGTGATTCTGCGTCGATAGCTATACTTATCAATGGGTCTATCTCTCTTTCTTTTGGGTGTTACAAACAAATTCACTAAGTTATAATACCCTGTACCACAGTAGGGGTGTAGGATATAAAAACACAAAATTGGTATAAAACTTTTGGACGCCCTACTTAAAAATCCATCCAAACGTCCATGTTTACTGATAAGGACAATATGGGTATCAAATAAAAGGTTTTTAAGAGTAGAGCACGAAATTTATGTAGTTATTACAAAATTCATGTATCGGTAGCCCAAACCACCTTCTAAAACCGCCTAAAAATTCCATATTTACCGATTGGGGCAACATGGATATCGAATGAAAGGTAATTGAGTCAATTCACGGGGAGTTGCCTGGACATGAATACCAAATGGGGCAACATGGGGTTCTAATGAAAGTTATTTGAGAGTTAAATACGAATGCAAATAATTTTCAAATAAATAGTAGAAGTAAAAAAAAATCTCTACGTATTATAAATTTTTAGTGCTACCACCTTTTCTAATTTTATCTCCATTAAATTGGGAAAACCTTAGGACTATCCAGCAGATAATGTTTACATAACATCAGCAATCTTATTTTTCTGGGTGTATACCTCTAAGAGTGCTGTGAAACTATCCCTTGACCCTATCTACATGTGCGACCACTTTTGCTATATTCCAAAGTCGAGGATACACTATTACTCCTTGAGGTATCCCTCTGCTGACCCATCTCTGTAGATCTACAGATCTCAAGCCTGCCGTAGTGCATCTTTTAGTTAGCAAGGTATTAATGAATTTTTGCGTTATGGGTTTTAGTTTTGTTTTTCAGAGTGTAGACGCATTTTTTTTTAACAAGTAGATATGTTTTTATTAATTTTGATTTTTTTTTTGCTTTTAGAAATTAATAATAATGATGTCAACTAAAATGAATATATGGAACAATAATAATTTTTTTCGTTCTATGATATTCATAACCTTGACGTGATTTGAAATCTTGGTGAAAGTGAAATTTTATTTCTTTATTTAAGATATAAAGTGCGTCAAACGTATGCCATGTAATATATCTTTATTATCTAAACATACACTCATAGATAGAAGTCTGCTAATAATTATAAACATTGTCTGCTGGCTGCTAGTGCAAATGGTTGCAATTTCAAAATAAAATAAAATAAAATAAAATAAAATAAAATAAAAAAAATAAAATAAAATAAAATAAAATAAAATAAAATAAAATAAAACAAAATAAAATAAAATGAAAATAAAATAAATAATATAAAAAAATAAAATAAATAAAAAAGTTGAAACAACAAATTTTGTTAGCTGAAATAGCACGACCCGATGGTTGCTAAATACCTTACGTTTCTAAAACGGCAGTCATATCTGTTTCTCCCTTTTCCAGCAGATAAAAACTGCTCTTTTAGCAAACACGTTTGGTATTTTGAACAACAAGTTTCATTGAGTGTACATAATATTTTTCTCACGACGTCTGCCTATGATTGTTTAACCATTGCATACAACTGCTGGATTTGACCTCTCCCACTTGTTGTGTGGCAATTTGATATCATAACACAACTTATCTTATATATAAAAATCAATTTGTGTTTGTTTCTAGGTTTGTTTGTGTGTTCTCAGATGGTGCATAATGATCCCGGGGGGAAAATAGGTTACTAAATTTTTTGATAAATCAGAAACGCCAGATCTCGGAGATGGGTGGTGCGATTTAAGCGAAATTTTGTGTGCTCTCATATAGTACCCTAAAAATAAAAACTTGGTATCCAAATTGCGGATGGGATACCTAGGGGAACCACCCCACCCTAAAACCTACCAAACATATATTTAGACCAATCGCGACTCAAATGAAAGGTATTTAGGATAAGAAAACTTATCTTATATCAAATTGTCAGACCAAGTGTTAGGGGGACCGCCCCTCCCCAAAAACATCCCCCAAAGGAGGCAAATTTACGACCATAGTAATATGGAGCTCAAATGAAAGGTCTTTGGGAGTAGAATACGAATCTAATATCCAAATGAGGGGCCACGTTTCTGGGGGTCCACCCCTTCTCCAAAACTCCCCCCAAACAGGACTTATTTACTGACCATGGTAGTAATATAGTCGGCGTTGAAAATTTTTTTCAACGGCTTGTGACTCTGTAATTGCATTCTTTCTTCTGTCAGTTAACAGCTGTTACTTTTAGCTTGCTTTAAAAAAAAAGTGCGGGAAATTTTGTTTACATTTGTTTGTTTGACGTAAATTTTAATATGGGTACCACATGTATTGAAAGAAATTCATTTAACAAACAGAATCAACGCTTGTGATATGCACCTTAAACGCAATGAATTCGATCCGTTATTAAAACGATCTCGGTAAACCGATCTTGGGTCTTGACTTCTTGAGCCTCTAGAGAGCGCAATCCTCATCCGATTTGGCACAAATTTTGTACAACGGCTCCTCCCATGGCCATGTGCAATGTGGTCAGAATCGATCTATAGCTTGATACAGCTGCCATATAAACCGGTCTCTCGATTTCGCTTCTTGATCCCCGAATCGGACTATAACTTGATAAAGCTGCTTCTCCGTCTTTATTTATTATACTTTGTTTGACTAAAAACAGATACTGCGCAAAGAACTCGACAGATGCGACCATGATGGAGGGAATAAAAGATTCGGCCCGGACGATTTTAGCACGCTCAGACTTGTTTTGCAATATTTAAACCCAACTTTTTCATGAAATATCCTGTTGTTGTGTTTTACACAACAATAATCTTAGTCCATGCAGATAGGTTAGGTTTAAGTGGAAGACACTTAAATTTTATTGTCCATGACTCAACTTACCGAACATTGCTAAAGTTTTTTTTTTAATCTTTATATTCAAGATACGAATAACGAACCCTACTATTCAGCCTCGATTGAAAGACATCGGGGTGATACGCAAGGGAGTAACAGACCATATATTAGAAACGACGTATTTTTAAGTTTTATTATAAGCACTAGTCTAATGTAGACATACAAGTAACTTCAAGTGATAATACACTACACTGATAAATAGTTTTAGTTTTGTCCAAATATAAACCAGTTTATTAAGGCCTCTTCCATATTTTCATCACTCCAACTTTTGGTTGGTGGTATGAACCCAAAAACAGATATACTCGCATATGCGTATGTGGTTAATATATATTGTGTGTACATTTTTATGAATGTATGTATGATCTGAATACAACAAAAATCTTCAATCAAACATAAAAAATACTAGCTACAAAGATGAAGAACAAAAAAAAAAAATATAAAAAATCAAATAAAATTATTTTATAATTAGTCGCGCTGTGATCGTATTGTTCATGTTTTTATATTTGACAACTCAAGAGCGGATAAAGTAAATTGTAAAGGTTTGCCCCGCAAGGGCCTTATCTGTACGATAAGGCCCTTGCGGGACAAACCGAACATAAATGGAAAACAACTATAAAAAAGGAGAACAATTTTTTAGATTTATTGAAGAAAGTGGCTTGCATATAAAGTGTGACCCAACAGATCATCAATTGGACATCAAGTGTCCTTGATAACAAGTTGAGATTGAGGAACAGGCGGACATGCGCATATTGAGTCAGAATGGCATTCCAAGTCAACCGCTATTCTTTTTTTACTAGTAAACAAATTTGCAATGCGGTAAGGGCGTATGGTATGAAAGTTAAGACTTGAATTTAAAAAGTTTTACTGTTCAAGACTTTATTCGTTGGAACAAAAACGCCGATTACTGTGCTAGTAGTTCTTTAGTTTGTAGAAAAACCTTCTTTCAAACTTCATTTTAATAAGCCATTACAGACAATTTATTCCTCTAACCGAACTTAGAACAGATGCCCAAGCGCCTCGATCTTCTGCGCTTTTTCTCCAATTTCGGACACCTAGTTTCAAGATGTCGCTTTTCACTTGGTCACTTTGGTCTTCCCCTTTCACGTTTTCTTTTATGGTAGTCTTCTAAAGACTTCTTTGCTGGAGCTTCTTCATGATTTTGACAACATGACCTAAATAATACTAGCGTTGTATTTTGATGCGTTTAACTATTCTATCATCGTCATATAGATCATAGAGCTCGTGGTTCATACGAGGCCTATATTCTCCATTAACGCAAACTGGTCCCTATATTTTACGAAATATTTTTCTCTCAAACACTCGAAGTACTGCCTCATCTGATTTCCCAAGAAACCATGCTTCGGAACAATGTATATGCTCGGGTAGTATCAGTGTCTTCTATAGTGTAATTTTTGTCTGTCGGGAGGTGGCTTTGCTTCTAATTTGCTTGCTCGGTCCAAAATAGCAACCGTTAACCAATATGGTATCCATCGTTCAGTTTCAAAACTGTTGACGCTTTTTTCATTTGCGGTGGTCCTGATGTAGATAAAGTTGCTGACTATCTCAAAGTTGTAGTTCCCAACTTTTTTTTAATTTCTTTATCCGATCGGGTCTACACGGCTTTGTGGGAGTTGATATCATCCACTTTGTCTGATATCCATTTACTGATTGATTTCTTGAGAACCTGGAAACCGCAAATTGGCCAAAATCTGCCATCTTTTGTTCCATTGTTGGTGGACACTGTGGCACAGAGATTAAAATGTCCGCCGACGCTGAACACATGGGTTCGAATCCTAGTGAGAACATCAGTACCATTTTCAGTAATGGTTATCCCCTCCTTATGCTGGCGACATTTAAGGCGCACTACGCCAGCGATGTAGAAAATTCTCACCACAGAAGTGTCGTACTGTGATTCGCTTTAACTTGAAACGGATATCATTCATTTATATGCGAGAAGTTTGCCGTGTTCCTTAATAGAGTATGTGTGAGAAATTTTGCAATTTTGTTTTGACCGGAAACGGAACTCAGTCTCAGTGTCCTTAATGCAGACACCCAGACCAGTTCTGTCCTCTACCTTTGATCAATCCATGCAGCATAAACTACTAGGAGGCAATGTCAGAATTCCGTAAATCCAAGACTGTGCTGCGGGCAATAGAGTCTCGCTTTTGAACTAAAGTTTCCCATCAGTAACCTCTTCGAATCCAACTAGATCTTCTATGGTCGCCTCAATTATACCTCGAGACGGTAGGGCCTGCTCTTATTCTCTATCCACTCTACTATCAACTAAGGTAAGGTTAGGTTGATAAGAGGGTGCAGATATTAATCCGACCCCGGCCACTATGGACATACACCTAAGCCAGTAATCGGCTTGTTGTGTGATCTTAAAATTTAAAAGTAACCTCGAAAACAAAAATTTTCGAAATTTAAAAAATTTAAAAGTAACCTCGAAAACAAAAATTTTCGAAATTCCGTGCGATTTACAAAATCCCTAATTGTTTTCCATACCTCTCCCCTAAGTTGGTTCATGTCTGGTATTGTGTCCCAACCTAAGTACCGGTGTCTATTAGCCGCGAAGGCAGGGCAATGATAATGCTGCAACGTTTCATCATCTTCCCCACATGCCCTACACATACTATCACTTGCCGCACGAATCTTGAATAAGTGAACTCGTAGTCCAAAGTGTCCCCAATGTGTTGTTATTCCCCTTATGGCAATTTTATTTTCCGTAAAGATGTTCACATTTGACATCCTCGCGTTAGTGCCACACCACCTCACGCATTCCGTGATCGCCCGGATCTCCGACTGCAGGACCGTATTATGGTCAGGCTATCTGTCCAGGCGCAATCTGTCCTCTTGCTTTGATCCATCCGTGTAACATGATCTTCCAGATGGCAACACTAGGGTTCCGTCAGTCTTAGACGGTGCTGCTGGCAGCAGTGCCTCGCACTCAACCTCAAGTGTCGTCTCAGGTATCTGATCGGAAACGTCTTCCCATCCTTCCAGTTTTCGTATCGTCGCCTCGATTGTACCGCGATGGTATGAGCTACTCACATCCTCAATCCATTCTCCAATCGCTTTAAGTCTTATAGCCGCAGTGGCTGCCTCAAACTTAATATGCATGTCAATGGGCCGGATACCTAGAATAGTCTTTAGTGCCTTAGTGGGCGTGGTCCTCATCGCTCCGCCTATGCCAAGACAACATGTTCCCTGAACCTGTTGAATGGTACCTATGTTGCACTTTTTCTCCATATCAGTCCACCAAACTAAGGAGGCGGAAGTAAGTATTGGTCTAATCACGATCCTGTAGAGCCAGTAGACTATCCTCGGATTCCCCATTTCGAGCCTATGGCCCGTCTGCATGGTGCAAAACATCTGTGGGCCTTACCAGTACGCTCCTGAATGTGATACTTCCAATTAAGTTTCCTATCCAAGATCACTCCTAAGTATTTGACCTTGTCAAATATCGAAATGTGTTATTGAGGAAATGTGGTGCGTTACATTGGCCCACCTTCATTTTCCTCGTGAACAGACATATTTCCTTCTCTGGGTTAACATCAACTTAAGTCTCACAGCCACAGTGGCTGGCTTATGCCTCATCAGCGTGTCATATCTAGAATTATTTCCGGCGGCTTACAAGCTGTGATTCTCTCTCGCCCTACTTAAGCCAAGACAATATTTTCTCTGAACCTGTTTATGCTTATGTTGCATTGCTTGTGCTCCACCGTCCACCAAACTACCGAGGAGTAATTTGCTGTTCGTTTATTTACGCTTCTTTAGAGACCGTCGACTATCTTCGAATTGAGGTTCCATTTCGATACTACGGCCCCTCTACATAGTGGCTAACAAATTTGAGTCTTCTCAGTACTTTCCTGGATGTGACACTTCCAGATCAGTTTCCTATCCAAGATCGCTCTTAAGTATTGGACCAAGTCGGATATCGAAATCGTATTGTTGAGGAAACATGGCAGCTTGAAGTGGCCCAAGTTCATCTTCCTAGTAAACATGTAGATTTCAGTATTTTCTGTGTTAACTTCCAAACCCGTAGATACAGCCTAGCCATATGTCATCTTCAAGGCCCCTTCTGCCATCCTGCATGGATGATTCGAGCTCATTATAATACCGTCTGCCCATTGAAGTGGCGAACAAATCGCCCTGTGCCCTGAGACAACTTGTCCTTATGCAATGGGACCCGCAATGTATTCGCCCGTTCCTTAGGATATAACTTTTTCAGTCTCTAAGGACCAGGTCCGTCCGGTATCGATCTAATGGTTGGATATATGTGTCGGTCCTCACATTGCCAATACATACCGGGAAAGTGCATATATTGTCATCGAAGGACTTTTATATTTTATCCACGTGCAGGACGGCCGTCCTTGAACTAGGCTTGCTGCTTGCATAATGGGCAATTAGCTGGGTACTGTTGATCTTAGTATCCACTATACGCTACTGGGGTTAAATTCTGCAGCTCCGTGGAGGATACATCTGATTCCTTTAGGCTAAGGAAGATTCTGCCCTCGAGACTTATTACAGTGGGGTATATCCAGAAGTCAGAGAATGTATGGACAATGTCTAGTGAGGAAATACTAGAACTACTCTTTGATACACATTTCCCGGGAAATTCTCCAACGGACAATGTGGCGCCAGAAGAGGTTATCACTGGTATGCATTCGTCGGATGTTATAAGGGAAATTGTGTCTGAACCGAAAATCCTTTGGGCGAAAAGATGTGTCGACTCCTTTAAGTCGCCAGGCCCTGATGATGTATCACCGGTTGAATTACAAGCTGTGTCTGATAGACTGGTTCCCGGCTTAGGGAGATATACTCTGCTTGTATCAGAATGTCATAAATACCTGTGGGATGGAGGGACACGAAGGTCATTTTCATTCCGAAAGCAGGAAAACCCTACCACACAAAGGCGAAAGATTTTCGTCCTATTAGTCTGTTATCCTTTATGCTGAAGACTCTTAAGAGGTTGATAGAAACATATCTTAGGGCAAAGATCCCTGGAGATCGCCTGTCGCGGCAGCACCATGCAAAACATGAGTCAGCAGAGGAACACCTCAAGGAGGTGTATTGTCTCCTCTACTTTGGATTATGACCATTAACAATATATTATTGTGTCTGGAGGAAAAAGGCGTAAAAGTGGTCGCGTATGCTGATGACGTGGCTAGGGGAAAGTTTCCCAGCACTCTAAGAGTTATACTTCAGGAAGCTCTAAGTGCAACAGCAAAGTGGGCTACCGAAAATGGTCTGGGTACAAATCAGAGCAAGACAGAAGTAGTTCTTTTCAGTAGGAGATACAAGTTGCAGTGGAACCTGTCTCCATGGAGGGAGAGAATTTTTGCTGGACTGAAAATTGATCTATAAATTCATAATTTTGAAAAGGGCAAGGAAGGCAACTCTTGCCCTACATGTCTGTAAGAGAGCCATTGGCAAAAGTTGGGGGTTTAGACCGCATGCCATGAATCGGGTATATACTGCAGTTGTCAGACCTATTATGATATATAATGTTGTGGTCTGGTGGACGGCGCTTCAAAAATCCACATAGTACTCAATACTTAACCGGATCCAAAGGATGGCTTGTTTGTGCATCACAGCCGCATTGAGGACGACACAATCTGATACACTGAATTTAATGCTATATCTTATGCCTCTGGACATTGTGGAAATCCAAATTGCAGCGACCACTGCCGTGAGGTTATGGGAGCTTTCTCATTGGTCATGTAGCGGCCAAGGACACTGTGTTATAAAGGGTGATTTTTTGAGGTTAGGATTTTCATGCATTAGTATTTGACAGATCACGTGGGATTTCAGACATGGTGTCAAAGAGAAAGATGCTCAGTATGCTTTGACATTTCATCATGAATAGACTTACTAACGAGCAACGCTTGCAAATCATTGAATTTTATTACCAAAATCAGTGTTCGGTTCGAAATGTGTTCAAATTTTGACAAATTTTGTTCAGCGATGAGGCTCATTTCTGGTTGAATGGCTACGTAAATAAGCAAAATTGCCGCATTTGGAGTGAAGAGCAACCAGAAGCCGTTCAAGAACTACCCATGCATCCCGAAAAATGCACTGTTTGGTGTGGTTTGTACGCTGGTGGAATCATTGGACCGTATTTTTTCAAAGATGCTGTTGGACGCAACGTTACGGTGAATGAACACATTTCGAACCGAACACTGATTTTGGTAATAAAATTCAATGATTTGCAAGCGTTGCTCGTTAGTAAGTCTATTCATGATGAAATGTCAAAGCATACTGAGCATCTTTCTCTTTGACACCATGTCTGAAATCCCACGTGATCTGTCAAATACTAATGCATGAAAATCCTAACCTCAAAAAAATCACCCTTTACTTACCTACTTACCTACCTACCTGAGCAGCTTTTTGATAAAAATTACTGTACCACTATTCCTGATAGAACCGATTGGAACTGCGATATCCCAAGTAACAGAAGACTTCTATACGGATGGTTCCAAACTAAACGACCAGGTGGGCTTTGGGGTGTACTCTAATGATCTAGACCCAACCACTGCAGTGTGTATCAATCAGAGATCCTTGCAATTAAGGAAGTGGTGGAATGGCTAAGATATAATGTCATTACGATGATTGGCATAAATATCTTCTCAGACAGCCAGGCAGCCATTAAATCCCTGGAGAACGTATTTCTGAACACAAAAACCACCCACGACTGTCACAGATCTCTCAACGAGATGGCTGAACAGTTCAAAATTCACCTGTTCTGGCTGCCGGGCCACAGAGATATCCCAGGGATTTGTAAAGCAGACGAGTTTGCGAGACTAGGAACTACCTTACACACTGGATTCGGTGGGTATGCTTCTAGCGACATGTAAGCTAAGTTTTCAGGACCACGCACGAAGGGAAACGAATGATAAAAGGTCACAAAGATGGGCTGTGAGCATTCCAAAACTATGAGACCTCATCTAGACTTGAAGAGGTCTACTGCTTTGCTCTCATTGGTTAGAATAGACGTCTCAATCATTCATCGTCATGACAGGTCACTGTCTAATCGGAAAACATGCTGACAGACTGAAGGTTGCAGCAACAACTTTTGTAGAAGCTGTAGGGACATGTGCTGTACGACATGTATGTACCGCACTAGCAGTTAGAAGGAGTTCCACTTTAGCTTCTCATTTCTTTGAGAATCTGTCTGATTTAGCGGATGTAAACATTCGCAAGTTACTGGGCTTTTTTAAGTGATCTGGATGGTTCAACGGGAGGAACTAGAAGGCATCTTCCTTCTTCTGTTCCTGTGGTATCACAATGGACGAAAACGTCTAAGTGAGTCTGATGGCAGACTGCCACTTAAACCTAACCTAACGTACGGTTTTAAGAAGAAATAACGCACGATTTAAAGGTCTTTGGTGCGCATAACTTGCCTTGCCCCATAAACGGCTTCTCTTGTACAACTTTTCCTGTTTTAGAGACTGCTGATCTCCTTCACTTCCTTCCTATGTTCGGAAGACCCCACTATTGCAGTCCGTAATACTATTAACATTGCCTTGAATGTCTACTTTGGCAATCTAAAGCACATTATAGAAATTCTGCTCTGAGTAGTCTTCAGCGTTGGCCGTACTATTCTTAATATAATGATGGTCCGAGTAGTACCGTTCCCTAGAAACCCTCCATTCTTCTAGCTCATTGATTAGGAAAACCCAGATCGACCACATGTCGATCTGGGTTTACCTCTTCATGCACAGCAGTGTTTCCGGCAAATCAACCAAGAATGGGCGACTATCATGACATTCTTTGTGGAGCCTACAGCTTCCGTGTAAATATATATTTCAAGCTGTCATCGATGCTTTGTTAAGGGCCTTTAATTTGCAAGGCCCCACCATTGACTGTGCCGCCTTTTCACCCATACATATATCCACGGTAGTTCAATTATCGAATGTATCAAAAGCCTTAGTGCGAGACACTGAAATAACTAAAAAAAACTTTAGATAATACCCACAAGCATTATTAAAATTAAGACCATTCGACGAATGTGTTAAACATCGTTTTCATTTTTATGCCATTAATATCGAAAACACAGCCAACACTAAACAATGTGATTTGAAAACCAGTATAGAAATTCACATAAAAAATCCACTATAAACAAACTTTGGATATTTTTTTTATCGATAATTTGACGTATTTTATGGGAATGGATTTGAGCGGCGAGTACAGCGAAGCATACGCATTGATACTAAAATATTAGGCAATTAAACCAAACGTAGATCATCATTAGCATTGCCACTCGTAACCATTTCTCTGCTCTCTCATGATGTAAATGATGATCATTATGGCCATAAGGCTGGAGAGGATGATTGAATATTTTTTATTTGGCAACAAAAACCAAGTCTTTGTTGGAGCGAGTCGATAGATGAAGAATTCTTTGAAAAGGAGAATCGAAACCGGCAGCTGCCACCTACCACAGATTGATTTGCGACAAATACTCCCATGTACATTTCTAATCGTATTTTTCATTTTGCCTAGCGATCGCCAATCATTTGGAAAATGTTCTCTCTGTTTAACTCGTACTCGCTGTTCCACGACCATGCGCAGTCGGTGTTGAAAGAGAACTACGTAAGGCCACTACATACACAAACACAGTGGGTTTATAAATTAAAACAAGTAAAAAGGCATTAAGTTTGGCCGGGCTGAACTTTGGATACCCACCACCTCGGGTATATATGTAAGTCCCATTTCGTCACAATCCAGTCAAAATTGGGTAACTTAAGCAACCAAATATTTATGTCACTATTCAATTTTGTAGAACAAAATATTGGTCTTTTTGGCAGATATATCCAATTATAAACCGATCTGAACCATATTTAGGTCGGATATTGGGAGGTCTTAACCTACTAACTGTTTCAAATTTCAGCGAAATCGGGTAATATATAAAGCTTTTATGGGGTAAAGTCCCCTTATCGGCAGATCGGTCTATATGGCAGCTATATCTAAATATGGACCGATCTAATCCATATTTAGGTCAAATGTCGGGAGGCTTAAAATAACCCACTTTTATGGGCTTCAGACCCTTCATTGGGAGATATGTCTATATGACAGCTATATCTAAATATAGTCCGATCTGAACCATAGTTAGGTCAGATGCCGGGAGGCTTAAAATAACCCACTGTTTTAAATTTTAGCGAAATCGGGTAATAAAAAAAGCTTTTATGGCCTTCAGACCCCTTATCGGCAGATCGGTCTATATGGCAGCTATATCTAAATATAGTCCGATCTGAACTATATGTAGGTCAGATGTCGAGAGTCTTAAAATAACCCACTGTTTTAAATTTCAGCGAAATCGGGTAATTAATAAAGCTTTTATGGGCTTCAGAACCTTTATCGGCAGATCGGTTTAATTATGGACCGATCCATAATCTAATTATGGACTGATCTAATCCATATTTAGGTCAGATATCGGGAGGCTTAAAATAGCCCACGGTTGCAAAATTTCAACGAATTCGGGTAATAAATAAAGCTTTTATGGTCTTCAGAACCATTATCGGGAGATCGGTCTATATGGTAGCTATATTTAAATATAGTCCGATCTGAACCATATTTGGGTCAGTTGTCGGGAAGTCTTAAACTACTCACTGTTTCAAATTTCAGCATAATCGGATGAAAAATAAAGTTTTTATGGGCATTAGACCCTTTATCGGAAAATAGGTCTATATACCAGCTATATCCAAATATGGTCCGATTTGGCCCGTTCAAGAATTTAACCAGCGTGTATCAAAAATACATATCTGTGCCAAATTTCAGCTCAATATTTGAGGGCTCTAAAATGATTACAACAGACGGACGGACAGACACACGGACATCGTTAAATCGTCTTAGAATTTTACGACGATCCGAAATATATATGCTTTGTAGAGTCGGAAATTGCTATTTCGATGTGTTGCAAACGGAATGACTAAATGAACATACCCCCTATCCTTTGGTGGTGGGTATATAAATTAACTCTTCTACTTATGCAAATGAAAATTTGCCTATTCCATTAATTAACAGGGGCAAAATTCTCACATTATTGAGTGTTGTCCGATTCAAGTTTAAGGCCATTGATAAGGGGCCTCGTTTTTTTTAGAAGAGGTTTTTACTTATGAGTTTAGGTTAGGTTAGGTTTAAGTGGCAGTCTGCCATCAGACTCACTTAGACGATTTCGTCCATTGTAATACCGCAGGAACATTAGAAGGAAGATGACTTATAATTCCTACCGTTGAACCATCCAGTCTGTCAGCATGTTTTTCGATTATACAATGAACTGCCATGGCGAAAAAAATGGCTGGGACGTCTGTTCTAGCCAGCGACAGCATAGTATACCCAAAGCCCAACAGCTGGTCTAGCTTGGAACCATCCGTATAAAACTCTAAGTAACTTCTATTATCAGGGATAAAAAAGTTTCTCAGATAATGTGTAATCCACCTTGCCTGGAACATCGGTCATTGTATCAAGGACAACACACAGTCCACAGCCGCCGCATGACCAGAGAGAAAGCTCCCTCAGCCTCACAGCAGTGGTCGCAGCAATTCGTTCTCAGCACGGCTGCGAAGTACAAACAAGCCATTTTGAATCCGACTTGGTATTAAACAGTAAGTGGACTTTTGAAGCGGCGTCCACCATACCAAAACACCATATAATATTATAGGTCTGACAACTGCATTATATATCTAGTGTATGACATGCGGCTAAAAACTCCTACTTTAGCCAATGGCTCTCTTGCAGGAGTATAGGGCAAGAAGTGTCTTTCGTGCCCTTTACAAAATGTTTGATTTGAAGTTAAAATTCCTATCCAGTAAAACAGTCATTCATTATGCGCTTTCAGCAAATGGAATATTCTCTCCTCTGAAGAAGACAAGTCCCAGTGGTGTTTTGTGCAGGCATCTGCCGTGTTGACTTAATCTTGCATGGCTCTTAACCCCGGGTGAATATAATGAGTACCAATTCGATCCCACGTTGTTTGTACATGATCTTCCCCTTGGTTTGTAGCGAAGCACCATCCAAAACTCCTTCTGATCTATGAGTCATGGCAATCGGTAGATTACAAGCAACTCTACACCGAGCATCGAAATGTCCTTCCAGCGAGTTGCTCCAATTGGGGACTCAACCATAGTCAGGCTGGAACCAATGTTCCAGGGCCTTTTGACTCCTGTGATACCGGATTACGTGGTCCGACCACGTAATCCAACGACTTCCACCTGAATACCAAACAGTTCCGGATTATTCACCAAGTGGGATGATGTATGCACCATCCCGTAGCAACTCATCATTCGGACACCATTACAAATCAGGTGGCATAACCCAAAATGACTCAGCACAAGACTGAGCTAAAGATAGGTACGATAGTGTTATCTACTAGGCGGGTGTTTCTACTAGGCGGCTGTTTCGGCTCTGTTTCTATTGCAGAGCCAGATCTGGAGCCCGTGAGTAGGCTTATACAGCCAAATTTTGATAATGACCCTCTTGCAGGTGTATAGAGTTGCATTTCTTGTACTTTCCTCTTAAAAATACATTTTAAGTTATGAATTCCGTGCTACTTACAAAATCCTTAATTTTGTTTTCTATACCATTCCCCTAAGATGGTTCATGTCTGGTATTGTGTCTCCACCTAAGTGCCGGTATCTGTTAGACGCGAAAGCCGGGCAATGACAAAGGAAATGCTCCAACATCTCATCATCTTCCCGCATGCCCTACACATGCTATCACTTGCCTCACAGATTTTGCATAAGTGGGCTCGTAGTCCTATGTGTCCCTTTATGACACTAAACGATATACTGACCTCCTTCTTACTTCCTTTCAGTAATAGCCTTGTCTTCTCAAGATCTGGATCCATCCATAGGATTTTAGCCGTCCTACCGACCATTTCGCTGTTCCACAATGTTGCATGTGCAATGGTCGCCCTCTCCCTTAACTCGGACTGCGTCGTCTCGAAAGGCTTCGGCTTAACCAAGTTTATTGACGGCAATCCCCTTGCCTTCACCGCCAAATCGCCTGCTCTTTCATTTCCCCTTACTCCGTTATGGCCCGGCACCCAAACGATGCGGATTTTTCCATCCTCAGAGAAGGCGTTAATCTACTTCTTATACTGCAAGACTATACGTGACCTTACCGTCCTGGTTGTTATTGCCCTTATGGCAATTTTACTGTCGGTAAAGATGTTCACACTCGAAGTCCTCGGGTTAGCACCACACCACTTCACGCATTCCGTAATCGCCCGGATCTCCGCCTGCAGAATCGTAGTATGGTCAGGCAGTCTAAAACAGATGTCAATCCCTGGGTTCACAATGTAGACCCCCAGGCCCACTCTGTCCTATAACTTTGATCCATCCGTCTAACATGATCTTCCAGATCTCCTTCAATCCAAGACTGTGCCGATGGTAGCAGTGCCTCGCACTCGACTTCAAGTTTCATCTCAGGTATCCGATCGGAGACCTCTTCCCTTCCTTCCAGGTTTCCTATCGTCACCTCGATTATACCGCGATGATATGAGCTACTCCCATCTTCAATCCATTCTCACATCGCCTTAAGTCTCATAGCCTCTGCCTCACACTTAATCTGTATGTCAATGGGTTGGATATCTAGAATAGTCTCCAGTGCCCTTGTGGGCGTGGTCTTCATCGCTCCGCCTATGCCAAGACAACATATTCGCTGAACCTGTTGTATGGTCCTTATGTTGCACTTTTTCTCAATAGCAGTCCACCAAACTACTGAGGCGTAAGAAGGTATTGGTCTAATCACGCTCCTGTAGAGCCAATGGACTATCCTAGGATTCAGGCCGCATTTCGAGCCTTCGGCCCGTTTACATAGTACCCAACATCTGTAAGCCTTCTTAGTACGTTCGTGAATGTGACACTTCCAATTCAGTTTCCTGTCCAAGATCACATCTAAGTATTTGACCTTGTCAGATATCGAAATCGTCTCATTTTGGAAACGTGGTGCGTTAAATTGGCCCACCTACGTCTTCCTCGTGAACAGGCATATTTCAGTCTTCTCTGGGTTAACATTGAGACCTCTGGGTCTAGCCCTGCTGCAAAGAACTACTTCTGTCTTATACGGACTTACGCCTAGACCACTTTCGGTAGTCCACTTCCCTGCCGGACGTAGATCTTCCTTTGACACCTCCTTCGCGCAATTTCTGAATATGCATAGGTACATGTCACAAGAGCTCGGGAGTAGCCTTAAACCCTCAACTTTTGCCAATGGCTCTCTTGCAGGTGTATAGGCAAGAATTGCCTTTCTTGCTTTTTCCAAAATTCTGGACTTGAAGTTAAATTTCCTGTCCAGCAAAATACTTTTTGCGCTTTTAGTTAATGGAACATTCTCGCTTTCTAAGGAGACATGTGTCATTGTAGTTAACATGTATCTCCTGCTCAAAAGAGCTACCTCAGTTTTGCACGGATTTATGCATAAACCACTTTCGGTAGCCTACTTCGCTGTCGCACGTAGAGCTTCATATGCCACCTCCTTCGCTCAATTTCTGAATACACATAGTTAAATTTCGAAATTTGTATGCCCTGCACCATAGGATGGGGGTATAGTAATTTCATCATTCTGTTTGTTACACCTCGAAATATGCGTCTTAGACCCCAAAAAGTATATATATTCTTGATCGTCATGTCATTTTAAGTCGATCTAGACATGTCCGTACGTCTGCCCGTCCGCCTGTCCGTCCGTCCGTCTGCCTGTCGAAAGCACGCTAACTTTCGAAGGAGTAAAGCTGGCCGCTTGAAATTTTGCACAAACACACTAGGTCGGTTAGGATTGTAAATGGGCAAAGTCAGTCCATGTTCTGATATAGATGCCATATAAACCGATCTTGAGTCTTGACTTCTGGAGCCTTTAGAGGGCGCAATTCTCGTCCGATTTGACTGAAATTTTGCACGTGGTGTTTTGGTATTACTTCCAACAACTACGCAAAGTATGATTCAAATCGGTCCATGTTTTGATATAGGTGTAATATAAACCGATATTGGGTATTGACTTCTTGAGCCTCTAGAGGGCGCAGTTCTCGTCCGATTTAAATGAAATTTTGCACGCAGTGTTTTGTTATGACTTCCAATAACTGTGCAAAGTATCGCTCAAATCGGTACATAACCTGATATAGCTGCCATATAAACCGATCTGGGATCTTGACTTCTTGAGCCTCTAGAGGGCGCAATTCGTACAAAGGCTTCTCTCATGACCATACGTGACTAATATGGTCTGCATCAATCAATAGCTTGATACAGCTCCCATATAAACCTATCTCCCGATTTTGGTTCTTGAGCCCCTACAAGGCGCAATTTTTATCCGAATGAACTGAAATTTAACACAATGACTACAACAATGTTCAGCATTCATTTATGGTCCGAATCGGACTATAACTTGACATAGCTCCAATAGCATACTAATATTCTTTGTTTGCCTAAAAAGAGATACCGCGCATAGAACTCGACAAATGCGGTCCATGGTGGAGCGTATATAAGATTCGGCCCGGCCGAGCGTTTTTAGTTGTAAATACATTTTCTTAATTTTGTCAGCGAATTAGCCCACTGTGCAATTGCCAATTGGGCATGTCAAATGTCTTCTCAGGAATTGTTTTCAAGAGCACATTTACTCAAGTACTGTGGTGATCTGTGTCATTATAGGCGTTGATATGTTATTCGCATCAGTGTGCATTTGAGTCTTCTCAATTATTTTTCTCTTTTTTCCCGGCTGAAACATCGATCCAATGCGATGGAAGACAAAGAACCCACACTGGCACCACCCACTTGATATTCTATTGATTTTTCCCATTGCTGGTGCATGTGTGTATGTGCAACGAAAGACATTTTCATTCATTTATTCTTTTCTCCAATTGTTTTGTTGAGATAAATGTGAACACATTTCGGCACTTAAGATTTTTAGGTAATTCATCTTGCTTTAGAATCCATCTCAATTTTTTTTATGCACCGGAACTTTCTTATCTCCTGGATGTTGTTTTACGGACATGTTGACATACCACGTGCCCAAAGTAAAGTGAAAGGTTTAAATAAGTTGTCTAAATGAATTTTTGGGACTGGTGCGTACACAGAAAATGCTAATGGGGCTTTTCGCCACTACCTACACGCCCGCTTATTTTGATCAAACGAGAAAGGAAAGAACAGCTTTTTCGAGAATGATTAATTTATAGTCAATACTCATCATTATTTCACAATATAATGAAACTGTTTTTTTTTTATTATTTTAAGATTGGCCGAATTCGATATAGATTTCCCAAAAATTTTGAATTTGATGGTCATTCAAAAAGGTTCTGGAGCAAACATGGAATAAAAGCAATTAAAACAAGTATAAACCGTGCTAAGGTCGGCCGGGCCGAATCTTGGGGAGCCACCACCATGGATTCTGCTAGAAATTTATCTTATATATAAAAATTAATTTGTGTTTGTTTGTTTGTATGTTTGTGTGTTCCTTATAGGCTCAGAAACGGCTGAACCGATTTTCTTGAAATTTTCACAGATGGTGCATGATGATCCCGTGGGGAAAATAGGGCACTACATTTTTTGATATCTGAAGGGGGGGCGGACCCTCCCCCTTACCCTAATTTTCAGAAACGCCAGATCTCGGAGATGGGTGGTGCGATTTAAGCGACATTTTGTGTGCTCTCATATAGTACCCTAAAAATAAAAATTTGGTATCCAAATTTCGGATGGGGTACCTAGGGGGGCCGCCCAGCCCCAAAACCTTCCAAACGTATATTTAGACCAATCACGACAAAATGGGACTCAAATGAAAGGTATTTAGGATAAGAAACCATATCTGATATCCATTTGTCGAACCAATTGCTAGGGGGACCACCCAAACCCCAAAAACACACCTCAATCGGACATATTTACCGACCATGGCAATATGGGACTCAAATGAAAGGTATTTGCGAGTAGAATACGAATCTGATATCCAAATGTGGGACCACGTTTCTGGGGGTCCACCCCTTCCCCAAAACACCCGCCAATCAGAACTTATTTACTAACCATGGCAATATGGGGCTTAAATAAAAGGTATTTGGATGTAGAATTAGACTATGATATCCAAATATGAGACCGAGTGTTTGGGGGGCCGCCTCTGCCCAAAAACCTCCCCTAAAGGGGACACATTAACGATCATAGCCACATGAGGCTCAAATGAAAGGTCTTTGGGAGTAAAGCACGAATCTGATATCAATATTCGGGAAAAGTGTCTATGGGGCCACCCCACTCCCACCAACACCACCCAACCCCCAAAACACTCCTAAATCGGACATATTTACCGATCATGGCAATATGGGACTCAAATGAAAGGTATTTGCGAGTAGAATACGAATCTGATATCCAAATGTGGGACCACGTTTCTGGTTGGCGGACCCCTTCCCCAAAACACCCCCAAACAGGACCTATTTATTGACCATGGGAATATGGGGCTTAAATAAAAGGTATTTGAGTGAATAATTAGAATCTGATATCCAAATATGAGACCAAATATTTGGGGGACCGCCTCTCCCCAAAAACCTCCCCCAAAGGGGACAAATTTACGACCATAGCCACATGGGGCTCAAATGAAAGGTCTTTAGGAGAAAAGCACGAGCCTGATATCAATATTCGGGAAAAGTGTATATAGGGCCACCCCACCCCCACAACACCACCCAAATAGTAAGTATATTCTGACTTTTGCAATATGAGGCTCAAATAAGAGGGAGTTTAGAGTGGAACACGAATCCGATATATATTTTCAAGGTCAACTCACGGAGTGGCCGCCCATCCCCCAAAACACCCCCCCCCCCAAGCCGGTCACGTTTGCCGACTATGGAAATATGGGGCTCAAATTAAAGGTACGTGGGAGTAGACGACGTATCTGATATCAACATTAGGGACCAACTGTCTAGGGGACGTCCCACCACTATTACAACCCCCAAATATGACGTATTTGCTCACCAAGACAATTTGGGTCGTAAAGAGAGTGGAACTAAATATTTATAGTTTTTAGGGCCAATACCTCAAACCGGACATATTTGCTGACTTTTGCAATAAGGAGTTTAAATGAAATTTGAAAACGAATTTGATATCCAATCTTGAGGCCAATGGCAATATGGGGTTCAAATAAATGATATATAGATATATGAGAATAGAGCTAGTTGCTGAAATATTTCCGGGGTTATTGTTTGGGCGACCACCCCAATCCCACCCCAATCCCCAAAACACCCCTAAATAGGCCATATATACCGACCATGTCAATGTGAAGCTTAAATGAAAGGTATTGCGAGTTAGAGCAAGAATTGATACCCAATTTTCAGGGGTCAACCCCTTTCTCAAAATATGGGTTTAAAATAAATGATATATAGATATATGAGAATAGAACAAGTTTTTTACATATTTTCCGGGCTTTTCCGGGCGCCAATCCCCAAAAAACCCCTAAATCGGCCAAATTAACCGAACATGTCAATGTGGAGATTAAATGAAAGGTATTGGGGGTAGAGCACGAAATTGATACCCACTTTCGGGACCAATTTTCTGGGGATCAACCCCTTTCCCAAAATACCCCACCTGCAGCAATTTTTTAGTGACCATCGCAAAATGGGGCTCAAATAAAGGTATTTGGGAGTAGAATACGAATTTCATATCCAAATTTAGGACCATGTGTTCAGGGAATCACACCTTCCCCAAAACACCCCGCAAAGGGCAAAAAAATTTTTGACCATGCTAATATGTGGTATTTAAGATTAGAAAACGAATTTGATAACCTATTTTGGGTCATGTGTTTGGGGGACGCCTCATCGTGTAAACTCCCCTAAACCAATGGCAATATGGGGTTTTAATAAATGGTTTTTGAAAGAAGAGCACGATGCTGATATTTTTTCAGGGCCAAGTGCCTGGGGGATCACCGCATCCCCGAAAACACCCCTAAATCAGATATCATGAGAGTAGCGGGCTGAAATAAATTATTTTAAGAATGGAGTACACCTTACATCCAAACTTAAATTCGTAGACCTATAAAGACCATATGGGATTCGGACAAAGGCACTTATATTGTTAAATTGTTAGTCAAGCGATATACTATTTTCGTAGCATAGTATTTCACTAAAAGCTCTTTAATTTTCGAAAATAAATATTCCAAGGAAACTTTTGTTCCATATAAAGTAAAAGAAGGCGCAGCGTAGCGGGCCCGGGTCAGCTAGTCTAAAAATAAAGACCAATATTTTGTTATACACAATTGAATGACTTGTACTTATTGGTATTTAGTTCAAATCGGAATAATATAAAACTTTCGGCCCAGGCGAATTAGAGCTCCTTAAATCGTATTTACCAATCAGATATATTTAACAGTTTGATTCGTTCATATCGCTCTTAGGACATTATTGGCTCAAAATTTGGTTGGGATTTCATTTTGTTCGCATTCGACAGAATGTTAACAATGAAAATTCCTCTTAGTGGCAACACCGGCACGGAGAAATGCATCATTGTCATCTCTGTGAGAGTAATGCGATGCTGTAGGTGCTGTGTGTTGCGTGGCTGAGTTCATTTGACAAATGTCCCCCTAATGATTATCATGTCGCTGTGTAAGAATGCATCATTCTTGTAGGACCACCATTTGGTGGTATTTGTCGCCGATGTCTTATCCGCCATTCGCCTATTCGAGTATGATACATTATTATATACACTGAACAAATTCTTGTCCTAGTTTAAAAGATTCGAGTCAAAGATTAGCAAAGTTAATTTAAAGATAATCAATTTTCCAACTTTTTAAGGAAACATTCTTTTTGGAACAAATTTCCATCATATTAAGATTTTTTTTTATTAAATTATAGCTTAGTGAATACTTAACTTGGAGTTTTGTTTTTAAAGACAAAAACCTAAAATGAAGGTCAAAGTATCGTTGAAAGATAGGAAATTTATCTTGGGACAAGACAACAGTGAACCGTACTTAAAAACGCAAAATAGCCTTACAAATAGGAGCGTCTTTAAAAGTTTAATTTTTTTTATTCACATACCAAACTTCTGTCAAACCAGCAAAAAATAAACCTCAAGGAACCCAACAAGGATAGTCGAGAGACCGGTTTATATGGGAGCTATACCAGGTTATAGACCGATTTGGACCTTAGGTTAGGTTGAAAAGAGGGTGCAGATATTAATCCGCCCAATGTCACTATGGTCATACATCTAAGACAGCAATCGGCTTGTTTTGCTCTCTAAAAACTATAAAGTAACCTCCAAAAAAAATATTTCAAGTTAGGAATTCCGTGCCACTTACAAAATCTTTAATTGTTTTCAATACCACTCCCCTAAAATGGTTCATGTCTGGTATTGTGTCTCCACCTAAGTGCCGGTATCTGTTAGACGCGAAAGCCGGGCAATACCAAAGGAAATGCTCCAACGATTCATCATCTTCCCCGCATGCCCTATACATGCTATCACTTGCCGCACCGATTTTACATAAGTAAGTTTGTAGTCCTATGTATCCTGTTATGATACCAAAAACTACACTGACCAACTTCTTACATCCTTTTAGTAATAGCCTCGTATTCTCACGATCTAGACCCCCCATAGGGTTTTTGCTGTCCTATCGACTGTTTCTCTGTTCCACAATGTTGCATGCACATTCGTCGCCTACTCCCTTAACTGGGACTGCGTCGACCCGAAAGGATTCGGGCTAACCAAGTTTATTGACGGCAGTCCTCTGGCCTTCGCCGCCAAATCGTCTGCCCTTTCATTTCGGATTTTGCCATCCCCAGAGAAGGCGTTAATATCCTTCTTACAATGCAAGGCTGTTCGTGACCTTACCGTCCTGGTTGCTATTGCCCTTACGGCAATTTTACTGTCGGTAACGATTTCTACACTCGAAGTCCTCCCGTTAGCACTACGCATTCCGTGTTCGCCCTGATCTCCGACTGCAGGACCGTATTATGGTCCGGCAGTCTTAAACAGATCTCAGTCCCTGGGTTCACAATGTAGACCACCAGGCCCAATCTGTCCTCTAGCTTTGATCCATCCGAGTAACATGATCTTCCAGATCTCCTTCAATCTAAGACTGTGCCGATGGCAGCAGTGCCTTGCACTCGACTTCAAGGTTCATCTCAGGTATCCAATCGGAAACCTCTTCCCTTTCTTCCAGGTTTCCTATCGTTGCCTCGATTATACCGCCATGGTATGAGCTGTTCCCATCCTCAATCTATTCTCACATCGCCCTAAGTCTCATAGCCGCAGTGGCTGCCTCACACTTAATCTGTATGTCAATGGGTCGGAAATCTAGAATAGTCTCCAATGCCCTAGTGGGTGTGGTCCCCATCGCTCCACCTATGCCAAGACAACATGTTCTCTGAGCCTGTTGTAGGGTCCTTATGCTGCACTTTTTCTGCATAACAGTCGACCAAACTACTGAGGCTTAAATAAGTATTGGTCTAATCATGCTCCTGTAGAGCCATTTCACTATCCTAGGATTCAGGCCCCATTTCGAGCCTACGGCCCGTCTACATAGTGCCCAACATCTGTAAGCCTTCTTGCTACGCTCCTGAATGTGACATTTCCAATTCAGTTTCTTTTCCAAGATCACACCTAAGTATTTTACCTTGTCAGATATCGAAATCGTATTAATGAGGACACATGGTGCGTTAAATTGGCCCTTCGTCTTCCTCGTGAACAAGCATATTTCAGTCTTCTCTGGGTTAACATTGAGACCTCTGGGTCTAGCCCAGTCACATGCCATATGCAAGACCCTTTTGGCCCTTCTGCTTAGCTCGTTTAGATCCTTACCCCTTAGAAGAAATTTAACATCGTCTGCGAAGCAGACGGGTTCAAATCCTTTCTCATTCGGCATCCGTAATAGGTCATTTGTGGTGGTCACCCATAGGAGTGGCGATAAAATGCCCGCCTGTGGCGTGCCTTGTACTACTTTCTCCCTTATATTTATGCCATGGAACACACAGTTTATCCACCTGTTCCATAGCATATGGTTTATCCAGTCTCTGAGGACCGGGTCCACCCGGTACTGGTCTAACGATTGGATCAGTGTGTCGGTCCGCACATTGTCAAAAGCCCTCGATGTTAATGCATTCCTCTAGGGTGTAGGTTTTGGCATCGAAGGATTCTTCTATTTTATACACAACCTCGTGTGGGTCAGACTTCACCGACCTTCCTTTGACATAGACATACTGTTTGTATTCGAGCAGTTCGCTGGAAATCCTAATCTTTATAATGGTGTTTACAATACGTTCCATGGTCTTCAGTAGAAAGGATGTAAGCCTTTGCGTCTGTAGGCCTTTGGTGTCGCATAGCTTGCCTTGCCGGGCTTGGGTATAAACACCACCACCCTACCGCCAGTGTGTACGTTTTGGCATCGAAGGATTCTTCTATTTTATGCATAACCTCGTGCAGGGCAGTCTCCACCGACCTTCCATTGACATAGGCATGCGGTTTGTATTTGAGCAGTTGGCTGGATGTCCTAATCTTTATCATGGTGTCCACTATTCGTTCCATGGCTTTGAGTAGAAAGGACGTAAGTCTTTGGGTCTGTAGGCCTTTGGTGTCGCATAACTTGCCTTGCCGGGCTTGGGTATAAACAACACCCTTGCCTACTGGCTGGTTTTCGGAGAATATGCAAGTCCTGGACACGCTGTGAAAATATTGGCCAGATGAGGCGCCAGATAGTCTGCCTCTTTCTGTAGTAACGCCGGAAATATTCCATCAGGTCCGGGTGACTTAAATGGTTTGAAGCTCCCCAAGGATTCCTTCACCATAAATTCCGTTATTATAAACCTTTGATCAACGTCATTATTTCAAGATTCCAGTGTCTCCGTGAGTCCCGTCGTACCCTGTGGAAAATGGGTTTTCAACAAAAGAGTCCGTTGTCTCTGCTCTCACTCCCATGTCGTCTACTAAAGTTTCAGTTTAGACATGGATTTTTGAAAGAAACCTTTTTTTTTGGCGGCGTCATTAACGATATCGACCTGTTCGCAGAAGATCGGAGCTATATCATGTTATAGACCGATGTGGACCGTACTTGGCAAAGTTATTGGAAGTCAAACAGAACACTACGTGCAAAAATTCAGCCAAATCACACAAAAATTGTGGCTTTCAAGGCTTAAAAAATCAAATCATTAGATCGGTTTATATGGGAGCTATACCAGGTTATAGTCCGATTTAGACTGTACTTAGCATAGTTGTTGGAAGTCTTAACGGAGTACCAAGTGCAAAATTTCAACCAAATTGGAAAAAATTGCTGTTTGTAAGGGCTCAAGAAGACAAATGGGGAAATCGAATTATATCGGAGCTATAGTAGTTTATAGACCGATGTGGACCGAACTTGCCACAGTTAGTGGAAGTCATAACAGAACACTACGTGCAAATCTTCAGCGAAATCGGACAAAAATTGCAGTTTTCAAGAGCTCAAGAAATCAAATCGGGAGATCGGTTTATATGGGAGCTATATCCAAATCTGAACCGATATGGTCTGTTTGCAATCCCCAAGGACCTGCATCAATATTGAGTATCAGTGCAAAATTTCGAGCAGCTAACCGCTAACGCGTTCAACCGCTATCATGATTTCGACAGACGGACGGACGAACATGGCTAGATCGACTCAGAACGTAGAGACTATCAAGATTATATAAACTTTACGGGGTCTTACACGATTTTTCGAAGTGCTACAAACGGGATTAGTAGACCCCCATGCTATGGTGGTTGGAATAAAATACGTTTTCAAAAAATAATAATTTGACAGTCTTCTATGAAGTAAAATAAGAATCAACCTGCGATCAACTAATTACTTAACAACTCTCTATTATCTTTTTAGGGAGGGGACACTTCGCCCTGAATGCGGATATCCAATTTGTGCCATTGTAGCCTATGACGTTGAACTTGAGCCCACATTTTTTTTGGTCTACAATACCTTTCATTTGATACCATTATTGTGCCCATCGGACCACTTTCGGATATGGGTGGCGTTTTTGGAGTAAGGGGATTGTGCGCCTCCACGCGATATCTAAAAATTATATAGCCTTTGTTTCCTTCCAGACAAACGTACACAATCTATGAAAATTTTTAGAAATCGGTTCAGCCAAGTATGATATAGTCATAATGGTTCTAACAGCTTTTTTGAGGGGTCGCGTGATCCCCTACACTTCGATCTGATTTTGTATGCCAGATTCGAAATCTACTCCCGAATACCTTTCATTTGAGTCCCATATTGAAATGAACGTCCAATATGTCTGTTTGGGGGAGTTTTGGGGTTGGGGCGTCTCGATGGGTACTTAGACTTAAAACTTAGTACCATATTCGTATTCTACTCTCCAATACCTTTCATTTGATATCTATATTGTCCCGATCGGTCCGCTTTTGATTTTGGGTTGTGTTTTTGACATAAGGGGGAGGATCCATCCCCCTTCCGATAACGAAAAATTATATAGCCTATGTTTCCTACACAATTTCGAGAAAATCGGTTCTGCCGTTTTTCAGTCTATACGGAACAAACAAACCGAGTCCCATATATCTGTGATTGGCTAATGTGCCCATTTTGGGGGTTTTTGACATGAAATTGTATGCCAGATTCGTTATCTACTCCCGCACACTTTTCATTTGATACCCATAATGTCCTTATCGGTCCAGGTTATTTGGTCCCGTTTTCATTGCTAAAATCATACGAATAAGGAAAAATCTTAAATTTTGTGACAAGTTTTTCTTTCAGTGTATGTATGTATAGGTTGTGGAGATTTCTTTGCCTACGTGTCAGATAACATCCCAAATTTAAAGAAAGGTATGAATGAATGAGTAGATGCATTGCGATGGAGCTTCTTTTGTGTTTTGGCGATGGTGAGGTGCATTTCGGGTTATTTTTTCCCTTAATGTACAATGCCCTACACATTCATACATACAAACATGCATGGGTCTCATATTCATTTACATATATGTAGGTTTGTAAGTATTTATTAAGCATTGTCATCGATAAATAAAAAATTTGTTTATATATTTTTGGGCGCTTTTACTTGGACGCTTCACTTAAGTGTGTGACGTAGTTGGCTGGTGTGACAATAGGTGAGTGCGTTTTGAGTTCGTGGGGAGGGATGTGACAAATTTACGCACTTAAATATACCATAGCCCAGCACATTTATAACATATATGTATGGTAGTATGTAGAATGCTGCATTGTAACCGAGACTTTTATTTAAAATAATAAAATTTATATTTTTAGCTTTTTGTCCCTTTGCCTATCACCCTCTTGGTGAAAACTTTCGTTAGTATTGTAGTTTGTTGTTGTCGTCATTGTAGTCACACTCATTTATTGTGCAGTTGTTTACTTCATTCTCTAGCATTAGAAATTCTAATGAAATATAAATTTATCTTAAGTTATCCAGCGTCTAATATTCTATAATTAATTTACATGGATCTTCCAAAAATGCTACACTATTATTGTGGGCAACTTAGAAGAAGCCTATAAAGTGACTATTTATAATAAACAAAATCAAAAAGCGCTTCAAATTCGTCTGGACCGAATTGTTGCCAAATTCTTTGGACGATATTGAATTACTTATCCATTATCAGATAAGAATTGTACCCTCCAGGACTCAAGAAGTCAATTCAGATAGCTTAATATGGGAGCTATATAAGGTTGTAGAACCATTCGGACCATACTAGCAAAAGATGTTGGATGTAATAGTTGAAAAACATAGTTTCAAATTGCAGCAAGTCAGTGACGTCAGTATCAATCCTCAATAAAAAACAAGTAAAAGCACGCTAAGTTCGGCAGGGCCGAATCTTATATACCCTCCACCATGGATCGCATTTGTCGAGTTATTTTCCCCGGCATCTCTTCTTAGGCAAAAAAAGGATAAAAGAATAGATTAGCTCTGCTATTGGAGCGATATCAAGATATGGTCCGGTATGGACCACAATTAAATAATATGTTGGAGACCTGTGTAAAATGTCAGCCAATTCGAATAATTGCGAAGAATTGCGCCCTTTGGGGCTCAAGAAGTAAAATAGAGAGCTCGATTTATATGGGAGCTGTATCAGGCTATAGACCGATTCGGACCATAATAAACACGTATGTTGATGGTCATGAGAGGATCCGTCGAACAAAATTTCAGCCAAATCGGATAGGAATTACGCCCTCTAGAAGTTCAAGAAGTCAAGTTCCCTGATCGGTTTATATGACTGCTATATCAGGATATATAATTTGAATATAATTATGCACAGTTATTGGAAGTCATAGCGAAACACGTCATGCAAAATTTCATTCCAATCAGATAAGAATTGAATTGAATAAAAGATATTTGAGTGTAGAATTCGAATCTGATATAGAAATATGGGACCAAGTGTTTGGGGGACCGCCTCTCCCCAAAGAAGACAAATTTACGACCATAGCAATATGGGGCTTAAATGAAAGGTCTTTGGAAGTAAAGCACGAATCTGATATCAATGTTCGGGAAAAGTGTTTATGGGGCCACTCCACCCCCATAACACCACCCAATTAGGAAGTATTTAATGACCATTGCAATATGAGGCTCAAATAAGAGGTATTTTAGAGTGGAACACGAAACTGATACATAGTTTCAAAGCCAAGTCACTGAATGGCCGCCCCATCCCCCAAACCCCCCCCCCAAACTGGTCATCTTTGCCGACTATGTAAAAATGTGGCTCAAATGAAGGGTATTTGGGAGTAGACCATGAATCTGACATCAACATTCGGGACCAACTGTCTAGGGAACGTTACTGACCATCGCAATATGGGGCTTAAATAAAGGTATTTGGGAGTAGAATACGAATTTGATATCCAAATGTAGGACTATGGATTTAAGGCATCACCCCTTCCCCCAAACACCCCCCAAAAAAGTAAAAAATTTTCGACCATGCCAATATGTGGCTCAAATGAAAGGTATTTGAGATTAGAAAACGAATTTGATAACCAATTTTGGGACCATGTGTTTGGGGGACGCCTCATCCTGTGAACTCCCCTCAAAACCAATGACAATATGGGGTTTAAATAAATGGTATTTGAGAGAAGAGCACGATGCTGATATTTTTTCAGGGCCTAGTGTCTGGGAGACCACCTCACCCCCGAAAACACCAGACATCATGAGAATATCGGGCTGAAGTAAAGTATTTTAAGAATGGAGTACACCTTACATCCAAATTTAAATTCGTAGACCAATAAAGATCATATGTGATTCAGATAATTATATATTTAAACTGTTTGTCAAGGGATATACTATTTTCGTAGCATGGTATTTCACTAAAAGCTCTTTAATTGTCGAAAATAAATATTCCAAGGAAAATTTTGTTTCATATAAAGTAAAAGAAGGCGCAGCGGAGCGGGCCCGGTTCAGCTAGAACATCAATAAAAAACAATTGTGCACAACTTATTCGACAGTTATCGAGCTTCCATAAAGAACGAGAGGTCTTGTACAGCTAGTGTGCAAGTGGTATATATTGACCAAATATCCATGTCGAGTTTGGCTAAGAGTGAAGGCATCATAGTTTCAGCGTAATCGGGCAATACATATTTATACCCTGCACTACTACTGTGGCACAGGGTATTATACGTTAGTGAATTTGTTTGTAACACCCAGAAGGAAGAGAGATAGACTCATTGATAAGTATACCGATCGACTATGAATCGCTTTCTGATTCGATTTAGCTATGTTCGTCTGTCCATATTAATTTGTGTACAAAATACAGGTCGCAATTTTCATCCGACCTTCTTCAAATTTGTTACAAGTATGTTTTTCGGCCTAGAGACTATTGAAATTGGAAAAAATTGGTTCAGATTTGGATATAGCTCCCATATATATGTTCGTCCATTTTGCAGTAATACTGCAATTAAAAGGTAACTTGTTAACCGATTTTCTCGAAATTTAACCAGAAGGATTTCCTTATGACTCCTAATATTACAGGTGAATTTCATAGAAATCGGTTTAGATTTGGATATAGCTCCCATATATATGTTCGCCCAATTTGCAGTAATACAGCAATAAAATCGTCATTTGTTAACCGATTCTCTCAAAATTGGGCAGGGAGGAGTTTATCTTGACATTACCAGTGAATTTCATAGAAATCGGTTCAGATTTAGATATAGCTCTCATGTATGTATGTATGCCACTGAAAGTGCATTTAGTCACCAATCCTCCCAAAATTCTGTAAAACGCCCTCCTCGACGCCTTCCCCATTATCCATAAAGTTTGGTTGGAATCGGTTCAGATTTGGATATAGCTCCCATATATATGTTAGTCCGATTTTGAGAATATTGCAATAAAGTGGTCATTTGTCAACCGATTTTCTCGAAATCTATCAGCAAGGATTTTCTTATGACTCCAAATATTACAGGTGAATTTCCTGGAAACCAGTCCAGATTTAGATATAGCTGCTATATATGTATATCGCCCGATTTTTACTTCTAGAGCCACTGCATGCTCATTTATTGACCAATATTGCCAAAATTGAGCATAACGCTTTCCTTAATGCCTACTACAATATCTTGGAAGTTTTTTCAAAATCGGTTCAGATTTAGATCTAGCAATTATGTTTGCATTTGTCAACCATATGTATACAGTTTGAACATAATTGCCCGAAATTTGATACGGATTGTTTAATAACTCATCTGAAAACATCCGCCGAGGTCCATCAAAATTGGCTCGGAGTTAGATATAGCTCCCACTCTGTACCTATATAATACCGACATGGATAACTTAAGCACCCTAATTCGGCACGGACATTGAATGGTCAAATATATATATCACTATTCAATTTTGTAGAATAAAATATTGGTCTTTATTGTAGATATATCCAATTATAAACCGATCTGAACCATATTAAGGTCGGATATCGTGAGGTTCAGAAAAACTCACTGTTTAAAATTTCAGCAAAATCGGGTAATAAATAAAGCTTTTATGGGCTTCAGTCCTCTTATCGGCAGATCAGTCTATAAGGCAGCTATATCTAAATATAGTCCGATCGGAACCATATTTAGGTCGCATGTTGGGAGGTCGTAACCTACTAACTGTTTCAAATTTCAGCGAAATCCCGTGATATATATAGCTGCTATATATGTTACAATATGATCCGATTTTGCCCGTTCAAGAACTTAACCAGCGTGCATCAAAAATACATATCTGTGCCAAATTTCAGCTCAATATTTGAAGGCTCTAGAGTTATTGCAGCAGACGGACGGACAGACACACGGACATCGTTAAATCGTCTCAGAATTTTACGACGATCCGAATAATAAAGGGCGATTTTTTTGAGGTTAGGATTTTCATGCATTAGTATTTGACAGATCACGTGGGATTTCAGACATGGTGTCAAAGAGAAAGATGCTCAGTATGCTTTGACATTTCATCATGAATAGACTTACTAACGAGCAACGCTTGCAAATCATTGAATTTTATTACCAAAATCAGTGTTCGGTTCGAAATGTGTTCATTCACCGTAACGTTGCGTCCAACAGCATCTTTGAAAAAATACGGTCCAATGATTCCACCAGCGTACAAACCATACCAAACAGTGCATTTTTCGGGATGCATGGGCAGTTCTTGAACGGCTTCTGGTTGCTCTTCACTCCAAATGCGGCAATTTTGCTTATTTACGTAGCCATTCAACCAGAAATGAGCCTCATCGCTGAACAAAATTTGTCAAAATGTGAACACATTTCGAACCGAACACTGATTTTGGTAATAAAATTCAATGATTTGCAAGCGTTGCTCGTTAGTAAGTCTATTCATGATGAAATGTCAAAGCATACTGAGCATCTTTCTCTTTGACACCACGTCTGAAATCCCACGTGATCTGTCAAATACTAATGCATGAAAATCCTAACCTCAAAAAAATCACCCTTTATATACTTTGTAGGGTCGGAAATTGATATTTCGATTTGTTGCAAACGGAATGACTAAATGAATATACCCCCTATCCTAAGGTGGTGGGTATAACAAGGGAGAATGTTGCATAGGGACGCCACAAGGGGGCAATTTATCGACTCTCCTTTGGATGACCACCATAAATAACCCATTATGGATACTGAGGGATTTGAACAAATCTGCTACGCAGACGATGTTGTAACACCTCTAAAGCTTAGGGATTCGAATCAACTATGCAGAATGACCGAAATGATCTTGGATGCCGAAGGGATCTAGGGGCCTGAATATTAACCCAGAGAAGTTCGAAATCTGCTTGTTCACAAGGAAGACGATGGTGGGCCAATTGAACGCACCACGTTTCTTCAACAAAACTATTTCGATATTTGATAAGGCCATGGAGTGATCTTGCACAGGAAACTGATTGAAAATGTCATATTCAGGAGCCTACCGAGAAAGCTCACAGATGTTGGGCACTATGCAGACGGGCCGTAGGCTCGAAAAAGGGCCTGAATTCGTAGAACGTCCACAGGCTATACAGGAGCATGATTAGACCAATACTTACTTACGCCTCAGTATTTTGGTGGACTGCGATTTAGAAAAAGTGCAACGTAAGGTTAATACAACAGGTTCAGATAACAAGTTAATGACACACCACCCAACCGATGTCATTGCTCCCACTCAAAAGCATGAGAATAGAGCAAATAAGCAGGTGTGAGTGTGCAACTCACCACTCGGCATTGTCCATAGTGACATGGGGCGTGTTAATATCTGCGCTCTGGGAACGAGAGAGCAGACGATTTGGCAGTGAAGGACTGCCGTCAATAAATTTGGCTAACCTGTACTCTTTCGGGTCGACGCAGTCCGAATTAAGGGCGTGGGCGACAAACCGGCATGTAGCACTGTGGAAAAGCGAAACAGTCGGTAGGACGGCAAAAATCTTATGGGGTGATCCGAATAGTGAGAGGACGAGGCTAATACTGAAGGGAAGTAGGAAGGAGTTCAGTATAGTTATTGGTGTCATAACGGGAAACATAGGACTATGAGGTCACTCATGCAAAATCGGTGAGGCAAGTGATAGCATGTGTGGGCCATGTGGGGAAGATTATGAGACGTTGGTGAATTTCCTATGGCATAGCCCGACTTTAGCGGCTAACAGACACAGGTAGTTGGGTGGGGACACGATACCAGACATGAACCAATTTAGGCGAGTGGTATGGAACACAATTAAGGATTTTGTAAGTAGCACGAAACTCCTAATTTAAAATTTCCTTTTTCGAGGTTACTTTTTAGTTTTTAGAGCGCACAACAAGCCGATTACTGGCTTAGGTGTATGTCCATGGAGACATGGATCGGATCAATATCTGCACCATCTTTTCACCCTTACCTGCACACTCTATTTAAACTTACCCTAAGAATCTAAATTTGTTGATCGTTGTATATGGCAGATATATCCAAATATGGTTCGGTTTCGGCGGACACACTGACATCGTTAAATTGTCTTGGAATTTTACGAATATCACAAATACTAATGTACAGTGATGCACAAAAAGAGTAACAAAACATGATTACTTCTGCATAAGAGTGAACCTGAGTATTTGTAGACATGATGTGCTTTGAACGTTGAACTTAAATTTGATATTAAATCTTTTATAATTCACGGATGCTAGCGGCGCTCTCTAGCGGCTTAAGAAGTCAAGATGCAAGATCGGTTTACATGGCAGCTATACCAGATTATGAATCGATTTGAATCGTACTTAACACAGTTGTTGGAAGTGACACCAAAACATTACGTGCGAAATTTCAATCAAATTGGACGAGAATTGCTCCCTCTAGAGGCTCAAGAAGTCAAGATTCCAGATCGGTTTATATGGCAGCTATATCAGGTTATGCACGGATTTACGCCATACCAAGCACAGTTGTTGGAAGTCATAAAAAACGCCTCATGCAAATTTTCAGCCAAATCGAATGAGAATTGCGCCCTCTAGCGGCTGAAGAAGTCAAAATGCAAGATCGGTTTATATGGCAGCTACACCAGCTTATGAACCGATTTGTATAGTACTTGGCACAATTAATGGAGGTGGTACCAAAACATTACGTGCAAAATTTCAGTCAAATCGGACAAGATTTGCGCCCTCTAGAGGCTCAAAAAGTCATGACCCAAGATTGGTTGGTATGGCCTCTATATCAAAACATGGATACTTAGCGCAGTTGTTGGAAGTGATACCAAAACACTACGTCCAAAATTTCAGTCCAATCTGACGAGAATTGCTGCCTTTAGGGGCTCAAGACGTCAAGACCCAAGATCGGTTTATATGCCAGCTATTTCAAAACATAGACCGACTTGAACCACACTTGGCACAGTTATTAGATATCATAACTAAACATGTCGTGGAAAATTGCCTTCCAATCGGATAAGAATTGCGCCCTCTAGAGACTCAAGAAGTCAAGAACCAAGATCGGTTTAATTGGCAGCTATATCAAAATGTAGACCGATTTAGCCCATTTACAATCCCAACTGACCTACACTAATAAAAAGTATTTGTGCAAAATTTCATCAATGAAACGCAACCATGTTTCACGGCCTTCTAGGGGTGCTCAGTATTTTTTATTTTGGTCCTGGGCCAACGGACGTAAATTTTCTCGTCTGATAAAAGAAGGAAATAATACCAGAACCAATGAATTTAATTTTAAGCACACATAGAAGGCCGTGAAACATGGTTGAGTTCCATTAATGATTTGTGGGCGTTTTTTTGTTACTCGTCCGTATCCTCTTTTCTGGATTAAGGACAAAATGTGTGTGTTATGGATTACAAGGATATATTAAGGAATAAAATACTTCCATTTCCCAAGGAAAATATGGATTTAGTGACAGTTCATGTAAGTTAGCGGCTTAAAGTACTCGTCCTGACTAGCGGATTTCTAGTTCCAATAGATTTCTGTACCGAGTTTGGAAGGCCTATCGCAATCATGGATCCAAAACCTTATTAAAAACCTCAGGGGCATAGGTTAGGTTGAAAAGAGGGTGTAGGTATTAATCCACCCCATGCCACTATGGACATACATCTAAATCAGAGATCAGCTTGTTGTGCGCTCTAAAAACTATAAAGTAACCTCGAAAAATATAATTTCAAGTTAGGAATTCCGTGCTACTTACAAAATCCTTAATTGTTTTCCATGCCACTCCCTTAAGTGGGTTCATATCTGGTATCGGGTCCCCACCTAAGTACCGGTGTCTGCTAGCCGCGAAAGCCGGGCAATGACAAAGGAAATGCTCCAACGTCTCATCATCTTCCCCACATGCTATCACTTGCCGCACCAGTTTTACATAAGTGAGGTCGTAGTCCTATATATCCCGTTATGACATCAAAAGCTATACTGACCTCCTTCTTACTGCCTTTCAGTAACAGCCTCGTCCTCTCACGATCCGGATCTCCCCATAGGATTTTCGCCGTTCTACCGATCGTTTCGCTGTTCCACAGGGTTCATGAGCATTCGTCACCCACGCCCTTAACTCGGACTGCATCGGCCCGAAAGGCTTCAGGATAACCAAGTTTATTGACGGCAGTCCCTCACTGCCAAATCGTCTGCTTTCTCATTCCCGGGCCAACTAAGTTTATTGATGGCAGTCCTCTGGCCTTCACCGCCAAATCGTCTGCCCTTCATTTCCCCTTACTGCGTTATGGTCCGGCACCCAAACGATGTGGATTTTGCCATCCTCAGAGAAGGCGTTAATCGCCTTCTTTTACTGCAAGACTGTTCGAGCGCTTACAGCCCTGGTTGTTATTGCCCATATGGCATTTTTACTGTACATAAAGATGCTCAACGTTAGCACCACAACACCTCACGCATTTCGTGATCGCCCGGATCTCTGCCTGCAGGACCGTATTATGGTCAGGCAGTCTAAAACAGATCTCAGTCCCTAGACTCTGTTTTAGCACTGGTAACTCAGACGTATTCTTTACTTAAGGCAAAATTTATTGGACATTTCGATTTACCTTCAGTTGGATCTTTGCCAGATTATAGTTTCATTATGATTTTTGATTTAGCATATAGCGATGAACGCCTGTTTTTTAAATAGAATTACTCTCAGGCCGGGGAACGAAAGCTTCCCTCAAAAGATGGCAAAATCTAATGAATTGAATCTTTAAAAGTTTCGTTGGTGCTTGACCTGCTAAAATATTGCAGAAAATTTATGTTCAAAATGCGTATGAAGACACTTTTAACCCAAACCATTTGGGTTAAAAGTGAAAAACTGCGTTTAAAGCTTTTTTTCATTAACACTACAGTAGATCATTTTTTGTTTAATTAACAATGAAATCATAAACAATGGTGCTAAAAAAAGTCGAAGTAAACAGAATTTAGTTGGCTCTTCTGGAAAGTGAATTAAAACAAAGAGACTTTGAAAAGCAATGACAATTTCTAGAGGTATGAAGGTCAATACAATTTTTAAATGTGAAGAACACTTTGTTGAGTACTGAGAAGAGATGGTAATTTAAGCCACTCATGCTATTGCAAGCATTTTTTTGTTAAATTCCAAAGAAAATAAGAAGGTCGTTGGAAAAATTAACATTTTTTTTGAATTGTCATATGCGTAAGTCGTTTTTTTACAACTTTAATTCATCTTTAAACGAAACATTGTCATTGGTATTTAAATATTCGACATCTACTGAACCTGAGTCAGTTTCTTTTACAGATTCGCTCTTAACAATTTAACATCAAATTCGCCAGCGCAATATCATTGGAAATGTATTCTTGGTCTAAGTTGGCTGCTTTACTTAGCTTGATAGCTATAGCCTGTGAAGCTACACATGGTGGATCACATGGAGGATATGGAAAACAACCGTCCTATGGAGCCAATACAGGATCGAATTCCTATGGTAGTGCTGCAGGTCCAGCCTATGGTGCCCCTGCTAAACCGTCCTACGGAGCCCCAGCTAAACCATTCTATGGAGCACCTGCTGCCCCAGCCTACGGTTCCTCTGCTACATCATCCTATGCAGCCCCTGCTTCATCATCCTATGCAGCCCCTGCTTCATCATCCCATGCAGCCCCTGCTTCATCATCCTACGCAGCCCCTGCCTCATCATCCTACGCAGCCCCTGCTTCATCATCCTACGCAGCCCCTGCTACACCAAATTACGCAGCCCCCGCCGCAGCAGCCTATAGTTCCTCCGCCGCCTCAGCATCATCTGCTCCAGCCACAGCTCCAAAACTATATCCCGCTGCAGTTCCAGTAACCATTCCTGCTCTTCCTTGTCCCAAGAATTACATCTTCAGCTGCCATCCTCAGTTAAGAGCATTGCCCTGCTCGCCATATGCACATGCTAAAGTTGGTGCCTATTCGGAAAATGTTCCAGTATATGCAGCTCCTCCCCAGCAAGAGAAGGGTGGCTACAAAGATAATTAATATTTGATTTGATATAATTTTTTTAAGACTGATGTAATTAATGAAACAAAAGAGAATTGATACAAAAATTATTCTTGTTTGTCTTTGGAGCCAATCAATGAAATAGGGTTCGTTGTAGTTTTAAGAATCGAAATCCACTGTGCAAAATCCATCACTGTGACTACAGAGGAATTTTTGCTATTGGCTTTTTTAATTGCAAGACAAGGAATTGAGTTTTTCTGCCTCTATCTGAGGCAGAAAAACTTCAAACAGAAAGTTCACCACTTTCCTTGAAAATTCATTATTTTCAACTTTATCCATATTAATATCCAAATATGCGCCGATCTGGATCATATAAGGTTCAGGTGCCGGGAAGTCCTATATAAAAGTTACATTTTAAAATTTCAGTGAATTTGGGTAGTAAATGCGGCATTTATCAGCTTAAAACTCTAAGTCGACAGATCTGCCAATATGGCTGTATTATCCAAATATAGTCGGATGTGAACCACAATCGATTCGGACAACGGGTGTCCAAGTCCAACTCATTGTTTCAAATTTCAACGAAATCGGATAGTAATTGAGGTTTTTTTGCGATTAAGACCCTGAATCAATATCTGGGTCTTTATGGCAGCCATATGTGAATATGAACCATATTCATGTCTACAGGCCTTATACAACTTTCTGCTCCAATACCATGAATCGCCAGATCGGTCCATATAGCAGCTGTATGTAAGTTGGGTCTATATGAACCATATTCATTGCGGATATCGTACAACTAAGTACAACCTAAGTACAACTCGAGGAGGGATTTGAACCAGTCTGATACGCAGACGATGTTATAATACTTCTAAGGGGTAAGGATATGAACCAGCTAAGCAGAGGGGCCGAAAGGGTCTTGTTTATGGCATATGACTGGGCTAGACTCAGAGGTCTCAATGTTAACCCAAAGAAGATTGAAATATGCCAGTTACCTGGAAGCCGAAGCCGAGACGATTTCGATATCTGACAAGGTCAAATACTTAGGTGTGATCTTGGACAGGAAAACTGAATTGGAAGTGTCACATTCAGGTGCGTACTGAGAAGACTCACAGATGTTGGGCACTATGTAGATGGGCCATAGGCTCGAAATGGGTCCCGAATCCGAGGATAGTCCACTGGCTCTACAGGAGCGTGATTAGACCAATACTTACTTACGCCTCAGTAGTTTGGTGGACTGCTATGGAGAAAAAGTGCAATATAAGAACAATTTCAGAGAACATGTAATCTTGGCATAGGTGGAGCGATAAGGACCACGACCACTAGGGCACTGGAGACTATTCTAGATATCGGAACCATTGACATAGAGATTAGGTGTGTAGCATCTACTGTGGCTATGAGACTTAGGGCGATGGGAGAATGGATTGAGGATGGTAGGAGCTCATACCATCGCGGTATAATCGAGGCGACGATAGGAAACCTGGAAGGAAGGGAAGAGGTTACCGATCGGATACCTGAGATGAACCTCTAGGTCGAGTGCGCTGCACTGCTGCCAGCGGCGCAATCTTGGATTGACAGAACCCCAGTATTGCCATCTGGAAGATCATGTTACACTGTCATGTTACGCGGATGTATCGAAGCTAGAGGACAGAGTGAGTCTGGGAGTCTCCCAGGGACTGGGATCTGTTGTATACTGCCTGACCATAATGCGGTCCTGCAGGCGGAGATCCGGGCAATCTCGGAATGCGTGAGGTGGTGTGGTGCTAACGCGAGGACGTCGAGTGTGCACATCTTTACGGACAGTAAAATTTGCCATGAGGCCAATAACAACCAAGGCGGTAAGGTCTTGAGCAGTCTTGCAGTGTAAGAAGGAGATTAATACCTTCTCTGAGGATGGCAAAATTCGCATCGTTTGAGTGTTTGGCCATAACGGAGTAAGGCGGAATGAAAGGACAGACAATTTGGCGGTGAAGGCCAGAGGACTGCCGTCAACAAACTTGGTTAACCCGAAGCCTTGCAGGTCGAAGCAGTCCGAGTTAAGGGAGTGAGCGACGAATGCGCATGCAACATTGTGGAACAGCGGAACAGTCGGTAGGAGGGCGAAAATCCTATGGGGGGATCCAGATCGTGAGAAGACGAGGGTATTACTGAAAGGAAACAAGAAGGAGGGCAGTATAGCTAGTGGTATCATGATGGGACACTTAGGACTACGAGCGGAAAGTGATAGCATGTGTAGGACATGCGGGGAAGATGATGAAACGTTGGAGAATTTTCTTTGTCATTGCCCGGCTTTCGCGTCTAACAGATACCGGCAATTAGGTGGGGACACTATACCAGACATGAACCAATTTAGGGAAGAGGCATGAAAATCAATTAAAGATGTTGTAGGTAGCACGGAATTGCTAACTTAGATTTTATTTTTCGAGGTTTCTTTTTTTGTATGTAGAGCACACAACAAGCCGATACCTGGCCTAGACGTATGTCTATAGTGGTATGGGGCGGATTAATATCTGCACCCTCTTTTCAACCTAACATAACCTAGTACCACGCTGTTCCGAGTTTTAGCATAAGAGAACAAGAGATAAATCTTTTATGGATTTAAGACCCTAAATCGGCAGATCGGTCTATATGAGGCCTATATCAAGATATAGTCCGATATAGCCCATTTTCGAACTTATATGCCTATGAACAAAAAAAAGACAATTTGTGCAAAGTTTCAGCTCAATATCTCTATTTTTAAAGACTGTAGCGAGATTTCAACAGACAGTTAGACAGACGGACGGACATTGTTAGATCGTCTTAGATTTTTACGATGATCAAAAATAAATGTACTTTATAAGGTGGGAAATAGATACTTCAATGTGTTGCAAGCGGAATGACAAAATGAATACACTCCCATCCTACGGTGGTGGGTATTAAAACAAGTAAAAGTGTGTTAAGTCCGGCTGGGGCGACTTCTGGAATTGCTCCCTCTAGAGCACCAAGAAATCAAGACCCCTAATCGGTTTATATGACAGCTATATCAGCTTATGGACCGATTTGAGCAATTTTTAGCACAGTTGCTGAAAGTCATAATAAAACACCTGATGCAATATTTCAGCCCAATCGGATAATAATTGCGCCCTCTAGTGGCTCAAGAAGTCAAGACCCCAGATCGGTTTATATGGCAGCTATATCAGGTTATAGACCGATTTCAACTATTCCTAACACAGTTGTTGGAAGTCATAACAAAACACTTCAGCAACATTTCAGCCGAATCGGGTAATAATTGTGGCTCAAGACGTCAAGGTCCGAGATCGGTTTATATGGGAGCTATTTCAGATAATGCATTTTAGCCAAATCGGATAATATTTGCGCCCTCTATGGCTCAAAAAGTCAAGATCCTAGATCGGTTTATATGGCAGATTCAGGTTATAAATTGATTTGAACCATACTTAGCAATTGTGGGAAATCGCAACGAAACGCCTCATACAAAATTTCAGCCAAATCGGATAAAAGCCATCAAACGTTTTTGTTTCCATACCAAAACTCGTTTTTTATCTGCACTAATTGTTTTCTGTACTTAATTTATGTTTTTTCGGAGATAAATAAAAAGAACTAATAAAACAAAGAAAAATTATGCCGGCAATGGTAGCCATAATGACTGAAAAGGTTGTTTATATGATTTTTATACCCTCCACCATAGGATGGGGGTATACTAATTTCGTCATTCTGTTTGTAGCTACTCGAAATATTCGTCAGAGACTCCATAAAGAACATATATTCTTGATCATCATGACATTTTCTGTCGATCTAGCCATGTGCGTCCGTCCGTCTGTCTGCCGAAATCACGCCGAAATCAAACTTTCAAAGGAGTAAAGCTATCCATTTGAAATTTTGCACAAATACTTCTTATTAGTGTAGCTCGGTTGGGATTGTAAATGGGCTATATCGGTCCATGTTTTGATTTAGCTGCCATATAAACCGATGTTGAATCTTAACTTCTTGAGACAGTAGAGAACGCAATTCTCATCCGTTTTGTCTGAAATTGTGCATGAGGTGTTTTGTTATAACTTCCAACAACTGTGACAAATATGGTTCAAATCGGTCTATAACCTGATATAGCTGCCATTTAAACCGATCTTCAATCTTGACATCCTGAGCCTCAAGAGGGCCTCATTATTATCCGATTTGGCTGAAATTTTGTACAACGGTTTCTTTCATGACCTCCAACATACGTGTCAAATATGGTCTGAATCGGTCTTTAGCTTGATACATCTTCCCCATAAACCGATCCCCCTACTTTACTTCTTGAGCCAATAATAGGTCCAATTCTTATTCGATTTGGCTGAAATTTTACACATATACTTCTATTGTGGTCTCCAAAATTCAATTAGTAAAGCAATTCTTTCTTTTATCCTTGTTGTTGTCATTTTCCTCACTTTTAGCAGAGTTTTATTTTTTCGCCTATTTTTCTTCCACTTTTCGTCGACGTTTGGAAGAAAATTATTTTGGGTTTTATGGAAAATTTTTTTTCAACTGTGATGCATGTTATACGTGAATAGTGATTTTTTTCGTGAGTAGTGCGTGAGTAAAATTTTTACCAACGATGGGGCGATAATGCATCCCTCATGTACGCATCCAACAGTCGCTCAAGTGTCGGCCCATAAAAGGCGTATATATTGCCTGATGTCGACAAAAATTGGGACCGGGAGTTGTTTTAGGCTCCACGCTCGGCATCCTTGTGGGTATACATATAACTCTGTCTTTTTATACCCTTCATTAACTATACTAACTTCGTCATTCCAATGGAAACAGTTCGAAATATTTTTCTAAGACCCTATAAAGTATATTCGTGATCAACACGACATTTTAAGTCGATCTAGCCATGTCCGACGGTCTGTCTGTCGAAAAATATTGCTATAATAATGGGCTTGCGATTTTGCACTAATACTTCCCATTAGTATAGGTCGGTTGGGATTGTGAATGGGCCATATTGGTCCTTGTTTTGGTATAGTCCACATAATCCCATAATCCGATCTCCGATTATTATCTGATTTGGCTGAAATTTTTTACTATGATTTTTTATCAAAGGATGTGCCAAGTATGATTCGAATCGGCCTAAAATCTGATATACTGAAATTTTGCAGAACAATTCCTTTTATGACCTTCAACATACGTACCCAAAATGGTGTGAATAAGTGTGCAACCTAATATAGCACCCATATAAACCAATCTCACGATTCTACTTTTTGAACCCCTTTAGGCCAGCAATCGGAGGCCACCATAGCGCAGAGATTAGCATGTCCGCCTATGACGCTAAACGCCCTGGTTTAAATCCTGGCGAGACCATCATAACATTTTCAGCGGTGGTTATCCCCTCCTAATTCAGGCGACATTTGTGAGGTACTTTGCCATGTAAAAACTTCTCCTTAAAAGAGTTGTCGCACTGCGTCACGCCGTTCGGTTTCGGCTATAAAAAGAAGGTTCCTTTTCATTGAGCTTGAACTTGAATCGAACTGCACTCATTGATATGTGAGAAGTTTGCCCCTGTTCCTCAATGGAATGTTTATGGTCAAATTTGCATTTGCATAGGCCGGCAATCGCAAAGCAATTCTTAACCATTATCCTTTGTTTGCCTATAATAATATTCCGTGTAAAGAACTTCACAAATGCGAACAATGATGGAGGGTATATAAGATTCGGCTCGGCTGAACTTTGTACGCTCTTACTTGTTAAGTATTACGTCTAGTTGGTTTTATTTCCACTATAGTTGTATTTCATTGGATCAAATCGCTTGCACTGCTTCTCAGTCGGGGCAGAGATGACAATGAACAGTAGCAAGTTTTGCTAACCAAAGCGAGTTGTCACAAAATGTCGTATTACGTAGTAGTCTGTCAGGCTCAACAATAACAATTGCTATATTGATCGATATAGAGTATCATATTGAAAATTTGATGTCTGTCAAAATGCTAACGGCATTGTTTAACAACATCCTAAAATGCTGAGTAGAATAAATTCTTGTTAAACCTACCTCAAGCAGACTTTCTTGTCTGACTTTGGAGAAAAAACAGAAACATCAACGACTGGTAGGGTGGGTGTGTTTATTTATTTTTTTTTTTGGAATGAACCATCTCTACGATTTTCCCACGTTTTTGTTTAAGCTCATGATATTTTTCACGAAAATAGCAAAAGAACCTAAGACTAGGCGTTTAGTGAACATTGTATTAGAAGAGAAATCTGAGATGTAACGGAAATGCTTAAAGATGAAATCGTGATCTTAACACGTCTCTGTGTGGTATTTAAACACTAAGCTTTGGAATTGAAAATTTAGTTACTTGAAAAAAATTCGACATTGACCAGCGCCGGCACGAGATGATATTGTGGACGTTAATAGTTGGAAGTTTAGCAGCCATAGGGCCTGCAAATGGTTATGAAGACAATTATGTGATTGAAGGTAGTGATCAGTATGAAATTGTGAATTACGATAAAGCAACAACGCCATCTTATGGATCACCCGCTGCATTGGTCTATGGCATTGACAGTCATACATTTTCGGATGGATCCAATAAGGATGCTGCTCCTGCCACCCGTTCATATGGGGCGGAGGATGTTGTGGATGAAAATTATGATATGGGCGCAGCAAAGAGCAATTTTAATGCTCTCTCTGGGGGTTATCCTTATACAGACATGTCTTCTTATGCTGCTGTAAACCCGGACTTAATTGACTTCAAGTACGAGAATGGCTACCATCCATATATTGCCTCTGCTGATAGCAGCCCAAACTCTGCTTCTTCATACAATAATGCTGAAAAACATTTATCAATAAATATTCCTGCAACATATGCGCATGACCCCACTAAAGGTGATTACAAAGTATCTCAAAAAGTTCCCTTGAGATATATCAACAAATCAGCTGGTGGTGCCAATGAAGCATACAATGCTGCAGTCTTATCATCTCACAGCGATGCTCCATTCTATAAACCTTCTGCTTACGTATCTTACCGTTCCAATACTGCTCCAACACACAATACTGCTCATGGGACTTCACCGTACAGTACATCGTCTACCTCATCGAATACGATCTCTTCAGCTCGAAATGTTCCAGCTTTTCCATCCAGCAGCTATTCTAGACCTTATAGTGCTCCAGCAGGTCCCTTGTATGAAACATCATCTAACGTTCCATACACTGCTCCATCGACTTATACATCTCCACCTATTGCTTATAATACTCAAGCCTCTGTAAATGCCTTCAATAATGCTCCTGCTGCTACATTGCATAGTAACCATGGTGTACCCTTGTATTATGATCAAACCAACAGCGCCACTCCTGTTCTGCCTTATATTCCTCCCGCTGAGCCTCTGCATATGATGCCTCTTGCTTCAACCTACAGCAATTCCGCAGTTTCAACCCCTAAAGGATCGGCTGGACCCTCTTATAAAGTGATTTCAAAAAGTGCCAACTATAATGCCCCGGATTCTTCAATGTTGTATGGTCCCGCTCCTACACTGATTTATGGTCCCCATACTTCTACGGCTTCCAGTTCATACAGTGTTCCCACCCACTGGCATTCAAAAACATATTCATCTGCAGCTGGTCCAACATCTACACCCAATGTATCTGCAATCTCTTCTCACGCATCAGAGAATGTTAACAATCCCACCACATATGTTTCATATGGCGCAGGTGCAAATCTTCCAATTGAAATCAATGCATCATCAGGCACCTACAATATTTCCACCTTTCCATCCCAGTATACTGCTACTGTCTCATCAGGATCATCTGCTGAAGTTGGAAATCTATTTACTTACAGCAAGCCCTTAGTCTATACAAATGGAACCTACGAAGTCTCGACATCTGGACAAAGTACTTTAACAGTTGTATCTTATAACAATCCTGACGATGTGGCACCAACACAAAGTTTATATCAAGGATTGGATGCTTCCAATCAAAGTGATGGTGGTGGCTCAAGTACAGAAGACAGTGCTCCTTCTTCGATGTTTAACAGTGCTGACTTCTATACTTCTAAAAATGTTAAAAGTGCTCAGCCGGATGAAGTCACAAAATCCAATGATACCAAGGATTATCTCGCCCGTATCGCATATTTGTATGGGGCCAGTGGGGGCTACTCTACATCATCAAATTTAAGCGACACAAAATCACCATTTTACAATGAACCAAAAGAAAATAGTTATCGTAATAGTAGTGTCTTAGGTCATGATGATTCAAAAGAAATTTCTTCCGAAGAGCCAAGTAGGAATAAAAGCCAAGCGGTCAGCAATGTTTCTTCTCAAAGTTCTAAAAGTGAGCAAGCGTCATTAACGAAGCCTCCATCATATGACTCAACTCAATCATGGACTCAGGCATCTAATGTACCTTTATATGGGACATACCGTACATCAGCAGCCGGGAATCCATCAATGAGTTACCAAGAAAGTAGTGCATCAGCCCATGATAAACTAAAAGAAACTACTCCCGGAGCACAAAGAGGATTTAAATACCAAGTGCCCACCGATGTGGCTACTCAAGGATACAGATTACATGATTCATCATATGATTCCTCACAAACAGTCCATGATAAGCTAAAAGAAGTTTCTTATGGAGTGCAAAGTGGATTTAATAACCAAGAGTCTGCCAGTGTTTCTACTCAAGCATCCCAAAGAGTTCAACCCACATTTACAAAGTCACTGTCATATAAATCATCACATACAGGGTCTCAAGGATCTAACCTTGCTTCGCATGGAGCATACTGGACTTCGGCTGGCAAACCCTATATGAGTAACAACCACTTAGTACATGATAAACCAAAAACAGTTTCGTTCAAAGTGCAAAGTGCAATAAATAACCAAGAGTCTAGTGATTCTACTCCACAAAATGTTGAACCCACCTTGACCAAGTCCACTTTATATGATTCATCACAAACCAAAACTTATGAATTTAATTTCGCATATCCTGCTTTAACTGCCAATACTCCTAGGAGTTACTATGACAGTAGTGCCTCACAACATGAAGATCCAAAAGAAGTTTTGTCAAAATTTGAAAGTGGATTTAAGTATCAAGAATCTAACGGTTCATCTTCTCAAAGTGCTTCATCCCACTATGTCAAGACTTCCTCATATGATTCGTCACCAACAGGCTTTCAAGGATCTAATGATGGTTCCAATGGGGCATATGCTGCTTCAGGTGGTAAGCCTCATGGCAATGATAAGCCGGAAAGAGTACCTAGTCCACTTAATAACCAAGAGTCTAGCGATGTTTCTTCTCAACCATCCACAAGTGTTCAAGCGTCAAAGTCCCCTGGCACTCAAGAATCATATATTGCTTCCAGTGGGGCATGGGCAGTTGGTGGTGATTATAATTGCAATAATTTACGAACCAATATCAGCATTGTATTGCCAAATAGTACTACTATCAGCACTACAGCTTTGCCCATTACCAAACAATATGGGGAAAGTACTTTAAAGCCTGCCTATGACTCCAAAGATGATACAAGTTCTTTGGCTTATACCACTACTGTCACTCCTTCAATTAACTCTTCAACTGAGAAATATGAGAGAATTTTTTGTGCGTCTGCCGCCAAAAACTATGGGCAAGCTACATATTCCTCCAAAGCTATTAACTCTAAGGAAAATTCTCATTATAGCACTCCCGTTGTTCCCACCGCTTCTTTAACAGGTGGGGATTATAGTTGGGGTTTTCCTCCCTACCATTCCAATGTTCAAGGCCCGGCAGCGTATAAGTTTCCTCCAAGAGCTCCTTCTCAGGAATCTGCAAGCCATAGTTTGCCATTCCCAGCCTATCATGCAAATGGTCAAATCCCTCTACAATATAAGTTTCCTGGAAGTTATTCTTCATATGATTACCCTTCATATCCTTTATACACTACCAAAAGATATGATCCTTTTTACAATGGCCAATCTCAAGGTAGTTATGTTGATGCCATGCCTCCATCTTACCTTCCAAATCAGTCCCCCAAAAGCTATGTTGCACCAAACTCAGTCGGCTATGAAACTCCTGGCGCAAGATATGTGAGAGGTGTTCAAAATTACGAATCATTAATAGGTTCTGAACAATTTTTTATGAGTAATATATCACCTCATATACATGGCAATGAAGTGTCTTATATACCAACGACGCCAATTCTTCAATCTACTGTTCCTCTGCCATCGGCTGTTCAATACCCGCCTCCATTCTATCCCACTAGCTTACCTCCGACTTCTTTAACTCCTGTTTCTTTGCAGCCAGGTTATAGTGTTCCAGTTTTCCCATATTTCATGCCTCAAGCTGCCATTTCTACCAGGGAGTATGTACGCAGAGACCCAGCTGGGTTTTACAACGATGAAGAACAACATCTCTACTCGCCTGCATACTCGCCTGGCTACAGAAATCATGACTATGCTGTACCTTCTCCGCCTGAGGTTGGATACAGGGATTACCGAAATTATTATTAGTATAGTTTAGGTTTGCAATAAACTTATGTTAGGTTTGCAATAAAACTTAGTTAAATAAGTTATGCCCATTGAGGATATGGCGGTTATATTTTTGGTTCAATACCAAAGCCTGAAGTGGGAAACGGGCTTTGGCATTACCCTAAAAATTCATAACATCTCTACATTGGTAAACCGCTATATTTGTATCTTTCGAACCGTTCGTTGAAAGTGCAAAAATTGGACTTCTCTAGTTTATTGTTCAAAAAAAAGTATGAAGTGATATTTTAGGACTGCATATGCATTCATCAGTAGTGTGAATTTGGCAAAAATCGGGAGTTTCATATAAGAAAAAGCATGACTTGGTCATATGTTCCTCTTCTTACTTAATGAGAAGAAGATGGTTATATTAATTTGACTTGGTCATCGTACACTAAGATAGGAATAAACCTTATATGTACCTTCAATTGAATCTTTAGTTTAGGTTATAAATAGAAAATTTAATTTCTTATGAGCAAAAAGTGGGGATTCGGTGTTGGAAAAATTATTTAGAAAGCATGGACTACAAATGTTTTTCTAATGAAATATTTAATATATTTATAAATAGCAAATCAAAACTAGATTCCAAAAAATTTTGGAGTTTTTATTCGTTCATATTGCGATGTAAAAAAATGAAGTCACAGTATTAAATTTAGCTACATTAAGAATATTTTTTTTCGATATGTTTTATTGTATTTGATTGTTATAAGAATAATGACACATTTTATATTTAATGTAAAAATTATGATTTAAATAAAACATAAAAATTCTGACATTTAATTTTTAATTGAAAAATTTTATACCCTCCGCCATAGGATTTAAATGAAATTTTTTTTCTAAACTAATTTTAATGAAATTTTTTTAAAGACAATATTTGGCACGAATTTCGGTCTTGGGTCGTAGGTCCGCGATAAGACGGGATTTTGTGATATTCGTACGTTTTGGTATTAAAATGTACGAAATTGTGGCTTTTTACCCAACGCGAACTGATAGGGCTTGAATTATGATTTTGGGCTCAAGTTAAAGAGCGTTTCGAAAGAATAAGATTTGTTGACAAAAATTTCCCAAAATCGTGCCGGATGTGGGAAAAATAGAACGTTTAGTAACGCAATTGGTACTTTTTGGTACCATGTTTATAAAATTGAGCTAGATGCCCAACAAAACATTTTTCCTGTCGTGCAAGCAATACGAAAATATTCTAGCATACTAATGCGCATTTTAAATGCTCAATAAGTATGCATGAAACTATAACATAATGTAAAGTAATATTCTTTTAAATTTTTACAGAAAAATATGGTTTTAACATACTTTTGTGCAGTAATCTATCACATAGGGAATGCATGAAACATGACTTCAAAGTATGGTAAAGACGAATTTGTTTTGCATCCATATTGCTTCTGATCAGCAGTTGTGTATGTTAATAAAGTTTTGAGCTCATTGAACGAAGATCAAGTACGAAAGCTGAAAATTGGTGCGATCTTTATACGCGTGCTTTAAAGAAAGTTTAGTATCTTCAGTTGAATTTGCGAACTCGGACAAAAAGGTTATTGCTCGTGTTGTGTATTTTCTTTTGTTGTTGTTTTATACTTTTTGGCGCAGTATTCATAAAAGATTTTGGACTGAAATCAAATTAAAATACTTTTATTTTGTTTCATTTATTTTTTTTAATTAATTACTAAAAAACGCCATCTGAGTCTGAGCTTTGTATGTCAATGAAAATTTTTTGAAATAACACACTGCGTTAAGTTAGACCGGGCCGAACTTTGGATACCCACCACCACGGGTATGTATGTAAACCACTCGTAAAAATCCGGTGAAAAAGGCATACCTTATGTCCCTTAGCAGCTATTGGGTTGCCCAAAAAGTAATTGCGGATTTTTCATATAGTCGGCGTTGACAAATTTTTTCACAGCTTGTGACTCTGTAATTGCATTCTTTCTTCTGTCAGTTATCAGATGTTACTTTTAGCTTGCTTTAGAAAAAAAGTGTAAAAAAGTATATTTGATTAAAGTTCATTCTAAGTTTTTTTTTTTAAAAAATGCATTTACCTTTTTTTAAAAAAATCCGCAATTACTTTTTGGGCAACCCAATATATCGAAATATTTTCCGATTTGGACCAAATTCTAATAAATACAAGTCATTGTTCCATTGTGTATAAAACCTAAAACTAAAAATTAATCCATCTTAACCATATACTACACAGAAGTCGAAAAACCTAACATAAGTCACTGTGTCAAATTTCAGTGCCTTTCGTATGGCAGCCATATTCGAATCTGGACCGATCTGAGCCAAATTGAAGAAGAATGTCGAGGGGCCCAATACAACTCAATGTCCCAAATTTCGGCGACATCGGACAATAAATGCGCCTTTTATGGCCCCAAAACCTTAAATGGAGAGATCGTTCTATATGACAGCTATATGCAAACCTTGATCGATCTAGGCAAATTGCAGAAATATGTCGAGGGGCTTAACCTTACTCACTGTCCCGAATTTCGGCGACAACGGAAGATAAATGCACCGTTTATGGGCCCAAAGCCATAAATCGAGAGATCGGTCTATATGGCAGCTTTATTCAAATCTGGACCGATCTGAGCCAAATTGAAGAAGGCTGTCGAAGGTCCTAAGACAACTCACTGTTTCAGATTTCGGTGACATCGGACTAAAAATGCGCCTTTAATGGGCCCAAAACCTTAAATCGAGAGATCGGTCTATATGGCAGCTATATCCAAATCTGGACCGATCTGATCCAAATTAAAGACGGATTTCAGAGGGCCTAACACAACACATTGTCCCAAATTTCAGCAAAATCGGATAATAAATGTGATTTTTATGGGCTTAAAACCCTAAATCGGCGGATCGGTCTATATTGGGGCTATATCAAGATATAGTCTGATATAGCCCATAATCAAACTTGACCTGGCTAGATCGTCTTAGATTTTTACGCTGATCAAGAATATATATACTTTATAGGGTCGGAAATGGATATTTCGATGTGTTGCAAGTGAAATCACTAAATGAATATACCACCACCTTTGGTGGTGGGTATAAAAACATTTATTTTTTGGGACATTAGTCGCAGAAAGGCAAATTAAATTTGTGCTTCTAATGTTCCATTTTTGATGTTAAACAATAAGCGCATTTTGGATCTTTAAACAATCGCATTTAAGGGGGACATCGCCCACAAACATCATGCATGTCGGAAGCAACTGCGTATGCCACTATTGCATCCAGGGATGCAATATTTTCTGCTGGGGAGCTTTGAATTTTTGGAATTAAGTATACCATGGCAACCTAAATTGGCCTAATGAGTTTTGGGACTTTTGGACATATAAAAACAAAAAAGTACCAAAAAAGGTACAAAATAGGTGAACTTTGCATAGGGCGAACGGTAGAGCCTCGAAATTTGGCTTAAATGATTGTTGTTGCAAAAGGGGAATGATAGAACTAGAGCTCTGAAATTTAACATCTAGATTCTACTAATAAATATATGTTGGCTGAATAAGTGATTTTTCAACAAATCATACATTTTAGTACCAACAAGTAAGAGCGTGCTAAGTTCGGCTGGGCCAAATCTTATATACCCTCCACCATGGATCGCATTTGTCGAGTTCTATGCGCGGAATCTCTTTTTAGGCAAACAAAGAATATTGAGTAAGAACTGTTATGCCAGTGGAGCTATATCAAGTTATAGTCCGATTCGGACCATAAATGAATGCTGAACATTGTAGAAGTCATTGTGTAATATTTCAGTTCATTCCAATATCGGGAGATCGGGTTAAGTCGATCTAGCCATGTCCGTTCGTCTGTCCGTCCGTCTGTCGAAAGCACGGTAGCATTCGAAGGAGTAAAGCTAGTCGCTTGAAATTTTGCACAAATACTTTTTATTAGTGTAGGTCGGTTGGGATTGTAAATGGGCCAAATCGGTCCATGTTTTGATATAGATGCCATAAAAACCGATCTTGGGTCTAGGCTTCTTGAGCTTCTGGAGGGTTCATTTCTTATCCAACATGGCTGAAATTTTGCCCCTAAACTGAATTTCATTTCCGTTGGGAATAAAGAACGAATTTGATATCTATTTTCAGTGCAAAGTGACGGTGGCCGCCCCAGTCCCAAAACACCCTCCAAACAGTTCCTATTTACCGGCCATGGTAATATGGGGTTCAAATTAAAGGGACTTGGAAGAGCAGCACGAATTTGATATCCATATTTCAGTTGAAATGTCTGAGGTGCCATTCCTCTCCTAATGAGAACATTACCACCAAGAATCGAGAATGGGCCAAATTCTCACACATCAATGAGTGTTTTCCGATTCAAGTTTAAACTCAATGATAAGGGACCTTTTTTTATAGCCGAGTCCGAACGGCGTCCCGCAGTGCGACACCTTTTTGGGGAAAATTTTTAAAATGACCATGCATTGCATTGTACCTCGCAAATGTCGCCAACATTAAGAGGGGATTAACAACGCTTTATCCGATGTTCTCGCCAGGATTCGAACGCGTTCAACGTCACAGGCTACAATGGCACGAATTCGATATTCGCAATCAGGGCGAAGTGTCCCCACCCAAAACAGATATTAGAGAGTTAAAGAAGGCGCAGCGGAGCGGTCCCGGTTCGGCTAGTTTATTATCAAAATACAATCTATTCCCTGCAGCTGTGATGAGATATGTAGTTCGACTCAAAAATATCTCCTGATTCGGCTAAGCCATGTCCACCAGCACCTTCAAAATTTCAGGCGAATCGAGTAAAAATTGGGACCTCCAGAGGCTCAGAAAGTCAAATAGGGAGATCGGTTTATATGGCAGCTATATCAGCTTATCAACCGATTTAGACCATACTTGGAACAGTTGTTGGAAGTCATACCAAAACGACATATGCAAAATTAGAACCAAATTGGATACGATTTGCGTCCTCTTGAAGCCCAAAAAATCTATTTGAGAGGTTTATTTGGTGGCTATATGAGGTTATGGATTGATTAAGACCATACTTGGCACAGTTGTTGGAAATAATACCAAAACACCACGTTTAGAATTTCATACTAATTGGATAAGAATTGCACCCTCTAGAATCTCAAGAAGTCAAGACCCACGATCGGTTTATATGGCAGCTATATCAAAACATGGACCGATTCGTCCCATTTACAATCCCAACCGACTTACACTAATAGGAAGTATTAGTGTGCACCTTCGAAAGTTTGCGTAGTTTCGATAAGCAGACGGACGGACGGATATGGCTACGTCGACTTAAAATGTCATGACGATCAAGATTATATATGCTTTACGGGATCTTAGACGTATATCGAAAATAGTATACCACCATCCTATGGTGGTGGGTATGCGTTTCTCTATTTGCAAAAATGTGTTTTCCCTTATTGGATGTGATTGTCTAGTCTACATAGCTAAAGCATTTCTTTAAATGTTAACATTGGGTTTACGGAAAAATAATACCTACATTTAAATATTTTCGTCAGTCAATGCAAAAAAAAAAAATTGAAAATAACATACAAAAAGAAAGAAGCAAATAAATCTCATGAGACAATATCAATATGACTGAGCCCATATAAAGATTAAAGTAAGGAATTTAGGCCAGCATATAGGTTTTTGGGTCAATAACGCTCTTGCCAATTTGCAAATTAAGCAATAATTTAATGGAACAGCAACAGAGGCTGGCGTTTACACTTGCATTCAGTATGGTGCATTTTAGAAATGGTATTTATTAAACGTTGCAGAATTGAAAAAAATATTCAGTTGTCTTTTGAAATTCATCGTTAATTATAGTACTAGAAAAAAAAAGCTCAGTGCAATATGAAATCCCTTAGCCTGCTTTTAGTTGCGTTCTTCAGTCTCTTGGCTGTCTGCAACGCTTCATGTGGTCCTGCTGCTCCAGTCGCTGCGTATTCTCCTGTTACATTTCCCGCTCCTCCCTGCCCGAAAAATTACATCTTCAGCTGCCAGCCTCAACTACGGCCACTTCCCTGTGCTCATCCACCTGCTGCTGCTGCTGGTGATTATGGCAGTGCTGGTTCTTACACAGGTCAATTGCCAGTTTACGCCCTGCCACCCTACAATTACGGAGTTAAGCCCTACCAAACTGAGAAATAGAAGCTGAAGATGGAATAAACTTAACGGAAAATACTAAACAAATTTGTTTTTATTTTAATATACTGTATTGGAAATATAGAAACGGTGGGTCAAATTTTATCTGAAAGGGTTAAAAATATCTTACAATTTAAAAGTGATTCTACCTCGACCAACAGAACAATCGTGGCAAATCGGCCGGGCCGAATCTTATATTCCCTCCACCATGGATCGTGTTTGTCGAGTTCTTTTCCCGGCATTTCTTCTTAGGCAAAAAAGAATAAAAGAAAAGATTTGCTCTGCAATTGGAGCGATATCAAGATATGGTCCGGTTCAGAACACAATTAAGTTATATGTTGGAGACCTGTTTAAAATTTCAGCCAATTCGAATGCAAAATTTCAGCCAAATCGGATAGGAATTGCGCCCTCTAGAAGCTTAAGAAGTCAAGTCCCCAAATCGGATTATATGACAGCTATAACAGGCTATAAACCGATATGACTCATACCTGATACAGTTGTTGGATATAATAACCAAATACTTCGTGCAAAATTTTATTTTTTCATTCAAATCATATAAGAATTGCGCCCTCTAGTGGCTCAAGAAGACAAGATTCAAGATAGGTTTAAATGGCGGCTATATCAGGTTATTGACCGATTTGAAGCTAACTGGTACAGTTATTGGAAGTCATAGCGAAACACGTCGTTCAAAATTTTATTCCAATCGGATAATAATTTCGCCCTCTAGAGGCTCAAGAAATCGAAACCCATGATCAGTTTATATGGCAGCTACATCAAAACATGGACCGATAGGACCCATTTACAATCCCAACTGACTCTCATGTATGGTTTCGTTATCTGAATGATTCTTTATGGATACCAAAGAATCATTCAGATTCCGATACCATACTGAAGCTACGTTCGCTACTTTCGAGAAAGCATATCTTCCTTGTTGACAACGGAACAAGTTGGTTTGGCAACGAAACAAGTTGGTTTGGCATTGATCCCTCCATGCCTGTCTTCATCCTTACAATCGGAGGAGGTCTTGGCAATTCCATAAGTACGTTTGAGTATAGCGATTACAGTCATCAAATCGCGTACATCACATGTTTCACCTCTTCGGCTCCCTAATGAACAACAAATGCAAATTGCAAATTTTGCCCATGAACATCCCACTAAGAAACAGGGGCAAACTTCTCACATATCAATGAGTGCAGCCCGATTTAAGTTTTAAGCTCAATGATAAGGGGCCACCTTTTTATAGCCGAGTCCGAACGGCGTGCCGCAGTGCGACACCTCTTTGGAGAGAAGTTTTACATGGCATAGTACCTCACAAATGTTGCCAGCATTAGGAGGAGAAAACCACCGCTGAAAAATTTTTTTTCGCCAGGATTCGAACCCAGGTGTTCAGCGTCATAGGCGGACATGCTAACCTCTGCGCTAGGGTGGCCTCCCCTCTTGTTACCAACAGCCATCCTCAAATCGACGTCTTTTGCTTCATTAACGATGGTTCTTGGGCCCGCAATACCATTTCTCGCCTTAGTGCTTTTGGGGATGGAATGTTCCCCAATTCAGTATGTTCGCAATATTTGGATAACTGTTGAACCGTTGCCTAATTAAGATATCAACCAACGGGGGTAGACTGCCTAGGTGCCATTCCCCTAGCCCAATTTGGGAAGCCTTTTATATATTTGGTGAAAGAGTTTTGGGATCCGTTCCACCAAGCCTTTCCAAAAATTTGAGAGCAAGGCACCTTTTATAAGTTTTTGCCAGAGAAGGCCTATAGCCGAATCAAATTGCCGGACTGTTAAAATATTTATCAAAAATGTTTACAATACAAGATTTTGAATAGTATTTGAGAACCTTCTGCAGCACAACTTTTTGACCAACAACACAAACATTTCCAACAACTACACGCATGTAATATTTTATTGAATTTTTAATAAATCAAACTTTAACAGTGACATCCATCGAGGTTTACTTGAATGCTATGAAATGGTTGAGGCAAATCGTACAAAGGATACTGGTGAGAATGAGCACCAACAGCGGCCGCAGGTGCACAGGCAAAGGGACTCAGATTGGGTTGACAGCTAAACAGGTAATTCTTCGGGCAGGGATGTGCAACCATTGGCAAATTTACTGCTCTCCCATTGACCAAAGCGTTAGTAGTACAGGCACCAACAAAGATTAAAACGATTGACAAGAGCTTCATTTTGAGGATGAACTGATGACCACTGATGAGTATGGTGTGTGTGTTGCAATTTAAAATTAAACTGATTGATCTGCCATGGTGGCCACATTATTAAATAGTGAATTAAAAAGTGCAGACTGAAATTTGTAACACTTTTCTATAGTTTTCCTTCAAAAAGCAAAAATGTGTAACACTTTTCTTTGGTTCAAGTGATTCAGTGGAAAACTTGGCCACTGCATGTATGAAAGGGGTCAAGATTAATATGGAAACCTAGAATTTCAGTGTAATTTGAGTAACTCTTTGCAATTTAAACGATTTTACAATGATCAATTTTGTGTGTGCTTATGGCCAACTATTTTTATTGGCTGCATATTTAATACGCTAGATAACGGAAAAAGATACAAGTTTGAATAACTTACGAGGGTCGTTTTTTATATTTCGCGTTGGGCAACATTAAAAATTGGAAATCATTTTGCGAGTTTTCAAAACAATTTCCATAGGTTTAATACTCTTAAATCAATTTGTCCCATGTGCCATGGCAGCACAGGGCTACAGACTTATAATACAGCATACATTTAAAAAATTTCAAGGGAACCCGTAGCAATAGAGTTTGGGTACTATATTTATACCGTCCCACGAGCTTAAGGACACATTTTGTTCTTCTTAAATATCACCTAATTCTTTTCTACGCCGTGCCTCTTTATAAATTAAAGTCTGATCCTTAAGCTGATAAGCTTTTGCAAGAGATAGATCCACATCTCTTGCAAAAGCTTATCGTATACAAAGGAAGGGTCCAAATGTCTTCTGGTTCTTCCTGTATGCCCCCCATGTATTTCTGCTAGCCGCTCCGTGCCACTATGTCATGTGTACTTGTGCTCTCTAAATACTAACAAAATAAAGCGTGCTAAGTATAGCCTCTACCATGGATCGCATTTGTCGAGTTCTTTTCCCGGCATCTCTTTTTACGCAAACAAAGGATAAAATAAAAAAAAAAAAATATGCTATTGGAGCTATATCAAGTTATGTTCCGATTCGGACCATAATCGAATTGAATATGGAGACCGTAGTAAAAGTCAGTGTGTAAAATTTCAGCCAAATCTAGTAAGATTTGCGCCCTTTAGGGGCTGAAGATGTAAAAAAGTGAGATCGGTTTATAGGGGAGCTGATCCAGGCTATGAACCGATTCAGATCACATTCGACACGTATGTTGAAGGTCATGGGAGATGCCGTTGTATTAAAATTTCAGCCAAATCGGATAATAATTGATCCCTTTAGGGGCTTAAGAAGTCACAATCCCAGATCGGTTTATATGGCAGCTATATCACATTTTCGACCGATTTGAACCATATTTGGAACAGTTCGTGAAAGTCATAAAATTGGAGTTAAGAGTTATATTAAGTGATAATAAAACACCTCATGCAAAATTTCAGCCAAATCGAATAGGAACTGATCCCTGCAAAGGCTCAAAATTGGATAAGAATTGCGCCCTCAAGTGGCTCAAGAAGTCAAGACCCGAAATCGGTTTATATGACAGCTCTATCATATTATGGACCGATTTGAACCATACTGTGCACAGTTAATGGAAGTCATAACAAAACAAGTCATGCAAAATTTCAGCCAAATCGGATAGGAATAGTAGAGGCTCATGAAGTCACGACCCAAGATCGACCCCTCTCCACAAGCCCTATACATGCTATCACCTTCGCGCCTATTCTGCATAAGGGCGCTAAGAGCGCTCGTTGTTCTATGTGCCCGTTATGATATCGAAAAGTAAACTGATCGCATTCTTACCTCATTTCATAACCTCGTCTTCCCACGATCCGGAGCTCTCCATAGGATTTGTTCGTCCTAAGGACCACTTTACTGATCCGCAGTACCACATGCGCGTTCGTCGAACATGCTCGGACTTCTTCGGCCCGAAAAGCTTCGCATTAACCAAATTTACTGGCAGCAGTCACCTGGCCTTCGCGGCCAACTCGTCAGGACTATCGTTCCCCGTTACTCCGCTATGGTCCGCCAAGCGATGCGGATCTTGCCATCCTCAGAGAAGGCAATTATCTCCTTCGTACACTCCAAGGCAGATCGTGATCTCACCGCCCTGGTTGTTACAGCCCCGATGGCCAGTTTACTGTACGCAAAGATGTTCAGACTTGAAGTCCTCCCGTTACCACCATACCAACTCACTCATTCCGTGATCTCCAGGATCTCCGCCTGAAGGATCGTGTTATGGTCAGGCAGTCGGATACAGAAGCTCATGTTCGAGTCCTGCGTCCTCATTTTTGTTCCCACTATTGAGCCGCAAGGTGTTGGAACGTCGCACGCAGAGAAGGCTTGCATCAACTAATCAACTAGCGGCTTGCATCAACTACAACCGACTCGTGCCGAGGCATCGGAGAGGAGTTGCTTGTGAACAGCTTCTGTAAACACTAGCTGGCTTATACTTTGCACAACTAACTCACCACCTTGGTCTTAAAATTGAATCTATATGATAGCACTACTTTGCACTAGTAATGACGCCAGAACGTTCGACATTGGAGAAAATTAGAGAGATCGACCGCCAAACCCATCCGCCACCTAAGGACGTGCCCTGTAAAACTTGGAACTCTCTCTAACTAACCAATGAGCTTTTATCCGTCAGTGAAGCATGCAGCTTCATATAGCAATAGCAGAGTTCCGTCTATCCAAAACGTGCCGCTAGAAGCAGTACCTCGCTCTATACCTTAAATACCGTCTCAGATATCCGATCCCAAATCTCTTTCTATCCAACCAAGTTTCCTTTCTTCGCCTCGCATATTTTTGTACCCACCACCGAAGGATGGGGGTATATTCATTTTGTCATTCCGTTTGCAACACATCCGACCCTACAAAGTATATATATTCTTGATCAGCGGTAAAAATCTAAGACGATCTAGCCATGTCCGTTCGTCTGTCTGTTGAAATCATGCTATGCTACAGTCTTTAAAAAAGAGCCGAAACTTTGCACAGATTCGTTTTTTGTATATAAGCAGGTTAAGTTTGAAGACGGGCTATATTGGACTATATCTTGATACAGCCCCCATATAAACCGATCCGCCGATTTAGGGCGTTAGGCCCATAAGAGCCACATTAATTATCCGATTTTTCTGAAAATTGAGACAGTGAGTTGAATTAGGCCCTGAAATATCCTTCTCTCATTTGGCCCTGATCGGTCCAGATTTTGATATAGCTGCCATATAGAACGATCTCTCGATTTAAGGTTTTGGGTTCATAAAAGGCGCATTTATCGCCGAAATTTAGGACAGTGAGTTAAGTTAAGATCCTCGACATATTTCTGCAATTTGGCCTAGGTCGATCAAAATTTGCATATAGCTGCCATATTGACCTATCAGTTCTCACATCGCTATAAGTCTCATAGCCACAGTGGCTGCTTCATATTAAATCTGTATATCTACGGGTCGGATTAGTAGAATAGTCTCCAGTGGCCAAGCAGGCGTGGTCCTCATTGCAATGATTATGACAAGACATCATGTTCTGTGAGCTATGTCTTTGTGTTGCACTTTTCCTCCGTAGCCGTACATCAAATTATAAGACCTCAAACACAATGATAGTATAGTCTAATCACGCTTCTGTAGAATCGGGGGACTATACATACACCCAAGTATCAAAATCGAAACGTGGCGAGTCAAATGCGACCACCTTCGCCTTCTTCGTAAACGGGCATATCTCGATCTTCTCTGGCCTTAGACTTTGAAAATCTGATTCGGACTCCTATTACTTAGAAGTGTTAAAACATCGTCTGAACTATTTGACAGTGAATTATACTCTCCACTGTCGGAAGGGTCATGGTTCAAGACCCCGCTGGAATCCCGGAAATAAGTGGCGTTTTAAGTCAATTTCAAGCTTTCGTAGAGTTTGAGTTCTTGAAACATCTTTTTTTTTTACATTCCTACAAATATTGTTCTCTTATAAAAAGAACTTCCACAAAACCAGTGCTGATGACCTACAATAGTATATTTGTGCTGATTCATGGAACATTTTTTTGCTAAACATGGTGTGTGACTTTTTGCATACTTTGCACTTTTCTTCACTGCAGCTCATGTTAATTATTTTCGGTTGTGTCAGTACAGTTTGAGAAGTTAAGACATCAGTGTTCAAGTGATATTTGTGTGAGGATTCAATTATAATTGGAATTTTTAATTTTCAAATTCAGTTTATAAAATTCGAATAAAAAATTAGAATTATTTAGATAAGTTTTTCGATGTTAGTAAAATCAAACAGTCAACCATATAATCAAGTCTAGAATAGATGAATATGCTGTAAAAGTAATTTCATAATAACTGATCTGTTTGCTTACTATGAACATATGATAGCCAATGGAGACGCTTTGACTTGTGGTAAGCTTTTGGTAAGCTGTTTCCAAAATAGCCAACTTTAATGTTATATTTTTCTTACAGGACTTTCATATTGAATACAACGCACAGTAGTGCAAACGGCGAAAAAAATTGAAAATAGGCCCACAACTTTTTATCTGTTAATCTGAGTTGTACAAATCTTTTAAGACATTGTTAGAGCAGGATGTAGGCTTTCAAATGGCTTTGTAGGTCTATTTCTTTAATACAGGGTGAGATATAGGGTTTCACAGTTGATCACTTTCCACTTCTCCAAGAATCTAGGGGGTAAAACTCTTCATCCACTGAACCAAATTTCATGATTTAGGACTCTTGGCGATATCTATTAACAGAATTTACCATCTGGTACCGTGAACGAGACATGAGTAGTTTAATTTTAAAATATTGAAAGCGAACATCTTAATGCTGAGCTTTGCGTTAGCAGAATGTATTGATATCTTCAAAAAGTTCATTGGAAGTATCAACACTCCCAGGGGCGTAAAACTCGCCCTTATGAGAAAGACAAATATCCCCCAGCTTAAAAAGTCGACGAACTTCATCAAGGGTGAGGGCGGCAAATTCGCGACGGAACGCATGATGGAAGTCTTAAACAAGCTAAACCAAGATTTGGTCTTGGAGAAAAAGGAGGTCTTCCACAGGGAGGAGAAGCAGAAATGAACTCTCCTTATGGTGGACATTGATCAAGTCTCCGTGACAAGTTTGGCTAAGACTGAAGGCATGGCATACTACGGGCCAAGATCGTCTTATTCAAGATTGGGAAGACTAGGATATTAAGTCATCGGGCAGTGCAATGGCTGGACACTCAATACCGCCTAACGAACAGGGGCCCAATGTCGAGACAATAATAGACTCTCTCAATATTGGCAACACTAGGATAAGCAATGATACTACTACTAAACCACCAGGCAGTGCAGGGACGAGAGACTCAACACAGCCTAACCAGCAGGGACCTGACGAAGGAACCATCAAAGACTTTCTCAAGATTCAGAAGACTCGGATAGATTAAAATCCTAATATTGAAACATCAGGCAGTTCAGTGACAAGAAACTCAATGCAGCCTAACGAACAGGGAGCCGACGAAGAGACCATCACCTACAGCTAAGCCCATTTACTCAAGACTAGTATAGGCACAGATTCCAATATTAGAACATCAGACAGCGCAGGGACAGCAGACTCAGACAACCTAACAAACAGGGACCCGATGATGAAACCATTACCGATTTTCACATGATTCGGAAGACTAGGATAGGCAAAGGTCCTAATATTAAAACATCAGGCTGTGCAGTGACAATGACTCAATGCAGTCTAAAGAACAGGGAGCATACGATGAGACCATTACCCACTTCCAAGATGCCCATTTACTGAAGGACCAATGATTGAGATCATCCAGATATACCTCCATCGGAGCGAGGCAGAAGAAAATCAGCAAGAGCAAGATTCATGTTGCCTTTATTTTGGAGCCATGGACGAACCGGAACAACGTTTCTGGACTGAACCATATCAACTACCAATTATATTAGACTAGCACGGGAACTCGGCTAAGGACCTGAATTATTATTTTTCATAAAAATTCAAATTAAATCTTTTTCCCAAAGTTGTTAACGTCGGATTCAACAGTGCTGAGGAAGTGAGACGGGGGATCATGCCTTGCACGATTTTATCTGTCTATGGACTCTCGACACAACCACCCATGTCGGAGTTTCAACGACTGGTGAGAAAGGCAAAATAAAAGTTAATAAGCGGAGCCAAGCCCCGGCAGATTTATTGAATACTAATGACCTAATATAATGCAGAATATTGGTACCACCGATACCTTTGTTAATAGGATGTAGGAGAAGGTTTTAGATGTGGCAATATGTTCGGAAAATCTAATTGATGAGGTTCAGGATTGGAGGGTCTCCATGGAGCATTCCTTCTCTGATCATCGCTGCATTAGGTTTAGAATAGCACGGCTAGCGCCGCATCCGATAAACTTCCGTACTTCGTTGAAAGATTACTGGTCAAAAGTCGGAAGACTACTTAGAAGAAAACTTGGGCAAGATAATTTAGATTGTCCAAGCATAGAAGACATTTACGACAATGCAACAGGATTACGACTATACAAGTGGGGACTTTCGAAAATAGTAGTCCACTTCGCGAAAGGAAACCATCCCTAGAAAAACCCTGGATGACCGGGAAGATTCGCAACATTGAGAAGGAAGTCCGCAGATTTTATAACAGTGTCAACAGACATCAAAAGCGGCAATGTGGATAACACAGGGCTCAAGGAATACAAAGCGATTATCAGAGCGAGCGGCAAAACGTGCCTCCTGGAAGGTTTTCTATGAACAGGCCAATAGCGTTAATGACGCCGCAAAAATGAAAAACATTTTCTATAAAGCCATTTCCAAACTGAAACCTAAGTAGACAACATGGGAGAGAGAGCAGAGACAACGGAGGACATGTTGAGGCTTTTGATGAAAACTGATTTTCCATAGGCTACGACGGGTCTCACGGAGACAACGGATATTTGGAATTATGAGGTTGATCGAAGTCTTATCATTACAGAGTTTATGGTGAAGGAACTTAAGAATATTTAAGTCACCCGGACCTTTATGGCGTTACTACAGAAGGAAGCCGACTATATGGTGCCCCATCTGGCCAATATTTTCACAGAGTGTCCGGGACTTGCGTATACTCCGAAAGCCTGGCAGGAGGCAATGGTGGTAATATAGCCAAGCCCGGCAAGTCAAGTTATGTGACACCAAAAGCCTATAAGCCTTACCTCCTTTCTACTCAAAGCTATGAACGTATTTTGGACACCATGACAAAGACTAGTTTTTTTTAACCTACCCTAACAACGCCATTTTTCTGTAAGTCTTTGTCCTCCTCTGAAAATGTCTACATTTTTTACCATTCTGATAACAGATAAATAGCTGTGGATGTATTTTGATTTTTTTCTCCATTTAGACCAATCCGAAACACCTAACAGCACATGTTTTGAAAACTCGAATCAAGAGGAGGTCCACATATCCTCCTCACCATACTCACCAACGTTGTATAAATCATAAATTATTGTTATTAATTTAAATATAAAAATTAATTATTTGTATTAAAAATATCCAAGAAATGAGTGCAAAGTTAATAAATTGTTGAGGCTAGTGTCAAATTGCAAGGGTTATGTTTTTCCTTTCCAAATAAAAATTCCATACCTAGAAGTTCGCAAATATAAATTTTAATACCTGAATTTATGGAAGCTTAGCGTTTTTCCGTTACCTAAAGATTCTGTCGATTAAGTAGAAACTTTATAAATTATGTTTATTTTAGAATTCTTACAAAAAAAAAAAAACGTTTTCATATTCCCAGTCATAAGCTGGATCATTAACCATACTCTTAGTTAAATAAAGTCCTATCATTTCCGTATTCAATCATAATGTCGTAACATTAGTTTGTCGTTTACTTGTTTTTTTTATAACCACCACCTTAGGATAAGATAGGATCGAAATATCCATTTCCGACCCGACAAGTAAATATATTTTCAATCGTCGTAAAATTCTAAGGCGATTTAACGATGACCGTTTGTCTGTCCGTCCGTCTGTTGTAATCACCCTACAGCCTTCAAAAATTGAGATGTTGAGCTGAAATTTGGCACAGGTGCGAATTTTTGCTGCACGCTGGTCAGTTCTTTAACGGGCCAAATTGGACCATATTTTGATATAGCTGCCATATAGACCGATCTGCCGATTTATGTTCTGAAGCCCATAAAAGCTGCATTTATTACTCGATTTCGCTGAAACTTGAAAGAATGAGTTGTTTTAGGCCTCCCGACATCCCATTAAAATATGGTTCATATCGGACTATATTTAGATATATCTGCCATATAGACTAATCTACACAATTAGAGTCTGAAGCCCATAAAAGCCTATATCTATCCCCATTCTTCGATGGTGGGTATAACAAGTAATAGCTTTCTTAGTTGGAGGCCACCGTAACGCAGAGGTTAGCATGTCCGCCTATGACGTTGAACGTCTGGGTTCGAATCCTGGCGAGACCAGCAGAAAAAATTATCCGCCGTTCGGACTTTAAAGAGGAGGCCGCTTCTCATTGATCTTAAATTCGAATCGCACAGCACACACTTACATATCAGAAGTTTGCCCCTGTTCCTTAATGGAATATTCATGGACAAACTTACATTGCATCGATGGTTAATCCTCCGATGGTTGATTTATCCGTTGCCGAAGTACAAGGCCCACAGGGACCTTGTACTTTTTGTATGGAACTTCATATGAAAACGCATTTTTTTTTTTTAATTTTAGACATTGATGAAAAAGGTCCCATGGACATTGAAAAAAGTTCTCATGGACCTTCTCGGTCGAACTTATTACATATTTAATATGTTCTAATTAAAAACTATGAGATTCGGACCGTTGGACGAGATTTTAATAAATCAACACCCTTAGGAGCCACACAATTTCCATAAATAGCAAAATACTAAGATTTGCCAAAATCAGTATATAATGTACAATATGTCCCACCTTCTTGAATTCCAATTACAAACATAGAACTAAAAAATATTTTTAACACACACACACATGTTTGGTATTTATCATTTTTTATTACTGTACATTGGTCAAAGGGTTCAGCGTCTATGGCCTATTGGTAAGGACGAAAATTGTTGATGTATTGAGGCTGAGCATAGACGGGATAGTTGTGAGAATAGGATCCAGTGTTACCGCCATAAGCAACATGAGAACAGGGAGCAGGTGTCAAACTTGGTTGGCAACTAAACAAATAGTTTTTCGGGCATGGTGGAGCGGGTATGGTAAGTGGTGCGGGCGCACTGTAGACAGGATTGGCAGCAGCATTATATGCAGGTACCGCAGCAGCAGGAGCGCCATAAGAGGGACCAGCCGCAGCAGCAGCAGAACCATATGATCTCTCTGGTCTAATGTGGTACAAAGGGCTAGCGAATTGAGCAGCAGCAGGTCCAACAATGGGAGATCTTTCTTCTCTTACACCGAATGTGGGGGCATTTGGAGCATTGAAGGCTGAAGCACCTGGACCAGCACTGGGCGATCTTTCTTCTCTAGCACCAAAATTGGGAGCACCTTGGCCATTGTATGCTGAAGGTCCGGGAGCAGGATTCGATGATCTTTCGTCGCGAGCCATGTTTTCCTCTGCTGCCATGACAACTGCCAAACAGGCGATTACAGCGATCAAGACTTTCATTACTTCGTTGCTATTGCACACCGCGACACGTATTGAATTGGAAGAAATCTTCACTCAGCTTGTCACCAAATAAACTGTGAAGTCGTCTTTAAAATCTGGTAGTCTTTATACAATTCAAAACATGTTAACAATGCAATTCCGAAAATAGGTCACTTGCACTGGTCGTTGCTTTAACTGCATGGGTATGGCCATATAAACACCCAAAGAAAAAATACTGTAATATGAAGAACAGGCCACCGTAGCGCAGAGGTTAGCATGTCGGTCTATGACGCTGAACACGTGGGTTCGAATCCTGGCGAGACCATCAGAAAAAATTTTAGCGGTGGTTTTCCCCTCCTAATGCCGGCAACATTTGTGAGTTACTATGCCATGTAAAACTTCTCTCCAAAGAGGTGTCGCACTGCGGCACGCCGTTCGGAACTCGGCTATAAAAAGGAGGCCCCTTATCATTGAGCTTAAACTTGAATCGGATTGCACGCAATGATATGTGAGAATTTTGCCATTGTTCCTTAGTAAAATGTTCATAGGCAGATTTGGATTTGCAAACCCATCGCCGAAGGATGGGGGTATATTCATTTTGTCATTCCGTTTACAACACATCGAAATATCCATTTCCAACCCTATAAAGTATATATATTCTTGATCGCCGTAAAACTGATGGATCTGCTGATTTGAGGTCTTGGGCCCATAAAAGGCGCATTTATTTTCCGATTTTGCTAAAATTTGGGACAGTAAGTTGTGTAAGGCCAATCGAGATCCGTGTTCAATTTGACCCAGATCAATTTGGGTTTTGGATATAGCTGTCACATAGACCGATCTTTTGATTTAAGGTCTTCGGCCAATATAGGCGCATTAATTGTCCGATTTCATTAAAATTTTGGACAGTGAGTTCTGTAAGGCCCTTGGACATCTTTTTATACCCACGATTTAGCTAAAATTTTGCATGTAGTGTTCCGTTATGGCTTAAAACAACTGTGTCAAATACGGTCCAAATGGATCTACAACCTCCCATATAAACCTATACCATATAAACCGTTCTTACGATTTGACATCTTGAGCCTTTAGGTTAGATTAGGTTGAAGAAAGGGGGCAGATATTAATCCGCCCCATGCCACTATGGACATAAACCTAAGCCAGCAATCAGCTTTTTGTGCGCTCTAAATACAAAAAAAAAAAAAAACAAAATCTAAGTTAGGAATTCCGTGCTACTTACAAAATCCTTAATTGTTTTCCATGCCACTTCCCTGATTTGGTTCATGTCTGATATAGTGTCCCCACATAGTGCCGGTGATTGCTAAACGCGAAAGCTTGGCAATGACAAAGGAAATGCTCCAACGTCTCATCATCTTCCCCGCATGCCCTACACATGCGATCACTTTCCGCACCGATTTTACATAAATGAGCTGGTAGTCCTATGTGCCCCATCATGATACCAATAGCTATACTGACCTCTTTTACTTACTTCCTTCCGGTAATAGCCTCGCCTTCCCACGATCTGGCTACCCCCATAGGATTTTCGGCGTACTACCGATCGTTTCGCTGTTCCACAATCCTTGATGCACATTCTTCGCTCTCTCCCTGAACTCGGATTGCATCGACAGTAGTCAACTAAACGTCTGCCTTTTCATTATCCTTTACTCCTTTAAGGCCAGGCCCCCAAACGATGCTGATTTAATCATCCTCAGGAAAGGCGTTAATCTCCTTCCTACACTGCAAGACTGTTCGTGACCTTACCGTCCTGGTTGTTATTGCCCTTATGGCAATTTTACTGTCGGCAAAGATATTCAAACTCGACGTCCTCGCGTTAGCAACACACCACTTCATGCATTCCGTGATCGCCCGAATCTCCGCCTGCCGGACCGTCTAAAACAGATCTCAGTCGCTGTGTTCTCAATGCAGACCTCCAGGCACACTCTGTCCTCTAGCTTTGATCCATACGTGTAACACGATCTTCCAGATGGCAATGCTAGGATTCCTTCAAACCAAGCCTGTACCCCTGGCAACAGAGCTTCGCATTCAACTTCAAGGTTCATCTCAGGTATCCGATCGGAAACCTTTACCCTTCCATCCAGGTTTCCCATCGTTGCCTCGATTATACCGCGATGGTATAAGCTGCTCCCATCCTCAATCCATTATTCCATCGCCTTAAGTCTCATAGCCGCAGTGGCTGTCTCACACTTAATCTGTATGTCAATGGGTCGGATATCTAGAAGAGTCTCCAGTGCCCTAGTGGGCGTGGTCCTCATTGATCCGCCTATTCCAAGACAACATGTCCTCTGAACTTTTTCTCCATAACTGTCCACCAAACTACTGAGGCGTAAGTAAGTATTGGTCTAATCAATATCCTATAGAGCCAGTGGACTATCCTCGGATTCTGGCCCCATTTCGAGCCTACGGCCCGCCCGTCTACATTGTGCCCAACATCTGTGAGCCTTTTCAGTACGCTCCTGAATGTGATGCTTCCAATTCAGTTTCCTGTCCAAGATCACACCTAACTATTTGACCTTGCCAGATATCGAAATCGACTTGTTGGGGAAACGTGGTGCGTTAAATTGGCCCACCTTCATCTTCCTCATAAACAGGCATATTTCAGACTTCGCTGGGTAAACATTGAGATCTCTGGGTTTAGCCCAATCATATGCCATACAAGCCGCAATTTTTGTCTGATTAGGCTGAAATTTTTCACATACTGTTCTGTTAAAACTTCCAACAACTGTGCCGAGTACAGTCCAAGTAGGTCCATAACCTGCCGCTGATCTTAAATAATAAAAAATGGTGAAAAAGTAAAAACAAGTAAAAGCGTGCTAAGTTCGGCCAGGCCGAATCTTATATAGCCTCCACCATGGCTCGCATTTGGTAAGTTTTTTGCCCGCTATCTCTTTATAAGCAAACAAGGGTAATGGATAAGAATTGCAATACTATTGAAGCTATACCAATTTAAGAATTTTTATGCCCTCCACCATATAACGGGGGTACAATAATTTCGTCATTCCGTTTGTAACACCTCGAAATATGCGAAATATTTTAAGTTGATCTAGCCATATCCCTTCGTCCGTCTGTATATCTATCTGTCGAAAGCACGTTAAGGAAGGTGGAAAGCCAGACGGTCGAAATTTTGCACAAATACTTCTTATCAGAGTAGGTAGGTTGGGATTGCAAATGAACCAAATCGGCCCATGTTTTGATATAGCCGCCATATAAACCGAATTTGGTTCTTGATTCTCGAGCCACTAGAGGGCGCAAATCATATCAAATTTAGCTGAAATTTTTCATGAGGTGTTTTGTTATGACTTTCAATAACTGTGCCAATAATGGTTCAAATCGGTCAATAACCTGAAATAGCTACCAAATAAACCGATCTTGGATCTTGACTTCTTGAGCGTCTAAAGGGCGCAATTCTCATCCGGTTTGGCTGAAATTTTTTATGAAGTGTTCTGTTATGACGTTCTAGAACTGTGCTAAATATGGTTTTAAATGGTTCTTAACCTGATATAGCTGCCATATAAACCGATCTTAGATCTTGACTTCTTGAGCCAATAGAGGGCGTAATTCTCATCCGATTTGGCTCACGAAGTGTATTGTTATGACTATCAGGAACTATGCAATGTATGGTCAAAATCGGTGCACTACCTGATACAGCTCACATATAAACCGATCTCCTGATTTTGCTTCTTAAGCTATTACAAGGCGCATTTCTTGTCCGAATGGACTGAAATACTACACAATGACTTCTACAATGGTTTTCAACAATAGCATAACAATTCTTAACCATTACCATTAAATTTTACACATTTGTTAGTGGTTAATTCTTTATTAACTTGAATGAAGTAAATAATTTTACTTAACCAAAATTCTATTGATTTAGTAAGGTATGCCCTTGGGAGACAACGCTTTTGTTAGCTCTTGATAAAAGTCTCGTTCTCGATTTTCATCAAGTTGGATACAAATTTATAAAATATTAGTTCATAAAATTTCCTAAATTTGAAAAGTTTTGTGGAACTTAAAACGAAGCACAAGTTTCAACTTAAAATTTAGTTAATTCAGTGGGTAATGACGGTGCTTATCTTAATTTTGATTAATTAAATAGTTTTTGTTATTTGGTGGGAAACAGAATCAAAACCTTCATTATTTGTTACATTTAATCAGCCGACCTTTCTTCATTTCGACTGATTTCTCTGTTGGTTTGCTAGTGTAATTTACAGACTTTGTCTTCATTATCAACCACACTTAAATTTTTGAGTGTATAACGGGTGCTGTGGAAATGGGTTATTTTTTTGGTGAAACGATTTTGCAACACCAAAGTACAAATGAAAGTATGTTGGGGAACATTTGCTATTGTGTCATCAATATATTTATTGTCTTTAAACTATTGAAAATAGTCTTAACTTTATTGAAGCCAAATTGGTTGATGTGGTGGGGAGAGGAAACAACAACAAAAGTGGAACATGTCAGACATACTGACTTTATAGATTAGGTGACTCATTGTCTAATCGGTTCAAGAGTATCTATGCAATTTGCTTTCATATTATTTTCCAGCAACAAATGGGACATGTTTTAATTTTTTTTTGGTGCCTTCCATCATACGATTGGGGTATAATAATACTAGGCATTCCTTTTGTGACTTCTCGAAATATTAATCTGCGACCTCTTAGTGGGATGGGAAGACATAGTGGAAATAAATCTCCCAGTTTTGAACGGATAAAGATATCTTTACGAAATTTTTAGCTGAGGTTTTAAACGGTCTATGTGCAAAATGCTCTCCCGAAAACCCATTGGCGGGCCTTCAAAGTTGGGTATCTCATTCGAAGAATATGTCTTATGTAAAATTTTCCAATGTTAGATTTTTAGGTAATAAGATATGACCGTTCAAAGTTGACCTATTGACCCATTTCGATTTTCAAAAAACACATACTTTTCATGTAATTTGATTTAATTTGAAGTATATCTCGAAAACTATTGTAGATAAGGAATTGTCATATTTTATTTTTCTACTAGCTACCGCCCGCTTCGATTTATTTTGGCGCTGTATCCCAATCTGAACCAATATAGTCCATTTGCAATCTGCAATAACCAATATCAATCTTTGTAGTATCTTTGCAAAGTTTTAAGTGACTAGCTTTATTCGTTCGACCTAAATCGTGATTTCGCAGATAGACGGACAGATGAAAGGACATGGCTAGATCAACTTAGAATATCAAGACGTTCAATAATATATGCACTTTATAGGGTCGTAGTCCTTTAGACCCTGATGATGTACAACCGGTTGAATTACAAGTTGGGTCTGATAGACTGGTTCCATGGTTAAGGGAGATATATCAGCATGTCATATATACCTGTGGGATGAAGGTACACGAAGGTCATTTTCATTCCGAATGCAGGAAAACCTTACCATACTATGGCGAAAGATTTTCGTTCCATTAGTCTGTCATTCCTGGCCTGTCGCGGCATCAATATGCATATAGTGAAGGCAAATCTGTTGAAACAGCCCTTCACGACCTAGTTGGCTATATAGAGTCTAAGAATATACAATGGTAGTATTTCTTGACATCGAAGGTGCTTTCAATAATGAAAAACCGAAGTCGATCATGAAGGAGTTGGAGTTTCGAGGCATCATTTCTACCATAAGAAAGTTTATTAATAACTTACTTACTAAAAAATGCATTACGGCAGGCTTGGAAGCTGTGGATCTAAAAACATGGGTCAGCAGAGGAACACCTAAAGGAGGAGTACTGTCTCCTCTACTTTGGGATATTGCTATTAACAATATATTTTTGTCTCTGAAAGAAAAAGGTGTAAAAGTAGTCGCGTATGCTGATGACGTGGCAATTGCGATTAGGAGAAAGTTTCCTAGCACTCTAAGAGATATACTTCAGGAAGCTCTACGTGCAAAAGCGAAGTGGGCTACCGAAATTGGTCCAGGTGTAAATCCATGCAAGACAGAAGTAGTTTTTTTCAGCAGGAGATACAAGTTGCCTACAGTGGCGCCTGTCCCCTTGGAAGGAAAGAATTTTTGCTGGACTGAAAAATGATCTTAAAATCCAAAATTTTGGAGAGGGCAAGAAAGGCAACTCTTGCCTTGCATAACTTTAAGAGAGCCATTAGCAAAAGTTGGGGGTTTAGACCGCGTGTTATGCATTGGGTATATACTGCAGTAGTCAGACCTATAACGCTATATGGTGTTGTGTTCTGGTGGACGGCGCTTCAAAAGTCCACCTTCTGCTCAATACTTATCCGAGTCTATAGGATGGCTTGTTTGTGCATCACAGCCGCACTGAGGACAACACCATCTGATGCATTGAATTTTATGCTACGTCTTATGCCTCTGGACTTTGTGGCTAGACAAATTGCAGCGGCCACTGCCATGAGGTTAAGGGAGCTTTCCCATTGGTCTTGTGGCGACTGCAGACACCGTGTTTTCTTTGATATAATATCCGATACTCTAGCCAGTGTGGATTACCAGCTACTTGAGTCGGTTTTTTGATAAAAAGTACTGTACCACCATTCCTGATAGGTATAATGTCATTGTCGACGATTGGCATAAATATCTTCTCAGACAGCCAGGCAGCGATTAAATCCCTGTAGAACGTATTTCTGAACACAAAAACGGCTCTCGACTGTCGCAGATCTATCAACGAGACGGCTGAGTAGTTCAAAATTCACCTGCTCTGGGTGCCGGGCCACAGAGATATCCCAGGGAATTGTAAAGCGGACAAGCTTGTGAGACAAGGAACTACTTTACACATTCCAGGGACACTGGAATTTGTGGGTATGACTCTAGCGACATGTAAGCTAAGTTTTCAGGACCAGTTCCGAAGGACAACGTATGATAGGTGGTCACAAAGAGGGTGCTGTGAGCATTCCAAAACTATGTGGCCTAATCTAGACTTGAAGAGGTCTACCGCTTTGCTGGCACCGGCTAGAACCGATGTCTCAGTCATTGTGTCCTTCATGACAGGTCACTGTCTAATCGGAAAACATCCTGACAGACTGAAGTTTGCCAGCATCGACTTTTGCAGAAGCTGTGAGGACATCGAAGAAGAAGAGACTACAGAACATCTTCTGTGTGTGTGTGCCGCACTGGCAGTAAGAAGAAGTTCCACTTTAGGTTCTCATTTCTTTGAGAACCTGTCTGATTTAGCGGATGTGAACATTCGCAAGTTATTGGGCTCTTTAAAGCGATCAGGATGGTTCAACGGTAGGAACTAGAAGGCATCTTCCTTCTTCTATATCTATGGATTCACAATGGACGAAAACGTCTAAGTGAGTCTTATGGCAGACTGCCACTTAAACCTAACCTAACCTAACGTAAGTTCTATATAAGTCAAATATGAAAATCGGTTTGGCTGAAATATAGTCTTTATACTCACACATCCCTTGAATTGACGTTATTTGGTCCTAGAAGACTATATATTTTTCGATTTGGCTGAAATTTATTTTTACTCGATTCGAAATTTTCGTTTATCATTTTCCTGGCTTTGTCATAGAATGGGGGTATACTAATTTCGTCATTCCGTTTGTAACACCTCGAAATATGCGTCTGAGACCCAAAAAGTAAATACATTCTTGATCGTCATGTTATTTCAAGACGATCTAGCCATGTCCGTCCGTCTGTCTGTCGAAAGCACGCTAACTTTCGAATAGCTAGCTGCTGTTAATTTTGCACAAATACTTTTTATAAGTGCAGGTCGGTTGGGATTGTAAATGGGCCATATCGGTCCATGTTTTAATATAGCTGCCATATAAACCGACCTTGGGTCTTGACTTCTTGAGCCTCAAGAGAGCGCAATTCTTATCCGATTTGGCACGACATGTTTTGTTATGATGTCCAAAAAGTGTGCCAAGCATGGTTCAAATAGGTCCATAACCTGATATAGCTGCCATATATACCGATCTGGGGTTTTGACTTCTTGAGCCTCTAGAGGTCGCAATTCTTATCCGATTTGGCTGAAATGTTGCTTGAGGTGTTTCGTTAAGACTTTCAACAACTGTGCTAACAATAGTTCAAATCGGTCCATAACCTGATATAGCTGCGATATAAATCGATGTGGGGTCTTGACTTCGTGAGCCTCTACAGGGAGCAAGTATTATCCGATTTGGATGAAATTTTGTACAACGGCTTCTCTCATGACCTTTAACATACGTCTGGAATATGGCATGAATCGGTTAATAGCCTAATGCAGCTCCACTATAAACCGATCACCCTATTTCACTTCTTCAGCCCCTACAGTGCGCAATTCTTACTAGATTTGGCTGAAATTGTACAAAATGACTTCTACTTTCCAAAATGAACCATAACTTGATATTGTTCCAATAACATAGCAATTCTTTTCTTTTATCCTTTGTTTGCCTAAAAAGAGATACCGTGGCAAGAGCTCGATAAATGCGAGCCATGGTGGAGGGTATATAAGATTGGGCCCGGCCGAAATTAGCACGCTTTTACTTGTTATTTTTATACCCTCCACCATAGGATGGGGGGTATACTAATTTCGTCATTCTGTTTGTAACTACTCGAAATATTCGTCTGAGACCCCATAAAGTATATATATTCTTGATCGTCGCGACATTTTATGTCGATCTAGCCATGTCCGTCCGATTGTCTGTCCGTCCGTCCGTCCGATTGTCTGTCCGTCCGTCCGTCCGTCCGTCCGTCCGTCCGTCTTCTGTCGAAAGCACGCTAACTTCCGAAGGAGTAAAGCTAGCCGCTTGAAATTTTGCACAAATACTTCTTATTAGTGTAGGTCGGTAGGTATTGTAAATGGGCCATATCGGTCCATGTTTTGATATAGCTGCCATATAAACCGATCTTGGGTCTTGATTTCTTGAGCCTCTAGAGTGCGCAATTCTTATCCAATTGGATTGAAATTTTGCACGACGTGTTTTGTTATGATATCCAACAACTGTGCCAAGTATGGTTCAAATCGGTTCATAACCAGATATAGCTGCCATATAAACCGATCTTGAGTCTTGACTTCTTGAGCCTCTAGAGGTCGCAATTCTTATCCGATTTGAATAAAATTTTGCACGACGTGTTTTGTTATGATGTCCAAAAAGTGTGCCAAGTATAGTTCAAATCGGTTTATAACCTGATATAGCTGTCATATAAACCGATCTTGGGTCTTGACTTCTTGAGTCTCTAGAGGGCGCAATTCTTATCCGATTGGAATGAAATTTTGCACGACGTGTTTTGTTATGATATCCAACAACTGTGCCAAGTATGGTTCAAATCGGTTCATAACCTGATATAGCTGCCATATAAACCGATCTTGAGTCTTGACTTCTTGAGCCTCTAGAGGTCGCAATTCCTATCCGATTTGAATAAAATTTTGCACGACGTGTTTTGTTATGATGTCCAAAAAGTGTGCCAAGTATAGTTCAAATCGGTACATAAAGTGATATAGCTGTCATATAAACCGATCTTGGGTCTTGACTTCTTGAGTCTCTAGAGGGCGCAATTCTTTTCCGATTGGAATGAAATTTTGCACGACGTGTTTTGTTATGATATCCAACAACTGTGCCAAGTATGGTTCAAATCGGTTCATAACCAGATATAGCTGCCATATAAACCGATCTTGAGTCTTGACTTCTTGAGCCTCTAGAGGTCGCAATTCTTATCCGATTTGAATAAAATTTTGCACGACGTGTTTTATTATGATGTCCAAAAAGTGTGCCAAGTATAGTTCAAATCGGTACATAACTTGATATAGCTGCCATATAAACCGATCTGGGATCTTGACTTCTTGAGCCTCTAGAAGTGCAATTATTATCCGATTTGCCTGAAATTATGTACGACGGATTCTCGCTTGACCATTAAAATATGTGTTTATTATGGTCTGAATCGGTCTATAGCCCGATTCAGCTCCCATATAAATCGATATCTCTATTTTACTTCTTGAGCCCCCAAAGGGCGCAATTCTTATTCGAATTGGCTGACATTTTACACAGGTCTCCAACATATAATTTAATTGTGGTCCAAACCGAACCCTATCTTGATATCGCTCTAATAGCAGAGAAAATCTTTTCTTTTATCCTTTTTTGCCTAAAAAGAGATGCCGGAAAAAGAACTCGACAAATGCGACCCATGGTGGAGGGTATATAAGATTCGGCCCGGCCGAACTTACCACGCTTTTACTTGTTAAAAATCTTTGCCTTAATCCAATATGCAAGGATCTTATTTGAGGGAACATAAATAAGTGTTAATATTGTAGCGCATAATCATTAAACCATTTGGGACCTTTTTGGTAAAATATTTTAATTCATAGAAATTTTTTTTAGATTTATTCGGCATCATCAGCAGCCGTCTTGACAACAGCACATACCATAGAGATGGCTTCCAAATAAAGGAAGATACCCTAACATACACCACACATTCACAATAAAGAAGCACTTGACTCTTCTCAAAATGCAAGATGCACTTGAAACAATGGCACCAGCACCAACACCACTAAATCATGCAATCCAAGCATTGCCGCAGGGGGATCGACACTTTGTGAAACACTTTCAAACAAAAGGCAAGAGAATGACAAACATTTCGTCCTGGCCCCACTCTTTTCCAACCGCATAGCCTATCATCCACTCATTTGTTTTTCGACAACAGCGATCCCAAAGCTTGACAGCAGCATGAATAGAGCAGATATTAGATACGGATAAATTGTTAATGCAGCTCTAAAACTGAGAAAAAAAGGCTCACCCTTTTGTTTGAAAATTGCGGCATTTTGGCACATTCAGTTCAATTCTTCTCTTGAGTATCGAACAGCAACGATAATAGAGAAAAAACGACAAAAACAACCTTTTTATATAGCCAAATAAATGATTAGCAATTCGTTGGTTATTGTGGTATTGTTTGGCAAGCATTGGGTATTAACCATAGCAGCAGAATAGAAAAAGCTCTGCAGCTAGCGATGAGCTCAACTGTGGATTAGGAAATAAAAGCATTTCCCAAGAATTAAGCGACAATGGCAAATATGATGACAAAATCAACAGAATTACAGCAAGTGTTGTCATATTGAACAAGCAAGGCATATCGAATTGACGAGCTCATTGACTTTGGCGCAAAAAACGCCAAAACAAAACTAGGCCATAAAATTCTACGCCAAATACTTCCGCGGGCTATTATTGCAATACACTGAGGTAGGCAAAAATTCGTAAACATTCCATGTAGATAGCCTACTTACAAAGTACGCTTTGAACGTTTAAGCTTTCTGGTCCGCCCCAATTGAGTGGGGTCGGAAAAATGCTGCACCAACACTTTCTTAAGGTGTATAAAACCAATGTACCCCCATCGGCAGGTATTCAGTTTTTTGTAAACAACAAAACTCAACGCCCGATTCGAAAGCCCCGCAACAAACCTAGTATCAGCAACATGAAGTTATTCGCCCTAAACGTCATCGCTGTTTTGTATTTGTGCAGCTTCGTGGCTGCGGACAATGATACAGATATGCAAGAAAGGGCTTACGGCGGCGGTGCACCTTCTTATGGTAGTCCAGCGGCTCCTTCATACAGTGCCCCAGCAGCTCCTGCATACAGTGCTCCAGCACCTTCCTCATACAGTGCCCCGGCAGCTCCTGCCTCTTACAGTGCCCCTGCTTCTCCAGCTTACAGTGCTCCAGCACCGGCCGTCCCATCCTACAGTGCACCAATGTCCATACCAGCTCCCCCCTGCCCCAAGAACTACCTTTTCAGTTGCCAACCCACTTTGACTCCTGCACCCTGCTCAGCGGCTGCTGCTTACGGAAATGCGGCGGCATATTCACAAAATTACCCCGTCTATGCCATACCTCAATATGTGAACGCTTATCGGAGATTTTAATAATTCGTTGAAATGCTTAGAAAGAACTGAATGAACGAGTTGTTGACATTTTTTTATGATTTTCTATTAAATAATTTCTAAAAATAATGGTTAATTTTTTTTTTTTTTCATTGTATGGTAAATGTTTGTTATAAGTGGGAACTATTACTAATGGAGAAATATATTGAAAAACAAGTAAGTTCGGCCGGGCCGAATCTTCTTAACCCTCCACAATGGATCGCATTTGTCGAGTTCTATGCGCAGTATCTCCTTTTAGGCAAACAATGAATATTGAATAAGAACTGTTACGCTATTGGAGCTATACCAAGTTATAGTCCGATTAGGACCATAAATGAATGCTGAATATTGTAGAAGTCATTGTGTAATATTTCAGTTCATTGGGATAAGAATTGCGCCTTGTAGGGGCTGAAGAAGCAAAATCGGGAGATAGGTTTAAATGGGAGCTGCATCAAGCTATTGATCGATTCAGACCATATTAGACACGTATGTAGAAGGTCATGAGAGAAGCCGTTATACAAAATTTCTGCCAAATAGGATGAGAATTGCGCCCTCAAGAGGCTCAGAAGTCAAGATCCCGGATCGGTTTATATGGCAGCTATATCAGGTTATGTACCGATTTGAACTATTCTTAGCACAGTTGTTGAAAGTCATAACAAAACACCTCATGCAAAATTTCAGGTAAATCGGATAATATTTGCGTCCTCTAGTGGCTCAAGAAGTCAAGACCCCAGATCGGTTTATATGGCAGCTATATCAAAACATGGACCGATATAGCCCATTGACGATCTTAACCGTCCTACACAAATAAGAAGTATTTGTGCAAGCTTTCAAGCGGCTAGTTTTTCTCCTTCGAAAATAGCGTGCTTTCGACAGACAGACGGACGGACAGACGGACGGACGGACGGACTGACGGACGGACTGACGGACGGACTGACGGACGGACGGATGGACATGGCTAGTTCGACTTAGAATGTCATGACGATCAAGAATATATATACTTTATGGGGTCTCAGACGCATATTTCGAGGTGTTACAAACAGAATGACGAAATAACTATACCCCCATCCTATGGTGGAGGGTATAACAAGTAAAAGTTTTCTAAGTTCCGGGGCCGACAGATTTTTGGGAACCCACCGGCATGGATACTGCTAAAATTGTATACAAAATAAATTAAGTTGAAAGGCATCGTTTTATTCTTCATACCAAACTTCTCTCAAAACAGCAAAAATTAAAACTTCTTGGAACCGAACCGGGATAAACTTGAGAACGGTTTATATTGGAGCTAAATCGGAAAAAAATTGCGGCTTCCAGGGCCTTAGGATGTCAAATCGGGCAATTGGTTTAGATGGGAGCTATACCAGTTTATAGACCGTTGTGGACCGTACTGGACACAGTTGTTGGAAGTCATAACTGAGCACCACATGCCAAATTTCAGCCAAATGGGATAAAAATTTCTGCTTGTAAGGGTTCAGGAAGTCAAATCAGCAGATCGGTTTATATGGGAGCTATAGCACCCAGGGGCTCAAGAAATCAAATGGGGAGATCGGTTTATATGGGAGGTATATCTTAATCTGAGCCCATATGGCGTTCGACCACTATCGTGATTTGAACAGACGGTCGGATGGACAAAAAAGTCGAGACAATCAAGAATTTATATTCTATATGGGGTCTTAGACGAATTTTTTGAGGTGTTACAAACGGAATGACATCTAGTCACACACCCTTTACCCACATCCTATGGTGGTGGGTATTAAGAAACATCTCAATGCAGTGAATTGTATCCAAAGTTCGGCCGTGCAGGCAATAAATCCGTTTTTAATCGGTCTTAATACCAATTCGGCAGCTATACCTAAATAGTCTGGTCTAGATCATATTTGGATCGGGTGTCGTGGGGCTTAAAACAACTCACTTAAATTTCAATGAAATCGGCTAATAAATAAAGCTTTTATGGGCTTCAGAACCTTAATCGGCAGGTCGGTCGAAATGACAGCTGTATCTAAATATGACCTGACCATAATACGGTCCTGCAGGCGGAGATCCGGGTGATCACGGAATGCGTGAAGTGGTGTGGTGCTAACGCGAGGTCGTCGAGTGTAAACATATTCACGGATAGTTAAATGGCCATATGGGCAATAACAACCAGGACGGTAAGGTCACGAACAGTCTTGCAGTGGAAGAAGGAGATTAACGCCTTCTCTGAGGATGGCAAAATCCGTATCATTTGGTTGCCGGGCCATAACGGGGTAAGGGGAAATGAAAGGGCAGATGATTTGGCGGTGAAGGCCAAAGAACTGCCGTCAATAAACTTGGTTAACCCGAAGCCTTTCGGGGCGACGCAGTCCGAGTTATGGGAGTGGGGGACGAATGCGCATGCAACATTGTGGAACAGCGAAAAGGTCGGTAGGACGGCGAAAATCCTATGGGGGGATCCAGATCGTGAGAAGACGAGGCTATTACTGAAAGGCAGCAAGAAGGAGGTCAGTATAGCTATTGGTATCATAACGGGACACATAGGACTACGAGCACACTTATGTAAAATCGGTGCGGCAAGTGATAGCATGTATATGGCATGCGGGGAAGATGATGAGACGTTGGAGCATTTCCTTTGTCATTGCCCGGCTGTCGAGTCCAACAGATATACAATATCAGATATGAACCAACTTAGGGGAGTGGTATTCAAAACAATTAAGGATTTTGTAAGTAGCACGGAATTCCTAACTTAAAATTTTCTTTTTAGAGGTTATTTTGTAGGCTTTAGAGCGCACAACAAAGCCGATTACTGGCTTAGGTGTATGTCCATAGTGGCATGGACATACACCTAAGCCAGTAATCGGGTTGTTGCACCCTCTTTTCAACCTAACCTAACCTATCTAAATATAGTCCGATCTGAAACATATTTAGGTCGGATGTCGGGATGCTAAAAAAAAACAACTCACTGTTTTAAATTTCATCGCAATCGGGCGATAAACAAAGCTTTTATGCGTTTTCGACATTAAACTGCATGCAACAAAACGACGTATCTGTGCCAAATTTCAGCACAATATCTCAATTTTTGAAGACTGTAGAGTGATTACGGACGGAGTGATTACGGCACGGACATCGTTAAATCGCCTTAGAATTCTATGACGAAACGAAATATATATACTTTGTAGGGTTGGAAATGAACATTTTGATGTGTGGCAAACGGAAGGACTTAATGAATATACCCCCTATCTTATGGTGGCGGGTATAAAAATGAAAATAACAAGCTTGTCTGGCATGAATGTTTTATACCCTGCGCCATGGATTGGTTTCTCCTTACAGAAAGAAGTAAAAGTAGTATGGTATTGGATGATCATAACAAAAATACCCATGGATTCTTATGTATTTGAAAAAGATTTTCTTTTTGTAGGAGTATGGGAACTAATATAGCCCCATCCCAGCGGCGGAAAACATTTGCCCTTCTCATAAAAACTACTGAAAGTTGACCTTACAAAAGAGCCGATACATATACACACTCAACTTCTAGTATCTTTCATTATAGAGGGCCTAAAAAGACAGCAATTTGTGAGCCAATGAAAGTGCTACTAGTCATTCCATGACAACTTCTCAGAATATGGCTAAATGAATGATCTGTAGTACATTTGTCTCATTAGTTTGTATTTTATACCCTACACCACCATGGTGACACAGGGTGTTATAATTTTGTGTATTTGTTTGCAATGCTAGGAAGGAGAAGACATAGACCCATTGATAAGTACACCGATCGGCTTAAAATCACTTCCTTTTTCCATTGTCCGTCTGTCCATACATTTTTGTGATCAAGGCACAGGTCGCCCTTGTTGCCTGATTTTCACAAAATTTTGCACAAGTATTTTTTTTTTTTTTTGTCTAAGGGCATTCATTATTGAGTTTGGATTAAATAGGTTCAGATGTAGATATAGCTCCCATATACATCTTTAATTCAATATATCCTTTTAAAGCTGTAGAAGCCACAATATTAATCCGATCTTTACAAAATTGGACATAAAGTGCTCTTTTTAAGGTTTTAATACTTGCGAAAAAACTCACAGTTTCAAATTTCAACGAAATCGGATAATAAATGCGACATTTATGGCCTTAATACCCAAAATCTGCAGATCGGTCTATATGCCAGCTATATCTAACTATAGTCCGATCTTAACCATATTTGAGCCAGATTTTGGGAAGCTTAAAAAGCTCACAATTTCGGATTTCAGCGAAATCGGATAATAAATGCGGCATTTATGGCCTTAAGACCCTAAATCGGCAGATCGGTTTATATGGTAGCTACATGAAAATATGATCCTATCTAGACCCTATTCGGGGGGTATCACGGTTGGCTCAAAAAAGCTGACTGAATCAAATTTCAACAAAATCGAAAAATATTTATATGCGCATTTTATGGACTCAAACCCCTAAATCAGAAGATGGTCTATATGGCAGCTATATCCAAATATGATCCGATTTGGCCCATGTTTGAACTCAACATAACAATGGACAAAATTCGGATCTGTACAAAATTTCAGCTCAATATCTCAATTTTTCAAGGCTGTAGCGTGATTCAAGCATATGAATGTTATGTTGGGTGTGAATACAACCCAAGCACAAAGAGTAAACTTTAATTCACAACTACTTTCCAAGAGTAGGCAAAAAATAAGCAGTGTCAATGGAAGCGAAAGAGGAGGTTTGTTTTAAAAATAGACAATTGTTATACCCTCCACCACAAAATGGGTGTATACTAATTTCGTCATTCTGTTTGTAACTCCTCGAAATATTCGTCTAAGACCCCATAAAGTATATATATTCTTGATCGCCATAACATTTTAAGTCGAACTAGCCATGTCCTTCCGTCCGTCTAGCCATGTCCGTCCGTCTGTCAGTCGAAAGCACGCTAACTTCCGAAGGAGTGAAGCTAGCCGCTTGAAATTTTGCACAAATACTTCTTATTAGTGTAAGTCGGTTGGTATTGTAAATGGGTCATATCGGTCCATGTTTTGATATAGCTGCCATATAAACCGATCTTGGGTCTTGACTTCTTGGGTCTCTAGAGTGCGCAATTCTTATCCGATTGGAATGAAATTTTGCACGACGTATTTTGTTATGATATCCAACAACTGTGCCATGTATGATTCAAATCTTCCATATAAACCGATCTTGGGTCTTGACTTCTTGAGCCCCTAGAGCGCGCAATTCTTATCCAATTGGAATGAAATTTTGCATGACGTGTTTTGTCATGATATCCAAAAACTGTGCTTAGTTAGGTTCAAGTCGGTCCATAACCTGATATAGCTGTCATATAATCCGATCTGGGGACTTGACTTCTTGAGCCTTTAGAGGGCGCAATGCTTATCCGATTTGAATGAATTTTTGAACGAAGTATTTTGTTATGATATCCAACAACTGCGCCAAGTATGGTTCAAATCGGTTCATAACCTGATATAGCTGTCATATAAACAGATCTGGGGACTTGACTTCTTGAGCTTCTAGAGGGCGCAATTCTTATCCTATTTGGCTAAAATTTTGTATGACGTATTTTATTCCTACTTTCAACGACTGTGTCAAATAAAGTTCAAATCGGTTCATAACCTGATATAGCTGCCATATAAACCGATCTGGGATCTTGACTTCTTGAGCCTCTAGAGGTCGCAATAATTATCCGATTCGACGGATCATCTCATGACCATTATGTATTTTATGGTTTGAATCGGTCTATAGCCTGATACAGCTCCCTTATAAATCGATCTCTCTATTTTACTTCTTGAGCTCCTATTCTTATCATTTAATTGCGGTCCGAACCGGACCATATCTTGCTATTGCTCTAATAGCAGAGCAAATCTTTTCTGTTATCCTTTTTTTGCCTAAGAAGAGATGCCGGGAAAAGAACTCGACAAGGGCGATTCATGGTGGAGGGTATATAAGATTCGGCCCTCCGAACTTTGCACACTTTTACAATTTAATTGTGGTTTGGACCACAATTAAATTATATGTTGGAGACCTGTGTAAAATGTCAGCCAATTCGAATAAGAATTGCGCCCTTTGTGGGCTCAAGAAGTAAAATAGAGAGATCGATTTATATGGGAGCTGTATCGGCCTATAGACCGATTCTGACTGATTCTGATTCTGTCGAAAGCACGCTTACTTTCGAAGGAGTAAATTTAGACGCTTGAAATTTTGCACAAATACTTTTTATTAGTGTAGGTCGGTTGGGATTGTAAATGGGTCAAATCGGTCCATGTTTTAAAATAGCTACCATAACAACCGATCTTGGGTATGACTTCTTAAGTTTCTAGATGGTCCGATTTGACTAATATTTTGCATGTGGTGTTTTGGTATCGCTTCCAACAACTGTGTTTAGTATGGTTAAAATTGGTTCATAACCTGATATAGCTGCCATATGAACCGATAATGCGTCTTGACTTCTTCAGTTTTTAGAGGGCGCAATTCTTATCCGATTTGGCTGTAGTTTAGCACGTTGTGCTTTGGTGCCACTTCCAACCACTGTGCCAAGTACGGTTTAAATCGAGTAATAACCCGGTATAGCTATCATATAAACCGATCTTGAATATTGACTTCTTGAGCCGCTGGAGAGCGCAATTTTTATCCGATTTGGCTAAAATTTTGCATGAGGTGTTTCGCTATGACTTTCAACAACTGTGCTAAGTATGACGCAAATCAATACATAACTTGATTTAGCTGCCATATAAACCCATCTGGGATCTTGATTTCTTGAGCCTCTAGAACTCGCAGTTATTATCTAATTTGGCTGAAATTTTGAAGATCGACTTCTCTCATGACCTTCAACTTACATGTTAAATATGGTCTAAATCGATGTATAGCTTGATACAGCTGCCATAAAAACCGATCTTCCGATTTTGCTTCTTGAGCCCCTACAAGGTGCAATTCTTATCCGCATGGACTGAATTATTACACAACGAGTTCTACAATGTTTAGCATTCAATTCATTAATGGGCCGAATCGGACTACAACTTGATGTAGCTCCAATAGCATAACAGTTCTGATTCATTATTCTTTGTTTGCCTAAAAAGAGATACCGATGAAAGAACTAGACAAATGCTATCCATGGTAGAGGGTATATAAAATTAGGCCCGGCCGAACTTAGCACGCTCTTACTTGTTTTTGTATATATTTTTAAGACAATCCATGGTGGTGGATTCGGCCCGGCCGAACTTAGCACGCTCTTACTTGTTTTCAAGTTAATACCTATCTCTCTCAATGAAAAACACAAATTTTTGTTTAATTAACATTAACGCAAATTAATAACCAGTTTGATAATGCAAAAAACTCGTGGTAATGCTAAGTATGCACCCGCCGAAACATATATTGGATTTGACAGCTTACAGCTGTTCAACTGGACCAAATCAATCAATGCAGAATCAGTTTTAAAGATCAGTGGAATGTTTGTGATCGATTGAGGTACAATTTTGACGATACCTCAGAATTAAAATGATACCCAAAACACACAAGAGTGGGAATAAAACTTCTCCTTGTTGGGTTCCTCTGGTCACAATCTCCGAATCGAGCTTTCCGCTAGTGACGTGTGATAATACGGCCTTTCAGCATTGCTTCAAACCAATTTACGAAAAAGGGGGAACCCTCACAACCGTCAGGGCGCCATTTTTGACTCCAAACTTCCCGTTTTTTAAAAGGCCGTTCTATGTTCAAGAAGACCGCCAAGGCGAAGTCGGTCAACCCAAATTATCTCCGATGGAGCCAATCACAGTATGAAAGGCACAGTGGCCTGATTGGCTTGTAGTTCCTGGGCAGAGAGTGGCATGTTCTCCCCGCTTTCGGAATGAAAACCACCAACCACCCAAAATCATCCTAAGAAGTTATATGGCATACAATCGCACCTTTTGCATCACAGGCACATGGAGGATTCTTTTTAAAATGAAAAGAGCACATGAAAGCCTTTTATCGTCTTTGGTATGTGCCCACAAGAAAATGTCGTAAGTCGCATCTCCTTTTCTTTAATCTAACCTTAGTTAGGATAAGAAGAGAGAAATTGAATTAATATCCCTTTGTCTTTCTAATGTTTGGAATGGATTTATCTGAAGAGTTTTTCAGATATTACGCAAATCTTCAGGTTTTTCGATAGTCCTGGGCCTACCTCCCTTACGAATTATTGGACTATTTGCTGTCCGATATGCAAACTGATCAAAAATCAAACCAAAACTGCGCCTAATCCATAGCGTTCGCTAAATTATACAATATTGTCTTCAACCATTCAAAAAACTGAGAGAAAGGTTTCACTTAACTTGGTTCCCATCCCAATATGCGGCGGTGTATAAATTTGCAAGTATAGAATCTTTTACAAGTTTATCACTACAATTCTTTGAAGAATCAATTTTGACTAGCAAAAAAAAAATCAAATTTCATATAACATACTTAATCTGTCTTATTGTCACCTAAACAACAGGAAATGCAACGAAAACATCATCGCTTTACAAAAAAAAAAAAAAAAAAAAAAATCCCAATGAATAGCAATGCCAGTGTTGCAGAGCCAATAACAACAAAACCCTTTAGGACAAAAATACAATGATTTTTAACTTGTAATCGGTGACGTGCGAAAAATCCTGCCTGACAATTGACTTCGTCACTAGCATTGAGTTGGGCTGTTGGTTTTTGCTGTAACATCCGATGGCTGTCTGAGTATGAGTGTGCGCGTGTATTGCTGCCTTTGAATTCATTCACCGACATAGAAGGGTCCATAAGCCCCACTTCGTTATGCTTGCAGTGCCGAACCACACCCCACCCACTGCATTGCATTACACTGCATGTGAGCACGTTTTTTCGACGACACTTGTTATATTTCGTCCTTTCCTCTTCTTACCTAATACTCTGGCTTACATATGTACGAGTATGTGTGTATGTCTAATTATGTGTCCTCAAGTTTTGAATCTATTGTCCTCCGTTTAGTGCACACACGCATGCAGTAACAGAATTTTGAGACGCTAGGTTGGAAGATGTGTGTTTTCATAGTGTGCTCGTTAGGTGAGGAAGCCAATGGACTTACACCGTGAACACCGAGAAAAGTGAAAATGCATTGAACAAAAAAGCCGACCATATATCCATCCACTCATTGCACCATCAATAAGCCGACATTTGTTGGGCCAAACAGGCAGCCCTGGGGGGTAATCGGTGTAGCTTGACCCAGTGTGGGTAAGGATATTCGGTTGTTACTTGCTCTCCTCTGTGTGGGGTGGGTTATGGTTCAGGCGGCAAATATTGCGCATGTCCACCATAAACGTTATTGGCTGGAATGACATAAATTAACCGCATTGAACGAAACTGCTGCTTGGCGAACACATTGGTATAGGTCATATTGTTGGGCTCTTTATAAGTGAAATCTTGATGAGCTTTTTTTGGAGGGGAATGAAAGCTAAAAGCTGGCATTTAAACGATTTTGAAACATTTGAATTTAATATTTCATAAGTTTCGCCTCTCAAGCTCTTTCTGCAAAAGCTGGAGACGCTGGTATATAAGGTTGCCTATAGAGCTTTGAAACAACATAGTGCTCTAAAAATCTTGGTAACCCAATGATAAATGATTTCTATCAGGAAGGACGTGTGCTGGGGAGGAGTTGGATGGTCACAGTTTCTCTTATCAATGAAATGCTATCTTCAGCCTTGATCAAAATACAGTATATATTGGGAACATTTCATCACACATTATACAAGATAATCTCTATTAGGCTGGTGCACTGTGGGATAAGATCGAAAAAATACTAGAATGTAAAGCCAGACTGGTCCAAAATTCGAAAAAAATAAAAATCGAATATTGGTAAAGCCTGTGCGTTGGGTAAAAATATGAAAATTGCGGAAGCTTGCACGACTCCCCCAAGTCTGCATATCTTAGGACTCAGCCATGGGACAAACAGCGACCACCATGATTTTCCACAGAACTAGTTGGTCAAAAGAAGCGTATCAGAAGACCCTTCGGTAAGGCGAAAGCTGCAAGGACGTGACAGGACCTAGACACTTGTTAGGCTGAATCATAAAATCAAACGGGAGACTCAACAAAATTAAGCCTATTTCTATCGCTAGGCCCAGATGAAGTACATCCAGTTGATAGACAGGCTACCCGGGTTAGGGCGACGATATACTCTGCTCTTATAAACTGGCCCTGGATGCGTAAGCAAACTGTTCATCAGCCTCAGACGACGAGGCTGACAAAAAAGTGTTGGAAAATCTAAATAAGTGGAGTAAGAATTGTTCAAGTGTAAGGGAAATGGGGGACACAGAGCCTGTATTCTTCCAAGGAGTTTTCTAAATGATTTCAGAGAATACCAACGCTAGGATATGTGACTGGGGAGTATTGGGTGATCACAGTTTCTCTGATAATCGTGATATTAGTTTTAGACTTAGGGAAAATTCTGCAGAAGTAATCCCTCAGCTAAACAGAAGACAGACAGATTGGGATAAATTTCGGAACACATTCTACATGACTATCCCCTCTAAACCTAAAAAGAAAGTGAAAACTGCGGAGGACATTGATATTTAATGGTCAAGCGGATTGCGAAAGCCCTGAATGACTCGCTTCAATCTGCATGCTCTGGAACCAAACCAAAGAGCAAACGTCCATCGCCATGGTGGACCCCAGAAGTGGTTGTTGAAGGGTGGAAGAAACTCTTCAATAAGGTGACAACCAGACGGGCACAATACGACTATATTGCTGAGCTAAAAAAAAATACAAGGGCGAGCTGTAACAGGCATAGACAACAAGTAAGAGCGTGCTAAGTTCGGCCGGGCCGAATTTTATATACCCTCCACCATGGATCACATTTGTCGAGTTCACTGCTTTAGGCAAACAATTGAATGCTGAACATTGTCGAAGTCATTGTGTTGTATTTCAGTCCATTCGGATAAGAATTGCGCCTTGAAGGGGGTCAAGAATCAAAATCGTGAGATCGGTTTATATGGGTGCTGTATCAAGCTATAGATCGATTCGGACCATATTGAAATCGTATGTTGAAGGTCGTGTTAGAAAACGTTGTACAAATTTCAGCCCAAACGGAGTGGAATTGCGCCCTCTAGAGGCTCAAGAAATCAAGATCCCAGATGGGTTTATATGGCAGCTATATCAGGTTATGCACCGATTTGCACCATACTTAATACAGTTGTTGGAAGTCATAACAAAACATCTCATTCAAAATTTCAAAACCGGATGAGAATTGCGCCCTCTATCGGCTCAAGAAATCAAGACCCAAGGTCGGTTTATATTGCAGCTATATCAAAACATGTACCGATTTGGCCCATTTACAATCCCAACCGACCTACACTAATAATAATTGTTTGTGCATAATTTCAAGCACCTAGCTTTACTCCTTGGAAAGTTAGCGCGTTTTCGACAGACAGACGGACGTGCGGACGGACGGACAGACGGACGAACATGGCTAGATCGATCAATACCTTATGTGGTCTTAGATGCATATTTCGAGGTGTTACAAACAGAATGACGAAATTAGTATACCCCCATCATGTGGTGGAGGGTATAAAAATCTGGGTGGAATTCTGCAGCTCCGTGAACGATACATTCAGGCCTCTAGGTTATGGAAGATTCTACCCTCCAAATCTAATACAGTAGGTTTTGGGGCCTGTTCCCAATGCACCGGCTTTTTTTACCTTACTACAATACAAACAACTTTGTTGTTGGCCTTCAACAGATAGTTTCTTTCGGATGTATATTCGATGACTGTGACGTCTCAAACTGCAACGGCTTCTTATGGAGAATTGAGCCAGTACTTTCCTTTTAAATCAACACTGTCGCAAGGGGCAGAGAAGAATCTTCTGTGTTCGATTACCTTCAACTGCTTCACCAGGGGCCTAAAAACAACAATATATCATTTCACAAACCTATCTCCATCCTTACTGCGACCCATATCGTATATATATTCTGGATCGCATCGATGTTCTGTGTCGATCTAGCCATGTCCGTCGTTCCATCAGTCTGTCTGATGTACATCATTGGGAATTGCCAGTGGGCCATATAGGTTCAGATTTGGATATGGCACCCATATAAACCCATATCCCGATTTGACTTCTTGAGCATCTGAAAGCCGCAATTTTCATTCGATTTGGCTACAATTTGGCACATGCGCCAAGTACGGTTCAAATTGGTCTATAACCTGGTATAGCTCACAAATAAACCGATCTCCCGATTTGACTTCTTGAGCCCCTGGAAGTCGCAATTTTCATGCGATTTGGCTAACGTTTTGCAAGTAGTGTTCTGATATGACTTTCAACAACTGTACCAAGTACGGTTCAAATCGGTCTATAATCTGGTTTAGGTCGCATATATACCCATCTCCCAATTTGACTTCTTGAGCCCCTGAAAGCCACAATTTTCCTGCAATTTGGCTGAAATTTTGCACATAGTGATCCCTTATGACCACCAATAACTGTGTCAATTTCGGTTCAATTCGGTCTATAACCTGATATGGCTCCCTTATAAACCGATCTCTCGATTTGACTTCTTGAGCCCCAGGAAGACCCAATTTTCATGAGATTTTGCTTACGTTTTGCAAGTAGTATTCTGTTATGACTTTCAACAACTGTGCCAAGTACGGTTCGAATCGGTCTATAATCTGGTTTAGGTCTCATATAAACCGATCCTCCGATTTGACTTCTTGAGCCCTTGAAAGTCACAATTTTCGTGCGATTTGGCTGAAATTTTGCACATAGTGTTCCCTAAAGACTTTCAAAACTGTGCCAAGTTTGGTCCAATTTGGTCTATAACCTGATATGGCTACCTTATAAACCGATCTATCGATTTGCCTTCTTCAACCACTGGAAGCCACAATTTTTTCCGATTTGGCTGTAGCTTTGCATGTGATGTTCTGTTATGACTTCCAACAATTGTACCTAGAACGGTTCAAATCAGTCTATAATGTGATATAGCACCCATACAAACCGCTCTCCCGATTAGACTTGCTCTTGAGCTCCTAGAAGACGCAGTTTTTGTCCGATTTAGCAACAATTTTGCATATAGTGTTCTGCTATTATACGGTCCAAATTAGTATACAATCTGGTATAGCTCCCATATAAACCGGTCTCTCGATCATCATTGTTCGGTCCTAGAATATTTAATTTTCGCTGGTTTGACAGAAGTTTGGTATGTAGAATAGAAGCCCTTCAACTGAATTTTATTTTGTATAGATTTTTAGCAGAATCCATTGTGGTGGGTTTCCGAGATTCGGCCCGACCGAACTTAGCACTCTTGTACTTGTTCAATATTCTCACCGGGAGTTTTACTCATTAGAACAATGTGTTCTCTCTCCGACTATGTTCAATTATAAATAACTCTGCGCACGTTGGTTGATTGTAACACCCTCCACCATTGGAGCGGGGTATACTAATTTTGCCATTCCGTTTGAAACACCTCGAAATTTTAGTTTTAGGCGTCAGTTTAAGCCGATCTAGCCATATCCGGCCGACTATCCATCCGTCCGTTTGGCTGTCGAAAGCAAGCTTACTTTCGAAGATTTAATGCTAGGCACTTGAAATTTTGCACAAATACTTCTTATCAGTGTATGTCGGTTGGGATTGTAAATGGGCCATGTTTTGATATAACTGCCAACCGATCTTGGATCTTGATTTCTTCAACTTCCAGTGGGCGCATTTCTTATCCGATTGGCCTGGTGTGTTTTATTTTGAATTTTAACAACTGTGTTAAGTATGGTTCAAATCAGTTAATTGCTGCCATATAAAGATATCTTGGATCTTGACTTCTTGAGCCACTAAAGGGTGCAATTCTCTCCGATTTGACTGTAATTTTGAATGAAGTGGTTAGTTAAGACTTACATTAATTGCACATAGTATGGTTCAAATCGGTCCATAACCAGATAAAGCTGCCATATATACCGATCTGGGACTTTGACTTCTTAGGCCTCTAGAGGGCACAATTCTTATCCGATTTGGGTGAAATTTTGCACCAACTGTTTTGGTATGACTTTAAACATCAGTGGTATGCTAACATATCTCGCCATTGTGGTTGCTTCCAATAATGAGCTATTAACAGATGTAAGACCAGGAAGCCACCATGGCGCAGGGATAGAATGTCCTCCTATAACGTCGAACGCTCCCGGCGTGAACATCAGACAAATTTTTAGAGTTGGTTATCCCCTTACTAATGCTGGCAACATATGTGAGGTAGCCTGCCATATTAAAACCTCCCTACTAAGTGGTGGCGCTATGCGACAAGCCATTCGGATTCGGAATAAAAAATAGGAGGTCGAGCTCAAAGTTTAATCGGACTGCATGCATTGATATGCGAGAAGTATACCCGATTCCTTAATGGAATGTTCATGGGAAATTTAGTATTTTTATTTATTTATAGATATAAGACCGACATAGACAGCAATGATGTTACTATTTGCAATGAGATGGAACAAAGCAAAAGCCTTCTGTTGTTTAAATAACAGTTCTGTTAAATATGGTCTTAAGGTTGTTGTCAACAATGGTAGACTTGATTGGCTGCAAAGCTTTCTTAGGTAAGCTTTAGTAAACTTTCCAAGCTCTATATCCAATTCGAGTGTTGCAGCTAAGTGGAAATTCACCTCTTTCTAGACGTTCCATATAACGTCTATAACGTTTTTCGGATGGTCCCTGGGGTAAGGGTGTCTTTTGGGTGAAATGGAAGGGCGAAACTTATGTCTGCCATACCACCCACCACAATAGAAGACAGTGACAACGAAATGTGACCATAAAGTACCCCCATAAGTCAGTTGCCAGTTTAACGCGCATACGAACGCATCATAATACGGTCGGACGATTATCGCAATTCGCTAACACGGTCGCTCACTCTCTCTTTTTCTCAAAACCTTTCACACACAAACACACGGTCGTTGTTTGTTACATCCTCAATCCACGTTCAATGGAGAACAAAGTAACACACAAGCAAACACCAGAACAACAACAACAATAAAGCAAACAAAACCTAGGCTAAGCCAACCAACACAAAAACACTTAAATACTCACACACACACACACGCAGACACATACCGATACAAAGACATAAGAAAATTGTATGAAAATAAACGGGCTTAAGGATACGGATACTAAAACAAAGGCAAACTTCAAAATTGGTTCAATTACGAAAGAGAAGAACACAGGAACCACTCTTTCAGCCAGACAGTCAACCAAACAAACAAATAACCGACCAGCAGCAACATAAAAAAGCTAAAGGAGGCCAAAAGTTAGGAAAAGATAGATAAACACACACAAACACATACACACACGCCAACATACGAGGTGTAATAAAAAGTAATGTAACAAAATAACAACAATAGCAAAAGGCAAGTGTAATAAAAGAAGAAGGAAACATAAAACGAGAAATTCTATTTTTGTGCGTGAGTGTGTAAAAGTTAGCCAAGTAAGTGCCAGTGTATGTGTGCCCATGTGCATGGCTCACTGTCCAATTTAGTACCCATCGACGACCAAGTAGTGCTTCAGCTAGGCGACTAAAAGTTACCATCGTCCAAAATTCATAGCTCCCGAACAGCAAACAGAAAACAGAAAAGTGAAAGTCCCCACCATTACGGACCCATGCGAAAAGGACTAAACGAACGAGTGCCCAAAGAGTAGATGACGACGAAGAGAGAAAGCAAGAGCACAGAGAATTGTTATTAACCTGGTTAAATGGTGCCATTTCCGTCAAGGTACATGAGGAGGTACTTGGACTCATGCACATGTATGCAAGCCTAACTACTTGGCCAACGTCTGTGTAAACGGCGTCGCATATATGTGCCATTGCGTGTTTTCCAATGTACGTGCGTGCGTGTGTGACTAACTAACTATAAGGGCAGCAGCCACGAACTGGGCAAGGAATACCAAAAAAAAAGTTCCTCAAAAAAAAAAGAAAAAAAAAAAAAAAACAAAGAGAAATAAGGAGAAACGAGAAATAAAGAAACATGCAACACAATTCGTTGCAATTTTAAGCTCTACACTAAGCTATTATTACCCAACAATAACAACAACAGCGCCACTAAGGCGGATAAGTAATAAAACTGCAACATTAAGCATACGCCAAATTGGACTAGTGACCACTAGCGTAGCTGGTGCTGGTGCTGGTCCTCTGGCGCTCGTTGTGACCGACAAACGACAGCGTAAGCGTAAGTGACGACAACAACGACGACGCCGCTGTTCCCAACAATCTCCAATCCCCGCCCCAGGGGAAATTATTATTATTAGCGAATATTTTCAATTCTTTTTTTGGAGTTGCCAGTGGTGGTATTTTCACCTCCACAACTTGGGTATACATTCGAGGGAATATCATCAGCTGCCGTTGACCAACTAACTTTCATTTGGATATTAAAAAGGTAAAACACTTCTTTACAAATAATAATCCATTTTGTTAGCACATGCTTCCATTTCTATTTGGCCACTCCCCGCCACCTCTCATAATTGGTAAATTGTTGGCCCAGGTCCCGTGGGAAAAATATGCTTGGGGTATGGTCGTTGGGTCGGTAGGCTGGTTGTGGGCATGTTGATACTGCTTACGTCCCATTAACTGCTCGTAAATGTAATTAATTGAAACAGAAAAAGCTTTTTGTCTTCATTTACAAATCACCGTCAATTAATGTTGGACGAAGAGTTTTCGTCTTTTGTATTTGGTTGGAGGAAGATGTTTCGATGTAGGCGAAAAATGAAACAATAACAATTAAAACAGCACACACACAGATATATGCAAACACAAGAAGTCCTTTGGAGATTGTGTCATAATCAAATATTTACCCAATTCGCCGCAGGCCAATGCGTGCTGGAATTCTTTGTAGTATGTCTTAGATCAAAGACTTTGACAGCTCGACACTGATGGCCGCCAAAGGAAATATTCAATGAAATCTTTGGGAGTTTTGTTAGAACAATACACGCGAAAAATTAGTTTCTTTCTTACCACCATATGTATTTCCCCAGTACAATTTGTTTATCTACTACTAAATTTCTTTTATTGATACCCATATAGTTTCTGTTTGATTTAGCGGATGTGAACATTTGCAAGTTATTGGGCTTTTTAAAGCAATCTGTATGGTTCAATGGTAGGAACTACAATAGAAAGCATCTTCTTTCTTCTGTTCCTGTGGTATCGCAAAGGACGAAAACGTCTAAGTGAGTCTGATGGCAGACTGCCATTTAACCTAACCTGACCTAATTCATATAGCCATGATTGCCAAATATTTCCATTCTGGGAGGTGTTTTGAGTAGTAGGCAAGCTCCTTTCACTTCAACCTCATTTGTAATACCATATTCGTAATCTTCTTCAGCAAACCTTTTATTTGAGTCACATATTGCCATGATGGTCTAATATGCCCACTTGCAACGGTTTTGGTTTTGGGGCTGCCCCTTTGTCAATTACACCCAATTTTTAATATTCGATAATCATATACGTACTATACTCTCGAAAACCCTTTCATTGGAGTCCCGTATGGTCCCGATTGGCTCACTTTTGATTTTGGGCGGTTTTGGGCTTGGAAGGCTCCCTAGATACTTGAGGTCCTAAATTGTCCTGATCGGTTTACTTTATATTTTTGGCGGTACTCTTGGGCCGACGCCCTAATTGCTAGGATCCAATTTTTGACATCATATTCGTATTCTACTCCCGAAAACCTTCACTTCCCATATTGTCCCGATTGGTCCACTTTGTTTTTTGGGGTGGTTTTGGGCTTTGGACAGCTCGCTGGTTACTTGGACCTAATTTTAAATATCATATTGGTACTTTACTCCCAAATACCTTTTATTTGAGTCACATATTGTCCCGATCGGTCCACTTTTGATATTGGGCGCTACTTTTGGGACGGTTTTGGGACTGGGGCGGCCTCCTAAGTACTTGGACCCAATTTTTAATACCATGTTCGTATTTAACTTCCAAATATCTTTCGTTTGAGTCCCATACTGTCTCAACCGGTAAACATGTCCTGTGGGGTGGTGGGGAGGCCCCTCAGAAACCAAGGAATATATCTACTTTTACTCTACTTTTAAATACCTTTTATTTGATACCCATATTGCCCGAAGCGCTAACAGTGTCATATTTGGGTGTTTGTGGGGGACCCCCCGACATATAGTGTGACATTTTTCGTACTCTACTCTTAAGTACCATTTAGTTAGTAACCATATTGTCCCAATCTGTAAACAAGTCCGTTCGGATGGTTTTTGGGATGGGGCGTCCCCCACGTTATTTGACCCAAAAATTTTATATCAATTTCGTGTTTATGGGGCACCATAAGGTGTCATACAAAATTTCGCAAAAATCGGTGGACCCATCTCCCAAATCTGGTGTTTTTGAAAATGAGGGCAAGGGGGATGGTCCGACCCCCTTCGGGTATCATTAAATGTAGTACCATTTTTTCACCGCGAGCTCAAACTCTACCATCTGTGAAAATTTTATGCAAATCGGTTCAGTCGTTTTTGAGTCTATACGAAACAGACAACAAACAAACAAAGCGCAATAATTTAGTTTTTATAATCGGTGATTTTTTAAGAGCTATAGGAAAGTTTTTCAAAAAAATAAAAACAAGTAAAAAGGCGTTAAGTTCGGCCGATCCGAACTTTGGATACCCACCACCTCGGGTATATATTTAAACCACCTTTCGTCAAAATCCGATGAAAAATGTCCCATAGCAGCTATATCGAAATATGTTCCGATTTGGACCAAATACTTATAAGAACAAGTCATTGTTCAATTGTGTATAAAAAAATATTGGTCTTTTAAGTAGCTATATCTAAAATAAACCGATCTGAACCATCGGATTATAAATAAGCTTCCAAATCTAGACCGATCTGAAAAAAAATTGAAAAAGAATGTCGAAGGGCCTAACACAACTCCCTGTTCCAAATTTCGGCGAAATCGGGCAATAAATGCGCATTTTTTGGCCCCAAACCTTAAATCGAGAGATTGGTCTATATGGCAGCAATATCCTATCTGAGCCAAATTGAAGAAGAATGTCGAAGGGCCCGACACAACTCACTGTCCCAAATTTCGGCAACATCAGATAATAAATGCGCCTTTTATGGCCCCAAAACTTTTAATCGAGTGATCGGTCTATATGGCAGCTATATCCAAATCTGGACCGATCTGAAATCTGAAGAAGGATGTCGAAGAGCATAACAAAATTCACTGTCCCAAATTTCAGCAAAATCGGATAAAAAATGTGGCTTTTATGGGCCTTAGACCCTAAATCGACGGATCGATCTATATGACAGCCATATCTAAATCTGAACCGATCTGGGCCAAATTGAAGAAGGATATCGAAGGGTCTAACATAACTCACTGTTCCAAATTTCAGCAAAATCGATTATTAAATGGTCGGTCTATATACCTGCTTATGGACAAAAAAAGAATCTGTGCAAAATTTCAGCTCAATATCTCTATTTTTAAAAACTGTAGCGTGATTTCAACAGACAGACGGAGGGTATGGCAGGAATATATATACTTTTTAGGGTCGATGTGTTGCAAACGGAATGACAAAATGCATATACACTCATCCTTCGGTGGTGTATAATTTCGACATACTCCTTCCAACATTTCACAAATAAATGCCTAGTTGTCTTCCAATGCGTCAATTGAAGCGGGCTAGTCAAGCTCTTCCTTTTTTGGCAAAAAAAAGTTGGATATCATTTCTCGGAAGCGCGCACCATTCACAGTTACGAAGTAAGATGTACGGTCCAATGATACCACCAGCCCATTAACCGCACCAAACTGTGACTATTACTGGATGCATTGGTAGCTCTTGCAATGTTTCTGGCTGATCTTAACTCCAAAATCGATAATTCTGCTTATTTACGTACCCATTGAGTTAAAAATGAGCTTCGTCGCTGAATGGAAGAAGCGCGCGATGAACTTTCTTAACAGAGCACGCATTTTGCAAGCGTTTTTTGTTTGTTAGTAGGATTCATGGTTAAATTATAGGCCAAACTAAAGATGTTTGACAGTAAAACAAAACATGAAACGTATGTGAGGTCTTTAAACCAGTGTTGCCAAAAAAATAATAACTAAAAAATCACCCTTTATGTACTTTATAGTGTCGAAAATTGATATTTCGATGTATTGCAATCGGAATGACAAAAAAGTACGTCCCCATCGTTCTGTGGTTTGTATAATAAAGTAAAAGCGTGCTAAATTTGGGCAGCCCAAATTTTGGGCTGCTTCGCGTACAAAATTTCTTCAAAATCAGGAATAATTTAAGCTCTTAGGGGCCGTAGAGGAATAATCTATAGAAATGTTCAAATGGTAGTTGTATCAGATAATAGACTGGTGTGGACAACACTTACCACTGATATCGGAAGTCATAAACAAACACTACGTTCAAATCGGCAACAATTTCCGCTTCCAGGGGCTCAAGATGTCAAATCTGAAGATCGGTTTATATGGAAGCTACATCAGGTGCCTGAGGAACTATCGACCCCATTGCAGGAGATAGAAAATCCCCTGCCACAATCGAGACAGGAAAGGATAGCATCGAAACGGGACCCGAAGAGCCCTGTGTGGGTGGCTCATTCGGTTGGACTAGGCTCAGGGTGTGCGCTAGCGGGGAAGCAGGGAACTCATAAAGTACTTCGACAGCAGCAGCTAGTGAAACATCTAAGGAGGAATCGTCCACCCCGCAAGTGTCATGTCCTGGGGAAGAGATGTTCCACAACTTTCTCACCTGCCCCTGGATGCGTACGGAAGCTCATCATGACAAGTTCTAACGAATCTTGTGAGGATGAACTCCTGTTAGGAATCAGAAGACGAGGCTAACACATCAGTGGTGTAAGTTCTGAATTCTGACTATGGTCCGGTTTCTACAGATAAATCTCCGCTATTGTAAGGCCGCTTTGGCGGCACTAAAGGTCCTCTTGATGGCAGGGGGATTTGACGTGGTTCTTATCCAGAAACCAAAGGTGTGTGGAGGAATGGTTCGTGGACTAAGAATTCCGAGATGTAAGCTTCTCAGGGGTACGGGGAATGGGAGACACAGAACCTGTATTTTTGCAAAGAGTAGTCTAAATGTTTTTTTTCTTCCATCGCTAAGCACTGAAGATTTAGTAGAAACCTGTCTTGAAAAAACAAGTCTCATTACTGGCTGGCTTCTCTACATATGGCACATGATTCAGAGATGCCGCCTTCAAACCTTATGTCGCTGGTTGAAGCCGCTTCTGCAGGGAAGAATAGCCTCATTGTAAGAAGTGATGCTAATGCACATCACCAGATATGGGGAAGTTCGAATGTCAACGAAAGGGGTGAGCTGCTTATTGAATATATTTCAAGTTGCAGTCTGGCGATAAGTGAAAGAATATTCGACTTGGAAGAGTTGAATGACCATATCTTCTCTGATCATCGTTATATCAGTTTCAGCTTTGCAGAAAATATTGCAGAAGGGGTCCCTTGGCTAAACAAAAGAAAGGTTGATTGGGATAAACTTCGGCACAAATTCTGCACGTCTATCCCTTCTAGACCAGAAAAGGAAGTGGAAACTGCGGAGGATGACTGAATGACTCGCTTGTATCAGCATACCCTATCAGAATGTCATATATATCTGTGAGATGGAGCTACACGAAGGTCATTTTCATTCCGAAAGCAGAAAACCTCTACCATACGAAGGCCAAAGATTTTCGACCAATTAATCTGTCATCCTTTATGCTGAAGAATCTTGAGAGGTTGATAGAAACATATCTTAGGGCAAAGATACCTGGAGATCGCCTGGTGCAGCAGCAGCATGCATATAATAAGGAATAAACAATGGTAGCATTTTTTGACTAATTGAAGGTGCTTTCAAAAATGTAAAACCGATACAAATATGAAGGAGTTGGAGTTCTAGGCATCAACTCTACCGCAAGAAAGTTTATAAATAATTTACTTACTAAAAGATGCATTACGGCATGCTTGGAATTTGTGGATCTAAAAAGATGGGTCCGCAGAGAAACACCTCAAGGAGGCGTACTGTCTCCTCTAATTTGGAATATAGCCATTAACAATATATAATTGTCTCTGGAAGAAAAAGGTGTAATAGTGTCGCCTATGTTATGACGTGGCAAGATCTCCCAGCACTCTATGAAATATACTCAGGAAGCTCTACGTGCAATATCAAACTGGGCTGGGAAAGTAGAGTAAATCCGCGCAATACAGAAATAGCTCTTTTCAGCAGGCGATATAAGTAGCCTACAGTAGAACCTGTCTCCTTAAGAGCAGAGAATGTTCCATTTACAGTAAGCGCAAAATCCCAGGATGTTTTGCTAGACAGAAAATTGAACTTCAAATACAACATCTTGGAAAGGGCAAGAGAGGCAACCCTTGCCTGTATACCTGCAAGAGAGCCATTGGTAAAAGTTGGTGATAAAACTGCGTGTCTTGCATTGGGTATATACTACAGTTGTCAGACCTATAATGCTATATGGTGTTGTGGTCTGGTGGACGGCGCTTCAAAAGTCCATCTACTGCTCAATACTTTACGGATCCAAAGGGTGGCTTGTTTGTGCATCACAGCCGCATTGAGGACGAAACCACCTGATGCACTGAATTTAATGCTACGTTGCAGCGACCACTGCCATGAGGTTAAGGGAACTTTCCCATTGGTCATGTGGCGGCTACGGACACTGTGTTATCCTTGATACAATATCCGATGTTGCAGGCAGTGTGGATTACACCCTACCTGGGAGCCTTTTTGATAAAAATTACTGTTTTACTATTCCTGATAGAACCGATTGGAACTACGATGTCCCTGGTAACAGAAGTTACATAGACTTCTATACGGATGGTTCCAAACTAAACGACCAGGGGGGTTTTGGGGTGTACTCTGAAGATCTAAAACTGGTCATATCGAAAAGATTACCCGACCACTGCAGTTTGTATCAAACGGAGATCCTTGTAAATAAGGAAGTGGTGGAATGGCTCAAAAATAATGTTATAATTCGATTGGCATAAATATCTTCCTGAAGAACGTATTTCTGAACACAACAACCGCCCTCGACTGTCGCATATCTCTCAACGAGATGGCGGAACAGTTCATAATTAACCCGTTCTGGGTTTCGGCCCACACAGATGTCCCAGGGAATTCTAAAGCGGACGAGCTTGCGAGACTAGAAACTACCAGGGATTCCAGGGATACTGGATTCTGTGGGTATGCCTTTAGCGACATGTAAGCTAAGTTTTCAGGACCAGGCCCGAAGGACACCGAATGATAGATGGTCAAAAAGCATTCCAAAATTATGTGGCCTAATCTAACCTTGAAGAGGTCTTCTGTTTTGCTGTCATTGGCTAGAACGGACGTCTCAGTCAATGTGTTCGTTATGACAGGTCACTGTCTAATCGCAAAACATGCTGACAGACTGAAGTTTGCCAGCAACGACTTTTGCTGAAGAAGAGACTATATAACACCTTCTGTGTGTGTGTCCCGCACTAGCAGTCAGAAGGAGTTCCACTTTAGGTTCTCATTTCTTTGATTGAGAACCTGTCAGATTTAGCGGATGTGAACATTCGTAAGTTATTGGGCTTTTTAAAGTCATCTGGATGGTTCAACGGTAGGTACTAGAAGGCATCTTCCTTCTTCTGTTCCTGTGGTATCACTATGGACGAAAACATCTAAATGAGTCTGATGGCAGACTGCTACTTATATCTATATCAGGTGGTTGAAAGTCTTAGTAAAACTTTACATGCGAAATTTTAGCCAAATCTGATCAAAATTGCGGCTTTCAAGCCTCAAAACTTCAAATCGGAATATGGGCTGGTTATATTAGGCTATAGACCGATTTGGACCGTGCTTACATCGGATTAGTGAAAGTCATTACAAAGCCCTCCGTGCTCTAGATGTCAAATCGGGAGATCGGGCTAAATATTAATCTGAACCGACATGAGCCGTTGGTAATCCCCAACGAACTACATCAATAAGAAGTGTCTGTGCAAAATTTCAAGAGGATATCTTCAATTGTTCGAACGCTATCATGGTTTCAACGACGAGACGAACGGAAATGGCTCGATCGACTCGGAATGTTGAGACGACCAGGAATATATGCACTTCATATTGTTCTAGATCAATATTTAGAGGTGTTATGATGGGTGACGTTAAAGTGTGGCTCACATTCAACATAGGTCTTACTAATTGGACCACATGTAAAGCTTCCATGCTTTTCAATTTGGTCAACTTTACAAACAAAATTTTTCATCAGTGATTTTAAATCTGAGCTTTGGCCCTTTCAAAATTCTGCTCATAGTTAATGGATTATGAATTTGTATATCAACATTTCTTTCAATAATTTTACCACAAGTCTTTTCTGCAAAAACAACCAAAAAATAAACTAATTTTGATTGTGTGTAATTTGAGCAATTAGGAAAGCATTGCTGTGACCACAATTGACTTTCTTTAATCAGTTTGACGTTAACTTACTTTGCTTATGTTCAATTGGGAAGGGCAACCGCAACTGTGGTCATACTTGAGAAACTGAACATATGTGGCAATGAGGATAATTGTGAAGTAACTTCTTACAAATGACAGGATATTCTTAAAATCACACACAAACATGGGATTATGTGTACATATGTGTGTCTGTATAAAATAAACATGTATGGGCATACAGCGAGCTCATCGTTATTAAATTAGTGATGGTGACTTGAATAGGCAAGAAACATGGAATGCTGAGTCCAATTTGGAAATTCTGAAACTTGTTGGGCTTTCCGTAGCTTACATACACATGACCCTGACCTACATACATACAACCACAGAACCAGATTAACATATTCATCACTCGTTAACACATGGATTTACCACATATCCGTATGGACTTCCATGTGTGTAATTATTGCTGGCAGGGCACAAGTGCTTATTTAATTGGATAGTAAGTTCAGTGATATAAGAAGGTGAGACACACAAGAGTAGTGCAAATATGAACTTAAGTGGATTTTATTTTGAATATATATTTCAAAGGACAAGTAGTGTAGAAAGAAAATTAAATTATCTAAGAATTTACATAATTCGAGAGTCCTTACGGTTTATCATATATAACCTATTTCATTCAGTAACATTTCTGAACTGCGTTGGTATCACAAATTCATTGTCCTACTTTTGAACTTTTTTCATCCGGTACTGAAGAGCCTCAAATTTGTCATTGGCTGTGAACAATTTTTGCCTCACTTACAAGTGAATAAATTCCTACTGAAGAGTAGGTTTGGAAACGATCCGTTACATCAACCTTCAACAAAAGAAAACAAGTAAAAAGACAATAAGTTCGGACGGGCTGAAATTTGGATACCCATCACCTCGACTATGTCAGCTATATACAAATATACACCGATTATATGGCGCGCTTGTCGAAAAGCCTAACATAGGTCACTATGCCAAATCGGATACTAAATGCGTCTGGGCTCAGGGTATAAAATCGGGAGACCAGTCTTTATGGCAGCTTTATTCAAATGTAGCATGATGGTTGCGATATTTAATGCGGATGCTGAAGGGAACAATAAACGCTGTTTTTATGGCCCAAGGACAAAAATCGGGTGATAGGTATATATGGCAACTATATCCAAATATTAACTGATCGGCACCATATAGAGCATGGATTTCGGAAAGCTCACACTGCTCACTTTGTCAGCGAAATCGGATAATAAATGGACCTTTTATGGGTTAAAGACCTTTAATCGGGTGTTGGGTCTATATGGCGGCTATATACAATTATAGCCCGATTTAGACCACGATTGGTAAAAATATCAAGGAGATTAATGCAATAAATTGTACTAAATTTGAGCGTAATCGGATAATAAATGCGCTTTTTATGGGAAAATGAACAAAGATTGGGAGATTGGTCTATTTGGCAGCTATAAAAAATATAGACCGATCTGAACCATATAGGTCATTCTGCCAAATTTCTGCGAAATCGAATATATTATGGCATACATATATCTAAATTTAAACTGATCGGAATCATATAATACCATATAATTTCTGCGAAATCGGCTAATAAATGCGCCTTTTATGGGTTTAGGACCCTAAATCCGGAGTTGGGTCTATATGGCAGCTATATCCAAATATAGCCCGATTTCGGCCATACTATGTACGAATGTCAAGGAGCCTAATACACCAAATTGTGACAAACTTCGGCGAAATCGGGTAGTAAATGTGGCTTTAATGGGCTAAGACCTTAAATCGGCAGATTGGTCCATATGGGGGCTATATCAAGGTATAGTCCAATATAGTTCATATGCGAACGTATAGTTCATATTCGAAGGCATTAAGTTCGGCCCCGCCGGATCCACCACCTCGGTCATATATGTAAACCCCCTTTCGTCATAATCCGGTGAAAATTGGATAACTTATGCACTTAAAATTCGGCACGGATATTGAGTGGTCAAACAAATAGAACTCGCTGTTGAATTTTGTATATCCAATTTCAACAAAATCGGGTATTGAATAAAGCTTTACCATATTTAGGTCAGCTAGCGGGTGGCCTAAAACTACTGACTGGTTCAAATTTCAGCGAAATCGAATAAAAAATAAGGCTTTTATGGGCTTCAGACCCTTTATCGACAGATAGGTCTATATGGCAGCTATATCTAAATACAGTCCAATCTTTACCACATTTTGGGCAGCTAGCGGGTGGCCTAAAACTACTGACTGGTTCAAATTTCAACGAAATCGGATAAAAAACAAAGCTTTTATGGACTTCAAACTCTTAATCGGGTTTCCAATAAAGACTTAACAACGTTTTTATACCCTCCACCATAGGAGACATTTTATGTCAATCTAGCCATGTCCGTCCGTCTGTCTGTCGAAAGCTCGTTAACTTCCGAACGAGTAAAGCTAGCCGCTATAAATTTTGCACAAATACTTCTTATTAGTGTCGGTCGGTTAGTATTGTAAATGGACCATAACGGTCCATGTTTTGATATAGCTGCCATATAAACCGATCTTGGGTCTTGAATTCTTGAGCCTCTAGAGTGCGCAATTCTTTTCAGATTGGAATGAAATTTTGCATTACGTGTTTTGTTATGATATCCAACAACTGTGCCAAGTATGGTTCAAATCGGTTCATAACCTGATATAGCTGTCATATAAACAGATCTGGGGACTTGACTTCTTGAGCTTCTAGGGGGCGCAATTCCTTTCTGATTTGGCTGAAATTTTACATGACATATTTTATTTTTACTTTCAACAACTGTGTCCAATAAGGTTCAAATCGGTTCATAACCCGATATATCTGTCATATAAACCGATCTGGGATCTTGACTTCTTGAGCCTCTAGAGGTCGCAATTATTATTCGATTTGCCTGAAATTTTGTACAACGGATCCTCTCATGACCATCAACATACGTGTTTATAATGGTCTAAATCGGTCTATAGCCCGATACAGCTCCCATATAAATCGATCTCTCTTTTCTCTTCTTGAGCTCCTAAAGGGAGAAATTCTTATTCGAATTGGCTGACATTTTACACAGGTCTCCAACATATAATTTAATTGTGGTCCAAGCCGGACCATATTTTAATATCGCTATTTTAATATCCTTTTTTGCCTAAGAAGAGATGCCGAGAAAAGAACTCGACAAATGCGACCCATGGTGGAGGGTATATATGATTCGGCCCGGCCGAACTTAGCACGCTTTAACTTGTTTTTTTTTTAATATATTTGAGATATTTCAAAAACTTTATTATCAGCATGAAGTACAATCAAAATGTTATGAAAGGAATTGACTTCGTTCATGTGGCCACCGCGGTCATGTTTACATCTGGCAATACATTGTACCCAATTTTCGATGACTCATGCACACATTTCAGCCGAAACGGTCGCTATTTCCGTTCAATGTAGACTCTGAGCTCTTCCAACGTCTTCGGTTTGTTGGCATAGTCCAATGACTTGACGTAGCCCCAAAAAAAATAGACTAGAGGCGTCAAATCGCACGAACGAGGTCATTTCTTGAGATAACACGCTCATCAAACATTTTCTATGCGATTTGACGAAACATTTTTTCTATTACGACATTCAACAACCGTGCCAAGTAGGGTACAAATCCATCAATAAGCTGGTATACAATACAATACAACAAACAACATATTTTGCCCATGAACATTCCACTAAGAAACAGGGGCAAACTTCTCACATATAAATGAGGGCAGTCCGATTCAAGTTTAAGCTCAAAGATAAGGGTCCTCCTTTTTATAGCCGAGTCCGAACGGCGTGCCACAGTGCGACACCTCTTTGGAGAGAAGTTTTATATGGCACAGTACCTCACAAATGCTGCATGCATTAGGAGGGGAAAACCACCGCTGAGAATTTTTTTGATGGTCTCGCCTGGATTCGAACCCAAGCGTTCAGCGTCATAGGCGGATATGCTAACCTCTGCGCTACGGTGGGCCCCATAAGCTGATAAAGCTCCTTGATATTTAGCTCCTGGAAGCCGCAATTATGGTGCGATTTGACTGAAATTTTGAACTTTGCGGTTTGTTACGTCTTTTATGGTGCGTTTGGTCAAAATCGTTGTATAACATGATATGGCTTCCATATGAACCTAACTCACAATATGAAATCGAGCCCTTGGCTTCCAAGGGCTCGAAGTTATTTAACGATTTGGCTGAAATTTTGCACAAAGCGTTCCATAACGACTTTCAACAAAAGTGCCAAGTACGGTTCAAATCGTTATTTAACCTGATACAGCTCTCATATAAAACAATCTCTCCATTTGACATCTTCATTACCTGGAAGTCGCAATTGTTTTCCGATTTCGCAGAGTTTGCCCCTAATGTTGTGTTCGACTTCCGACATCCGTGTTCAGTATTGTTGAAATTGGTCTATAACCTGATATATCTCTCAAATAACTGATCTCCCGATTAGTTTTACGGCCCCAAGAAGCTTACATTTTTGCCTGATTTGGCAATATTTGCTATGTAGAGTACACATATGCCACTCCACTATGTTCATATGTGTAAACATTTTCCCACATTTGGCTCGACCAAACTTAGCATTGTTGTTGTTTTGATGATAACTTAACCTAGCAAAAACCTCTCTTTGCCTATTTTTTATTCAATTAAAAAGTGCTGTTATTGATTTTAATTTTCTTATTATTGATTTTTTTTCTTTGTTCCTTCGTTGGTTCCTTTATTGCATAAAAAATATCGAACAAAGTGAAATAAACGCCAATTAAAAGCGAAAATTTTATTAAGGCATAGCAAAATGGGAAGCCCTCACAACAGCTAAGACGCCAGTCTCATAGCCAACATTGTGTATGGTTAAGTGGCCTCTGCAACGTTATCTTATCGAAGGACCAAGGAGTAAAGAGCTCTGCCTCTCGATGTTCGAATAAGATTTGCATGTGTAAATACTAGTATACAGCGCATATCACTTGGGTAGGAGCACTTGACAAGCCGTCATTGAATTCTAACCACAGATGGCGATGTGACATACGGACTGCTGTTGAAAAAAATCAATTTTCGTTTTAAGTGAATTTCCAAATGGGGGTTTTGTCCACTGCCAGTTTGATTTGATGCATGTTCATATATACACAAAAATTATAGGCAACATCATATCTATGCATTTTTGCACCTGTGCGAAGCAACAACAGTGTTTCACTATTGGTCCTGGGTAGGTTCTCTGTTCTGAGTGGCCCTAAATTAGATTGGGGAAAATCATCTACTTTGCATTTTCCGAGCTAACATACACAAGCATATCTACAACATGTGACTGCGGTTGCTGGGAGTGTGGATGTAAGGATGGGGATGTGTGTGCGTATGACTATACTTGGAGTTCATGCGAATCTCTCTTGCGAATGTGTGCCTCAACTGTTCTAGTTTCAAACAAAATAACATAGAAAATGTTTTAAACCACAAAAAATATATGCTGAATCAACACAAATGTTTACACACAGTATCGAGTATTTATCAAATGTAAGTTTTTTTACAACATGCTGCATCTTCAACAAATCGCAAGGGCTCTAATAAATTTGAGTATTACAAACAAGTAAGACCTTGCTAAGTTCGGCCAGGCTGAATATTGGGAACCTACCACCATGGCTTCAAGTACAAATTGACACATATAAACGGGACGCCGTTCAGACTCGGCTATAAAAAAGGTCCCTTATCATTGAGTTTAAACTTTAAGCGGATAGCACTCATTGATGTGTGAGGATTTGGCCCTTCTCGGTTCCTGGTGGTAATGTTCTCATTAGTTAATGTCATATTCGTAATCTATCTAACTCCCTAATACCTTTCATTTGAGTCCCATATAGTCATGGTCGGCTAATATGCCCATTTAGGGGTATTTGGTGGTGGGTGACCTCGCATTACTTGGACCTAATGTTTTATGCGATATTTGTAATCTACTGCCTGATGCTTTTGATTTCAGTCCATATTGAGAGGAATATTGAAATGAATGTCCAATATGTCTATTAGGGGGAGTTTTGGGGTTGGGGCGGCCAGATGGGTACTTAGACTCAAATTTCAATAACGTATTCGTATTCTACTCTCTCATACCTTTTGTTTGAGTCCCATATAGCCATGGTCGGCTAATATGCCCATTTGGGGGTATTTGGGGGTGGGCGACCTCGCATTACTTGGACCTAATGTTTTATGCGATATTTGTAATCTACTGCCTCATGCTTTTGATTTCAATCCATATTGACATGAATATCTGTTTAGAGGAGTTTTGGGGTTGGAGGGGAGGGGAGCGCTTTGTACTTGGATCCGAATTTTAGTACTATATTCGTTTTCTGGTCTCCAAAAACTTTCATTTGATATCCTTATTGTGCCCATCGGGCCACTTTCGGATATGGGTGGCGTTTTTCGGGTAAGGGGGAGGGTCCGCCTCCACCCGCCTCTGCCGTTTTACAGTCTATACGGAAAAAACAAACCGAGTACCATATATCCGTGATTGCCTAATGTGCCCATTTTGGGCGTTTTTGCGGGGGTGGGGTGACCCCCTATACTTCGACATGAATATGTATGCCAGATTCGTTATCTACTCCCGCATACTTTTTATTTGATACCCATATTGTCCTTATCGGCCCACTTTTGATTTTGTGTCGTGTTTTTGAGGTAACGGGAGAGGGTCCGCCCCTTCCGTTATCAACAAATTATAACGCCTATGCCTACTTCATACCATATTCGTAATATAATCTACTCCCGAATACCTTTCATTTGAGTCCCATATTGTCATGATCGTCAAATAAACCTATTTTAAGGGGTTTTGGGGTTGGGGCGGCCCCATAGATACTTGGATCCAACTTTTATTATGAAATTCGTACTCTACTTTTGAGTTCCATATTGTCCCGATCGGTCCACTTTTATTTTTGGGTTGTACTTTTGGGGTAGGGTTCTAAAGCCCGTAACAAGTGCATTTATCATACGATTTCGATGAAATTTGAAATAGTCAGTCGTTTTGAGCAACCCGATATCCGATACAAATATGGTTCAGATCGGATCATATTTAAATATAGCTGTAAATAGAACGATCTGCTGATTTAGGGTCTTATGCGAAATTATTTTTCAATTTCGTTGAAATTTGAAATAGTTAGTTAATTAAAGACTCTCGATATCCGACTTAAATATGATTCAGATCGTTTTATATTCAGGTATAGCTAGCCAATTAAGAGTCTTGAGCCCATAAAAGCTGCATTTTTAACCCGATTTCGCTGAAATTTGAAACAGTGAGTGGTTTTAAGCCTACCGACATCACACCTAAATATGTTCCAGATAGGACGATATTTATATAGCTGTCATATAGAGCGAATGAGGGTCTTAAACTCATAAAAGCCGCAATTATTTTTCGATTTCGCTAAAATTTGAAAAAGTGAGTTGGATAAAGCCTCCCAATATCCGACTTAAATATGTTCCAGATAGGACAATATTTAGATATAGCTGGCATATAGACCGATCTGTCAACTGAAGGTCTTAAGCCAGTAAAAGCCGCAATTATTATCCGATGAAATTTGAAATAGTACATTGGTTAAAGCCTCCCAATACCCAACTAAACTTGTTGACTTATTGACTTATTATATAGACCTCCCGCCATACGACCAGCATATGGATCACATCACTGAGGCGGCAGCGTTTGGCGATGAAGGACTCCATCGGGTCAATCCGTTACGTACAATCGGCTCCCATGGGATTGCATCAGATTCTATTAAGATATAGTTGCCATATAGACCGATCTGCCAATTTAGGATTTTAATCTCATAAAAAGCGGTTTTGTTGCTTGTTTCAGATTTCTCGGGACCTGAATCAAATATGGTGTCCCCATTTGCATATTACTATGGATATGGTAGTGGATTTCTTATAGAAGAGGATGGTTAAGAGGATGATTTTCAAAGAATGAAGAACAGACATGTCAGAAAAATGTAAAGATTTTATTATTACAATATTATTTCGGAACAGCCGATATTTTTGCTGAAATCGGGGGCTCAATTTTCCGAACTATTCCAACTATGGCCAGCAAGAAGAACCCGATCGCGGTCTCTGGGTTCTCAATATAGGCTCCTAGACAAATTCTCTCTTTTAGCTTTGGTCCGTCGACGTAGCATGAGCTATTAGAGTTCCATCAATGTAAGAATGTGACGTTAGAAAAAGTGTCTCGCACTCTAACTCAACTGTTATTGTTGTTCTCGCACACATTTGTTTGTGGTCTTTGTCAAGCTATATAGATGAGCAAGTTTTTACGATCGATCGTTGTGGGACCGTTACAGCTTTTGGTTATTTAAAGGTGCCAATAACTCACCTTGCAATATCGAATATCACAGGCAGTCAACATTCAAGCAAGAGGCGGTGCCGGCCGGCCTCTTAGTGAGTATCTCTACTCGATAAAGCTGATAGTCCGCTAACGCAGATGCAAATCACACTAACAGGAGCTCAAAATTCCAATCCGTGTGATGCTCAAAGTCTTCCCGTATCAGGTTGAATCAATTAATTAGTTCTCATCGCCTCGCCTACCCAAGACAAAACGTTCTCTGAACCTGTGTAATCTTCCTGTTCGAGAGGTGTCGACATCATTATTTTATTTTTGGCATCACGAGCCAAAGTGGGATCAACTTAACCGTTGATTTTATCAATCTTTAAATTGACGGTCCGGACCTGAAAACAGGTCCCTTCTTGATATATTCTAAGTTCGAGTGAGTTATCATATTGTTAATGGGCGATTGAGCTGGAGATTTCAAGCTGATTTTGTCTACTTAAAAGTCTAAAAATAGAAAATAGTTAAAAATCTAAAATTTTTGTCGGGTATGGCGGTTATTTGGTACCCACATTACACTTGTCTTACTTTACTTTAATTGGCTATGACATAATATTGGTTCCACAAGCCGAACGTAGAATAGCGTTCCAAGCGCCTTGATCTTCTGCGCTCATTCTAAAATCTCTGACACCAAGTTTCGAGATGTCTCCCACAACTTGATCTTTCCATCGGGCTTTTGGTCTTCCCGGTTTGCGTGTACCGCCGTGTTTGTCTTCAAAAGACTTCTTTGCTGGAGCCTCTTCATCCATTCTGACAACATGACCTAGCCAACGCAGCCGTTGTATTTTGATGCGTGTAACTATGCTATCGTCGTCATACAGCTCGTGGTTCATGCGTCGCATATTTCTCCACTAACACAAACTGGTCCACATATTTTATGAGAATCTTTCTCTCAAATACTCCAAGCATTGCCTCATCAAGTACCCATGCCTCAAAACCATATAACAACACGGGTAGTATCAGTGTCTTGTATAGTTTAATCTTCGTCTGTCGAGAGGTGGCCTTGTTTCTAAACTGCTTACTTAGTCCAAAATAGCATCTGTTTGCCAGTATTATTCTTCGCTTAATCTCAAAACTGGTGTCATTCGTTTCGGTTACGGCGGTGCCGCGGTAGATAAAGTTACTGACTGTCTCAAAGTTGTGGTTCCCAACTTTCTCCATTTTCTTTATCTACTCGGCTGTGCAAGGCTTTTTGGGAGTTGAAACCATCCATGTCGTCTTATCTCTATTTACTGCCACACCCATTTTCACTGGCTCTCTTTCGATTCCGCTGCAGTAACTACTTCCGGTGACCGACCTATGATATCGATATCGTCGGCATAGGCGAGTAGCATGTGCTCTCTTGTGATTAGTGTGCCATATCTATTTACATCTGCGTCTCGTATAATCTTCTCCAGCAGGATATTAAAGAGATCACACGATAGGCTGGCCCCTTGTCTGAAACCTCGTTTGGTATTGAACGGTTCAGAGAGATTCTTTCCTATTCTTACTGAGGAACGCGTATCAGCAAGTGTCATCCTGCAAAGTCCTATTAATTTTGCAGGGATACCAAACTCAGACATGGCTTGAAATACCTTTGAACGTAAAGGAGTATCAAAGGCGGCTTTGTAGTTTTAATTACACTTGTGATCTTTAATATTCATAAAATCATAAATCTACCAATACAACTAAATTTCCCTTGAACATTCCACTAAAGAACAGGAGATACTTCTCTAATATCATAAAGTTTAAGCTCAATGATAAGGGTCTCCTTTTTCCTGTAGAGTCCGAACGGCATGGCGCATAGCGATACCACTTGGTAGAGAAGTTTTAACATAGCAGAATACATCACAAACGTAGACAGCATGAGTAAGGGGAAAACCACCGCTGAAAAATTGTTTGATGTTCACGCCGGGATTGCTAACCTCTGCGCCACGGTGGCCTTGAATCCCATTTTACTTGTTTCGCACTCATTCATGTAGGTCGTTTTATTATGGTATTAAAGAAGGCTGAAACCAATAAAAAACTTCTTCAAATTTAAAATTGGTTTATTAAAGGAGGCAACCGTAGTGCTGAGGTTAGCATGTCTGCCTATGACACTGAACGCCTGGGTTCGAATCCTGGCGAGACCATCAGAAAAAATTTTCAGCGGTGGTTTGCCCCTCCTAGCGCTGGCAAAATTCGTAAGATACTATGCCATGTAAAACTTCTCTCCAAAGCGGTGTCGCACTGCGGATCGCCGTTCGGACTCGGTATAAAGAGGAGGCCCCTTATCATTGAGCTTAAACTTGAATCAGACTGCACTCATTGATATGTGAGAAGTTTGCCCCTGTTCCACAGTGGAATGTTCATGGGCAAAATTTGCTAAATTTGCATTTTATTAAAGGACAAATAGGCTTTTATGTGTTTGTGGATCGGAAAAGGCAATTTGTACCTATTTTCGGCTTAAATAGTTATCTTAATTCTTTGTGAATAATACTGGTTACACCCGTGCGGATGTTCACTCATTGCTGTATCAACAACCACTGATACAAAGAGCTTAAACGTACATGTGGTCACGATAGTCTGTTTCAGTTTAGTCGATTTTAGGCGATTTTCAGGAATCTTACTGTCAACCTAACAAGAGTTTTTACTGTCAACCTAACAAGAGTTTTGGAGAATACTTGGCCTGAATGTTGAAAGTCATAAAGGAATTTGAAGTGCAAAATGTGATCCCAATCTAATAAAAAGTACGTTCTACAAGTTTTTTATGTCTGTATGTCCTAGTGCCAAGCCAAGGGGCAAACAGCCACCGCCATGGTGGACCCCAGAGCTAGTTGTTCTAAGGAAGGACTGCAGAAAACTCTTCAACAGAGCAAACGCCACAAGAGCAAGACACGGTTGGGACATCTATAAGGCTGAGCTAAGAAAATATAAGCAGAGCTGAGAAAGGCTCAGAAAAAATCCTGGGTAGAATTCTGCGGCTCCATGGAGGATACATCTGAGGCCTCTAGGAAGATTCTGTCCCCGAGACCTATTACGGTGGGGTATATTTAGAAGTCATAGAATGTATGGCCAATGTCTAGTGAGGAAACACTAGAACTACTTGTTAATACACATTTCCCGGGAAATTCTATAACGGACAATGTGGCGCCAAAAGAGGTTATCACTGGTATGCATTCGTCGGATGTTGTAAGGGAAATTGTGTGAACCGAAAATCCTTTTGGACGATAAGAAGTTTCGACTCCTTTAAGTCACCAGGCCCTGATGATGTATCAACGGTTGAATTACAAGCTGTGTCTGATAGACTGGTTCTCTGGCTTAGGGAGATATACCCTGCTTGTATCAGAATGTCATATATACCTGTGGGATGGAGGGACACGAAGGTTAGTTTTATTCCGAATGCAGGAAAACCCTACCACACGAAGGCGAACGATTTTCGTCCCATTAGTATGTCATCCTTTATGCTGAAGACTCTTAAGAGGTTGATAGAAACATACCTTATGGCAAAGATCCCTGGAGATCAACAGTCGCGGCACCAAATCTATTGAAACAGCCCTTCACGACCTAGTCGGCTACATAGAGTCCAGGAATATATTGGGTTGCACAAAAAATAATTGCGGATTTTTCATATAGTCGGCGTTGATCGGAATTTTTTCACAGTTTGTGATTCTGTAATTGCATTCTTTCTTCTGTCAGTTATCAGCTGTTACTTTTAGCTTGCTTTAGAAAAAAAGTGTAAAAAAAGTATATTTGATTAAAGTTCATTCTAAGTTTTATTAAAAATGATTTACTTTCTTTTAAAAAATCCGCAATTACTTTTTGGGCAACCCAATACAATGGCAGCATTTCTTGACATTGAAGGTGCTTTCAATAATGCAAAACTGTCGTCAGTCATGAAGGAGTTGCAGTTTCTAGGCATCAACTCTACGGTAAGAAAGTTTAATAATAACTTTCTTACTAAAAGATGCATTACGGCAGGCTTGGGATGTGTGGATCTAAAAAGATGGGTCAGCAGAGGTGCGCCTAAAAGAGGTGTACTGTCTCCATTACTTTGGAATATAGCAATTAACAACATATTATTGTCTATGGAAGACATAGATGTAAAAGTGGTCGCGTATGATGATGACGTGGCAATTGCGGTCTGGGGAAGTTTCCCAGCGCTCTAAGTGATATACTTCAGGAATCTCTACGTGCAACAGCAAAGTGGGCTACCGAAAGTGGTCTAGGCATAAATCCGTGCAAGACAGAAGTAGTTATTTTTTGCAGGAGATACAAGTTGTCTGCAGTGGAACCTGTCTCCTTGGGTGCAGAGAATGTTCCATTTACAGAAAGCGCAAAATACCTGGGTGATAGGAAATTGAACTTCAAATCCAGTATTTTCGCAAAGGCAAGAAAGGCAACTCTTGCCTTATACACCTGCTAGAGAGCCATTGACAAAAGTTGGGGGTTGAAACCGTATGTCATGCATTGGGTATATATTGCAGTTGTCAGACCTATAATGCTATATGGTGTTGTGGTCTGGTGGACGGCGCTTCAAAAGTCCATCTACTGCTAAATAATTAAACGGATCCAAAGTATGGCTTGTTTGTGCATCACAGCCGCACAGAGGAAGACACCACCTGATGCACTGAATTTAATGCTACATCTTATGCCTCTGGACTTTGTAGCCACCCAAATTGCAGCGACCACTGCCGTGAGGTTAAGGGAACTTTCTCATTGGGCATGTGGCGGCTTCGGCACTGTGTTATCCTTGATACAACATTCGATGATCCAGGCAGTGTGGATTAAACCCTACCTGAGCCGCTTTTTGATAAAAAGTATTGTACCACTATCTCTGAACTACTATATCTCTGGGAACAGAAGTACTATTGTATATCCCTGGTAACAGAAGTTACATAGACTTCTATACGGATGGTTCCAAACTAAACGACCAGGTGGGCTTTGGGGTGTACTCTGGAGATCTAAAACTGGTCATATCAAAAAGGTTACCCGACCACTGGAGTGTGTATCAAGCAGAGATCCTTGCAATTAAGGAAGTGATGGAATGGCTAAGATATAATGTTATAACGATGATTGGCATAAATATCTTCTCAGATAGCCAGGCAGCCATTAAATCTCGGGAGAACGCATTTCTGAACACAAAAACCGCCCTCGACTATCGCAGATCTCTAAACGAGATGGTTGAACAGTTCAAAATTCACCTGTTCTGGGTGCCGGGCCACAGAGATATCCCATTGAACTGTAAAGCGGACGAGCTTGCGAGACTAGGAATTATCCTACACATTCCAGGGATACTGGAATCTGTGGGTATGCCCCTAGCGACATGTAAGCTAAGTTTTTAGGAACAGACCCGAAGGTCAACGAATGTTAGATGGTCACAAAGAGGGGGCTGTGAGCATTCCAAAACTATGTGGCCTAACCTAGACTTGAAGAGATCTACTGCTTTGCCGTCATTGGCTAGAACAGACGTCTCAGTCATTGTGCCCGTCATGACAGGTCACTGTCTAATCGGAAAACATGCTGACAGACTGAAGGTGGCCAGTTACGATTTTTGCAGAAGCTGTGAGGACATCGAAGAGGAAGAGACTACAGAACACCTTCTGTGTGTGTGTACCGCACTAGCAGTTAAAAGTTTCTTTGAGAACCTCTCCGATTTAACGGATGTAAACATTCACAAGTTATTGGGCTTTTTAAAGCGATCTGGATGGTTCAACGGTAGGAACTAGAAGGCATCTTCCTTCTTCTGTTCCTGTGGTATCATAATGAATGGAAACGTCTAAGTGAGTCTGATGGCAGACTGCAATTTAAACCTTACCTATCCTATGTTCTATATAAGTCAACTATGAAAATCGGTTTGGTGTAAATATAGTCTTTATACTCACACATCCCTTTAATTGAAGTTATATGCTCCTAGAAGACTATTTGTTTCGATTAGGCTGAAATTTATTTTTACGCATACGTTTTCGATGTACAACATCCCACCTTCCATTTAATTCGGCTGTTGAAAATAATACACACATAATATTGAAATTTTCGTTAATTCTATTCCAGGCTTTGTTTTTTATACACTCCACCATAGGATGGGCGTATACTAATTTCGTCATTCTGTTTGTAACACCTCGAAATATGCGTCTGAGACCCCATAAAGTATATATATTCTTGATCGTCATGTCATTTTAAGTCGATCTAGCCATGTCCGTCCATCTGTCCGTCCGTCTGTCTGTCGAAAGCACGCTAACTTTCGAGGGAGTAAAGCTAGCCGCTATAAATTTTGCACAAATATTTTTTATAAGTGTAGGTCGGTTGGGATTGTAAATGGGCCAAATCGGTCCATGTTTTAATATTGCTGCCATATAAACCGACCTTGGGTCTTGACTTCTTGAGCCTCTAGGGGGCGCAATTCTTATCCGATTTGGCTGAAATTTTGCATGAGGAGATTTATTATGAACTGTGCTGAGTATGGTTCAAATCGGTCAATAACCTAATATAGCTGCCATATAAACCGATCTTGGATCTTGACTTCTTGAGCCTCTACAGGGAGCAATTCCTATCGGATTTGGATGAAATATTGCATGACGTATTTTATAATGACTTCCACCAACTGTATTAAGAATGGTTAAAAACGGTCCATAACCTGATATAGCTGCCATATAAACCGATCTGGGGTGTTGACTTCTTGAGCCACTAGAGGGCGCAATTATTATCCGATTTGGCTGCAATTTTGCATGAGATGTTTTATTATGACTTCCAACAACTGTGCTTAGTATGGTTGAAATCGGTCTATAACCTGATATAGCTGTCATATGATCCTATCTGGGGTCATTACTTCTTCAGCGTCTAGAGTGAGCAATTCCTATCCGATTTGGCTGAAATTTTGCATGACGTTATTTGTAATGACTTCCACCAACTATATTAAGAATGGTTCAAAACGGTCTGGGATCTTGACTTCTTGAGCCACTAGAGGGCGCAATTATTATCCGATTTAGCTGAAATTATGCATGAGATGTGTTGTTATGACTTTCAACGACTGTGCTAAGAATAGTTCAAATCGGTCCATAACCTGATATAGGTGCCATATAAACCGATCTGGGGTCTTGACTTCTTGAGCCTCTACAGGCAGCAATTCCTATCCGATTTGGCTGAAATATTGCATGACTTATTTTGTTGTGACTTCCAACAACTGTATTAAGAGTGGTTCAAATCGGTCCATAACCTTATATAGCTGCCATATAAACCGATCTGGGATCTTGAGTTCTTGACCCTCTAAAGGGCGCAAGTATTATCCGTTTTGGCTGAAATTTTGTACAGCGGCTTCTCTCATGACCTTTAACATACGTGTCGAATGTGGCATGAATCGGTTTATAGCCTAATACCGTTCCCCTATAAACCGATCTCCCTATTTTACTTCTTCAGCACCTAAAGTGCGCAATTCTTACTAGATTTGGCTGAAATTGTACACAATGACTTCTACAATGAACCACAACTTGATATTGTTCCAATAACATAGCAATTCTTTTCTTTTATTCTTTGTTTGCCTAAAAAGAGATACCGTGGCAAGTGCTCGATAAATGCGATCCATGGTGGAGGGTATATAAGATTCGGCCCGGCCGAACTTAGCACACTTTTACTTGTTTTTTTTTTTTTTTTTTAATAAACGCCCTCTTTATTCTTTCCTTACCAAAAACTGAAAGATATTTAAATGTATTTTAAAGGACTTCTTTGCTATTAAAACTCCTTAAATCCCTGGACACCAGAAAGTTTTCCAATTTTCACCACATTCAAAGTGCAAACTTTTTCTTTTCAAATCAATTCACTTTGTTTGGTCCTCCATCATAAACTATGGAAAAGTGTTTGACAATAACGCAAGAAGAAAGATTTGAGCACAAAACTATTAAATGCTTTGGGATTATATTATAAATTAATAACTTATTATGTTTATTAGAGTATTTGTAAGACATTTGCCTAAAAGCTTCACATCTATCAGAATGCTTAGTGATGTTAAGAGTAGACCCCTGGAAATCTGCAAGAATAATTCTTAGAAAGCAAATTTTATCTTTTCCCTACTCTAAGAATTAGCACAGAGTGAAGTGCCTGCCAAACATGTAGACCTTTTCAATTATAACACACACACATAGACACATATGCATACACTGACATCAACGAAAGTATAAGTATGTTTAGATGCATGTGGCGGTATTGTATGTGTAAGTGTTCTTCAAAGTGTGGGTGGATTATCCACAGGATACTCATTCGTTGTTACTTTTTGTTTGATGCTGTGTTAGCTCTGTGGCTTTGTCACCAACACTCTGGCAGTACAACTTGAATTTTAAGGGGGCCTACTCAACAAATATGGAAAACCTACAGACACGACATATTTTTTTAATCCTCCTACTGCAAATATGCCTTCCCTACTTCAGTGGATACTCAAATATACACAGACTGCTTAGCAAGCGCATAAATCTTGACTACAGAAGCGTCGACTTACTGAGCTCAGAAACATTATCGTGTCACTTTCCTTTATTCTGTTTATTGTTCGTGTTAATTTTCTTTTATTTCATTTCATATTTTTTTCCTATGTAGATTTCGTACGACACTTAATGTATGAAGGTGTGAGAAGTGGCAATAATTTAAAATTTATCATAATAAAGTTTTTTTTTGTTTTAACTAACAAAGACAAGTTAAAATTAAATTAAGAACAAGTCAAAAGTGTAACATATGGAAAAATATGTTCTAACACCAAAATTGTAGACGCATCCATTTGGACCATAATAGTAGTGGACAAAATTCAGTCAATAGAGGTATAAATAAAGCCTTCTTCTGGCTGAGTATTAATGGAACAACCCAAAGCAGCTATATCAAAATATGGGCTAGAGGGGGCTTTAAACTATTCACTGTTCCAGAGTGCAAAACGGGTGGTTGGTCTATATGGCAATAATATCGAACTGAATAAGTGGAGTGGAGCGGACGTGTTTTTATTTCGCTCCTCAATGAGAAAAAAATTTATATCCGTATCTCGGAATAGGTACTACCTATTACAAATTTGAAAGCATTTTGGAGTAGGCTAGAAATGGATTCCAAATACTCAACATCTGCGGTCTTGGCATAAGACCGTAGCGTGTTGTCCTCCCCTCCTATAGGTGTGGGTGCCTTGGCACCTGTAGTCGAGAGTAATGCTTCAAGCGTACAACTAGTCGTCAGACTAATTAATGAAGAAGAGACGGATTAACCAGAGGGATGCACAGTTCGTCCCCAGCCTTTAGGTAAAGGTAAAGATATTCCTGACTCGGATTCAGACAGCGACGGTGTCAATGAAACAGTCATCGCAGCCGAATCGAGAGATGAGCGCATCGCGATGACGGCAGAAGTGAGCGATGGCATTGCTAAGCTCACAAGCAGACCGAGAAAGCGATCCGGTGCACGACGAAGGTGACAGAGGAGTATGTACCGGCAGCGTAATCGGACGAAAGTGCAGAAAGCTGGAAGGGATAGAACTGACATTCCAAGCACTTCTACGGAAGCTGGAAAAAGAATCAGAACTCCCGAACAGCGTAACACTGCTAACATGCTGAAGAAAAAAATTAGCTTTCCGCTTTCAAGTATTGTGGGAAAACCAAGCCAGCCATCCCGCAATGGAAACTCCAGACTGTGTCCTGCAGAGGTAGACACGGCCCCTGAGTCTTCATGGAGGACTGTGAATTCCAAACTGATGCCACAGGCATCACGGAAGGGAAGATGGTCGCTGAGAATGGTAATGAGCCGCCCCGTTTACGCCAGAGTGGCAAGGAAGCACAACAGAGATGAGCTGACTTATGCAGTCAACAATAGCGGCTGCGCATCTGGTAGGATTCCACCATATCATCGGTCTCAAGTGGACGATCTGGTTAACGATAGGATTTTCGAACATGTGTAGAACTCTGTAGACGGCCCACCTATACAAATGATGAGCTGCGACTATAGAGGGGACATCTTTACGCCGCATTTTGCGTCGGCAAACAGCTCGTCAGAGGTATTACGCTCCCTGAGAGGGCGTAATAACTCTGACGAGAAAGATGGATATCCCCCAGGTCACAAAGGCGACGGTCTTCATCAAGGGATGGGACAGTAAATTTCCGATGGAACGCATGTTGGGATTCTTGGGCAAGCAAAACCAAGGTTTGGTCGCAGAGAAGTGGGAGGTCTCCACAGGGAGGAGCAGAAGGAAGGAACTCTCCTTGTGGTTGGCATTGATCAAGTCTCCGTGACGAGTTCGGCTAAGACTAAAGTCACGGCGCACTACGGTAGCAAAGCTGTCTTTTTCAAAATTGGGAAGATATCAGGCCTTGCAGTGGAAGGTGACTCATCACCGCCCAACGAACAGCGGTACAATCATGGCCTCTCTCAATATTGGGCTCAAGAAGTTATGAGGCTCAAGCTATATTCAAATCTGAACTGATATGACCCATTTGTCATTCCCAACGATCTACATCATCAAGAAGTCTCTGTGCAAAATTTCAAGCCAAAATCTGTATTCGTTCGAGCGCTGTAGTGATTTCGACAGACGGAGGGACGAACATGGCTAGATTGATTTGAAATGTCACGACAATCCTGAATATAAATATATAATGGGGTCGCAGATTAATATTTCAAGGTGTTACAAGCGGAATGACTAGGTTTGTCTACACCCCATCCTATGGTTTTCGAGGGTATAAAAAGTATACAAAAACTTGTCCATCTGCATAATACTACTTAAAAAGGTCATGAGACCCAAAATTTATCCATCTGCTTCTTATCGTATGGGTTTTTCAGTCTCTAAGGACCCGGTCTGTCCGGTACTGCCAATATATGTATCCAGAAATTTCTCCACTGAAGCATGAAAGATGTTCGTACGCATATAAGAACCTTGGGGCTGGATGAGTTTTTGTAAGTAATAGGCTGATATTCATTAGAGCTTATTTCTAGTTAAGTTATAAGAGAGTAGCGGCTTGAGATATAAAAAGACTTTTTTTTTTAATTTTTTAAAAATTTGTTTTAAAAAAATATAAATTTGCTTGACTCTACAGCCCTAGTCGAAGTAAAGCTAAGCTCCTAATATTGTGCTCTCGTATAAACCAAACTCAAATCTTGAATTTTTGAGCCTCTAGAGGGCGCAATTCTTATCCAATCTCGTGCTTTAACGTTTTCTATGACGTTCAACAGATGTGCGAAGTATGGTTCGAATCGGTCCCAAATCTGAAATAGCTCCCATATAAACCGATCTCCCGGTTATATTTCTTGAGCCTCTAGAAGGCGATGTGGCCAAATTATGCACTGTGACTTCCAAAGACCTTCAACACTAGTTCCAAATAAGGGCTGACTCGGTCCATAATCGGATATAGCTCCCATATAAACCGATCTCCCAATATTGTTGCTTGAGCCCCTATAGGGCTCAAGGATATAACCTCCACTATTGCCCCCAACATCCAAACCAAGTATGCTCCGAATCAGTCTATAACCTGAAATAGTTTGAATATCTTAGCCATTGTTATCCATTATCCTTTTTATACCCATAGGATGGGGGTATACCCATAGGTTGGGGGTATACCCATAGAATGGGGGTATACTAATCTAGTCATTCCGTTTGTAACACCTCGAAATATTGATTTGGAACCCCATAAAGTACATATAGTCTTGATCGTCTCGACATTCTGAACCGATCGAGCCATGTCCGTCTGTCAAAATCACGATAGCGATCGAACTCGTAAAGCTAGCTGCTTGAAATTTTGCACAGATACTTCATATTGATATAGGTCGTTGGTCAGCCCCTGGAAGCCACAATTTATGCTTGATTTGGCTCAAATTTTGCACATGGTGTTCTGCTATGACTTTCAAAAACTGTTACAAGTACAGTCCGAATCGGTGTATAACCTGATCTAGCTCCCATAAATACCGATCTCCCGATATGAATTCTTGAGCCCCTGGAAGCCGTAATTTTTGTCCGATCTGGCTACAGTTTTGCACGTAGTGTTTTGTTGTGACTTCCAACAATTGTGCCAAGTACGGTCTAAATCGGTCAAGAGCATGATATAGTTCCCCTATAAACCGATTACCGATTTGACTTTTTGAGTCCCTGGAAGTCGTGATTTTTATTCAATTTGGCTGAAATTTTGCGTGTTCTGTTATGACTTCCAGTAACTATGCCAAATACGATCCAAATTGGTCTATAACCAGATATAGCTACCATATTTTAGCAGAATCCATGGTGGTGGGTTCCCAAGGGGGGACCCTCCCCCTTACCCTAATTTTCAGAAACGCCGGATGAAATTTTATATGCCCTCTTATAATAACCTAAAAACAACAATTTGATATCCAAAACCTGGTGTGCCGCCCCACCTCCAAAACCTACAAAATATATATATAAACCAATCACGGCAATATTGGACTCAAATGAAAGGTATTTAAGATTAGAAAACGTATCTGATATCCAATCATCGGACAAAGTGTTTGGGGACCACCCCAACCCTCAAAGTACCCGTAACCACCCACCTGGGCAATATGGGACTCAAATGAAAGGTATTAACGAGTAGAATATGAATTTGAAATCCAAATGTGGGACCAAGTTTCTGGGGGTCCACCCCTTTCCCAAAACACCCCCCAAACATGACTTATTTACTGACCATGGCAATATGGGGCTTAAACAAAAGCTATTTGAGTGTAGAATATGAATCAGATATTCAAATGTGAGACAAAGTATTTGGGAGGCCATCCCTCCCTCCCAAATCATCCTCCAATAGGCTCAAATGAAAGGTCTTTGGGATTATAGGACGAATTTGATATTATTATTCGGGAAAGTGTCTATGGGGCCCCCCCACGACCATAACACCTCCCATATACGAAGTATTTGCTGACCATTGCCATATGGGGCTCAAATAGGAGGTATTTTAAAGTACAATACAACACAAATATGAAATATACTTTCAAGGCCAAGTCAATCATTGACCGCCCCATCCCCCAAAACACCCCCAAACTGGTCATGTTTGCCGACTATGGAAATATGGGGCTCAAATGAAAGGTATTTGAGAGTAGACCACGAATCTGATGTCAACTTTCGGGACCAACTGTCTAGGGGACGTCCCACCACCATAACAACCCCCAAATGAGACGTATTTGTTCACAATTTGGATCTTCAAGACAGTTTAGCTCGATATTGATAGTTTTTGGGGCCCATACCCTAAACCGGACATATTTGCTGACTTTTGCAATAAGAGGTGCAAATGAATGGTATTCGAGATTGGAAAACGAATTTGATATCTAATTTTAGGCCAAGGGCAATATGGGGTTCAAATAAATGATATATAAATACATGAGAATAGAGCACGATACTGATATATTTTCAGGGCTTAGTGTTTGGAGGACCACCCCTTAATCGGGGATATTTACCGAACATGTCACTGTGGGGCTCATATGAAAAGTTTTGGGGAGTAGAGCATGAAATTGGTACCCACTTTCGGGACCAATTTTCTGGGGGTCTACCCCTTTCCCAAAATAGACCACAAATAGCAATTATTTACTGACCATCGCAATATGGGGCTCAAGTAAAGGTATTTGGTAGTAGAATACGAATATCTAAATGTGGGACCATGTATTTGGCACTCCGCTCTTTCCCCCAAAACTCCCCAAATGGAAAAAATTTGCCGAATATGTCAATATGTGGCTCAAATGCAAGATATTTGAGATTAGAAAACTAATTTGATAACCAATTTTGGGGCCAATTGTTTGAGGGACGCCTCATCATATAAACTCTACTTAAACCAATGGCAATATGGGGGTTAAATATATGGTCTTTGAGACAGGAGTACGACGCTGATATTTTTTTCAGGGCCAAGTGTCTAGGGGACCACCTCACGCCCAAAAATACTCTTAAATCGGACATCATGAGAATATCGGGCGGAAATAAAGTCTTTTTAGAATGGCATTAAACCCCCCGAGTGAATTCGTGATTCAATAAGATCATATGGGATTCAGATTAAGGCACATATATTGTTATACTCTTAGTTAAGCGATATGCATATACTATTTTCGTAGCAAGGTATTTCACTAAAAGCTCTTTAATTGTCGAAAATAAATATTTAAAGAACAATTCTGCTTCATATAAAGTAAAAGAAGGCGCAGCTGAGCGGGCCCGGTTCAGATAGTTTTACATAATAGCTACCTTGCCCGATGTGCTTTTCGCTACACCTTAAAGTGTTTTCGGCCCCCTTTTGGAATAGTCCAAATTAAAAACCAGTAAGGAAAGGCAAAAGTCGGTCGGTGCCGACTTTATAATACCCTACACCTACAATATAAACACAAATGGGGGGGCTACATCTAATTCCGAAACAAATTTGATGGATCTCGGCGGATATATCCAGATAGATTTTAAAATTCCTGTATCAAATTTCGAGCAAAGCAAATATGTTCAAAATGTAATAACTATGGTTGACAAACGACAACAAATTATACAAAATCTGACGAACAAATACATGGGAGCAATATCTAAACCTGAACCGTTTTCGACCAAACTTTATGGGTATTGTGGAATTCGTCGAGGAAAGCGTTATACAAAATTTTGGGAAGATTGGTAAATAAATGCGCTTACAGAGGGTGTAGAACTGAAAATCAGGCGGTATATATATATCTGAACAGATTTCTATGAAATTCGCCAGTAATATTGAGAGTCATAAGAAAATCCTTCCTGCCGAATTTCGAGAGAATCGGTCAACAAATAACCATTTCACTGCTGTTTTACTCCAAATCGGACGAACATATATATGGAAGCTATATCCAAATCTGAACCGATTTCTATGAAATTTAGCAGTAATATCGAAAATAATAAGAAAATTCTTCCTGCCGAATGTCGAAAGAATCGGTTAATAAATGACTATTTTATTGCATTATTACTACAAATCGGACGAACATATATATGGAAGCTATATCCAAATCTGAACCGATTTTTTCCAATTTCAATAGGCTTCGTCTCTAGGCCGAAAAATATGCCCATACCAAATTTGACGACGATCGGATGAAAATTGCGACCTATAGTTTGTACACAAATTAACATGGACAGAGGGATGGACAGACGGACAAAGCTAAATCGAATCAGAAAGTGATTCTGAGTCGATCGGTATACTTATCAATTGGTCTATCTCTCTTCCTTTTGGGTGTTACAAACTAATTTACTAAGTTATAATACCCTGTACCTCAGTAGTGGCGTAGGGTTTAAAAAATATATTCGTATTTAAGTTCTAAATTCCTTTCATTAGAATCCCATATTGTTCTGTTTGGTAAGCATGTCCATTTGGGGTGTAATTTTGTAGTGACACCCTGAGAGATGATCCCAAATTTTTATATAAGCTTCTATTCTCAAATAGCCTCCGCTTGAATCCTATATTATCCCGATAGGCCTATATATCCAAATGGAGGTTGTTTTGGGTGGGGCGGCACACCGTAGACTTGACCCGTAATATTTATATAAGTTTTGTATTCTACTCTCAAATACATTTTATTGATAACCACATTGTCGTAATCGTTAAATATTTCATATTGAGGCGGCTTTTTTACGCCCCCGTCACATGGCGTAAAATTGTTATATTTGATACATGTTTACCGATTGGGACAATGTCCGTTTAGGTATATTTTAGTGTAGCGCGTCCCCTCAGGTTATTAGACCCAAAGTTTTTTTTTCAATTTTGTGTTTTTGGCTTACCATAAGGGGACACATGAAATTTCGCATAAATCGATGCATCCGTGTCCGAGTTCTGGTACTTTTGAAAATTGTGTGTGACCCGAAGGTGCGGGCACCTTTGGATATCACAAAATGATTATTTTCACAGTTTTTAAGTCTATAAGGAACAAACAAAGAGAAACACTTTCATTTTATATAATACATTACGACATCATTATTGTGAGCATGAGTGTACCTCCAGTGAAATACAGTTTTTGAAATATATTAGTCTTAAATTGCTCAAAACATCTTTGTAAAAATATCATGAGTCTCTGAAATGTCAATATTTTTCACTTATGTAAATCATCAACAAACTTTACCATTTTGTTTCAAACTTCCTCAAATGCGGCCATGGTTTGCAATTTCTTTAATGGTTGGTTATCTTTACCAAAGTTTCCATTTTTGCGGTTAAAATACCACAAGAAATAATTCTTTTTTGTTTCTCTTTCCTGCAATATTATTAATTCAAGCACATTGAAACTCACATTAACATACAAATATATCCGGTGTACATCAGTAGAGGAGCATCTCTTCGCACCAACACATGCTGATATTTGCATACATACATATTTATCTTATACCTTGTTGGTTGTTTGTTATAACCTCCACCATACGATGGAGGTGTACTAACATCGTCATTCCGTTTGTTAAGCATCGAAATATTAGTCTAAGAACCCATAAAGTATAAAAATTCTTGATCGAAATTACATTTTAAGTCGATCTAGCCATGTCCATTCGTCTGCCTGTCTGTCTGTCCTTCCTTCCGTATGTCTGTGGAAAGCACGCTAATTTTTGAAAGAATAAAGCTAGGCGTTTGAAATTTCTCATAAATACTTTCTGTAAGTGTAGGTCGGTTGGGATTGTAAATAGGCCCTAACGGTCCTTATTTAGTTATGATCTCCCGATTATACTTCTTAAACATCTAAACAACGGCGTAATTCTTATCCGATTTGGCTCAAATCAATTTTAATGACCTTTGATATAAGTGCCAGGTATGGTCTGAATCGGTATAAAATCTAATGTAGCTCTCATGTAAACCGATCGCTCGAATGCATTGCTTGAGCTCCTAGTGGTCGCAGTTCCTGTCGTATCTGGCTGCAAAGCGACTTCTTCTATGAACTTCAAGATACGCGCCAAATATGGTCTGAATCGATCCATTATCTAATATAGCTCCAACATAACCCGCACTCCCGATTTAATTTATTGAGCTTCTAAAAGGCGAAATTCTTAGATTAGGCTGAAATTTGCAGTGGCTTTTTTATGACCTCTAAAATGGTTGGAATTGGTCTATTACTCGATTTTACTCCCAGATAAATTCCTCTCACGATTATACTTCTGGAGCCTCTAGAGGGCTTAATTCTTATCCGATTTAACATACGTACCAAATATGGTCTGAATCGTGACATAACCTGATACATCTCTCATACAACCCGTTCTCCCGATTTTACTTCTTGAGCCCACACAGGGCGCAATTTGGTGGAAATTTTGCACAATGGAATCTACAATACTATGGTCTCCAACATCCAAACCAAATATGGCCCGAATCTGTTCATTATCTGATATAGCTACAATAGCACAGCAATTCTTATCCATTATCCTTTGAACTTGACAAATGTGATCCATGGTGGATGGTATATAAGATTCGGTCATGCCGAACTTAGCACGTTTTTACTTGTTTCACAATAATATTAGCTGTGCAAGACATTCGCTTGCCATAACTTTTCTTCTCGCTACAGAGAACATAGATTCTCTCTCATACTCGCTACTTGTGTCCCCAGCCAGAGAAATTGGCGTAAGGACACTGACTCGTTGGCTGGATGACGATGGAGCCTGACTGACATAATGCATGTGTTAAATATCGTCTGACAACGACACTTCATTTGCAAGAGACTTATCTTCCATTCGTACATCATCCTAGTGTTGTGTCCTGTTGTTTATTGTTGAGTGGGTATGCTTTCGAGAATAGTGTATGCTGTGAGTGTGTATGTGTGTGTGAGTTAAGTGTGAATGAGTGTATTACGCGTGAGTTTCTGAACATTTTTTTTTTACGTTAACTTATGAATTTATGTGTAACAGCATGTGAACGAGTGTGTCTATACATGCATACCCATCCGTCCATATTGTGCCAACATTGTTTTTTGGGGTGGAGCTTTTAATGAACTTAACTCAAGCCGATTTCTGTCAACTTTTTTCCCATTTGAAGCTCGAATTATAAGTGAGTCTTTCTATACCCTCCCTCTTTGAACAGGGGGTATACTAATTTCGTCATTTCGTTTGTAGCACATGGAAATATCGATTTAGTCATGTCCGTCCGCAATTTTCCATTAATACTTCCTAATAGTGTGGGTCGTTTGGGATTTTAAATGGACCATATCGGGTTCATGTTTGATATAGCTGCCATATAAACCGATTTGGAATATTGACTTCTTGAACCTCTAGAGGGCGAAATTCAATGGGAGACCATGCGTGTTCGATATGGTCTGATTTCGGTAAAATCAGACGAGAATTGTGCCCTTTAGAGGCTCAAGAAGTCAAGACCCAAGATCGGTTTATATGGCATCTATATCAAAACATGGACCGATTTGGCCCATTTACAATACCAACCGACCTACACTAATAAAATTGGTGCAAACTTTCAAGCGGCTAGCTTTACTCCTTCGAAATTTAGAGTGCTTTCGACAGACAGACGGACGGACATGGCTATATGGACTTAAAATGTCATGACGATCAAAAATATATATACTTTATAGGGTCTTAGACGCCTATTTCTAGGTGTTACAAATAGAATGACGCAATTAGTATACCCCCATCCTATGGTGGAGGGTATAAAAATGCCATGGGGGCACCGTAACGAATGAGGGGAGTGTGTTCGCTTATGACGCTGAACGGCTAGGCTTAAATTCTGTCGAGAATATCAAAAAAGTACATTGAATGTTAACTCCCACTAATCTTGGCGACATGTGAGATTTCAGTCATGTAAAACTTTTCCACTAAGTAGTATCGCTCTGAGGCCATAACCTTAAAAACGCCGCTGGGATTGGGCTAAGTACCCCCCAGAAAAGTTTAAGCCCCCTCTAGAATTTTAACAAGTAAAAGTTCGGCCGGGCCGAATATTATATACCCTCCACCATGGATCGCATTTGTTGAGTTCTTTTCCCCGGCATCTCTTCTTAGGCAAAAAAAGGATAAAAGAAAAGATTTGCTCTGCTATTAGAGCGATATCAAGATAGACCACAATTAAATTATATGTCGGAGACCTGTGTAAAATGTCAGCCAATTCGAATAAGAATTGCGCCCTTTGGGGGCTCAAGAAGTAAAATAGAGAGATCGATTTATATGGGAGCTGTATCAGACAATAGACCGATTCAGACCACAATAAACACTTATGTTGATGGTCAGAGGATCCGTCGTACAAAAATTCAGCCAAATCGGATAATAATTGCGACCTTTTGAGGCTTAAGAAGTCAAGACCCAGATCGGTTTATATGGCAGCTATATCAGGTTATTAACCGATTTGAACCTTATTTAACACAGTTGTTGGATGTTATAACGAAACACGTCGTGCAAAATTTCATTCCAATCGGATAAGAATTGCTCCCTCTAGAGGCTCAAGAAGTCAAGTCCCAAGATCGGTTTATATGACAGCTATATCAGGCTATGAACCGATTTGAACCACACTTGGAATAGTGGTTGGATATAACAAAATACTTCGTGCAAAATTTCATTCAAATCGGATAAGATTTGCGCCCTCTAGTGGGTCAAGAAGTCAAGATTCAAGATCGGTTGATATGGTTTCTATATCAGGTTATTAACCGATTTGAACCTTACTCGGCACAGTTTTTGGATATCATAGCAAAACACGTCGTGCAAAATTTTAGCGTAATTATCCAGTAACAATTTGCCAAAAGAAAATTGCATAAAAGTAAGAAACTTCTGCAGGAAAAAAAACCACCAGAAGAAATTTGCAACCTTTCCTTTAAAAAGCTCCAAAATTATTTCGCTCCCAAACTCTTTTTTAATAAAAACTAGCTGGACAGGACCCGCTCCGCTTCGCCTTCTTTCACTCTTTTATAGCCGAGTCCGAACGGCCTGGCATCTTAAAGATCCGCAGGTCCTCCTGTGCCCATCCCAATTTGATGGTAATAAGTTTACTCTACTACCAAAGACCTTCCATTTCTGTCCTATTCTATCCAGATCGGCCTTCATATATTATTTCATATTCTATCGTGATCGCCCTTCATATATTTTGTCATATTACTCATATTCCTTTTTTTTGGGTAGGATAGGCGGAGGGGGATTGCCCTCTGACACTGACCTTTCATTGAGTACAATATATTTTCGGTCATCCTACATGACAGTTTGGCGTTGCATTTATTGGGAGGAGATAGTCGGCCCCCCGGACGCTAAGAACCAAACGACAATTAGTTTGTGTCTTATTGTCGCGATCTACTGTCCTGCGGAACGGCAGGACGTGACCCAGATACTTGAATCCTTAGACTAACATTAGATTCGAAATATACTGTCATAGACCTTTCTTTTAATTGAAATATTATCCACGTCCTATTGAAGGGTATTTAGTGGGTGTGCCGGTCCCAGACTCTGTCCTAATTGTGCATGCCAGATTCGTAGTCAAGTCCCCAAGAACTTTCATTTGATACCCATTTTGTGACGTTTGACATTTATGCCCGTTTTGGGGGTTTTTGGATTGGGGAGGCCTCCTAGACATCTCAGACCAAATTCTTATAACAGGTGTGTACTCAGTTTCCAAATATATTTCGTTTTATACCCATATTTTCGCAATCGGTAAATATGTCCTGTTGAGGAGTTTTGTGGTTTTGTCTCAGATTTGTATTCTATTTTTGAATATTTTTATTTGATACTCATATTACTCAAAGCGGTTAAAGTGTCCTGTTGAGTGGAGTTTTGGGGGTGGGGGCCACCCCACACTTAGGGAAACATTTTAATGCCAAGCTCATACTCTACTCTCAAAAACCTTTCATTTGATAACCATATTGCCCAAAGCGGTGAATGTGTCCTCTGGGAGCTTTCTGGGATGAAAATTTAATTTGTATACCAAATTCGTACTCTACTCTTAAATACCTTTCATTTGATACCCATACTGTCCCAATCAGTGCACATGTCCGTTCGGGTGGGTTTTGAGATAGGGCGTCCCCCCAATTATTTGACCCCGAATTTGTTTACCAATTTCATGTTTTTGGGTTACCATAAGGTGGCATACAAAATTTCAAAAATATAGCTCCCATATAAACGTTTTCCCATCTTCCTCTTAATTTCTGTAAAAAAAACTCCATAAAGGCGATTTTGTCGGGCAGGCCAAACTAAGTGCAATTGTCTTCTGTTGTTTAGTAATTATTTGTGATTGAAAGTCAAAGCTCTCTTCCTCTTCGTTTTGCTGTTATGTAGAACATTTTTATACCCAGCACCGTAGGATAGGGGGTATATTCATACAGTGATTCCGTTTGCAACACGTCGAAATATCAATTTCCGACACTACAAGGTATATATATTTCGGATCGTCGTAAAATTCTAAGGCGATTTAACGATGTCCGTGTGTCTATCCGTCTGTCGGTCTGTCCGTCCGTCTGTTGTAATCACTCTAGAGCCTTCAAAAATGTAGATATTGATCTAATATTTGGCACAGATATGTCTTTTTGATGCACGCTGCTTAAGTTCATGAACGAGCCAAATCGGACCATATTTGGATCTAGCTGCTATATAGACCGATTTTCCGATAGAGGGTCTAATGCCCATAAATGCTTTATTTTTCATCCGATTTCGCTGAAATTTGAAACAGTGAGAAGTTTTAGGCCTCCCGACATCTGACCCATATATGGTCCATATCTTTCTATATTAAGATATGATAGAGGGTCTGAAGACCATAAAAGCTTTACTTATTACCCGATTTCGCTGAAATTTGCGACAGTTATTTCAAGCCTCCCGACATCTGACCTAAATATGGATTAGATCGGTCCATATTTAGATATAGCTGCCATATAGACCGATCTCCCGAAAAAGGGTCTGAAGGCCAAAAAAGCTTTATTTTTTATCCGATTTCGCTCAAATTTGGAATAGTGCGCAGTTTTAAGCCTCTCAATATCCAACCCAAATATAGTACAGATCGAAATATATTTAGATATAGCTGCCATATAGACCGATCTTCCGATAAAGGGTCTGAAGGCCATAAAAGCTTTATTTTTTATCCGATTACGCTGAAATTTGAAACAATGGATTATTTTAAGCCTCCCAACATCGGACCTAAATATGGATTAGATCAGTCCATATTTAGATATAACTGCCATATTGATCGATCTACCGATAAGGGGTCTGAAGTCCATAAAAGCTCTATTTATTACCCGATTGCGTTGAAATTTGAAACCGTGGGTAGTTTTAGATCTCCCGACGTCCGTCCCAAATATGGTTTATATTGGACAATATTTAGATATAGCTTCCATACAGAGCGCTCTGCCGATAAAGGGTCTCAAGCTCATAAAAGCTTTATTTATTACCCGATTTAGACCACTCAATGTCCGTGCCGAATTTGGGTGCATAAATTATCCAATTTGCACCAGATTGTGGCGAAAGGGGGTTTATATATACACTCGGGGTGGTGGGTATCCAAAGTTTGGCCCGGCCGAACTTAATGCCTTTTTTATTGTTTTCCTTAAAACATATGCTTCTGTGAATTGGTCACCCGTCTGGGTATTGGTAAACGACGTATAGACAACTCTTTGATAGGGCGAAGGTAATTTATCAATCGATCTTCCCAAAAATTTGCATAACGATTTACTCTATAGTTCCTACAATATGAACGGATTTTAGTCGAAATTCTGCATATGAAATTTAAGCAAATTTTAAATTCGATGACTTTGCCTGCATATCCAATGTGGTCTAAGTTCGGCTTTAGCCGACTTTATCCCGCCCTTATTTGTTTTTAATCGTTTTGATTGATGTTGTGCATATAAAGCATCATTTTGGATTCTGTCAGGAAATAGTTGATATCATATAGCCAGATTTGTAAAATCTTACATATAAGCGTTTATGCGGTTTTTCTTCCTAACACCTTAAGTGACACAAACATTCATCTTTGTAAAATGAACTTCTACTTATATTCACAAGGAGTTGTGGATGGGATTCACGCGTGGGACTTTAATTGAACACCAGACTCTGCCAAGGCTTAAATGTCTAAACAAAAATTTCTTTTCCAATTTTAAACATTTGCATATCTCTCTGATATTCAATACTATTAGATATGTCAACATAACAAATGTGCAAGTGTGAATTGTGTGTTTTTCACATTCACAATCAAATGAGTTTGTTGATAATATCCATTGAAACTCATTAAAAATTTAATTAAGTAAACAAAACCAACATCACAAATCCTTATAGAGTTGATATCTTACAATTTTATTCAAATTGGTAGCTGTTGTTGCCTGTGGTCTAGCAAGGACAAAAGAATTTGTCTTCATATGGAGAGTAGGCGTCAGAAATTGTGTGTGTGTGCGTACATAGAAACTCAAGAACTCAGATGGAGGTCATGAATTATAAGATAACATGGCAAATTTAGTTTGAGAACTTTTTGTATAGATATTTGCAATTTAATGTAATCCATTATCCTTTATATGAGTGACTTTCTTTAAAAATCCTCTAAATATCAATGACAAAAGATCTAAATAAAAACTCAACACTAAACTTAGGTTTGCATACAGTTTGGAAACTAAATCCTTATCACACATTCCTTTTGTCCTTGGCTTAATTTCATTATTTTAAAGCCAAATCATTTCGTTCTGAACACAAATACAGAAAAAAGATGAAAACTATTAAAGAAATGAGAAAAAATTTCCATTGAACGCATAAATCCCCACATCCAACATTTCAATTGTCATCGCATTCATAGTTGGCTTCACTCGAATGAAAGCCTAAAAATGCGAGAAAAGGCAAAATGATGATAGTTATGCCTCTCAGACGCTTCTGCTGACTGGACGAAAGCTACGGGCAATGTACGAAAGGCAAAATTTAGAAAACCTGTGAAGCAGCCAAATAGGTCAAGTTTTCTTAACAAGCCATTGCAAATACCCTTGACAATTTTTCCAGTCGTTTCCTTTTTGCCTCCCATCGACAAATGCCATTTGTGATTTTACATTGTGTGTGTTTTTTTTCCAGCCCTTTTTCTTCTAGTTTTTTTTTTTGTGCGTAAGATTCCAATTTTGTGTGAAATGTAAAAGGATAAGTTGGGCGTACTTGTGTTTGTTCAACGTTGGTTTATTTACTTACATTAAAGTGGCCCTAGCAAGGATATATGCAAAATGAATTGAAAAGTCAGCAAAACTAGTTCACAGAGTTCAAAGAATGTTGAACCGAATACAGTGGCAAAAATCATATGGGAATGGCAACAATATCATCTTGTTTATGGTGGTAGGCCTTCGATGAGGAGGACTTATGTTTGGGTACATATTCTAAAGGCATATCCCTGGTAGACCTGGAAAGATGGTGGATACTGCGAAAGACGTTAATACGACGGTCAAGCGGATAATAAGCACCCTGAACGACTCGCTTATATCGAAATTTCCTACGACCAAATCAAGGGGCAAAAACTAACCTTCCATCAAAAGCAAAAGCGATTCGTTGGTGATGGCGTACTTCAGGAGGAGGAGACCTCGATCTACACAGTTGACTCCAAGATGGAGTCAGGGACTGGATTGGGGATCTACTCTGATTAATATCAGTATGTCTCTGAGACTGCCGCACAGAGAAATTCTGGCAAGGAAACTCAGAATTTATGTGGACAGTATGGCTGCGCTCAAGGCCTTGGGGTCGAGGATGGTGAAGTCAAGATGCGTGGCGGATTGTTTGGTATCCCTGGATAGGCTCCGGACCCACGATTTGACGCTGACATGGGTTCCTGGGCGGACAAATGCACCAGGAGGGGTTCGTCTGCCCCGGGCGGACCAGTCATCGGTCTTGCCTACGTGCCATTTGTGGGGCTACTGAATACAGTAGATAGGAAGGGTGGCGAGGTGGGATTCGGTAGATGGCTACCGGACTGCGAAGGCGCTATGGTCGGTCATCGACCGGAGGAGGACGAAGGAGTTGCCGGCGTTCGATGAGTACTTGGATAGAGGTTATAACGGGACACTGTGCTTTAGGCCGCATGTCAGCGCGCATGGGGATACCGCACAATGACTTCTGTAAGAGTTGCCTCAATGAGGATGGGGAGAAGACTATTGAGCACTTGCTGTATTCCTGTCCGGGTCTGTAGAGACGTAGACTCTCCTTTCTGGAGAGCCGTTTCTTCTGTGATCTGGGTGAACTTGCTAACGTACCTCTGGTATCTCTTCTGAGGTTTGTTGAGGGAACAGAATGGTTCCGACGGGGGGTGCCACAGGCTCCGGCGTAGGTAGATCCGTGTTTGCGTGGGGACGGGCGGTTCTTCACCCTCCGCTCGGGTTTCTCCACTCCTCCTGGCTTTTTCTTTTATTCGTGTATAACTTCTAGTACGAGGTCTCACATTTTCTTTTTTTCTCCTTTCTCTCACAATGGGCCAAACTGGCCTCCGATTGAACTCAACTTTGATGGGCGACCCATTCAACCTAACCTAACCAGAGTACCTTTTTAGATCCCAGTATATATAAAGCAACTTGTCTATAGGAGTGGCTGTTAATGCCCTCCTACTTTTCAGTATCAATATGCTATTTTCAAACATGGTTGCAGTGGAAGTATGGTGGTATTCAACTCCGATGCTATTCCGAGAAGGCCACATACTCATTCAGAGGTTTATCCTTTGTATTGATCACTGAGCAACACACCAGGTCTTAGCTCATTAAATAGCGGTGTTAACGATAACAACGATAAGGAACAGAGGGAGTTTATTACGATTTCCTATTCTACAGCAGACGGATTGAATCTAGGTCGAATCGAATAAAACCTCCAAAATGCTCTTGTTCGACAACAAGGCTTGAATTTTCAAAGACTTGCCAGTGACATGGAAAGGATGGTGAATGATTATGAATTAAAATCATGAGGTTGCAGATGGAAATGCATTCAGAGACAATTTGTATCAGAAAGGCGCTCAGGGTCTGCTAACCCATCTTTGTAAATCTATAGATCACAAGCCTGTCATACATAATTCATTTCTTAATAAATAAGTTATTAAAAAATGTTCTAAATGTAGTATTAATGCCTAGAAACTCCAGCCCTTTGCCCTAATATATGTTTCTATCAACCTCTCCAAGGTCTTCAGCATAAAGGATGTGGTAAGATTTTCTTGCTTTCTTGTGGTAAGGTTTTCCTGCTTTTCATCCTGTGGGTCTCTATCCCACAGGTAAATACCACATGCTTATACATGAGAGAGTATCGGACACACATATAACTCAACCGTTGATACGTCTTCAGCGCCTGTCGATTTAAAGAAGTCAGAACAGTTTATGGCCCAAAAAATTTTCGACTCCAACACAATTTCCCCAACAACCTCGGACGAATGCATATCAGTGACAACCTCTTCTGGCGTCCGTTGGATAGTTTCCCGGGAAATGTGCACCAAAGAGCAGTTCTAGTGTTTCCCCACTAGACAATGTCCATACATTCTCTGACTTCTGAATATATCCCACCGTTATAGGTTTCGAGTATAGGATCTTCCTTAGTCTAGAGGCCTCAGATGTTTCCACCACGGAACTCAAGAAATCCACCCAGGATATATTTTAAGGTTCTTCCAACTTACTTCTATTTTCTTAGCTTGGTTTTATAGATGTCGCAGTCTTCTGGTGCTCTTATGATTTTAACCCTTGGTTTGGCTCTATGACATTCTTGACCATTATGTCTATGTCCCCCGCAGTCCCCACAGCCTTTTCAGGTCTACAAGAGATAACCATGCAGAATGTGTGCCAAAATGTATCCCAATCCGCCTTTCTTCTGTTAAGAAGAGGGACCACTTTTGCAGTATTGTGTCCAAGGCTGAAAATAATATAACGATGATCAGAGAAACTGTGGTTATCCAACACTTCCCAGTCACATATCCTTCGAAAGGAGAAGGTGTCAAATATTCGAATATAACTTACTGTGGTATTGAATGCCTCCCAATAGACTTTAACCATTACACATCATCCTATTTCATTCGCCCTTTAACCACAAAGCTGTACTATGCGCTTTTACCGATACAGCTGTACCACTGTGTATATTATATGGAGTACAATATGCAGTGGTACAATAGGGTGTGGTTGGAAGTACAGCTTTTATTTTAGACTTTCCATTCGCGAATGGGTCAAATCTAGTATCGAATCTTTTCACAATTTTGCTCATAACGGCAGATGTTTGCTGTTATGAGTAAAATTGTGCAATGATTCAGCTATTAAAATTTATATTCATAAATAACATACACAAGTAAAAAGGTGTTAAGTCATGCCGAACTTTGGATACCCACCACCATGAATAAATTTACCATCCTCTTTTATAACAACTTCACTACCACATCCATGCATTAGGGGCTGGTCTGGATCATATTTGATTCAAAACCCGAGAACTCTTATACAAGTCATAGTTTCAGCGAAATCGGGCAACAAATACGATTTTGTGAGATTAAAACTCTAATTTGGAAGATCGGTCTTTATGGCAGCTACATTTAATAAAGTCTGATCTGGACCATATGCTGGTCGGATGTCAAGTCAAGTCCGCTTATAAATGCATCTTTTATGGGCTCAAGATCGGTCTATATGGCAGCTATATCCAAATATTTTCCGATCTGAACCAATTAAGATGTGGTAACGGAAGGCTTAAAACAGCTCACTGTTTCCAGTCTCAGAGAAGTCGGTTAATAAATCCAGCTTTAATGGGCTCAAGACCCTAACTCGGCAGATTGGTCTATATGGCAGCTATGTCTAAATATGGTCCGAATGTGACCGATACTCTCTCATGTTTCAGCAAGTGGTATTTATCAGTGGGACCATATTTAGATTTGATGACGGAAGGCCGATACGGGATAACTATGAGCACCACACGGGCTGGAACTTTGAGCTCCGACTTGTGTGGTGCCCATCGTTATCACGGGAACCTTAGCTGAAAGCTACCGGGCGCGTCCACAGGTTGCGGATGGTGGAAAGCTCCGGAAATACGTGTGCAATCTCACAAAACCCATGTGGTTGGGGCGCTGGGCCAGTAACCCGCCCCCGGAAAACTGAGAACAACTATGAGAAACAAAGCAAAAGTAAAAACGGACCCCCCAATGTTGACGACCCACGCAAACGGAAAAAGGATCATGATTTGCGGATCTGCACCTGAAATGTCCGCACTCGCACGCATAAAAGCCAAAGAAGACAAAGACGAGTAGACCAAGGATATTTTCTACGAGCGCCTAGAGATAGAGAATATGACCGCCCCGCCTATGATATTAAAATCGTTCTGGGAGATTTTAATGCGAAGATAGGGAAGGAAAACATTTTTGGTCCAACAGTCGGAAAGTTTAGCCTCCACGAGATAACGTCCAGTAATGGGTTGAGGCTGATAGATTTCGCCGCGGCAAAAAACATGGTAGTTAGTAGGACAAGATTTTAACATAAAAATATTCACAAAGCCACATGGCTGGCTGTCACCCGATCAACACACGAGGAACCAAAATGTGACGTTGTGATAGATGGAAAGCATTCATCCAGCGTGTTAGATGTACGATCGATCCGAGGAGCGAATATAGATTCGGATCATTACCTTGTTGCAGCAAAGGTTTGCACCCGATTGAACAAATGGCAGCGGCATACTCCACTCGACTGACCCAACTGCTTGATGAAAGCACTCCTTGTTCCGATGATATAATGGAGCGATGGCAAGCTATTGCCCACTCCATGGAAAATGCCGCGAAATTCGTACTTGGGTACCAGAAACTTCCTCCAAGAAACCCATGCTACGACCAAGAGTGTCAAGATGCTACTGAAGCAAAGAATGCGGCATATAGAGGAACCCTGCAATCAGTAGCAACACGCTAGATGAAGGCGAGGTATCGGGAGAAAAGGTCTATTCAGCAGAAAGAAGAAGGAAATGGAAAGACGTGAGTGTGAGAGAATTGAGATGTACAGGAGTCAGAATGAAGTCAGGAAATTTTACCACAAAATTAAACATCAAACCGATGGCTTTGGTGCAGGCACATCCTCCTGCAGAGACAAATAAGGAAATCTCCTAACTGACACAGATATCATGCTGAGGATATGGAAAGAACATTTTACCCAACTGCTAGTGTCCGACGTTGGCGACGAAGAGAATATCGCAGAACCAATCCTTGATGATGGTATAGAATGTTTACCTCCTAGTCAGAATGAGGTCCAAGTAGCAGTGACCAGACTAAAGAACAACAAGGCAGTAGGAGCCGACGGGTTACCCGCTGAACTATTTAAGACCGGAGGCGACACTCTGATAAGGCGTATACATCAGCTTATCTGCGCAATCTGGCTAGAACAACGCATACCCGATGAGAAAGGAGACAAAACGGAATGTGCCAACTACAGAGGAATAAGTCTCCTCCCCATCGCATACAAGATACTCTCGAGCGTACTGTGTGAAAGATTAAAACCTTAAGTCAATGAATTAATTGCGCCCAATCAATGGTAAATCCACCCTAGACCAGATATTCACAATGCGCCAAATCCTGGATAAGACCCCAGATGAACAAATCAAACACCTACCATCGCTTTTGTTGACTACAAAGCCGCCTTCGATACTCCTTAACGTTCAAAGGTATTTCAAGCCATGTCTGAGTTTGGCATCCGTGCAAAATAAATAAGACTCTGCAGAATGACACTTGCTGATACGCGTTCCTCAGTAAGAATAGGAAGGAATCTCTCCGAACCATTTAATACCCAACGAGGTTTCAGACAAGGAGACAGCCTATCGTGTGATCTCTTTAATATCCTGCTGGAGAAGATTATACGAGATGCAGATGTGAATAGATATGGCGCACTAATCACAAGAGAACACATGCTACTCGCCTATGCCGACGACATCGATATCATAGGTCGGTCACCGGAGGTAGTAACTGCAGCCTTTGAAAGAATCGAAAGAGAGTCAGTGAAAATGGGTCTGGCTGTAAATGGAGATAAGACGAAATGGATGGTTTCAACTCCCAAAAAGCCTTGCACAACCAAGCAGATAAAGAAAATAGAGAAAGTTGGGAACCACAACTTTGAGACAGTCTGTAACTTTATCTACCTCGCCGCTACCGTAACCAAAATGAATGACACCAGTTTTGAAATTAAGCGAAGAATAATACTGGGAAAGAGATGCTACTTTGGACTAAGTAAGCAGTTTAGAACCAAGGCCACTTCACGACAGACGAAGATTACACAATACAAGACACTGATATATATGGTTCTGATGCATGTGTACATGTGAAAGCAGATGTGGCAGTGCTTGGAGTATTTGAGAGAAAGATTCTTCGCAAAATATATGGACCAGTTTGCGTTAACGGAGAATATAGGAGACGTATGAACCACGATCTGTATGAGCTGTATGACGACGATAGCATAGTTACACGCATCAAAATACAACGGCTGCGTTGGCTAGGTCATGTTGTCAGAATGGATGAAGAAGCTCCAGCAAAGAACTCTTTTGAAGGCAAACACGGTGGTACACGCAAACCGGGAAGACCAAAAGCCCGATGCAAAGATCAAGTTTTGGGAGACACATCGAAACTTGGTGTCAGAGATTTTAGAATGAGCGCAGAAGATCGAGGCGCTTGGAACGCTATTCTACGTTCGGCTAGTGGAACAAATATTCTGTCATAGACAATTAAAGAAAGAAAGACGGAAGGCTTATAATAACTTACTGTTTCAAAATTCAGCGAAATCGGAAAAAATGCGGCTTTTACGGGTTTAAGATCCTTAATCGCCAGATCGGTCTGTATGTCTGCTATATCTAAATGTAGTCCAATCTGACCTGTTCAAGAACTTAACCTGAGCTTTAAAGAAACGCGAGTCTGTGCAAAATGTAAACTCAATATCTCAATTTTTAAAGAATGTAGCGTGAATACAACTGACGCACACACGGATAGATACACGGACATCGTTAAATCGTCTTAGAGTTTTATGGCGATCTGAAATATATATGCTTTGTAGGTGGTTTGAAAGAAACATTTTTTTCAAATGTAGCATGGATGTGGTTAATTTGTACCTCAAATCATTGCCTCTATTACAATTAATCTTCTTAAGGGCAGCAAAAGCCAAATAATAGTTTGTGTACTTGTCCTTTTTCATTTATCAGCCATACTTTCAGAATTTTCTTTTAACTGTCACAGTTTTCCAAACCCATTCTCTAGCACAAACAGCCCACAGAGGAGCATGAAGCGTTTTGTGATTTCTTTTAGGTGAGCAGCTCCTTTTGGCTGTAAGCATTCGAGGTTAAATTGATGGAAAAACTTATTGAGGTTTTCCATGCTTGCATTCTACGTTAATAGTGATGGTGCAAGGTCTTGCCTTTGGGCCTTGGGACATTTCTCTTATACTTTGGTTATTGTGACGGTAACGACGACAACGACAACGACAACGACGATGATGATTATGATGGATAATGGTGTTGGTGGTCTAAGGTTTTGAAATAAATTTCCCAAATGAAAAAGTTGTAAACCAAACTACTCAGAAATGCCAATATTCATGGCTGCACCAGCGAAAAACTACCAACTAGCTGCAAACCAAAGGTCCCAAATAAACCTTTGCTTTGCAGTTAGTTGGTAGTTTTTCGCTGGTGCCTTTGTTGCAAATTAAATACGAAAACTATTTAAATAACAACTGCAACAAACAAAACAACAGAAAAGTTGTCATCAGTGCCACAAAATTGCACCAAAATGCAAAAAAAAAAAAAAAATACTGGAAAGAAATTGCTCATGCCATCTTATTTTAGCCTATGATCATGGTTTGGTGGTTCGCTAAAAATGTGGATAGCATCATGAAGTTTTAATCATGGGGCCTGCGTGTTTCTAACCCAAATCACCGTGCTTTACTACAACAAAAAAAAAACCAGTAGTTGTGAAAGTTGTGATTTCTATAACTGTAACATTTCATCAGATAAGTAAGTGTGAGAAGGATGAATCGTCACTCAAATTCCTTTCCCTGGTGGCCTTATCTGGGCTTAAGGTCATTCCGATCTCGGTATTGTTCTTAATTTGGGTCGACGTGGTTCGCACTATAAAGTAACCTCTAAAAAGAAAATGTTAAGTTAGGAATTCCGTGCTACTTACAAAATCTTTAATTTTGTTTTCAATACCACTCCCCTAAGTTGATTCACGTCTAGTATTGTGTCTCCACCTAAGTGCCGGTATCTGTTAGACGCGAAAGCCGGGAAATGACAAAGAAAATGCTCCAACGTCTCATCATTTTTCCCGTATGCCCTATACATGCTATCACTTGCCGCACCGATTTTAAAAAAGTGAGCTCGTAGTTCTATTGGGTTGCCCAAAAAGTAATTGCGGATTTTTCATATAGTCGGCGCTGACAAATTTTTTCACAGCTTGTGACTATGTAATTGCATTCTTTCTTGTGTCAGTTATCAGCTGTTACTTTTAGCTTGCTTTAGAAAGAAAGTGTAAAAAAATATATTTGATTAAAGTTCATTCTAAGTTTTATTAAAAATGCATTTACTTTCTTTTAAAAAATCCGCAATTACTTTTTGGGCAACCCAATATGTGTCCCGTTATGATACCAATAGCTATACTGACCTCCTTCTTGCTTCCTTTCAGTAATAGTCTCGTCTTTTCACGATCTGGATCACCCCATAGGATTTTCGCCGCCCTTCCGACCGTTTCGCTGTTCCACAATGTTGCATGTGGATTCGTCACCCACTCCCATAACTCGGACTGCGTCGACCCGAAAGGCTTCTGGTTAACCAAGATTCTTGACGGCAGTCCTCTGGCCTTCACCGCCAAATCGTCTGCCCTTTCATTTCCTCTTACTCCGTTATGGCCCGGCACCCAAACGATGCGGAGAAGGTGTTAATCTCCTTCTTACACTGCAAGACTGTGACCTTACCGTCCTGTTTGTTATTGCCCTTATGGCAATTTTTTTCCATCCTCAGAGAAGGCATTAATCTCCTTCTTACAATGCAGGACTGTTCGTGACCTTACCGTCCTGGTTGTTATTGCCCTTATGGCAATTTTACTTTCTGTAAAGATGTTCACACTCGGCGTCCTCGCGTTAGCACCACACCACTTCATGCATTCCGTAATCGCCCGGATCTCCGCCTACAGGACCGTATTCTATAACAGATCTCAGTCCCTGGGTTTTCAATGTAAAACCCAATGCCCACGCTGTCCTTTTGCTTTGATCCATCCGTGTAACATGATCTTCCAGGTGGCAATACTAGGGTTCCGTCAATCCAAGCCTATGCTGATGGCAGCAGTGCCCCGCACTCGACTTCAAGGTTCATCTCAGGTATCCGATCGGAAACCTCTTCCCTTCCTTCCAGATTTTCTATCGTCGCCTCGATTATACCGCTATGGTATGAGCTGCTCCCATCCTCAACCCATTGTCTCATTGCCGTTATCTCATAGCCGTAGTGGGTGTCTCAAACTTAATTTGTATGTCAATGCGCCGGATATCTAGAAGAGTCCCCTGTGTCTTAGTGGGAGTGGTCCTCATCGCTCCGCTTATGCCAAGACAACATGTTCTCTGAACCCGTTGTATGGTCCCTATGATGAACTTTTTTTCCAAAGCAGTTCACCAAACTTCTGAGGCGTAAGTTAGTATTGGTCTAATCACGCTCCTGTAGAAGTAGTGGACTATCCTCGGATTGTGGCCCCATTTTGAGCCGGGCCTATAGTGCCCAACATCTGTGAGCCTTCTCAGTACGCTCCTGAATGTGACGCTTCCAATTCAGTTTTCTGTCCAAGATCACACCTAATCGAAATAATGACCTGTAGCCCCATAAATTATATATTTTCTGGATGGTCTCGACATTCCGACACGATCTAGCCATGTCCGTCCGTCTGTCGAAATCACGATAGCGGTCGAACGCGTTCGGTTAGCCGCTTGAAATTTTGCACAGACATTTGATATTCATGTAGGTCGTTGGTGATTGCAAATGGGCCATATCGGTTCAGATTTAGATATAGCTCCCATACAAACCGATCTCCCGATTTGACTTCTTGAGCCCCTGGAAGCCACAAATTTCATCCGATTTGGCTAAATCTTTGCATGTAGTGTTCTGTTATGACCTGACAGTACCAAGTACGGTTCGAACCGGACTATAACCGGATATATCTCCCATATAAACCTATCTCCCGATTTGACTTCTTGAGCCCCTGGAAGCCACAAATTTCATCGGGTTTGAATAAAATTTTTCCCATAGCGTTCTCTTATGACTTCTAACAACTGTGCCAAGTACGGTCTATAACCTGATTTACCTCCCATATAAACCGATCTCCCGATTTGACTTCTTGAGCCCCTAAAACCCACAATTTTTGTCCAATTTAGCTACAATTTTGCACATTGTGTTTTGTTATGACTTTCAGCAACTGTGCCAAGTACGATCCGAATCGGTCTATAACCTGATATATCTGCCAAATAAACCGATCTTCCGATTTGACTTCTTTAGCCCTTACAACCCGCAATTTTTGTCCGATTTGGCTGAAATTTTACATGTGATGTTCTGTGACGACGTCCAAAAACTGTGTGCTGTACAGTCGAAACTAATCTATAACCTGATATAGCTCCCATATAAACCGGTCTCTCGATTATCCTTGTTATAATTAAATTGCAAATATAATACTTGCAAAAGCCAGCTCTGGCTAATAAAGCCTTGAGCTATACTTAATTTTTACTTCACCTTGAGTTTATTTACTGTTACTGTTTAACGTGCAAAACAAAAATTTTGAAAAATTTAATGAACTTAATAACCAATTATTAAAAAGCTGTCCAAACAGGTGAGATGATCAGTTTGTCTAAACTAGGGAAAATACTGTTTTTCAAACCGTTGGAGTGGGGGCATTTTTCAAACCGGGGAAATGGCCGATATTTTCATACCGGTGAAATTATCCATTTTTGAACCAGTGAAATGACCAGTGTTTTGGACCGATGAAATGGCCGGTTCAAAATTATTGGTCCCTATGCCCTTATAAAAATCACCGGTTATCTGCATAGTCAGGGAACCGTTTGATGGTCACTAAAAACCGGTGAAATCGGCAATTTAAGACCGGTCCTAAATCCTGCAGGGTACGTACATGTTATTCTTACATTTATGGAGGCGTGTGAGAAGCCTTATTATGCTCTGAACAAGAACACCTTAAGACTATCTTCATATTTTGCTTTGTTTGTTGTTATTGTGTTATTTTTGCTTATTTGCCCTAATTTCTCTTTGGTGTTTTTATTTCACATTCTCATGGGAGTACAACTCATAAAACCTTCTCAACAATGATCCGTTGGTGTTCAGGACATAAAAGTGGGAGTGAGTATGGGTGTGTGTTGGGTCATATGTACAGGTATACCTTCACACATATGTATATGAATGTGTGTGATTGTTATTTTGTAGTGGCCAACGTAGCAAGCTGCCGTTTTCTGGCTCCTACTGTTAAATTCAACTCTTTACGAGTTCATCTACCCGTGGGGCATTTCCCAGCAAAAACTCCATGCCTGACTTGTTAGTCTATGGAAACACACACACAAAATCTCCTCATTTAAACTTACACACATGCATGCATACATACATCTAAACCAGAATGTATGAGCATGTATATACATATATTCTCTACTGCTTTCTGTTTTTACCTGGTATGCTCATCAAGAGCAAAATAAACAAATTGCAAAAAATTTCCAACAACTTTCCACCACTGAGGTAACACATTTTCCCAGTCATACGCTCGATTTATTTCATTCCAAACTGAAAGGAGTTCCACAAACACGGATACTTAGGCGGATGAATGTTGTCATAAGCTTATCCTTACAGGACAACATTCCCAGTTGGCTGGTTTATTGCGGTAAATGGGGCAGTTGCAGGTGTTCTTCCTGCTGTGGCCAAAAGCAGTCCTCAACTAACTGAGTTTTTGCCATCTCGAAAAAGGTGTGCGCCACCCACCTACGACAACTTGTTCATGTTCTAGCCCTCATTTATCTTTAGTGGACATGCTGAATGACAACATAGATTAGTTGACAAGAAAAAAATTTCACATATTTTTTTCTACTTTAACATTATTTTGAAAAATTGATGTTGTTCCAGAGACATCTCAGTTCTTAAATAGATTTAAAAAGTTTTTACTTGGCTGAACTTATTTACTCAAATTATTCTAACAGTAAGCAAATATGTTAATTAATTTTGGCAAAATTTAAAGCTAAATTGATATGATAAGAACAATTTCTCTCATATTAAATTTAACAATTTATTCTTTATCAAAATATGTGAAATTTAAATGTAATCACCTTCATTGTTTTCTCACCTCAATGGCGGTGCAGGGAGATCGTGTACAACTCCTCATCATAGCTTGTTCAGCAGAAGTATGCGGCTAGCACGTCTATCAGCAATTCAAAGTCATGCTTCCTCAGTCTTAGGATAAGCGATGTCACGTTCCGCGTATACTCGGCCATAGGGCATTCGCCAGCCTGCAACCCAAAACAACAAATCACGCCTTATTTGCGCGGTCATCGGAGAAGTAGGCTTCTAGATGGTCGGAATTATCCGTAGTTTATATGGATGTCCCGACTCCCTACTATTGGGGAAATATATGGGAAAATCCTGGCTTTTGGAGTCTATAAAAATATGGTTCTCAGTAACAGTTGTACAATCAATAATGTATATGTCCATCTGTCATTCGTCCGTTTTCCTGTCCGTTTGCTCTAAGGAGACTACTGGTTTCACTAAGAATGCTACACGATAACAAAGTTCAGAATGATGCCAAGTGCCAAGTATGGGACACATAGGTACAACTTTCGATATGGTCCATCTGGATATGGTCTAGATGGTTCTAACGATGTTACTCCCTTAGAGGACAAAGAGTATAGGTTAGATTAGGTGGAAAAGAGGGTGCAGATATTAATCCTCCCCATGCCCCTATGGACATACACCTAAGCCAGTAATCGGCTTTTTGAGCGCTCTAAAAACTATAAAGAAATTTCTAAAAATAAAATTTTAAGTTAAGAATTCCTTGCTACTTACAAAATCCTTAATTGTTTTCAATACCACTCTCCAAATTTGGTTCATGTCTGGTATTGTGTCCCCACCTAAGTGCCGGTATCTGTTAGACGCGAAAGCCGGGCAATGACAAAGGAAATACTCCAACGTCTCATCATCTTCCCCTCATGCCCTACATATGCTATCATTTGCCGCACCGATTTTACATAAGTGAGCTCGTAGTCCTATGTATCCCGTTATGTTACCAATAGCTATACTGACCTCCTTCTTGCTTCCTTTCAGTAAAAGACTCGTCTTCTCACGATCTGGATCCCCCCATAAGATTTTCGCCGTCCTACCGTCCGTTACGCTGTTCCACAATGTTGCATGCGCATTCGTCGCCCACTCCCTTAACTCGGACTGCGTCGACCTGAAAGGCTTCGGGTTAACCAAGTTTATTGACGGCAGTCCTCTGGCCTTCACTCCCAAACCGTCTACCCTTTTATCTCCCCTTTCCCGGCACCCAAGCAATGCGGGTTTTGCCATCCTCAGAGAAGGCGTTAATCTCCTTCTTACACTGCAAGACTGTTCGTGACCTTACCGTCCTGGTTGTTATTGCCCTTATGGCAATTTTACTGTCGGTAACGATGTTCAGACTCGACGTGCTCGCATTAGCACCACACGACTTCACGCATTCCGTGATCGCCCGGATCTTCACCTGCAGGACCGTATTATAGTCAGGCAGTCTAAAACAGATCTCAGTCCCTGGATTCTCAATGTAAACCCCCAGGCCCACTCTATTCTCTAGCTTTGATCCATCCATGTAACATGATCCTTCAGATGGCAATACTAGGGTTCCGTCAATCCACGGCAGTGCCGAGCCGATCCGATCGAAACCTCTTCCCATCCTTCCAGGCTTCCTATCGTCGCCTCGATTATACCGCGATGGTATGAGGTGCGCCTTAAGTCTCATAGCCGCAGTGGCTGCCTCACACTTAATCTGTATGTCAATGGCTCGGATATCTAGAATAGTCTCCAGTGCCCTAATGGGCGTGATTTTCATCGCTCCGCCTATGCCAAGACAACATGTTCTCTGAACCTGTTGTGCGGTCCTTATGTTGCACTTTTTCTCCATAGCAGTCCACCAAACGACTGAGGCGTAAGTAAATATTGTTCTAATCACGACTTTGAGGATAGAGCCAGTGGACTATCCTAGGATTCAGGCCCAATTTGGAGCCTACGCCAGTCTATACCGTACCTAACATCTGTGAGCCTTCTCAGTACGCTCCTGAATGTGACACTTCCAATTAAGTTTCCAAGATCACACCTAAGTATTTGACCTTGTCAGATATTGAAATCGTCTTATTAAGGAAACGTGGTGCGTTAAATTGGCCCACCTTCGTCTTCCTCTTGAACAGGCATATTTCAGTCTTCTCTGGGTTAACATTAAGACCTCTGGGTCTAGCCCAGTCATATTCCATATGCAAGACCCTTTCGGTCTTTCTGCATAGCTCTTTCGTATCATTAGCTCCTTAGAATATATTTCTCCGTTTTCAATGCACACAGGTTCTGTCCATTAGCGAAGCCAGTGTACCTAAACCCTTTCAATAGCAATATAATATGAAAGTTTTGTCGAAAACGATGTAATTTTTAAAGTGTGGTGGGGAGGGATATATCATTTATGGGGGTTCCATTGACCGCCCACTCCCCAGAGGCCTTCCTATTAGGCGCCTTGGAGGCCACCGTAGCGCAGAGGTTATCCACCTATGACGCTGATCGCCTGGGTTTGAATCCTGGCGAGAACATTAAAAAAAAAATGCAGGGGCGTTTATCACCTTTGCAAGGTACTCCGTTGATAATGCAATATAAGTTTCGGCCAGGCCGAACTTCAAGCGCATATTTTGACTTTGGTTGTGTTTTTTTTATTTTTGAGAATCCCGACTAATCCCGTTTCATATGATTGAGTTTACCGACTTCTTGCCTTAAGGACCTGGCAAGTCTACTTAGAAGGCGTTCAATCTACCTAGAGGCTAGCACAGGGCAGAGCTCACTGATTCCGTTATATGATCTGCGTTAATGAGCGACCCATTTCTGGCCAGCTAGTCTGCGCTTGCTTCCCCGTTACCCCTTGATGGCGCGGGTCCCATCAGAGCACTACCGCTTTTCCTACAGCTCGGAAAATACCTTGGCGTCTTCTAACGAGGCCCAACGTCACATGAACCGACGCCAGAGCCTTTCGATCCGCCCGTTTGTTATTTATGCATGTCATATATTGTAAGTATGACATTAAAATCATATCCAGTGCCTTCAGGACCACAAAGACATCCGCCCGAAAGTCGCAGTACCCTGTCAGAAGCCTATGTAATTCCCTGATTTCAAGGAATTCTATGATTTCTACTGCTTCGTTACCCCATACATTTAGGACCCATTAGTGTATATTGGTTAGAGATCTCGTTTCGAGAAATCCGCCAACAAAGAGGGACTCTCCTGGTATATAATCAGTGGCGCCACACACAGTATGCCCCCACGCCGCATGTCCATTCCTTCCCAGAAAAGAAGAATGCCCAAAGTTTGAGGAATGCCATGTACCAGTCTCCCTCAGTCTTATGGCGATCATTGTTGTCTCACACTCAACATACAGGTGCAAAGGTCTTAGATCGAGAATGGTATTCTCTTGGAGCACTCCTTTTTTCTACTGAGGTCAGCACTGCCGCTGTACCTTCTCGATCATCTTGTGGATGGCACAGTTGCTTGGAGCCGAATGCCACTCCAGACATCTATAGGTGAAAATATAACCTCAGAATAAAATCATCTTCCACTATATCTTAAACCTTTGATCACAATCCCCCTCATTGAGCCCTCCGTGATACGTTGATAGTCCGGCCTCTCAACATCGCATCAACCCAATTCACTAAAAAAGGAAGGATCCTCATACCCACCAGAGCTCTAACTTCACGTTATAAAGAGCCCCCTTCCAAGTCTAAGAAGGCCCCCAACGTGAAGTCTCCCCCCCCAAATTCACTTCGATGGGGCCAACAACATTATGAAGTGCACTGTCGACCGACCATACCAGTGAAGGGTCGACGCGACCTTCGACATCCTTCTTCAATTTGGCCCAGATCGGTCCACATTTGGGTATAGCTTCCATATAGACCGATCCGCCGGTTTAGGGTCTTAGGCCCAAAGGCGCATTTAATGTCAAATTTTGCCAAAATTTGTGACATTGAGTTATGTTAGGCCCTTCGACATCCTTCTTCAATTTGGTTCAGATTTGGATATAGCTCCCATACAGACCGATCTCTCGATTAAAGGTTTTGGACCCATAAAAAGCGCAATTATTGTCCGATGTCACAGAAATTTGGGTCAGTGAGTAATGTTGGGCCCTTCGACATTCTCCTTCAATTTGGCTCAGATCGGTCCAGATTTGGATAGAGCTGCCATATAGACCGATCTCTCGATTTAAGGTTTTGGGGCCAAAAAAGGCGCATTTATTGTTCGATGTCGCCGAAATTTGGGACAGTAAGTTGTTTTAAGCCCTTCGATTTTCTTCTTAAATTTGGCTCAGATCGGTTCAGATTTGGATAGAGCTGCCATATAGACCGATCTCTCAATTTAGGATTTTGGGGCCACAAAGGCGCATTTATTGTGCGCAGGCTGCATTTATACAAAGTATGACTTTATGTAGAGCCAAATCTTTCAGAACTTGGTGAATGAACAGATAACAGAACACGACGTCTATGGTCTGTATTTATATAGAAGATCTATATAGTTTAGCTAGCTAACGATGTGATGATGAGTAGTCTTACTAATTGTATTCCATTGATGTGTATATTTGGAGAATTAAAGTCGAATAAAGAACTTTTATTTCTTGCAGGATATTTAACGCAATCACTCAAGTGTAAGCCATACAACCAGCATACAACGAATATTGTGTTGGAGACGTTCAAATAAATCGATTAGGAATAACTTAGATGTTTTAAATTTGGGATGAATCTCAATCAAATACAGGAGACATCCCTGACAGAGTTGGATGCCATAAACACCGGAGGTCCTGGAGATTTTACCTTTATTCGACTACAAGCCCAGGTAAGTCCCATGGCGGCAAACTTTCATTTCTGTGCGAAACGTCAATCACAAATCATTGTGGATTAAATAGTTGTTATGGTATTGAGGTATTAAGTTCGGTATTGAGGAGACAAGTTTTGGCTCTCAAAGTGTTGGGAATATCAACAAATTGCGGTAATAAATGTTTGCATTAATTAGCACTCATTTGTTTTGTGTGTGAATCGCACTCAACGCAATAGTCGATATCTAAATCGATGTTGATAATCTGACTGGAATAGCACATTTTGGTATTCACCCCAACTGAGGTTTGCATAAGTGGCCAAAATGGTCATTATTGTTATGTTAATTATTTCTTTTATTATAATGCAAACATCACCGTTTGACAGATCATCAACGGTCTAAAACAAAATATTGAAATTTCTGAGCAGTGTGTCAAAACAAAACATTGTGGGTATGCTAGAAATAGAGACTTGAAGTGACACAAAGTGTATTGACTATCGAAAACCTGCTTTCGGCAGTGTCAATAAATATATCCAATAAACTATTTGTGGTAAAAATAGAAGACTACAATATGAACATTGGGATTAGCGAAACTAATCGAGAACGGGTTTAATGAGAACCGTAGATGTAATATTATAAAATATTTAATAAAAAAAAATTATTGAGAAATCGGGCATTTCAGCGACAATTGGTCTGTTATATTTACCAATCTGACGGATTCGCTAGCTTATGGACAAATAAAACGCTCTTCTCCAAAATTTTCAAATATTAGCCAAACAAAAAAAAAGTATTGAAATCATAAATAAATGTTTCTCGTAGCTATTTTTGCATTCCAGAACTTTTAATCTTTAAATAAATAAATGTTGCGTTCTTCCTCTTTCAACCGTTTTCATTCAGATTGAATGATGACGCCATATGGTTTCTATCTGACACGCTTGCCAACAAAGTCATTTATAATCGGCGATAATAGCTGCTTAGTTAGCATTTTTCTCCATACAAAATAAGCGAGAAAATCCACTTAGGGGGTAAATTAAACAACCTTATCATCAACACAATTTTTAACTGCGGTTATCTTCTCACTCACGCTGATACTAGGGCTGTGACAGGATCGGAGTACTTAGCCGGAGTCGGATTTCAGTTCGGAATCGGACTCCGATCACCTGTACCGATTTGAACCATATATGACAGGGTTGTTGTAAGTTTCAACAAACCACAACCTGCAAAATTTGAGCCAAACCAGGAAATGGTTGCTCCGTCTAGAAGCTGAAGAAGTCAAATTGGTTTATATCAGAGCTATATCAAAACATGGACCGTTTATGTTTTATCAACATTCATATGGGTGATTACCATAAATTGCCAACAATAGATCCCAAGTTAATAGGGATTTGAACCCGTATGTAACAATACTTTCAGGTGGTTGGGTGGGTTCGCATCAGCTAAGCAAAAAAGCCGAAAAAGATGACACGCGTGTAGTCCTAGAATTCCGAACATTAACCCAAAGAAGTTTGAATGTTTACGAGGACGGCGAAGGTTGACCAAGGGAGGCTGGAGCATTATTAATATAGTGCAGGAACATAACGGATATGCACAGTGCAGAAAAAAACGTAATAAACGATGTTTATTAGTCGAATGACGTGAAGGCTTCTAAAATTCAATTTTGTAGTAGTAGGAACAATGGGATGGTCGGTTGGCAACCTTTTTTATAGGGCACGGTTTTACCGTTACGGTAGAATGGATTGTTTAATAATGAAAATAGAATCCGATGCGCATAATAAATTACTTTTTTCATTAAACTGTTTGCAAAGTTTTAATAAAGAATTGTTCTCTTGATAATTACTTCTAAATATGGGCAATTTTATGGGGATGAAGAGTCTTGTTGTCCTAGAAGGAACATTAAAGCTAATTTTATTTATTAACAAGTAAAGGCATGCTAAGTTCGGCCGGGCCGAATCTTGATAACCCACCAAAATGGATTCTGCTAAAATATAGGAGCTATATCTAGTTATAGACCGACGTTGAGTGTCAGAACAGAACACTATACGCAAATTTTAGCCAAATCGGATGAAAATTGAAGATTGTAAGGGTTCAAGAAATCAAATCGGAAGATCGGTTTATATGGAAGCTATATCATGTTTTCGACCAAAATGAATCGTACTTGACACAGTTGTTGGTAATTATAGCAGAACACTATGTACAAAAATTCAGACAAATCGGACTAAAATTGCGGCTTCCAGGTGCTCAAGAAGGCAAATCGTGAGATCGGTTTATATGGGAGCTATATCCAAATCCGAACCGATAATGCCCATTTGCAATCCCCAACGATCTAAATCGATTTTAAGTATGTGTGCAAAAAATGGTAAGTCAATCAATTTCAAACGGTTCACATAGGGTGGAAGATCCCAAAGGTTACTCGAAACTAATCCTCTTAATGCGAAAATAAGAAATTGTTTCTAGACAGGTTCAACTCTTTCTATATAGCACTGATAACGAAGAGACCATACGATGCAAGCATACTCGAGCATTGGCCTGGTAATGGAAGTAAACAGACGTTCAAACAAGTATGGATCATTGAACTCTTTAGACCATCTTTTGATGCAACCTAGAGTAGACATTGATCTACTGACAACAGAATCAATATGAGCATCAAATTTCAGCCTGTCATCAAGAAAAACATCTAAATCATCCTCCAAAAAAATATGACGTCGCCAAGGCGGACCATCTGTTAAAGGTCATTTTCATGCATTTTCTCAAGTTCAGAGTCATATGATTCGTATCGTATCAATCTGCTAACCCGTCCAGATCTCTCTGGAGGACAGCAGAATCAGTGGTAGAAGTAATCGGAGCAAAAAGCTTAACATCGTCGTTATACATTAAAATTCGGCAGGTGCTGATAACGGATGGTAGGTCATTAAGTTACAGTGCGAATAGAATCGGCCCTATATGACTTACCCAAGGGACCCCAGATGAGGCATATAGGAAGGTATAAAATTCCTTTATAAACAACTTGTTGAGTTCTATAGGATAAATATGATGAAGAGAAGGTGGAAACCCCAATTTGTCAAGTTTGAAAAACAGAAGATCGTGACTTATCTTATCAAAAGCTTTTCTAAATCATTGTACAATATATCCCATCGACCTTGTCAGGTCGTCTAGAGAAAGCCTCAAAAATGTGAGATGTAAATTCAAGGAGGTTAGTAGACGTTGATCTTTCTTTAATAAATCTACGTTGAGACACGTATGTAAACATGTAAACAATCCTTCTCGTCACCAATTTTTCAAACAGTTTTGGAATAGCATTAAGTTTTGCTTTTCTTATGAAGTGGGATTATAAAGCTATCTTTCTATAGAGCAGGAAAACATTCAGAGGATAAAGAGCGGTTGAATTAATCCATTAAGGGAACATATGACAAAGTCAATCAGTTACTTAACACTACAAATGGGATTCCAAATGGACCCGGATCGAAATCACGCTTGCACGTACGAAGTGCATGCAAGACCTCAATCAACCTAATTCAATCTTATGTTAGATATCGCGTTGAAAGGATATGCTGTGTCAAGCTACTCATCCCTAATGAAGGTGGTCCCAAAAAATTGGTGAATAAATTTGCAATCTCAGCTGTGTCAGAAGATACAGTATTAAGATATTTAAGGGTGTTAGGAAGGCTAGTACATTTCCTATTGGAAATGATAAAAAAATTCTTATGGTTGGCGATAAGGATATCTCTCATGCGATCCAAATATCTTCCCTAGCAATCGTTACTAACACATTGATACCTATATCGGGCATTAATAAAACTCGCGTAATTTACGTTAGAGTTATCTTTTTTAAACTTCTTCAAAAGTGTAATGGAAAGTCGAGAGTGTGAGCGAATTGAGATGTACAGGAGTCATAACGAAGTCCGGAAATTTTACCAAAGAATCAAATCGATGGCTTTGGCACAGGCACATCCTCCTGCAAAGATAAAGAATGAAATACTGATACTGATATTGTGCTTGGGATGTGAAAAATAAGTTTTTTCAGCTGCTAATCGGAAGATCGTTTTATAAGGGGCTATATTAGGTTAAATACCGATTTGGACCGTACTTGGCAGAGTTGTTGAAAATCGTAACAGAACACAACGTTTACAATTTCATCCGATTGGGGCAAACATTGCGGCTTCCAGGGCTACGGGCGTGAAATCAAGAGGTCGGTTAATATGGGAACTATATCAGGTTATAGGCCATTTTGAATCGTACTTGTTACGGTTCTTTAAAGTAACAAGAGTACACTCGTGCAAAATTTGGAATCAGAACGCTACATTCAAAATTTCAGCCAAACTAAAACAAATTTAGGCTTGTTGAGGCTCAAGAAGTCAAATTGGGAGATTGGTTTATATGACAGCTATATCCAAATCAGAGCCGATATGACCCATTTCCAAACCACAACGACCTACATCAATAAGAAGTATCTGTACGAAATTTCAATCGGCTTGCTTTACGGACAATGGGACGAACCAACGAGCATACATGGCTAGGGAAACCCAGAATGTCGAGACGATCATGAATTTAAATATTTTATTGGATCGCAGATCAAAACTTCCAGGTATTACAAATGGAATGACGAGATTAGTATACCCCCCATCCTATGTTGGTGGATGTAATAACCAGTGTTGTTTCAAAGTTCCGAGCCATGAATATTTATGAAAGCAGACGAGGCAGTGCTTGGAGTGTTTGAAAGAAAGATTCTTCGTATAAGTTCGCATTGATGGAGAATATCTGCATTGTATGAACCATGAACTGTATGACGAAGTTATCATAGTTAGTTTTATCAAAATACAACGGTTTCGTTGGCTAGTTCATGTTATCAGAATGAATGAAAGAGGTCCAGCGAAAAAGTCTTTTTAAGGCCGGCACTGTGGTACACGCATACTGGGTCAACCAAAACTCCGATGGAAAGATCAAGTGGTAACAGGCATCTCGAAACTTGGTATCAGAGATGGGAGAAGGAGAACGAAGTTCTAGGTGCTTGGAAAATAATTCTAATTTCGGCCGGACCGAATCTTATTGGGTTGCCTAAAAAGTAATTGCGGATTTTTTAAAAGAAAGTAAATGCATTTTTAATAAAACTTAGAATGAACTTTAATCAAATATATAATTGCCATTTTGTTCGATAACCTTTTGCCATATTCCTGGCAAATTTAGTATTCCACGCTCATAGAACTTCTGGCCTTTATCTGCAAAAAACTGAACCAAGTGCGATTTTATAGCCTCATCATTGCCGAAAGTTTAACCATTTAAGGAGTTCTGCAAAGATCCAAATAAATGGTAGTCTGATGGTGCAAGGTCAGGGCTATATGGTGGATGCATCAAAAGTTCCCAGCCAAGCTCACTCAGTTTTTGGCGAGTGACACCTTTACGATTGACCAATTCTGGTCGCTTCTCCTTGATGGCTGTATTCAATTTGTCCAATTGTTGACAGTAAACATTCGAATTAATCGTTTGGTTCCTTGGAAGCAGCTCGAAATATACCACACCCTTCCAATCCCACCAAAAAGACAGCATAACCTTCTTTTGGTGGATATCAGCCTTTGAAGTGGTTTGAGCTGGTTCACCATGCTTGGACCATGATCGTTTTCGACTAAAGTTGTTGTAAACAATCCATTTTTCATCTCCAGTTATGATTCGTTTTAAAAACGGATCGAATTCATTGCGTTTAAGGTGCATATCACAAGCGTTGATTCGGTTTGTTTAATGAATTTCTTTCAATACATGTGGTGCCCATATTAAAATTGACGCCAAACAAACAAATGTAAAAAAAATTTCGCGCACTTTTTTTCTAAAGCAAGCTAAAAGTAACAGCTGATAACTGACAGAATGCAATTACAGAGTCACAAGCCGTTGAAAAAATTTGTCAAGGCTGACTATATTACTACTATATTACCGACAATTACTTTTTGGGCAACCTATATACCCTGCCCTCCACCATGGATCGCATTTGTCAGGTTCTCTGCCCAGTATATCTTGATAGACATGCAAGGGTAAAGTATACAAATTGCCCTGCTATTGGAGCCATATAAGGTTATGGACCGATTCTAATCATACTAGGTCTTGATGTTGGAGACCATAGTAGAAGTCATTGTGCAAAAGTTCAGCCAAATCGGATATGAATTGCGCCGACTAGAGGCTCAAGAAGTCAAGATCCAAGATGGGCCATATCAAAATATGGACCGATATGGCCCATTTATAATCTCAACCGACCTACACTTATAAGAAGTATGTGTACAAAATTTCAAGTGCATAGCTTTACTCCTTGGAACACAGACACAGAAGACGGACGGACATGGCTAGATCGGCTTAGAATGTCATGGTGATCAAGAATATATATGTTTTATGGGGTCTTAGACCAACATTTTGATGTATTACAAACGGCATGGCGACGTTAGTATACCCCCATCCTGTGGTGGAGGGTATAAAAAGAAATCAAAACTCTATTTGCCACAAGCAGCTTAAGTGCGAAGATGGGCTCTATCGGACTATATATTCATATAGCCCCCATATAAACCGATCGGCCGATTTAGGGTCTTAGGCCCATAAAAACCACATTTATTATCCGATTTTGCTGACATTTGGGTCAGTGAGTTGCGTTAGGCCCTTCGACATCCTTCGTAAATTTGGCTCAGATCGGTCCAGATTTGGATATAGCTGCCATATTGATCGATTATACAGTGAGTTAGGTTAAGCGCCTTGACATAGTTTTGCAATATAACACAGATCCGTCCAGATTTGGATATAGCTGCCATATAGACCGATCTCTCGGTTTTAGGTTTTGGGCCCATAAAGGTGCATGTATAGTCCGATGCCGCTGAAATTTGATACAGTGAGTTGTGTTAGGTTCTTCGACGTCCTTTTTCAATGTGGCCTAGATCGGTCCAGATTTGGATATTGCTGCGATGTAGGCCGATCTCGCGATTTAAGGTTTTGGGGCCATGAAAGGCGCATTTATTGTCCGATGTCGCCGAAAATTGGGACAGTGAATTGCGTTGAGTCCTTCGAAATTTTTCTTCAATTTGACCCAAATCGGTCCAGATTTGGATATAGCTGCCATATAGACCGATATCTCGATTTAAAGTTTTGGCCCCAAAAAAGGCGCATTTATAATCCGATTTAACTAAAATTTGACACAGTGACTTATGTTAGGCTTTTCGACATCCGTGTTGTATATGGTTCAGATCGGTTTATTTTTAAATATAGCTACTAAAAAGATCATTATTTTGTTGTACACTATTGAAAAATGACTTGTACTTATTAGTATTTGGTCCAAATCGGGACATATTTCGATATAACTGCTATGGGGCATAAGGTATAAATTTTTCACCGGAGTTTACATATATACCCGAGGTGGTGGGTAACCAAAGTTCGGTCCGGCCGAACTTAACGCCTTTTTACTTGTTAGCAATATAGAGTTCATGACTCAGGGCTTATCTATTGTAGTGTTAGAGTGTGCTGGATAATAATTGTGCGAAGTGGGCGCGATGTAATTTAGATTAATCTGAACCACACTCAGCTTGCTTGCTTCAATATCTATTTGACTTCGGAATCGAAATTCACACCAAAAACTAATCGTTAGACATCTCGTTTGCAAAAGTGATCATTTTGGCTCTGTGGGCTCCGTTAAACATTATGACGCTACTGCTTCAACTTTTCGAGAGCGCTATATTATCCAACAGTTTCCTGTTGGCTGATTTTACCATTAGATTCCCCATTTCCACAGGGCCCACCTTTTGGCTCGAAAGACCTAATTATTCCGTCTACACCTGTCGTCCAGCCGGCCGCGAATATGGATTTTTTTGGCGGAGAGACTATGCTCTGCCCACATGGTTCTTGCTGGACAAGCGAAACAACCTCTGTCACTCTACGTGGGCCCTGCTTCCACCCAATATTTATATTCGTTCAATTATTTGCAATTTATTACTCCATAACTTATGCATCACACTTGTTTTGTGATTATTTCGGAGAATAAACTGGAAAACTTTCACTTATTTGAAGCTTATGTTATTAAATATTTATTTCAACAATTGCTTATAAATTTAAAAGAATAAATAACAAACACTACTTCCAAATGGAACAATTCTAGTCCAGTCAACTATGGATACAGCGGTGTATAATTATAAACGAGATTTTATTCCATACCCATTGTTTGTTTATTTTGCATAGTTTGTGCTCTTCATAGTAATTACGCAAATAAATTTAAGAAGAACACATCCACATCACTTGCCAACAAGACAATTGTTCTATTTTAATGTTCGTGGCCATGACTTATTAATGAGAACCAGTTATGATTGCCGAGGGACCACCCACTTAGATGCACTTCTCCACGTGCTACCACAAAGTGAATTTATATTTAATCTTGTTTTAAAGAGAAAGAACAACAATCGAAATTAAACCATAAATTTAGTCGTATATTTAATGAGAATTTTAGTTTTGAATTAAAATATGCCGGAGCAGTGCAGAGTCGTTGCGGGGGTCGTATGATTTCAATTAGAAAAAATTTAATGAGAGCAAATAGATTGAGTGTATCCTCACCGAGACTGAACGGTTTTATGAAAAAAGAGCGAAAACGACAATATGTTTGTCAAGGTCAAACTTTTGTTCGGCGTCACAATGAATTCATTGAACCTTATGTTGACGCTAAATAAGGGGCTAGTTTATATGACGGCTTTAACGATAGGGTAACCTATAATTCTTCTTTATAATACCCAAAGGTCAACTGATAGCAGAGGTTTACATATGGAATTGAGATCTCTGAATATTTGAAGATTAAATAGTCCAATCTAAACTGTAGTTTCAGGTCTGACTGATTCAACGGTAAAAAGCATCTTCCTTGAGATATGACATAAGAATCAGCGAGTGGCGCCCGATCTAAAATTGTTCAACTCGTAGTATTTTTGTACTATTTTCATCTTTCCGATTGCAACACATGGAAATATTGAATTGAGACCCAACAAAGTATATTTATATTCTTGATCGTCTTCAGATTCTGAGTCGATTTAGCAACGTCCGTCCGTCTGTCGAAAGCACTCTTACTTTCGAAGGCGTAAAAGAGATTCCGTGCAAAGAACTGAAGAAATGTGATCCATGGTGAAGGGTATATAAGATTCGGATCGGCCGAACTTATCTTGCTTTATGGGGGTTTCCAACAAAAATTTGACAACTTTTTCTTCAATAAAACTCATGTAAGGTTGTGGCTCTGGATATCTCCAAGACATTTGATAGGGTCTGGCACGGTGCACTACTATCAAAGCTTGTCGCATTTGGTGTCGGTAATGGCTGCGTTCGATTTATTTCGAGCTTTCTCAGAGATTGCAATATTCGAGTTGTTATATATGGGTTCTCATCCAATGAGCACAAATTAATCGCAGTTGTACCCCAGGGCTCTGTTCTTTCTACTTCTCTTTTTCTAATGTTCATTAACGATCTGTTGGGTCAGACATCAAATCCGATCTACTCATTTGCGGATGACAGTAATCTCGGTCATTTGTACTCATTCGACAATAGGCCGAGTCTTCGAGAGATTGAGGACAAGAGGCGGGTTATGGACGATACACTCTGCCAGGATTTGCTGTCCATTTCTGAGTGGGGTCGAATGAATCGAGTAGATTTTATTGCACGGAAGACTCAGTGCTGCTTGTTGTCACACAAACGATTCGCTGACCCATTACGATCATCTTTGTCTATCAACGGTGTAGATGTTGAGCAATCAGAAGCTCTTGATGTTCTGGGCTGAAAATACAAAGAGATGTCCTCTGGGCTAAACATGTATTCGAATTATCGAAAGAAGCATTCAAGTGTTTAGGATTCCTTAAACGGTGTAAGAAGTACTTCATTCCGTCTGACCTTCTAAACATCTACACCACTTTCATAAGGCCGAAAATGGAGTACAACTCACATGAATGGGCTGGAGCTTCAATATCATTTCCTCTCACCAACGCAATGCACTGCATTCATAGGGGACATCCCCTGCTTGTTGGCTGAAAGAAAAAAAGCCATTTGAGATATTTCAAAAACTTTATCAACGGCCTGAAGTGCAATCAAAATATTTATGAATGGAACCCCACTTTGTTCATATACCCACCGTGGGCACGTCTGCAACTGTGAATATTTTGGACCCAAATTTCGGTGAAGGCCGCTTTTTCCGTTCAAAGTTGGCACTTTGAGCACTACTGTCACACAGTGGCATAAAATCGAAAAATCTAGTAAAATTATGCCATTTGAGAAAGAATAGAGAACGTGCGCCTCTTGGTAGGGCGCTAAAATTGGTCACCTCGGCATATAAAGGGTGATTTTTTTGAGGTTAGGATTTTCATGCATTAGTATTTGACAGATCACGTGGGATTTCAGACATGGTGTCAAAGAGAAAGATGCTCAGTATGCTTTGACATTTCATCATGAATAGACTTACTAACGAGCAACGCTTGCAAATCATTGAATTTTATTACCAAAATCAGTGTTCGGTTCGAAATGTGTTCATTCACCGTTCAGCGATGAGGCTCATTTCTGGTTGAATGGCTACGTAAATAAGCAAAAATTGCCGCATTTGGAGTGAAGAGCAACCAGAAGCCGTTCAAGAACTGCCCATGCATCCCGAAAAATGCACTGTTTGGTGTGGTTTGTACGCTGGTGGAATCATTGGACCGTATTTTTTCAAAGATGCTGTTGGACGCAACGTTACGGTGAATGAACACATTTCGAACCGAACACTGATTTTGGTAATAAAATTCAATGATTTGCAAGCGTTGCTCGTTAGTAAGTCTATTCATGATGAAATGTCAAAGCATACTGAGCATCTTTCTCTTTGACACCATGTCTGAAATCCCACGTGATCTGTCAAATACTAATGCATGAAAATCCTAACCTCAAAAAAATCACCCTTTAGAAGAATTTGTTCGGGCTGCAAAATCTTCATTTGTGGTACGATTTTTAAAATTCTTTATTTGATGGATTGTGATTTGGATTGGTTAAAAAATTTACAATGACTTAATTGCAATATGCCTCAATATCTGACAATTCAGTTCAAAGTTGTACAGTTTAGAAGTCAAAACAAGTAAAAGCGTGCTAAGTTCGGCCGGGCTGAATCTTATATACCCTCCACCATGGATCGCATTTATCGAGTTCTTTTCCCGGTGTCTCTTTTTAAGAAAACAAAGTAAAGGAAAGGATAAAAGAAAATAATTGCTATTCTATTGGAGCTATATCAAGTTATGGTAAGATTCGAACCATAATGGAATGAACGTTGGAGACCGTAGAAGTCACTGTGTAAAATTTCAACCAAATCGAATTAGAACTGCGCCCTTTAGAGGCTCAAAAAGTAAAATAAAGAGATCGTTTTATAGGGGAGCTGTATTAGGCTGCAGACCGATTCAAACCATATTAGACACGTATGTTGAAAGTCATGTTGCACAAATTTCACCCAAATCAGATAATAATTACGCCCCATAGAGGCTCAAGAAGTCAAGATCCCAGATCGGTTAAATGGCAGCTATATCAGGTTATGTACCGATTTGAACCATACTTTGCACAGTTGTTGAAATTCATAACGAAACACGTCATGTAAAATTTCAGCGAAATCAGATAGGATTTGCGTCTTCTAAAGGCTTAATAAGTCAAGACCCCAGATCGGTTCATATGACAGCTATATCAGGTTATAGACCGATTTCACCCATACTTGGCACAGTTGTTGAAAATCATAACAAAACATCTCGTACAATTTCAGTCAAATCGAATAAGAATTGCGTCCTCTAGTGGTTTAAGAAGTCACGATTCAAGATCTGTTTATATGGCAGCTATATCAGGTTATGGACTGATTTGAACAATACACGGCACAGTTGTTGGAAGTTGCGACGAAATGCGTCATGCATAATTTCAGCCAAATCGGATAAGATTGCGTCCTCTAGTGGCTCAAGAAGTCAAGACCCAAGATTGGTTTATATGGCAGCTATATCAGGTTATGGACCGATTTCAACCATAATTGGCACAGTTGTTAGAAACTATAACAAAACATCTCATGCATAATTTCAGCCAAATCGGATAAGAATTGCGTCCTCTAGTGGCTCAAGAAGTCAAGACCCAAGATTGGTTTATATGGCAGCTATATCAAAAGATGGACCGATATGGCCCATTTACAATCCCATCTGACCTACACCTATAAGAAATATTTGTGCAAAATTTCAAGCTGCCAGCTTTATTCCTTCGAAAGTTAGAGTGCTTTCGACAGACAGACGGACGGACAGACCGACGGACATGGCTAGATCGACTTAAAATGACATGACGATCAAGAATATATACATATATATTTTATGGGGTCTGCGACAAATATTTCGAGGAGTTACAAACAGAATGACGAAATTAGTAGACCCCCATCCTATGGTGGAGGGTATAAAAATGTGAAATGAAATGTGTATTGGTAAAAAAACGTACTTTTATTGATTGGTCTTTGTTGAAACAATAAAGGGGCATTAAGTTTGGCCGGACCGAACTTTGGACAACCACCACCTAGAATATTTACAGTTGAACTTCGATTATCCGCCCTGTATTAACCGGTTATCACTGTTAACCGGCATGCTGTGCTATTGATTTTGAAACTCAATTAACCGTGCTTCGCCTCTCTCATCATGCACCACACGCACACATAATTATTTTATGTAAAATTATGGATTCAGGGTGAATATTAAGTAAGGTTATATTAGGTTAAGTTGAATAGAGGGTGCAGATATTAATCCGCCCCATGCCACTATGGACCTACACCTAAGCCAGTAATCCGCATGCTGTGTGCTCTAAATACAAAAAAGTAACCTCGAAAAAAAATCTAAGTTAGGCATTCCGTGCTACTTACAAAATCCTTAATTGTTTTCCACCAATTTCCCTTAGTTGGTTCATGTCTGGTATAGGGTCCCCACTTAAGTGCCGGTATCTGTTAGACGCGAGACGCGAAAGCCGATTTTACATAAGTGAGCTCGTAGTCCTATGAGACCCATCATGATACCAATAGTTATACTAACCTCCTTCTTACTTCCTTTTACGTACAATTGTTGGACAAAATTGCGGTTTGTGAGGACTTCAGAAATCAAATTGGGTGATCGGTTTATATGGGAGCTATATCAGGTTATAGACCGATTTAGACCGTACTTGGCACAGTTGTTGAAAGTCATAACGGTACACTTCATTCCAAATTTCAGCCAAATCGGACAAAAATTGCGGCTTCTTAGGGCGCAAGAAGTCAAATCGTGAGATCGGTTTTTATGGAAGCTATATCTAAATCTGAACCGATATGGCCCATTTGAAATCCCCAGCGACCTACATCGATGCTTAGTTCCTGTGTTCGAACTCTATCGTGATTTCGAAGACGGACGGACATGGCTAGATCGACTCAGAACGTCGAGACGTTCAAGAATGTATATACTTTATGGGGTCTTAGACGAATATTTCGAGGTGTTACAAACGAAATGACTAGATTAGTATAACCCCATCCTATGGTAGTGGGTACAAAAAAAAACAACACAAATGTTTCACTCATTTCGGTTAATAATTGCTTAATTCTCAGAAATAACTCATACTAAGCCCACATAAAACAGTCAGGTAAAACTTCAAAGTGATGAAATTTTCAACGAAATAAATATGGAAGTTGCAAAATAATTTGTTTGGGTTTTGAAGTGTAGTGGATCTTCTGACAAACGGACGGACGCACATATGCTTCGAATTGATGGTACAGAACGCACATTTGAATTATGCATGGCGATTGAAGGCACGCCCGCCAAGCCGCTGACTAACTCAATGACAGCGCTGACCATTCATAAAAATAAGATTTTTGCAGCAACATCAGCGGCAATTGATGAAGCAATTTGCAATGCCAGCAACCACATAAACGATATACTGTGGCCAAATTGGCAGAAGTAAAAGCCATTTTATTGTGTATAAGGAACACTTTCTCAACACCCAGTTATAAGCACCGCCAAATCATATTTCCCCACAAAAAATCGAACTATTGCATCATTTATGCGGCAAACTGAAAACTGTTGCAGTTGATGTTAGCTATGTTTACCTATAGATGATAAAAATGGTCCTGAAAGGTTTCTAAAGCGCATTAACTACCGGCAGCCAAGCCACAATAACAAGAGCAATAATAGCCATGTGGTGCTGATGGCGGTTGCGTCGATGATGCCAATAAAATCCATTGCATTTTATATTCTCAGTTTGCTGCATTTTTGGCCCAATGATACCTTCCTTCCATACAGCAATGAATGAATTGGGTGCTATGAAGCATCCGCAAGGATTACAACTTCGAGTTGGTCTCTTATACCACTTTAAGAATTTAAGTGAATCATGGATTGGTCATTTTAAACTATTAGCAGTCTCTTTATATATGTTGCCAGTAATTTACTGAATGTTTGAAATCTTTTTATCTTCATGAGACAAATTCTCTTCGAATGAGCTCATGTGGGTTGACTCTTTTTCCTAAAAGCTTATTTTGTTGTAGTTGGAAGTGATCTTGCATAGGACTTTCCAGTCGTTGGAAGTGATCTGGGACAGGAAGAGGAATGCAATATTAAAATATTACAACAAGGAAAGGGTTGCCATATTATGAGTTGGGGTACAAGTAGGTCATTCTGAACAATTCTATATATCCTAAAAAAAAAGAGATACAAATAAAATGTTGGGCAGCTATTGTGGCTATGAGACGTACAACAATGCGAAAATGGGAGTAGCTTACAGCAACGAGGGATAACCAAGGTAACGATAGCTGATTTTACCAAAGTTTCCAACTGAATATACACGATCGTACTTAAAATAGACAACCTTGAATTGACAGGAGTCTAAAAACAATTGTTATGGGGAAAATCATGATATAGGTATGGCTCAATGCTTGCGGAAGATCAGAAGAGCATGCTCAATTTTTCTTCATAGTATACCCTTTAAGTCCACATGTCAATACAATCTGGAATCATTCGTACAGAAGTCAATGTTCCTTCTATTATTAGCGATATTGTAGCTTTAGTCGGATCTGTCAGGTATAGCGGCACGATATTGAATAGCTCCTCAGACAATGTTTCCTGAAAAGTGAGGCATTGTGTCAAGTGTTATAAAGTGCCAGTAAATCAATTTAATCTAGCCACAATGTCTAGAGATATTCGATGTAGCATTAAATTCAATGCATCAGATTGTGTCGTCCTCAATGCAGCTATGGATTCGACCGATTATTGAACAGTAGTTGGATTTTTGGAATGGTATCCATCGGACCACAGCACCATATATGTAGCATTAGAGAGTCTATAAAAACAAAAAGTAATTTTTATGAAAAGCATATTCTCCATTTTTTTCATTTGATCCAAAACAAGTAAAAGCGTGCTAAGTTCGGCCGGGCCGAATCTTATATACCCTCCACCATGAATCGCATTTGTCGAGTTCTTTTCCCGGCATCTCTTCTTTGGCAAAACAGGATATAAGAAAATATTTGCTCTGCTATTAGAGCGATATCAAGATATGGTCCGGTTTGGACCACAATTAAATTATATGTTGGAGACCTGTGTAAAATGTCAGCCAATTCGAATAAGAATTGCGCTCTTTGTCAGCTCAAAAAGTAAAATAGAGAGATCGATTTATATAGGAGCTGTATCGGGCTATGGACCGATTCAGACTATAATAAACACGTATGTTGATGGTCATGAAAGAATCCGTCGTACAAATATCAGGCAAATCGGATAATAATTGCGACCTCTAGAGGCTCAAGAAGTCAAGATCCCAGATCGGTTTATATGGCAGCTATATCAGGTTAAGGACCGATTTGAACCATACTTGGCATAGTTGTTGGATATAATAACGAAACACGTCGTGCAAAATTTCATTCCAATCGGATAAGAATTGCGCCCTCTAGAGGCTCAAGAAGTCAAGACCCAAGATCGGTTGATATGGCAGCTATATCAGGTTATGGACCGATTTGAACCATACTTGGCACAGTTGTTGGATATCATAACAAAACACGTCGTGCAAAATTTCATCCCAATCGGATAAGAAATGCGCACTCTAGAGGCTCAAGAAGTCAAGACCCAAGATCGGTTTATATGGCAGCTATATCAAAACATGGACCGATATGGCTTATTTACAATACCAACCGACATACACTAATAAAAAGTATTTGTGCAAAATTTCAAGCGACTAGCTTTACTCCTTCGGAAGTTAGCGTGCTTTCGACAGACAGACGGACGGACGGACGGACATGGCTAGATCGACATAAAATTTCACGACGATCAAGAATATATATACTTTATGGGGTCTCAGACGAATATTTCGAGTAGTTACAATCAGAATGACGAAATTAGTATACCCCCCATCTTATGGTGGAGGGTATAAAAACAAAATACGAAATATTTTGGCGATCGGATAACGATAACTCGAGCCGACATAAGCTCAAAAGTTGGATATAATACTTTTTAAGGAAACCAGTGGAGGATTTTAGATCCTAGCATGAAATATGTAAGCAAAAGTACACATTTGTATAGAATTTATGGTTGAAACATTAGCTGGACCCTGTGTCAATACTGTGGGTGTGAAAAAATATACGCTTTGACTCAGAACTTCTTCCTGATTCGGCTTTACCAACCATGTCTGTCTGTCCGTGTGCTCATTCTGTACCTTTTGTCCGTCTGCCAATTTTTTGTTATCACAGTGGCGATCGCATTTTTAACCCAATCATTATGAAATTTCCCACATATCACAATTTTAGCCCAAAGACAAGCAGACTACAGCTTTGAGTGGGTAAATAAAACTAGCTGATATCTGGTTGTATTTTGGTTCACTCCCTTACAATGGCTGTTTTCAGCGTATCCATTCTGGCATATGTTTCGGACTATATCTTGATATAGCCCCCATATATTAACAATTATATATTTGATTAAAGTTCATTCTAAGTTTTATTAAAAATGCATTTACTTTCTTTTAAAAAATCCGCAATTACTTTTTGGGCAACCCAATAGACCGATCCGCCTTAGGTCCATAAAAGCCACATTTATTATCCGATTTTGCTGAAATTTAGGAGAGTGAGTTGTGTTAGGCCACTCGACATCCTTCTTCAATTTGGCCCGATCAGTCCAGATTTGGATATAGCTGCCATATCGACCGATCACTGGATTTAAGGTCTTGAGCCTATAAACGGCTCAATTTTCGTTCGATTTTGCCGATATTTGGAACAGTGAGTTGTGTTAAGCCCCTCGATATTCTTCTTTAATTTGGCTCAGATCGGTTCAGATTTGGATATAGCTGCCATATAGACCGATCTCTATATTTAAAGTCTTGGCCCCATAAAAGGCGCATTAATAATCCGATTTCTCTGAAATATGACATAGTGACTTATGTTAAGCTTTTCGTCGTACGTGTCGTATATGCCAGCAAAAGACTACCAAAAAGACCAATATTTTGTTCTAAAAAATTGAACAATGCTTGCATCGGATTATGATGAAAGGTGGTTCACATTTATACTCAAGGTGGTGGATATCCAAAGTTCGGACCGGCTGAACTTAACGCCTTTGGACTTGATAAAGCCTTAACCTCTTAATGAATTGTCAAATATTAATATTCAAATTAATCCCCACTCCAACGTTCGAAGTAGAAAAGGTAGTCTCTTGAAATATTGTACAAATGCTTCGTATTAGTGTAGGTCAATTGAGATTTTAAATGGGCCATGCCGGTCTATATTTAGATATAGCTCCCATATAAAACGGTCTCTCGATTATAATTTTGGAGCCTCCGGAGAGCGCAATTCTTATCCGATTTGGCTGAAATTTTGTACTATGACGTTTTCTTTGCTATTCCAAAGATGCTCCAACTATGGTTCAAATCGGTTCAACACCTGATGATACCTCCCATACAAACCGATTTCTCGATTATACTTCTTAAATCTCTAGAGGGCGCGATTTTTAACAGATTTTGCTGAAATTTTTCACAGTGCATTTTTCGATGTACATACAAAATAGGGCTTGAAGTGGTCCGAAACCTGATATAGCCTCCGGAAAACCCGACCTCCCAATTATACCCACTAGAAGGCAAAGTACTTGTATCATTTGGCTGAAATTTTGCACAACGGCTTCTCCTAAGAATTTCAACATACGTGCAAATATGGTTTTAAGCGGTCCATTACTTAATATAGCATAAAACCGATCTTGTATCTTCACTTCTTGAGACTCTAAAGGGCGCAATTCTTATACCATTTGGCGGAAATTTTGCACATGGGGTCAACTGTGTCAAATATGTTATCTATTGGTTCATAACCTGATATAGCTCCAATATCAACCTAACTCCTGATTTTACTTCTTGAGCCCCTATAAAGAGCAATTCTTTTCCGATTTTGTTGAAATGACATCTACCATTGCCTCCTACATCCAAAACGAGTATGGCCCGAATCGGTTCATAACCTGATATAGCTCTAAAAGCCGGGCAATCCTTATCCATTATCCCTCATTAGCCTATTAATAGGTACTGGACAAAGAACTTGACAGATGCGATCCATAGTGAAGGGTATGTATAATTCGACCCGGCCGAACTTAGCATGCTCTTACTGGTCTTTATACCATCCACCATAGGATACGGGGTATACTAATTTCGTCATTCTGTTTGTAACTCCTCGAAATATTCTTCTAAGACCTCATAAAGTATATAAATTCTTGATCGTCATGACATAGTAAGTAGATCTAGCCATGTCCATCCACCCGTCTGTCTGTAGAAGCACGCAAACTTTCAAAGGAAAATTCGCACAAATACATCTTATTAGTGTAGGTCAGTTGGTGTTGTAAATGGGCCATATCGGTCCATGTTTTGATATAGCCCCCATATAAACCGATCTTTGATCTTGACTGCTTGAGCCTCTAGAGGGCGCAAATCTTATCCGATTTGGCTGAAATTGGGCATGACGTGTTTCGTTATGACTTTCAATAATTGTACTAAGTATGGTTCAAATCGGTTCATAACCTGATAGAGCTGTCATATAAACCGATGTGGGGTCTTGACTTCGTGAGCCTCTAGAGGGCGCAATTCCAATCCGAGTGGGCTGAAAATTTGCATGACGTATTTCGCAATGACTTCCAACAACTCTGCTAATGACATAGCTGCCATATAAACCAATCTTGAAACTTGGCAGTTCTTATCCGATTTGGCTGAAATTTTGCAAGTATTGTTTTGTAATGACTTCTATCAACTACGCGAAATTTGGTTCAAATCGGTTCATAACATGATAAAGCTGCCGTATAAACCCATCTGTAATCTTGACTTCTTGAGCCTCTAGATGGCGCAAATCTTACCCGATTTGGCTGAAATTTGGCATGACATGTTTCGTCTTGACTTCTTGAGCTTCTAGAGGGCGCGATTCCCATCATATTTGGCTGAAATTTGCCAAAGACGCAATTCCTATCCGATTTGGCTGAAAATTTCCATGATGAATTTCGCTATGACTTCCAACAACTGTGCAAAGTATGATTTAAATCGGTTTTTAACCTGATATAGCTGCCATATAAACCAATCTTGACTTCATGAGCCACTAGAGAGCGCAGTTCTTATCCGATTTGTCTGAAATTTTGCATGTAGTGTTTTGTAATGACTTCCATCAACAATGCGAAATTTGGTTCAAATCGGTTCAGAACATGATAAAGCTGTCACATAAACCGATATGGAACTTTGACTTCTTGAGCCTCTAGATGGCGCAATTATTATCCGATTTGGTTGAAATTTTGCTCATGACCTTCAACATACATGTCATATATGGTCTGAATCGGCCTATAGCCTGATACAGCAGAGCTGGCAAACATTCTATATTTTTGATAGTTTTAATAATAAATATCGATAGTATCGATACTATCGTTAATTTTCCATCACCTATATTTCAAACGCAAAGGAGAAATAAAAATCAGGTGATCGATTTACAATATATAGAAACAATATCAATGCACAGACCAAATAAAACGAAGGTTAATAAAGTCATTTGCAAGTCATGAGAGAAATCATTGTACAAAATGTCGGATAAAAATTGCGCCCTCTATAGGCGCTATGTATCTTAAAGGATACATTCGGGGTCGGATTGCTTTGTTTAGTTTTGCAAAATATTGTATTTAACTTTTGCGGATAGTATCAATCGAAAAATGATCAATCAAATGATATACAGTCAAAAAATTAAATATCGATAGTGCCATCGATATTTTGCCAGCTCTATGATACAGCTCCCTTATAAACCGATCACCCTATTTTATTTCTTGAGCCCCTAAAGGGCGCAATTGTTATTCGATTTGGCTGAGATTCTACACAATGATTTCTACTGTGGTCTTCAACATTCGATTCAGTTGTTTGCCTAAAAAGAGGTACCTGGAAAAAAACTCGACAAATGCGATCCGTGGTGGAGGGTATATAAGATTCGACCTGGCCGAACTTAGCATGCTCTTAGTTGTTTTTATGTTTACTATTTCCTGTTATTTATTGTTTTAATTACATTTTTTAAGTATCTAAATAACTTTCACCTTCAAAAATTTTCAACTTCGTATCATCGACTCGCTCTTAACAATCCAAAGCTTGTGATGGTACTATATGGCCTTATTTCATCCATAGTATTCAAGGATTTTAACAAAATTTTTCTTTACAATGTGAAACTGTAGATTTTGACCTACAAAGAAAATTCAAGAAACTTGCATCCACTTCTCTTGTCAACTTTTTAATTTATATTTCCATCCCACTATGGCTGTGGTGGTGGAATGGAAATAAAAATTTTCATGATATGACGGCTGAATTGCATCGACACTTTTTGTTGTCACTGCAATGCCAGTTTTAATGGAACGCGAAACAAGCCATGAATTAAATGTGAAAGAAAGGCACAGAGAAAAACTGAAACTTGAGACAGGTCTATTAAAGATTAACCAAGAGAATGTTGCCAAGAGCATAAGGATGATAGTATGAAGGAAGCAATCGATGTCAAAAGCGCCTTTTGTCACATCCGAAAATAAGTGATAACAATAAAGCTATTGTCAGCCATTTCCTTGATGGCAAACTCAGTGATTAGTAGCATTTGTCGTAAAAAAAACTATCCATCACTCAATAGCAGCAAAAATGATACTGCATTGGTATTGGAATGAGATGAGAGTTGGAAATAATGTGGCTTATTTAAATTGCTAGGGAATTGAGAAGGTACAGAATAAATATAATATTGATTAAAAATAATCTGCTGGCTCTTTACTTACTTTAATTGGCTATGACAGAACATTTGTTCCTCTAGCCGAGCGTAGAAAAGCTTTCCAAGTGTCTCGATCTTCTGCGCTCATTCTAAAATATCTGACACCAAATTTCGAATTGTCTCTCACCACTTGATCTTTCCATCGGGGATTTGCATTCAAAAGACTTCTATGCTAGAGCTTCTCCATCCATTCTGACGACATGACCTAGCCAAAGCAGCCGTTGTATTTTGATTCGTGTAACTGTGCTATCGTCGTCATACAGCTCGTGGTTCATACGACGTCTATATTCTCCATTAAAGCAAACTGGTCCTTATATTTTACGAAGAATATTTCTCTCAAATACTCCAAGCACTACCTCATCTGATTTCACAAGTACCCATGCTTCAGAACCATATAACAGCACGGGTAGTTTCAGTGTCTTGTATAGTGTAATCTTCGTCTGTCGAGAGGTGGCCTTGTTTCTAAATTGCTTACTTAGTCCAAAGTAGCATCTGTTTGCCAGTATTATTCTACACTTAATCTCAAAACTGGTGTCATTCGTTTCGGTTACGGCGGTGCCGAGGCAGATAAAGTTACTGACTATCTCAAAGTTGTGGTTCCCAACTTTCTCTATTTTCTTTATCTGCTTGGTTGTGCAAGGCTTTTTGGGAGTTGAAACCATCCATTTCTTCTTATCTCCATTTACTGCCAGACCCATTTTCTGACTTTTGGACCAAAACGGTCATTCTTCCCTATTCGTATAAAATATCCCAGAACGATTTTAATATCCTGGGCGGGGCAGCGGTCATATTCCCTCTCTAGGCGCTCGTAGAAAATATCCCTTGTCTGATTGTCTTCGTCTTCCGTCGGGGCATGGGCACAAATAAGGCTGATATTGAAGAATTTGGCTTTTATGTGGATTGTAGCTAGCCTCTCATCTACCAGAGTCAAGCTGGAGACAAGGTGTTTCAGTCTCCGACTAACCACAAATCCACATCCAAATTCTTCTTAGTACTATGGCAGCCATTTTATACTTCGTCACCGTTTGATGTTGTAATGACACCATTCCCAGTCCATCGCACTTCCTGTAAGGCGGTAATATCTGCCTTGTACTTCTCTAATACATCCGCCAGCGCGTATACTGCACCTTCTCTATAAAGAGTGCGGACATTACAGGTGCAGATCCGCAATTCATGGTCCTTTTTCCGTTTGCGTGGGTCGTCAACGTTGGGGGGGGGGTCCATTTTTACTATTCCTTTGTTTCGCATAGTAGTTTTCAGGGGGCGGGTTACTGGCCCAGCGGGATTACACACGTATTCCTCGTTGTGGCGAGCCGCTTGCTCCAAGATCTGATGCTCGCCGCCAGCCGCTCCTAATCTGGGAACCGACGCTGATGTTGGCCATTGGTTATTTGAAGGCGCCAATAACTCGCCTTGTCATCTCGAGTATCATTGGCACTCAGTATTTAATTAAGAGCCAGTGCCACCTGACTCCTCACTAAGACTCTCCTCCTCCCCGCGGTCGCATTTGCAGCTACTCCGCATAAAAACCTAGCTTTGCACCATTCGCGACCTGTGGACACGCCCGTTAGCTTTCAGCTAAGCTTCCCGTGATAATGATGGGCACCACACAAGTCGGAGCTCAAAGTTCCAGCCTGTGTGGTGCTCATAGTCATCCCGTATCGGCCGGGATATGGTAATTGTACGTAATAAGTTATGGAGTTTACATGTATATGAATTTTGCACTACATTATTAGGCTCTCTATTCTTGGTGGGATGAATAAGTGGAGATTCATCGCTATATCCTGTCCAGTCTTGGATATGTTTGAGCCATGTTGTTTCTCTTCTACCCCTGTTTCGTTTTTCTTCAATTTCTCCTTCAAGAACATTTTACAGTACTATATATTTATTACTAGCTGAACCCGGCCCGCTCCGCTGCGCCTTTTTTTATTTTATATGGATTCCTTTGAATTGCCATGCTACGAAAATTGTGTATCGCTTGATTAACAGTATAATAATAAAACTGCCTTTATCTGAATCTACATGATCTTAAGGCCATTCTTAAAAGACCTTATTTGAGCCCGATATTCTCATGGGGATTTGGGAGTGGGAAGGCACCTATGGTAATGGTTGGTGGGTTAAGGGTGTAGCGTGAAACCCAAAAAACGTGGTCCCAAAAGTGAGTATCAATTTCTGCTCCCAGATACCATTGATTTGAGCCCTATATTGCTATGGTGGTTCCCAAGACACTTAAAGCTGAAAAATATATCAGCATCGGGCTCTACTCTAAAATAACATTTATTTAAACCTCATATTGCCATTAGTTTAAGTGGAGTTTATGGGATGAAGCGTCCCAAATTTTCCAATCTCAAATACCTTTTATTTAAGCCACATATTTTTAAATTTGTACTCTTTGAGGAAGGGGCGGCGTCACAAATACATGGTCACACATTTGGATATCAGATTAGTATTCTACTCCTATATACCTTTATTTGAGCCCCATATGGGAAAGGGGTAGACCTCCAGAAAATTGGTCCCAAAAGTGAGCATAAATTTTGCGCTCTACTCCCCAATACCTGTCATTTGACACCCAGAAGCTCTAAGCCCTAAAAATTATCAGAATTGTAATGGTGGTGGGACGTCCCATAGACAGTTGGTCCCGAATGTTGTCCTCTTCGGGGGATGTTCTCGGGGATGGGCAGCCCCCAAACACTTGGTCCCAGATCTATATATCAGATTCGCATTCTACACTCAAATACATTTTATTTAAGCTGCATATTGCGATGGTCAATAAATAAGTCCTGTTTGGGGGGGTGTTTTGCGAAAGCGTTGGACCCCCAGAAAATTGGTCCCACATTTGGATATCAGATTCGTATTTTACTCGCAAATACCTTTCATTTGAGTCCCATATTGTCATGATTGGTGTATATATATATTTGATAGATTTTGGGGGTGGGGCGCCCCCCTAGGTACCCCATCCGAAATTTGGATATCAAATTTTTATTTTTGGGGTACTATATGAGAGCACAAAAAATTTCGCTTAAATCTCCGAGATCTGGCGTTTCTGAAAATTGGTGTAAGGGGGAGGTTTTTTATTATTTTGGAAAAATATATTTCTAATGTTTTTGAAATTGATTCTCACATTAAAATCATAGCTTCCCCAAGTTGAATATCCATTTACCGGCTTTATTCTTACGTATTACAAGTTTGCCATTTTCTCATCTAGTTAATCATTTTGCGATATATCCATTTGTATCAGTTATGTTATATTGAGCATCACTTCAATTTGTTTGATGGGCCATTTTCATTTCATTATCGCATATTAAATATGACCATAATTGCTTCCATATACAAGCTTCTAATTTATAATTAATACGTACGGACTTAAATATGATTTCAATTGAATTAATTAACAGTTATGAGCCAAATAACCCCTGATTGAAATTTTGGCTTATGCGGTTGGTGGCGGATTAAAAAGCTTTAGGGATTATAAGGGTATGTAAATGAATCCTGCAATCGTTTTAATTTGGCAAATAATGCGATGGCTGTGATATTGAGGGGCCACCGTAGCTCAGAGGTTGTTAGCATGCCCTCCTTTGATGATGAACGCCTGGGTTAAAATACCGGCGAGAACATGAGACAAAAAATGTTCTGCGGTGTTTATCCCTTTCAAGTGCAGGCGACACTTGTGAGGTATTTACCTCAGGTTAGTTATTTAAAACATTCGCAAAATTTAGAGATCTACCAAAAATCTCCGTTTCAAAATTAATCGAAAACGAGTAATAAATGCACCTTTTATGGCCTTAGTATATATATCACGAGGTCGGTAGATCGGTGTATATGACATATTCATAAATATGTTCTCTAGAGATTTAATGGCTGGCTGTCTGAGAAGATATTTATGCTACGACATTGCATCTTTGCCATATCACCACTCCTTTAATTGCAAGTATCTCCGCTTGATACATCCTACAGTGGTTGGGTAACCTTCTCGATTTGACCACCTTGTTGTTTAGTTTTAAACCATCCATATAGAAGTCTAACTAACTTCTATTACCAATGACACTTCTATTCCAATCGATTCTATCAGGAATAGGGGTACAGTACTTTTTATAAAAAAGCGGCTCAGGCAATGAGTATAGCAAATACGTTTACCTATTAAATAATAGGTAATTGATCCTCTTTATGGCACCAGCTTCAAAAAATTCATAACAATTTTTTTTCAACAAACCATTTGACGAGTCGCACCAGATCAGCCAGTAAATAGTACGACCTAGACACAATTTCGGGTCCGGTATATAATTGCTCCCTCTATGTAATATACGAGTATTTATAGCTTACTTTTCTTTCTATTACTTACAAATACATATTTTTTATACCCACCATCATAGGATTTTAGGTATGGTAATCTAATCATTTCGTTTGTAACATCGTCTTGAAATTCCAAGTCGATCTAGCCATGTCCGTCCGATACAAAGTTAAGGATTTATTTACCTACCATTTAAAATAAAATATCCTTAATACGATTGAAAATAATTTTCACCAAAGTGAATGTTTCCTTCAAATAGATCCTGGAGGCCTCAATTTTTACTTGATTTGGCTGAAATTGGACACAAAGGCTTCTGTTATGACTTCCAGCATCTGTGCCAAGTATGATGGGAATATGTCTATATACTGATATAGGCCCCTTAAATACCGATTCCCCGATATGACTACTTGAGACCACAGCAATCGCAACCAATTCCCGAATTTAAGGTTGTAAAATAATTCAAATGCGAACTGAGTTAATAAAGGCAAATTGTTAGCGGAATCCATAGAGGTACCCAATATTCGGCCCGGCCAAACTTAACACGTTTTACTTGTGTAAACACAGAAAAATCAGTCTGCTGATACTAGCAAACACCGTCTGCTGATATTAAACTAAAACTTTCAAACTTTTGAATGAATCCATACAAAATTTTTGAACTTCTAAACAACACTTGAGGCATTTGCTATATATTTATAAAAAATTTAATTTTTTGTTGAAAAACATTAACAAAATAGTTATTAATAGTTATTTTGTCTGCCTTTATTTACATTCATTCATTTCCATTTTCAGCAGACTTTCTGCTGTAACAGCAAACTCTTCCGATGTTTTTACTAACAAATATCTCTGAGTGTAGCATCATAGCGGCTTTATATTAAGCCGAAATTAACAGCACAACAACCATTATCATCGCTGTGAATTGGCAGTTTGTATATTCCTATGAAGTTGCCAGTATACCAAGTAATTCGTAAATAAGGAACCTTAAATAAGAACTAAACATCAACTTTTGCCTCTTTCTTAGTATGGCTAAGAATTAATTCTGCACGCAACAAAAGATTAATGGAAAGCTGTCATAATTCTCTGCTGATTTCGATTTTTGTTTGGCGGTAAACATGGAACGCTTTTATTGTGTAACAGAAACAGCAAGTAACTTAAGACCAATCAGCTGAAACATTTTATTTAGCATTTCACCTTTAAGGAAAATGAAAAGTGGAAAGAGTAAGGTTAGCCATTGTTTTGAAACGAATTTTTTTACCTTAAAGAACAAGTGTCTAATACAACACATTGTTCAAAAGTTTAGTAAAATCAAAAAACGTGTAAAAAACAAATAAAAGAGTGCTTAGTACAGCCCGGCCGAATCTTGGAAATCCACTATATGGCACACTTGCTTGAAGTCATAACAAAACACAACATGCAAAATTTCAGCCAAATCGGACAAAAATTGCGACTTCCAGGGGCTCAAGAAATCAAATCGGGAGATCGGTTTATATGGGGCCTATATCAGTTTATAGACGATTTAAACCGTACTTGGCACAGTTGTTGGATATCGTAGCAAAACACGCCGTGCATTTCATTCCAATGGGATAAGAATTGCGACCTCTAGAGGCTCAAGAAGACAAGACCCAAGATCGGTTTATATGGCAGCTATACAAGTTATGGACCGATTTATACCGAACTTGGCACAGTTGTTGGATATCGTAGCAAAACACGTCGTGCGTTTCATTCCAATCGGATAAGAATTGCGCCCTCTAGAGGCTCAAGAAGTCAAGACCCAAGATCGGTTTATATGGCAGCTATATCAAAACATGGACCGATATGGCCCATTTACAATCCCAACCGACCTACACTAGTAAGAAGTATTTGTGCAAAATTTCAATCGGCTAGCTTTACTCCTTCGAAAGTGAGCTCCTTCGAATGACGAAATTAGTATACCCCCATCCTATGGTGGAGGGTATAATAAGGATAATACAACAGGTTCAGAGAATATGTTGTCTTGGCATAGGCGGAGCAATAAGGACCACGCCTACCATGGCACTGGAAACTATTCTAGATATCCGACAAACCCACTGCAGCTATGAGACTTAAGGCCATGGGAGAATGGAAATAATGATGATAGGAGCAGGCCATACCATCGCGGTAACATCGGGGCAACGATAGGATAACTGGAAGGAATGAAAGAGGTTTCCAGAGGGCCTGGGGGTTTGCATAGAGAACCCAGGGACTGAGATCTGTTTTAGACTGTCTGACCATAATGCGATCCTACAGGCGGAGATCCGGGCGATCACAGATGTGGAATGCGTGAGGTGGTGTGGTGTTAACGTCCGGATGTCAAGTATGAACATATTTAATGACAGTAAACTGAGCATCAGGACAATAACAACCAGGACGGTAAGGTTACGAACTCTCTGGGAGTGTAAGAAGGAGATTAACGCTTTCTCTGAGGATGGAATGATCAACATCGTTTGGGTGCCGGGCCATAGCCGAGTAAGGAAGAATAAAAATGCAGACAAATTGACTGTGAAGGCCAGAAGTTAAGTACTGAAGGCTTAAACTTGGTTAACCCGAAGTCTTTTTTAAACGACCAACGCCGAGTTAAGGGTGTAGGCTACAAACGCGCATTTAACACTGTGGAACCGCCAAACGGTTGGTAGGACAACCAAAATCCTATGGGGAAATCCAGATTGTACGAAGACGAGGCTATTACTGAAAAGTAGTAGGCAGGCGGTTAGTACAACTTTATGTGTTAATAGCTGACCCGGGCCCGCTCCGCTACGCCTTCTTTTACTTTATATGGAACAAAAGTTTCCTTGGAATATTTATTTTCGACAATTGAAGATCTTTTAGTGAAGTACCATGCTACGGTTCAGCCGTTTCTGAGTCTCTAAGGAACACACAAACATACAAACAAACAAACCTACAAACAAACACAAATTGATTTTTTTATATAACGAAGATGATAGCAGGACACATAGGACTACGAGCTCACTTAAGCAAAATTGGTGCGATAAGTTATAGCATGTGGGGAAGTAGCGCGGAATTTCTGACTTTGATTTTCTTTTTCAGGGTTACTTTTTAGTATTTAGAGGGCACAACAAACCGATTACTGGCTTAGTTGTATGTCTATAGTGGAATGGGACAGATTAATATCTGCACCTGCTTTTCAACCTTACCTTACCTAGCAACATATGAAAATATTAATTATACCTTACACCACTACTGTGGTACTGGGTATTATAACTTAGTGCATTTGTTTGTAATACCCAGAAGGAAGAGAGATAAACCCATTGATAAGTTTACCGAGGAGGCCACCGTTGCGCAGAGGTTAGCATGTCCGCCTATGACACCGTACGCCTGGGTTCGAATCCTGGCGAGACTATCAGAAAAATTTTCAGCGGTGGCTTTCCCCTCCTAATGCTGGCAAGATTTGTATGGTACTATGCCATGTAAAACTTTTTTCCAAAGAGGTGTCGCACTGCGGCACGCCGTTCGACTCGGCTATAAAAAGGAGGCCCCTAGTCATTGAGCTTAAACTTGAATCGGACTGCACTCATTGATGTGTGAGGAGTTGCCCCTGTTCCTTAGTGGAATGTTCATGGGCAAAATTTGCATTTGCAAGTATACCGATCGACTCATAACCTCTTTATGATTCGATTTAGCTATGTTCCTCTGTTTGTCTGTCTGTCCATGTTAATTTGTATACAAAGTACAGGTTGTATTTTTCTTCCGATCGTCTTCAGATTTGGATATAGCTCCCATATAAATCTTCGTCCGATTTACAGTAACAATGCAATAAAATGGTCATTTGTCAACCGATTCTCTCGAAATTTGGTAAAATAAATTTATCTTGCCTCTCAACATAACTGGTGAATTTCATAAAAGTCGGTATAGATTTAGATATAGCTGTCATATATGTATGCCCGATTTCCACTCAAACATCCACTGCAAGCGCATTTATTGACCAATCTTTATTGCTTTCCTCGACGACTACCACAATATCTGAGAAGTTTGCTCGAAATCGGTTCAGATTTAGATATGGCTTCCATATATATGTTCGTCAGATTTTAGGTAATTTGCGAATAATGTTGTCATTTGTCAACTGTGTTATTATAGTTTGAACATATTTGCTCTAAATTAGATACGGATTGTTTAATAAACCATCTGTAAACAACCGCCATGGTCCATCAAAGTTGGTTCAGAATTGCATATAGCTCCTCCCACTTTGTACTTATAGGGTAGGAGTAGGGTATTATACTGTCGTCACCGCCCGACTTTTGCCTTTCCTTACTGGATTGCAGTTTAGTCTTTTTCAATCTTGCTACACCCTAAAAATGTAAATATTTTGGTCTATTCGACAATCACTTGGTGAAAGTAATTTTCGACACCGTCTAATGTACATCGTGTACATGAAAATAATTTAAACTTGTTAAAATTCTCGGAAAGGATTAAACTTCCAATCATGAATAAGTATTTTTGCTCTCTCCCATACAAGCCATGCAACAAAGTAATTAAAATGTGTGTAGGTCCCTCTGTAGTTTGGCATTGGTAGTAGTGAGGAATCTTCACACATACAACTTCGTTGCAGTATTTAGTTATAAAACTTCAATGCTCTGCAACCACAACCACTGTGACTTGCAGTGTCAGTTTGACTGACAGATGTTTGGTTATTGTTATTGCTCTGTTAAGTGTTAAGTGCGAAATATGAATACCGGTTATTATTGTTTCCAACGTCCGTTTTCGCATCCATTTAAATGTTTGTCAGTCTGTCTGTACTCTGGTGAATCATTTCGTTCGCTTGTAGTTAAAATAATAATTTAAATTGTTTTGTTTGCTCATTGGAACAGCAATTATAAGCCTTTGCTTGGATTCAATTCGTTAGCACTTCCATTTATTATTGAAGTTACAGATAACTCTTCAGTGAGTTGCCACCAGGGATTGAAGTATCTGAAATATGTTTTAGCAGCATATGTTTTAACTCATCATCATTGTTTTATGTGAAAATGAATATTTTTGCAATTAATTTTAAATATGCAGCTCGCATACTATGTGAAATCTACAAATTTTCGTTATGATTGAAATGAATAATTCGGGGCATTATGGTTGCGTTCCAACGAATTCCAAGCAGATTAATTGCTATATAAGCAATGAGAATTATTTCCTTAGAATTTTGTGGTCGGTCCGGTCAGTCAACAGCATGACCCACACAGCTAATGTTGGCATAGTTGTTTGCAAACTTTTTTGCAATGCTTTGGATTGGCGTTGAAGATAACCTTAACAATTTGTGTTAATTTCTGTTGAGAGATAATCCGCATAATTTTGTACAAAGCGATACAACTTTAATTATAGAGTTGATATTTGGTCAATATCCAGTAGCTTATTATAACCTACACTACCACTGTGGTACAGGGTATTAAAAGTTTGTGCATTTGCTTGTAACGCTAAGAAGGAGAAGAGCTAGACCCATTGATAAGTATATCAATCGACTCGGAAGCATTTTCTGATTCGATTTAGCCATGTCCGTCTGTCCATCCGTCCGTTAGTCCGTCTGTGAGTCCATGCATTCTTGTAATCAAAGTGCAGGTCGTATTTGTTGTTTAATTATCCCGAAATTTTTCACATATCACTTTTTTGGCCCAAGGACAGACCCTATTTGATAAAAATCGGTTCAGATTTAGATAAAGCTTCCATATATATGTATCGCCCGATTTGCACTTAAATGGTCGTAGTAGCTATAATTTTCAACCGATCTGCACAAAATTTGGCATGAACAGTTTTGTTACTGATCTTAACGAAATTTTTCACATATCACTTTTTTGGCCCAAGGACGAACTCTATTAATTTTGGCAAAAATCGGTTGAGATCCAATCCACACGTATTCCATGAGTCATCATTGCATTCCGATAAATTGGGCCGTACTTTTTCCGTGATGATCAACACCGGCACGTTACTGTGAGTGGGAATCGCTACCGTTCAATGACAACAGAATATTTTTGGCCCCAATTGGATAATATGGACTTGGAGGGTATGTGGTTCCAACAGGACGGCGTCGCAAGCCACACAGCGAATGTCACAATGAATTTATTGGAAACCAAGTTTGGAGAACGTGTTGTCTAGCCTTTTGGTCACCTCGATCGTGCTATTTGACGCCGTTAGACTATTTCCTGTGGGGCAACGTCAAGTCTATGGCTACGATTAATAAACTTTGTACGAATAGCGAACGCGAAATTGCAGAAGTATTCGCCGATTTATGCATGAAAACTGTCGACAATTGGGTTCAGCGTTTGGACTTCTGCAAACGAGCCCGTGGTGGCCGTGCACAAGAAATGGAGTCCAATACATAATGGCATCGAACGTTTTTTCACAGGATAAAGATTTGTATTGATATCCAAAACCGTATTTGTTTTATTTAAAAAAAAAAAAAAAAAATCTAAGAGGGCTACATCTTATTGAAATCTTATACATAAAAATCAATTTGAGTTTGTTCGTTTGTGTATTCCTTATAGACTCAGAAACGGCTGAACCAATTTTCTTCAAATTTTTAAGGATGGTGCATAATGATCCCGTGGTGAAAACAGGGTAGTACATTTTTTGATATCTGAAGGAGGAGCGGACCCTCCCCCTTACCCTAATTTTCAGAAACGCCAGATCTCGGATATGGGTGGTGCGATTTAAGCCAACTTTTGTGTGATGTCTTATAGTAACCTTCAAACAAAAATTTGGTATCCCAATTTCGGATGGGGTACCTAGGGGGGGGGGGGGGAGTGGGGCGCTCCACCCCAAAACCTACTAAATATATATACAATACACTAATCACGACAATATGGGACTGAAATGAAAGGTATTTAAGATAAGGAAACGTATGTGATATTCAATTGTCGGACCAATTGTTTGGGGAACAACCCCAATCACCAAAACTTCCTTAAATCGGACATATTTACCGACCATGGCAATATGGGACTCAAATGAAAGGTATTTGCGAGTAAAATACGAATCTGGTAACCAATTCGGGACAAAGTTTCTGGGGGTCCACCCCTTCCCCAAAACACCCCTCAAACAGGACTTATTTACTGACCATGGCACTATGGGGCTTAAATAAAAGGTTTTAGAGTGTTGAATACGAATCTGATATCCAAATGAGGGACCAAGTGTTTGGGGGGCCGCCCATCCCCGAGATCATCTCCCATAGACGACAAATTTACAACCATGGCAATATGGGGCTCAAATGAAAGGTCCTTGGAAGTAAAGCACGAATCTGATATGTATCAATGTTCGGGAAAAGTGTCTATGAAGCCATCCCACCCCCATAAGACCACCCAAACAGGAAGTATTTGCTGACCATTGCAATATGAGGCTCAAATAAGAGGGTTTTTAAAGTGGAACACGAATCCCATATATATTTTCAAGGCCCACTCACTGAGTGGCCGCCCATCCCCCAAACACCCCCCAAGCCGGATATTTTTGCCGACTATGGATATATGGGGCTTAAATTAAAGGTATGTGGGAGAAGACCACGTATCTGATATCAACATTAGGGGCAAACTGTCTAGCGGACGTCCCACCAGCATAACAACCCCCAAATAGGACGTATTTGCTCACCAAGACAATTTGGGTCCTAAAGAGAGTGGAGCTAAATATTTATAGTTTTTAGGGCCAATACCCCAAACCGGACATATTTGCTGACTTTTGCAATAAGGAGTTTAAATGAGATTAGAAAACGAATTTGATATCCAATTTTGAGGGCAATGGCATTATGGGGTTCAAATAAATGATATATATTTTCCGGGCTTAGTGTTTGGGGGACCACCCCAATCCCCAAAACACCCCTTAATCGGGCATATTTACCGACCATGACAATGCGGGGCTTAAATGAAAGGTATTGGGGGATAGAGCAAGAATTGATACCCATTTTCGGGACCATTTTTCTGGGGTCTACCCCTTTCCCAAAACTTTTTTACTGACCATCGCAATATGGGGCTTAAATAAAGATATTTGGGAGTAGAATACGAATTTGATATCCAAATGTAGGACCATGTATTTAGGGCATCACCCCTTTCCCAAAACACACCCAAAGGGAAAAAATTTTTCGACCATACCAATATGTGACTGAAATGAAAGGTATTTGAGATTAGAAAACGAATTTGATTTCCTATTTTGTGGTCAAGTGTTTGGGGGACGCCTCATCCTGTAAACTCCTCTTAAGCCAATGGCAATATGGGGCTTTAATAAATGGTATTTGAGTGAAGAGCACGATGCTGATATTTTTTCAGGGCCAAGTATCTGGGGGACCACCTCTCCCCCGAAAACACCACTAAATCAGTAATCATGAGAATATCAGGCTGAAATGAAATATTTTAAGAATGGAGTACACCTTACATCCAAACTTAAATTCGTAGACCAATAAAGATCATATGGGATTCAGATAAAGGCACTTATATTGTTAAATTCTTAGTCAAGTTAGCATGGTCTTTCACTAAAACATCTTCGGAAATAAATATTCCAAGGAAACTTTCGTTCCATATAAAGTAAAAGAAGGCGCAGCGGAGCGGGCCCGGGTCAGCTAGTATTTTATAAAAAACCCTTTCCTACAACGTTACTTCTACAGAAATATCTCTTGACTCCAATTAAAATAGATCTTTTTGAAAATGTGGCTTTAAGAAAATCTAGATAATATGTAACGGGTTGTCCAATAATGACTTCACCACTTTTTTTGTTTTAAATAAAACTCAAACCATTTGAGACATTTCAAAACCTTTAATATCGGCTTGAAGTACAATGTAAACTATTATGAATGGAACTCCACTTCGTTCATATGGCTACCACGAGCACGTTTGCATTTTTTAATACCTTGGACCCAATTTTCGATGACTCGTTCACACATTTCAACCGCTATTTCCCTTTCAATGTTGATTTTGAGCATAGACCTACTACTACTTGAGGTAGCCCCAAAAAAAATAGTCTAGAGGGGTCAATTCACACGAACGAATTGACCAAAAGACAGGGATGTTTCTTGTGTTAATACACTCTTGATAAACTTTCTCTTCAATAAATCGATTGTAACGCGTGGTAGGTGGCTTGTTAAACCAACAGGTCCATATCTTCTAATTCAGGCTAATATCTTTTTTCAGGCCAAAAATAATCATGCTCATTGATTATTTTTGCGGTGGCGTTGTTCATTCAAGGTAACATGACGATTGATACTGTCGATGAAGAAGTATAGCCCAATGACGCCGCCGGCATGCTAACCGCAGCAAGCAGTTATTTTCTGTGGATGGAGTATTGATTCGGACAGCACATGTGGATTTTCACCTGACCAATAACACATACTTGCTTATTGACAAACCCATTAACCCAAAAAGTAGCATTGCCATAATTGGAGTTAACACTCTTAAGGAACCGGTAACCAACTCCGAATTAAGGTAGAACATTTTTGTGATTTGCAGACATTGTTCGTTCCTGTACTGTTCCATGAGGAAAATGTTGAAATAATTGTCAGTGACAGTTCGATAATTAGTGTAAGAGTGAGTTCATAAATCAAATTCAAAGTTCTTAAGTCCCCGTTAGAAAACCCTTTACTATCGGGTACACTGTAACATGACGATTGATACCGTCGACGAAGAAGTATAGCCCAATGGCGCCGCCGGCATGAATACCCCAGCAAAAACTTTTATTTTGTAGATGTAGTGTTGATTTGTACAGCACATCTGTGTTTCACCTGACCAATTACTCATATTTTGCTTATTGACGAACCGATTAAGCCGAAAATGAGCTTTGCCATAATTGGAGAAGACTTTTTTAAAGTACCCGAATTTAGGTAGTACATTTTTATGAGTTACAGACGTTGTTCATTTGTGTATTGTTCCATGAGGAAAATGTTGACAGTTCGATGGTTAGTGTAAGAGTGAGTTCATAAATCAAATTCAAAGTTGTCAAGTCCCTGTTAGAAACCCCCTTACTATCAGGTTGGCAACCAACAATTAAACCTGAAATATACAGTGGCACAGACATATCTGTATGAAAGCGGTAATATTTCGCAAACAGCCGATTGTAAAACATATACGAAAATCTAGAATTATGTATTAATAAAGCAGCATTAATTTGACCATGTAATACACCTTAAATCTTGGAGGCAATCAGATTTAAATAGTCATTCTAACACTCTCCATATTAAATTATTTTAATTTGCCTTGTTAAACAATTACATACATAAGTTTTGTGGATGGATTTTATGGATATGGAATAATGCAATGGTTTCAAACACTTTTATGGCATTTAGGACAATAACTTTTATTATGACCTTTTGGAAATGTATGAATAATTCATTCAGATAATCGCTAAAGTGATGACTAACATACTATTTGGATTCCACAAAAAATTTTTCTCCCAACTATGCAGGGCCCAGAAAAGGTTCTTAAAACATCTTCTTCAACTACAGCACACAAAAACCTAAAAAGACTATCCAAGAAAAATCAATCCCCAAAAAAGAATACAAAGAAACAAACAACACTTTGAAATAAAATCGACTACAAATGATGTGTAAGGCATGAAGAACCCGCAGAAAATGGTCCAATGTCATGTTGTATGGGACGAGTGACAAATATGGTCATTATACCCACTGGTGGGTCATCATTACAAACTCACTGGTTGTTGGGCCGCCCATTTCGATGGCCGAAGATGAAGATGGAAAACAAACACAGAACAAAGAACATAATTCCCCCCAAAACCAGCCAATAACAAATGCTGAAAGAAATGTTTCTTAGCCACTATCATCACTGTCGGCGGTGAGGCTAAAACTAAAATAAATATGTAACCATAAAAATATAAGAAAAACACAACTTCCAAAGACCCGAGCACAACCGTTGATGCCAAAAAACCCACACAATTGACTCTTGTTTTAAAACTAATGCAGATTGATTTCGTTTTGGACTTTATGTGGCTGTGTTTGTCATTCGGTTCGTTGTGTTTTGAAAGTATTCGAAAATCGATAATAAATAATTTAAAATAATAAAAGTTGCTCAAAACAAAACGACCAACAATGATGATTATGGTGGGGATTTTCAAAAATGGATAGAATTTCCAAGACAATGAATATATTGCTAAAACACAACAACAAATACAACTAGACAATAAAACAAATACAACTAGGCAATGAAGCGAAAGAAGTGACGAAGGTTGGCCCAATAAATATGGAAAATATGGTACATACACAACTAATACACAAGCAAAGATTAGAAAGAATCTCACATGTATGTTCAATATCTAACAAGTAAAAGAGTGATAAATTCGACCGGGTTGAATCTTATATACTCTCCCACAGGGCTGAGAAGTCGGAGTCTTGGAGTCGGCAATTTTGCCCGGAGTTGGAACTACGGTCAGAGTCGTAAACAATGTTTTAACAAAAAATTACATTCCTAAATTTTGTTAGAATAAACAAGTAAAGGAGTGATAAATTCGGCCGGGGTGAATCTAATATACCCTCCAACTTGGATCGCATTTGTCGAGTTCTAGGCGCGGTATCTCTTTTTCGGCAAACAAAAAATATTGAATAAGAACTGTTATGCTATTGGAGCTATATGAAGTTTTAGTCCAATTCAGACCATAAATGAATGCTGAACATTGTACAAGTCATTGTATAATATTTCAGTTCATTCGGATGAGAATTGCGCCTTGTAAGGGTTCAAGAAGCAAACTCGGGAGATATGGGAGCTGTATTAAGCTATTGATCGATTCAGACCATATTAGACACATATGTTGAAGATCCAGAGAGAAGCCGTTGTACAAAATTTCGACCAAATCGCATGAGAATTGCGCCCCCTAGAGGCTCAAAAAATCAAGATCCCAGATCGGTTTATATGGCAGCTATATCTAAATATGGACCGATTTGGCCCATTTACAATCCCAACTGACCTGGGCCAAATCGGTCCATGTTTTGATATAGCTGCCATATAAACCGATCTTGGGTCTTGACTGCTTGAGCCTCTAGAGGGCGCATTCTCGTCCGATTTTATTGAAATTTTGCACATAGTCAAGACGCAAGATCGGTTTATATGGCAGCTATATGAAAACATGGACCGATATGGCCCATACCTATCGTAGTTGTTGGAAGTAATTCCAAAACACTACGTGCAAAATTTCAGTCAAATCGGACGTGAATTCCGCCCTCTAGATACTCAAGAAGTCAAGACCCAAGATCGGTTTATATGGCAGCAATATCAAAACATGGACCGATTTGGCCCATTTACAATCCCAACCGACCTACACTAATAAAAAGTATTTGTGCAAAAATCTCAAGCGGCTAGTTTTACTCCTTCGAAAGTTAGCGAGCTTTTGACAGACAGACGGACGGATACTCAGAAGAAAACTTGGGCAAGATAATTTAGATTGTCCAAGCACATAAGACATTGAAGACAAGATAGTTGTTCTCTTCGAGAAAGGAAATCAGCCAGGCACAAGGAATACAATAAGATAACCATGACTCCGCCAAGATGAATTTGCCAAGATGAAAAATTTCTCTCAAAAACCCATGTCCAAACTGAAACGTTAGTACTTGACATGGGAGTGAGAGCAGAGTCGACGGAGGACATGTTGAGGCTTTTGATGAAAACGCATTTGCCACAGGATACGATGGGACTCACGGAGACATCAGAATCTTGGAATAATGAGGTTGATTGAAGGCTTATCATAACGGAATTTATGGTAAAGGAAGCCTTGAGAAGCTTCAAATCATTTAAGTGCTTAGGACTTGCATATTCTCCGAAAGCCTGTCAGGAGGCAAGGGTGATATTTATACCCCTGCCCTGCCAATGCGACATCAAAGACCTACAGACCTTACGTCCTTTCTACTCAAATCCATGAAATTTATTGTGGATACCATGATAAAGAGTAGGACATCCACCGAACTGCTCAAATACAAACAGCATGCCAATGTCAAGGGAAGGTTGATGGCGACTGCCCAGCACGAGGTTGTGCATAAAATAGAAGAATCCTTCGATGCCAAAACGTACACACTGGCGGTTTGCATTGACATCGAGGCTGCGTTTAAAAATGTACGGACCGACACACTGATCCAATTCTTAGGCCAGTTCCGGGTGGACCCGGTCCTTAAAGACTGAATAAACCATATGCTAAGTAACAGGTGGATAAATTGCGGGTCCCATGGTATTAATATAAGAAAGAAATTGGCACAAGGCACTCCACAATTTTGTCGCCACCACTTTGGGTGACCACCATATATAACATATTACGGATGCTGATTGAGGAGGGTTTTGAACCCAGCTACGCAGTCCTAATACTTGTAAGAGGTAAGGATCCAAACCAGCTATGCAGAAGGGCTGACAGAGTCTTGCATATGACATGTGACTGGGCTAGACCAAGGGGTCTTAATGTTGACCCAGAAAAGACTGAAATATGCTTGTTCACAAGGAAGACGAAGGTGGGCCAATTTAACGCACCACGTTTCCTCAATAAGACGATTTCGATATCTGACAAGGTCAAATACTTAGGTGTGATCTTGGACAGGAAACTTAATTGGAAGTGTCGCATTCAGGAGAGTACCAAGAAGGCTCACAGATATTGTGCACTATGTAGACGGCCCATAGGCTCGAAATGCGGTCTGAATCCGAGGATAGTCCACTGGCTCTACAGGAGCGTGATTAGACCAATACTTACTTACGCCGCACTAGTTTGGTGGAGTGCTGTGGAGAAAAAGTGCAACATAAGGACCATACAACAGGTTCAGCGAATATGTTGTCTTGGCAATGGCGGAGCGATGAGAACCACGCCCACTAAGGCACTGGAGACTATTCTAGATATCCGACCCATTGACATACAGATTAAGTGTGAGGCAGCCACTGAGTCTATTAGACCTAAAGCGATGGGTGAATAGATTGAGGATGGGAGAAGCTCATACCATCGCGGTATATTCGAGGCGACGATAGGAAACTTTGAAGGAAGGGAATAGGTTTCCAATCAGATACATGAGACGACACTTGAGGTCGACTGCGAGGCACTGCTTTCAGCGGCACAGTCTTGGATTGACGGAACCTTGGAACCATGGAACCATTTGGAAGATCATGTTAGACGGATGGATCAAAGCTAGAGGACAGAGTGGGCATGGGGGTTTACATTGGGAACTGAGATCTGGCTTAGACTGCCTGACCATAATACAGTTCTGGGCGATCATAGAATGCGTGAGGTGGTGTGGTGATAACGCGAGGACGTTGAGTATGAACATCTTTACGGACAGTAAACAGGCTATAAGGGTAATAACAAACAGAACGGTAAGACCACGAACAGTCTTGGAATGTAAGAAGGAAATTACCACTTCTGAGGATGGCACGATCCACATCGTTTGGGTGCCGGGCCATAGCAGAGTAAGGGGAAATGAGAAAGCAGACGATTTGGCAGTGAAGGCCAACTTGGCTTACCCGAAGCCTTTCGGGTCAAAGCAGTCGACGGTTTCGACGGTCCGTAGGACGGCGTCTTGGGTCTTGACTTCATCCGCCTCTAGAGGGCTCAATTAATTTCAAATTTGGCTACAATTGTACAACAGCTTCTCCCATGACCTTCAACGTTAGTGTAAAATATGGTCTGAATCGATTATAGCCTGATACACATCCTCTATACACCAATCTCCCTATTTTACTTCTTGAGCCCCTAAAGAACGCAAATTCCTATTCGATTTGGCTGAAATTTTGCACAATGACTTCTTCTCTGGTCTCTATTATGGTCCGAATTCAATTCAATTATGGTCCGAATCGGACCATAACTTGATATAGCTCCAATAGCAAAGCAATTATTTTCTTTTATCCTTTGTTTGCCTAAAAAGAGATACCGGGAAAAGAACTCGACTCAAAATGCGATCCATGGAGGAGGGTATATAAGATTCGGTCCGGCCTAACTTAGCACGCTTTTACATGTTTCTGCATTATTACATCACCACAGAGAAAGTCATAGTAAAGACGCAGTTTATTGGCCTCAAGCAAATACCGTAAGATGCTCAGAGCGGCAAAACGCATCTCCTAAAAGCTTTTCTGGGACACAGGTCGCTGGCGTTAATGACGCCGCCAAGATGAAAAAGTTTCTATCAAAAAAGCATGTCCAAACTGAAACATTTGTAGACGATCAGGAACAACGGATGAGATGATGATACCAAATACCAACACAAACGTCCAAAAGTCGGAAAATTGCCATCCACCTCTTTAAGTATATCTCCTTTTTCATAGAGTATATGGCCTTTATTGAAATAATTTTATTTCGAAATTTCGAAAATGGTAATGATCTGTTCTTTAGCTTTAGCCTTCTCGACTTTAACCCCATTGCTATTATTTCCAATTCCATTTTTCCACATATATTCGTATATTTCAAGAACCTATGTCCTAATTTATTAATTTGGGACCACAGGAAAAATATCTCATATGACTTTTAAAGATTTCAGTTCAAATCAAGTTGCAATATTTGCCATTACACACCTGTCAATGACCGATTTTGTGATCGAATGCAAAAGAGTCTTCTTATAAATTCAATTATCTCAAATTTCTGTTTACACTTCCCATGACCATTTTAGTGGCATTCGGATTCATTCATTTGGCTCAAATCTATTTGCCTTCTCTGCCACAGGCATTGAAGGACATCACCATAGGAGAAGAACAAGTGAAAATATTCAATTTCCACCATACAAATAAGGAAATGACCACTACATAAAATGAACACGTAGGCCCAAGATAGACAAGCCAACAATCTAAACTCAGAAGGCAAATCAAAACCCATGGACGAAAAGAACATCCTATGAAATTTAATGAAATTCATGTATGGTTATAAAGGATACTTACCGTCAGACAGGTCAACATGAACATCACCTGCTGGTGGATATGAAGCAAAATTAAAGTGGCACTGTGTTTGTGGCCTTCCAACGGATGTCATAGCATTGGAAGGATAGTAAAGCGCAGATGATGATGAAGCGGTGAGGGCAAGTAATAGTTGAAATTGCATACTTGATTTCATGTGTTTTTTTGTTTTCTGGTTTTGACTAAAGGACATGGAAAGCTATGTACATTTCCCATCCCACAGTTCGACACATCCTTTTCATGTTTGAGGGGTTTCCTTACCTTTCTCTGCTACTAAAAAATGAACATTGTGTTCTAGAATTAAAGTCCAAGTAAGTGGGCAAAGAGAGAGAAACGAAATCAAATTCATGGAAGGAAACTGCTCAGTGAATCTGGATGAAAGAACTATGCAAATAGCGGGTTTTTAGGCAGTCAGCATATATCTCAAGATGTTAGGTTTAGGTTAAATAGATAAGAAAACAAATAAAAAGTTTGGTCAGACGAATGTTGGGACCCCACCACCGTGGATTCTGCTAAAAATTTACACAAAAAGAACTTAGTACTAAATATCTGTTTCAGCCAAATCGAATAACAATTGCTGCTTCCAGGGGAGATAGGCTAATATGGGAGCTATATCAATTTAAAGACCGATTTGGAGTGCACTTAGCTCGATTCTCTATAAGCCGAAATGGAAAAGTGTTGTAAAAATTCTATAAAAAACCACAAAAGTGCTCCGATTTTAATGAAATTTGAAAAAAGGAAAATAGTATTAAGTTTGGCTGGACTTTAGATACCCACCACTTCGAATATATATATACCAACCACATTTCGTTAAAGTATGCTGAAAACTGCATCATTTATGAACCTACAGCAGCTATATCTTAATATTAACCGATATCCACCATACAACTCTTTGTACCAAATTCATCGGTTCGATCTGATTTTGTACGCCAGATTCGAAACCTACTCCCGAATACCTTTCATTTGAGCCCCATGTAGAAATGAACGTCCAATATGTCTGATTGGGGTATTCGTATTTTACTCTCCAATACCTTTCATTTGATAGCGGAATTGTCCGATCAGTCTACTTTTGATTATGGGTTGTGTTTTTGGCATAAGTGGGAGGTTTCGTCCCCCTTCCGATACCGAAAAATTATATAACCTATGTTTCCTTCCAGACCATCCAACACAATATGCGAAAATTTCGAGAAAGTCGGTTCTGCCATTTTTCAGTCTATACGGAACAAATAATCCGTGATTGGCTAAAATGTCCATTTTGGGCGTTTTTGTGGTATTCGTTGTCTACTCCCGCATACTTTTCACTTGATACCCGTATTGTCCTTATCGGTCCACCTTTGATTTTGGGTGGAGTTTTTGGGGTAACAATGGAGGGTCCACCCCCTACCGTTATCAATTAATTACAAAGCCTATTTCTACTTCCTGACCACATTCATAATCTACTCCTGAATACCTTTCATTTGAGTTCCACATTGTCATGAGGGGCTGTGGCGGCCCCCCAGGTACTTGGACCCAACTTTTATTATAAAATTCGTACTCTGCACTTGAATACCTTTCATTTGTATCCCATATTGTCCCAATCGAAATCAAAAAATTATATAGCCTATGTTCCTTTCACACCAAACTACACGATCTGTGAAAATTTCAAGGTAATCGGTTCAGCCGTTTTTGAGTCTATACGAGACAAACAAACAAACCGACAACCAAACAAACACAAATTGATCACGAATGTCAAGAAGCCTAACTCAGCTCACTGTATCAAATTTCAGCTAAATTGAGGTTTAAACGTGCTTTTATAGTCCCAAGAACTTAAAATGGGATATAAGTACATATCAGAGATATATCTAAATATAGCCCGATCTTGACCAATCTCGGTACAAGTGTCGAGGAGCCTAACGCATTAGCGAAATTTCACCGAAATTGGTTAATTAATTAAATTTCGGGAGACCCCAAATTACAATAAATACGCTTATTATGGACCCAAGACCTTAATTTGAGAGATCGGCCTATATGGCAGTTCTATCCAATTAAAGGCCGACCGTGACCGTGTTGGGTATGAATTCAAAGGGGCCGAATGCTACTCAGAATTGCAAAATCTTACAATAAATGCGCCTTTAATGGACCCAAGACCTTAAATCAAGAGATAGGTCTAAATGGCAGTTATATCCAAATCTGGACCGATCTGGACATAATTAAACAATGACGTCGAGGGCCCTAATCCAACTCACTGACCCAAATTTCAGCAAAATCTGACAATAAATGCGTCTTTAATGGGTCCAAAAACTAATTCAAGAAATTGGTCTAAATGGCAGATATATTCAAATCTGGACCGTTCCGGGCCAAACTGAACAAAGATTTTGAGAGTCCTAACGCAACTCACTGTACCAAATTTAAGCGAATTGGACAATAAATGGGGTCTAAGTGCGGCTTTGACCAAAAATCAATAGATCGGCCTATATGGGGGGTATATCAACCTGTCTATGGACAAACAAGTAAAATCGTGCTAAGTTCGGCCGGACCGAATCTTATATACCCTACACCATGGATTGCATTTGTCGAGTTTTTTTCTGGATTGCTCTGCTATTAGAGCGACATTTGATCTGCTATTGGAGCGACATCAAGATATGGTCCGGTTCGGGCCACAATTATATTATATGTTGGGGACCTTTGTAAACTGTCAGCCAATTCGAATAAGAATTGCGCCCTTTGGGGACTCAAGAAGTAGAATAAAGAGATCGATTTATATGGGAGTTTTATCAGGCTATAGACCGATTCAAACCACAATCAACACGTATGTTGATGGTCATGAGAGGATCCATAGTACAAATTTCAAGCAAATCGGATAATAATTGCGACCTCTAGAGGGTCAAGAAGTCAAGATCCCAGATCGGTTAATATGGCAGCTATATCAGATTATGAACCGATTTGAACCTTATTTGGCACAGTTTTTGAAAGTCATAATAAAATACATCATGCAAAATTTCAGCTAAATCGGATAAGAATTGCGCCCTCTAGAAGCTCAAGAAATCAAGACCCAAATTCCGTTGAAATGACAGCTATATCAGGTTATGGACCGATTTGAAAAATACTTAGCACAGTTGTTAGATATCATAACAAAACACGTTGTGCAAAATTTCATTCTGATCGGATAAGAATTGCGCCCTCTAGAGGCTCAAGAAGTCAAAACCCAAGATCGGTTTATATGGCAGCTATATAAAAACATGGACGGGTATGGCCCATTTACAATCCCAACCGACATACACTAATAAGAAGTATTTGTGCAAAATTTCAAGCGGCTAGCTCTTCTCCTTCAAAAGTTAGCTTGCTTTCGACAGACAGACGGACGGACGGACATAGCTAGTTCGACTTAAAATGTCACGATGATCAAGAATATATATACTTTATGGGGTCTCGTACGAATATTTCAAGTAGTTGCAAACAGAATGACGAAATTAATATACCTCCATCTTATGGTGGAAGGTATAAAAGGGAATCTGTGCAAAATTTGAGCTCAATAGCTCTATTGTTAAAGGCTGTAGCGTGATTTCAACGGACAGACGGACGGATATGGCTAATTCGTCTTAGATCTCTACGACGATCAATCTGTTTTTGTGTCCTCACCTAAGTTCCGATGTCTGTTTGTCGCGAAAGCTGGACAATGGCTTAGTAAATGCTCCAACGTCTCATCATCTTTCCCAAAAGCCATACACACCTTACCTGCTGCACCTATTTTGAATAACTTAGCTCGTTGTCCACTGTGTTCCGTTATGATATCGAAAGCCATATTGACCTACCGCTTACTTTTTACGATCCCGATCTCCCCATAGGATTTTCGTAGTCCTACCGATCGTTTCGCTATTCCACTGAGTTACATGCGCGTTTCTGTCGCCCCGAAAGCCTTAATGTTAACCAAGTTTATTGATGGCAGTCCCCTGGCCTTCACTTCCAAATCGTCTGCTCTTTCACTCTCCCATACCACGATGTGTCCCCGCATCGAAACGATGTGAATCGTACCATCCTCAGAGAAGGCGTTAATGGAGGCGTTCTTCTGCTCTCCCAGACTGTTCGTGACCTTACCGTTCTAATTGTTATTGCCCTGATGGCCAGTTTACTATCCGTAAAGATGTTCACATTCGATTTCCTCGCGTTAACCCCACACCACCTCACGCATTCCATGATCGACCGGATCTCCGCCTACAGGACCGTTTTATGGCCAGGCAATCGAAAACAGGCCCTAGCCTCTAGGTTCCCAACGTAGTCCCGCAGGCCCACTCTGTCCTCTATATTTTATACATCTGTGTAGCATGATCTTCTAGATGGAAAAACTAGGGTTCTGTCAATCTAAGTCTGTGCCTTTGGCAGCAGTGTCTCGTGGGCGAAATGGTTGATTTAGCGGCTCTAAACTGCTATAAACAAAATAAAAAAATTATTTTTAATAAAAAATGTAGGATGGGGCTATTACTTATGTAGTTATTCTGTTTGTTTCAAGTGTCGTCCCAGGTATCCGACCGGAAACCTGTTCCATTCCTTCCAGATTTCTTATAGTCGCCTCATTTATACCGTGATGGTATGACCTGCTCCTATCATCTATCCCTTCTCCCATCGCCTTTAGTCTCATATCCGCAGTGGCTGTCTCACACATGATCTGTATGCCTCTTTTGCCTTACATACATTTCTTTCAGTCTTAAAAAGTCAAATACTGCAGCATAACATCAACGGTCTTAGACTGGCGAATAAACCACCTGTCTAATGACAATATTTTAGTTATGCATGCATATCAAGCAAACATTTCAGGAGTCGCCATAACATTGAGAATACCCATCAGGATTATGAAGTGGCAGGTGAAATTGTCCAGACTACTGCATGACGATAGAACAAATGCCCAACAGCAATACACCGGTCTTCAACGTCATCACCATTTCAATCATCTCCAGTTAGCCGACAAAAGGACATGCATTAGAAAAATTGAATGCGTGTGGCAAGTAATTCGAAGACCGAAAAAATGTCAACATTATTTTGGTCAGCACGGACAAAATCTAATTTAGCAGGTATTAAACAATCATGATAGGCATACAAACCGGGACAGAAAGTCTGGGAGAGGGGAGAGTATCACCGAGACCAACAAAAGGATATGTCACCAGTCAAATGAACGAACAGTCGGACATACGGAGAGCAAACAAAATTCAGGGTGCTAACAAAAAATAAATTCCAAGTAGAGAACAAATGAAATCATCGATAAAAGGACTCGCACAATTTTTGTTTGTTTTTCTCTGCGTCTTTATGTTCTTTTCGTATTCCGATTTGCTTCAGTTGTTCAAATAACTTACAAAACCATACCAAGCGCCAAGATGCGGTAGTCTCTGAGTACACAGGAACACTTTCATACCCAAAATGGTATTTTTCGACCAAATTGGTGACCAGAAAAAATGTTTTCCATTTACACTGACGCCGGCAATTGTTGACCCAGTTTGATCATGGAATAGTGATCGTCTTATTATTAATAGGCGATTTAGTGTAGTGTCCCTCCGTAGGTGGTTAAAAACTTATAAATTTCGGATGGTTAGGGATAGCAGCTCCTGGCATTATCAATAACTTAGATCTGCTCGTTTCTCTCTTTCTCTCTCTGTATTGGCTTCAGACGCATGTGGGCCGAAGTTACTCCTCTCTCTCTCTCTCTCTCTCTTGGACCTCAGAGACATTTCAGGGAGTTGTAGAACAGACGAGCTTGCGATGCTGCGAACAACTTTACATATTCCAGGAGAACTGAAATATGTGGGTATGCCTCTAGCGACAAGTAAGCTAAGTCTACCGGATCAGATTCGAAGGGCAACGAATGACACTTGATCACAAAAGGGGAGTTGTGAATTTTTCAAAATTCTATGGCTTAGCGGATGTGAACATTTACCAGTTATTGGGCTATTTAAAGCAATCTGGGTGGTGGAACGGTAGGAATTAAAAGGCATCTTCCTTCTCCTGCTCTTGTGGTATCACAATGGACGAAAACGTTTGAGTCTAATGAAAGACTGCCTCTTAAACCTATCCTTACTCAACCTATTATCAGCTTTCTCTTTCTTATTGAGAGAAGCTAGTGCAAATCTGATACGTCTACATGTTTTTACAGACCATTGGAGCACTGGCTCGCACGTGCATAGGTGCCTATATAGATGTCAAGTAAATATGCGAACACTCCAAAAACTCTGTGATCACATATATATAGTCGCGTCGGAACCTTTTGGTAATGTGGATGTATCTATTGCTGCCAAAGCAGCAAATTCTTTGCCTCTGCAGAACCGGATGGGCGTAAACAAGTGGTCATTGTCATTATCCTCACCAACAACGGTTATAGCGTTGCGAATGGGAGAATTTTATTGTGTCCCAAAGCAGGAGTCTTCTGCTCCTCTAGACCAATCGCCTCATCCCCATCAAGACAGCTTCAAAAGAAATCATTATTTATTTCACTTGGGGCTATAGCACAGTTATGACTTTTGTTTAAGTCTTCGGGGGAACTCTTGGCGATAGGAAGTGGCTACCAACTTGACTGCAAAATCGCATTGGCTAGTCCATTAATGGTTCTATACAATCCAATTCGATCTTCAAAGCTATTGGACAGACCGTAAAACAATCTCAGTCTCAATGACTTTGCAATAGCAAGTACCTCGGACACCTTCATCTTCTTAGCTAAAAAATGATAGATTGCTGGAACAAGGGACGTAGCCAAGGTGGTAGCTTTCGGGCAAGAGCTACGCCCCCCACCGTATAAAATTCTAGCTACGCGTCTGGCTCCTTCAGTTTAAAAAAACATAAGAAAAAATTTTACAGCGGTGGTTATCCTCAACACACAAAAAAATTATTCGTTTCACTTAAAAGAAATTTTCGCCAAGTAAACTTATTTTTTGGAAACCGTTGAATTTTGTTTACGATAAAAGTACATGTTTTTTGCGATAAATTCTTGACATACATTGTCAATCTTGATATATTAAATGTTATTCGTATTATTGTAAATTAATTTAACGTCATGCTTATATATATATGTGATTCTTTTCATACCCTTCATTCCGTTTGTAACACATCGGAATATTGTTATGAGATCCAACAAAGTATGTATATTCTTGATCATCTTGACATTCTAAGTCGATTTAGCACTATCCTGTACGTTCGTCCGCTATCGAAAGCACGTTAATTTTCGAAGGAATGAAGCTGACATTTTGCATGTAGGGCTTTGTTATGCCTTCCATCGTGACAAGTATGGTCCAAATCGGTGTATAACCTGATATGGCTTCTATGTAATTCGATCTCCTAATTTGACATCTCAAGCCCCTGGAAGCCTCAATTTTTATCCGATGGAGATAAAAATTGGTTCAAATCCTTTGTAGTGGGTTCCCAAGATTCGGCCGAACTTTGCACGCTTTAACTTTTTAATTTTAAAAGAGATTGTGCATTTTGAAAAGCATGATCAGTTCAATTTAATGCTGTAGCATATTTATAACTCAAATCTTTACCAATTATAATGGTTTAACAACAAAAGAAAAGTACTTTTACCGTAGGCGAAGTTGCTAAAGGGGTTACAATAAACAATGTTGGTTACATTCAATAATGCTACGTTTATGGCCACCGTTTGATATGTTGAGGCGAAACGTTACATAGTTACCTTAAAAGAAAGAATTTGTAATGAAAGTTTTGTTTCTCGTAAAAATGTCTCAAACGTTTTTTTTTTTGTTTTGCGTGGACTAATGCTGGCTTTCTAATGTGAGGTACTATGCCATGTAGAAACTTCTCCCCAAAAAGATGTCGCAATGCGACACGGCGTTCCGCCTGGGCTATAAAAAGGAGGCCCTTTATCATCGTTGAGCTTAAACTTGGCATGGCATAGCACTCATTGATATGTGAGAAGTTTACCACTGTTCCTTAATGGAATGTTCTTGGGCGAATTTGCAATTGCAAATCCAAATCAGAGCCGATATGGCCTACTCGCAATCCCCAGCGACCTCCATCAATATGAAATATCTATTCAAAATCGAACGGCGAGCTTTATGCGTTCGACCACTATCGTGATGTCGATCGACTGAACGGTCATGGCTAGAGCGACTTAAAATGTCGAGGCGACCACCATTCTATGGTGTTGGATATAACACGCACACTAATCTCTGTCAGATGCTAAGGTTTATTTCAATGTTTTATTAAATGAGCGTGGCTTAGGGCATAATTGCATCAAATTCGTCCCTTTTCCAGGAAATGTAACAACTTTGGATTTCATGTTGAATATACACCAAACGAACAATTGATAACAACGGTATTGATAGTGAATTAATTCCAAATCAATACCGTATGATATGTATCATGTAAATTTGTAGATACCATACGGTTTTGGTATAAATTCGTGGGTTTGCTTTTCTTTCAATACCATTGCTACGATACGGTCTCAATTTTTTTTTCGGTGTAGTTCGTATTCCACAAATAACTTTCTTACGTTCGATCTTTTCATCCCTTCCTGACTATATTGGAATCTTGAAGTAACATCAAGTCTCTTCATCATTTAGTGTGGATTATTACTTTTCTTTTTCGAAACGCGGCTACATTACAGCTTAAATCATGGTTGTTATTGAATAGTTGTTCATGTTAATGACAAATTATGCCCATAATGCCCATGAAAGTGGAACGAATGCAATTGTTTGTGCGTTTAAATGCTTGTTTTGCTTTTTTTGGATTTTTCTAATTTCTATGTCTGTACTTAGATTTGTGCAACAACTGCTCACGTTCTTGATTTGTATGTCTCTTGTAATACTTTCATATGTTCTCTAACCTTGCCACCAGTTTTTCATACGGCTTTGCTCTTGGCCTTAACATAGTAAGGAAAACATTTTGAAACCCTACTAAGTGCCCAATAATGAGAATATTCAATTCTCAATAAGATTGTGGAACAATATTCGATTTTTTTCGATAATTGTATGTGAAACTGACAAGGTTTAATAAGAGAAAATTAAATATGACATGATTACTTTGGAAGGTAACCAATAAATGAAGCATTTTTTCTTAAACCCTTCCTCTTTCGGTTAGAGGGCCTTCGGCATTATTTCTGACAAATCTGTAGGAAATATTTTTGTGGTACATGCTAACCCTCGAATCATTTTCTGAAAGCTTGTGAACTCAATCAAAATATAATTTTGACATGTCATAAAAGTTCCATATAAATTTAGTTATAACTTTATCTACAGTTCACTGAATACAAAACAGTCCAAAAAGCTGTAAAGTAAAGAACTTTAGCATGACAGCAATCCCATTTGAAAGTGGTTCGAAATCTATTTTGAAAAATGGGTTAAGAACACCTTTCAGGTAGTATTTTGAGAGCTTAATTATATTATGTCTTGAATACAAAGAGTCCTAGGCCGAATATTTAAAAGTTTCTTAAGTTACTTCATATTGCATATTCAAAACGCCAATAAACCTATCTTCCATATTTACCTCACTATCACTACCAAGAGACTATAGATTAACTTTTTATTATAATTTAATTCGTAATTTATAAATAATGATGTTAGACAGTCCTTTTATAGTGCAAATTATAATTCTAATAATTCTTCTTCTAACCATTTTTAGGTATGTGAAAACAACTGTCTGTGTATAATATATAATTTTATGTAATTTGTGGTAAGTCTCATCATATCTTCCCTTTTTCTATTTTTTTTCCACCACCATAGTATGGGGGTTCACTAATATAGTCATTCCGTTTGTAACATCTCGAAATATTTATCCAAGACCCCATAAAGATTATATATTCTTGGTCGTCTCGATGTGCTGAGTCGATCTAGCCATGTCTGTCCGTCCGACCGTCAGTCTGTCCGCTTGAAATTTTGCACAGATACTAAAAATTAATGTAGGTCGTTGGGGATTAAAAATCAGCCATATCGGTTCAGATTTAAATGTAGCACCCATATTAACCGATCTACCGATTTGACTTCTTGAGAACCTGGAGCCTCAATTTTTGTCCGATTTGGCTGAAATTTTGCATGTAGTGTTCTGCTATGACTTCCAACAACTGTGCTAAGTACGGTTGAAACCGGTCTTTAACCGCATATAGCTTCCATATAAACCGATCTCCTGATTTGACTTCTTGAGCCCTACAAGCCGCAGTTTTTGTACGATTTGGCTGAAATATTGCATGTGGTGTTCCGTTACGACTTCCAACAACTGTGCCATATACGGTCCGAATCGGTCAATAACCTGATATAGCTCCCATATAAACTGGTCTCTCGATCAACCTTGTTTGGTTCCTAGGAGCCTAGATTCGGCCCGGCCGAACTTAGCACGCATTTACTTGTCTATATTCAAAAGGATGCAATAATTACGTTACTGGCACAGTTTTGACACTCAATCCGATTCTTTATCTTATGTCTATATATTAGATCCCCTTGCCACGTATTGTTTTATTCTTATATTTATTTATTTATTTATAGCTATTTCCAAATCTGGACCGATCTGAGTCAAATTGAAGAAGAATGTTCAAGGGTCTAACTCAACTCACTGTCCCAAATTACGGCGAAATCGGACAATAAATTCTTATGTTATTGGCCCAATAGCTTAAATCTAGAATACCTTAAATCTTATCCGATTTGGGCCTAATTGAAGAAGGGTGTCGAAGGGCCAAACACAACTCACTGTCCCAAATTTTGACAAAATCGGGCAGAAATGCGCCTTTTATGGGCACAAGACCTTAAATCGAGGGATCGGTTTATATGGGGGCTATATCAAGATATCGTCCGATGTAGACCATCTTCGAACTTAAACTGTCAATGGACAAAAAAGAATCTGTGCAAAGTTTCAGCTCAATATATCTATTGTTAAAGACTCTAGCGTGATTTCAACAGAAAGACGGACAGACGCACGGACATGGCTAGATCGTCTTAGATATTTACGAAAATCAAGAATATATATATTCTAGAAAGGGTCGCAAATGGATATTTTGATGTGTTGCAAACGGAATGATAAAATGAATACACCCCCATCTTTCGTAGGTGGGTATAAAAATTTAACAAAACGATTTATGTTTTGTTAGCTTAACTGGATTTTACTTGATTTTCTGACAATAGATACAAAAAAAAGTGACAGGATTTACAATTTCATGCTAAATCTGTCTTATCAATATTCAACAGAGATATGGATCTCCTTTAAATACACTTGAAATGCTATTGTCAGTCATTCAGGTTGCCTTTAAATGAGCAAAATAGCTGCCTCTTAATATTGGCAAGCAGAGAAATCTGCAATATTTTAAGAAAACGTCAACTCAAGTGTAAGCAGTTACGAGTACATAGACCTTGGCTGCCTTATGCTCCTAAAGGGAGAAAATGAAGCAATTGGCTTTGATCTTTGGAGGATTACAATGTAATCTTCTGAAACTCAATCATTGGCATTCCCAACCAACCTACTCAATGTCATGGAACACCTGGCTCAAGACAAACGCAAAGGGATTTCCTTTTATTTTATCAAAGGACAGGCATTGACTGCCTACTGCCTCCTACGGCGACTTTGCAACACATCAACAAGAATCCAAGCAAGTTGCAGACAACAGCAGAACATAACGTTAATGTTCCGATTTTCTTTTAACAGCCTGTTTTGGAAGATTTTTTTAAAAAGCCACCGAAATGCTGATGAAAACACTTGTCAGTCAGTCACCCACACTACCCTGATCTGGAAAACATGAAACAAACCCAAAAAAAAAATAATAAACAAAAAGACAGAAGACGAAAACAACCATACTACAGCCCTAAAGTGAAATGGTTTTCCACCTTCACTCATTCACAGGGGACTAAATATATGCAAACATTTACGGCTACTAAATGCGCACTTTATCGACTTTAGCGGATCAACAAAAAGATGGTATTGGCACAGTGGTCTTCAGGTGCATAATGGAAAATAAAGAAAAACTTTTCTAGAAACTAAGACATGGGAAAATCTAAAAAATCTTAATTAATAACGAAAAGGGGTTAATTTATCAAAATTCTCGCACGGCGTGTTGAAAGTTTACTAGTGAATTACTAGAAATAGTGACTCAACAAACTTTTGAACATTACAAACCATTACGATTATCTAACCTAAGAGCGTCATGATTATTGCTTTTATTCATATAAAAGTGTAGCATAGCTCTTTTAAAAAGACCAACAAAAAAGCGTGCTAAGTTCGGCCGGGCCGAATCTTATATACCCTCCACCATGGATCGCATTTGTCGAGATCTTTTCCCGATGTCTCATTTTAGGCAAATAAAGGAAAGGTAAGGATAACAGAAAAGAATTGCTATGCTATTGGAGCTATATCAAGTTATGGTCCGATTCGGACCATAATGGCATGAATTTTGAAGAACACAGTAGAAGCCATTTGTAAAATATCAGCCAAATCAAATAAGGATTTCGCCCTTTAGGGGCTCAAAAAGTAAAATAGGGAGATCGTTTTATAGGGGATCTGTATTAGGTTATACTCCGATTCAGACCATATTTGACACGTTTGTCATGGAAGAAGCCGTTGTACAAAATTTCACCCAAATCAAATAATAATTACGCCCTATAGAGGCTCAAGAAGTCCAGATCCCAAAACGGTTTATATGGCAGCTATATCAGGTTATGGACCGATTTAAACCATACTTAGCACAGTTGTTGAAAGTCATGAAAAATCTCCTCTTGCAAAATTTCAGCCAAATCGAATAAAAATTGCTCCCTGAAGTGGCTCAAGAAGTGAAGATTCAAGATCGGTTTATGTGGCAGCTATATCAGGTTATGGGACCATTTAAATCATACATGGCATAGTGGTTGAAAATCCTAAAAAATGCCTCATCCAAAATTTCCGCCATATGGGATAAAAATTGCGCCCCGCTGTGGCTCAAGAAGTCAATATCCAAGATCGGTTTATATGGCAGCTATATCAGGTTATGGGCCCATTCAAACCATACTTGACAGAATTGTTGAAATTCATTAAAAAAATACCTCATCCCAAATTTCAGCCAAATGGGATGAAAATTGCGCCCTGCAGTGGCTCAAGAAGTCAAGATCCGAGATCGGTTTATATGGCAGCTATAACAAAACATGGACCGATATAGTCCATTCACAATCCCAACCGACATACGCCTATAACAATTATCCGTGCAAATTTTAAACGCCTAGCTTTACTCTTTGGAAGGTTAGCGTGCTTTCGATGGACAGACGGACGGACAAGGCTAGATCGACATAAAATTTGATGACGATCAAGAATATATATACTTTGCGGGGTCTGAAACGAATATTTCGAGGAGTTACAAACAGAATGACGAAATTAGTATTATCCCATCCTATGGTGAAGGGTATACAAATGGGAAACAATTTTGGAAAAAAATACAAATTTGCTTTGTAATTTTTTGTTGTTCTTGTATTCTGTATGGATGGGGATTAATCGTATTTGTCGAGTTCTTTGTGCGGTATCTATTTTTAGGCAAACAAAGAATAATAAACAAGAACTGTTATGCTATTGGAGCTATATCAAGTTATAGTGATTCGGACCATAAATGAATTGAATGCTGAACATTGTAGAAGTCATTTTGTAATATTTCAGTCCATTCGTGTAAGATTCGTGCCTTGTTGGGGCTCAAGAAGCAAAATCGGGAAATCGGTTTATATTGCAGCTATATCAGGTTATGGACTGATTTAGACTTTACGGTTGTTGGGAGTCATACCAAAACACTTTATACAAAATTTCAGCCAAATCGGATAAGAATCGCGCACTCTTGAAGCTCTGGAAGTCAAAAAACAAGGTCAGTTTAAATGGCAGCTATATTCGATTATCAACCGATTTATACTATACCTGGCACCACGTGCAAAATTACAGTCAAATCGGACGAGAATTGCGTTCTCTAGAAGCTCAGGAAGTCAAGACCCCTGACCGGTTTATTTACAATCCCAAGCGACCTACACTAATAAGAAGTATTTGTGCAAAATTTCAAGCGGATAGATTTACTCCTTCGAAAGTTAGCGTGCTTTCAACAGATGGACGGACATGGCTAGATTGACTTTAAATGTCATGACGATCAATAATATATATACTTTATGGGGCCTAAGACGCATATTTCGAGGTGTTAAAAATGGAATGACGAAATTAATATACCCACAATCCTTTGGTGGAGGGTATAAAAAAAAACACCGGAAACGTCTAAGCAATGCTGGGAGACTTGTCCCATATCAATAGGGGCTGTTCGATTCTTTGCACACATTCTTTTTTTTGTCCAAACGCAAGTTAAGTTCAAAGATGGGCTGCATCGGACTATATCTTGATATAGCCCCCATATAGACCGATCCGCCGATTTAGGGTCTTAGGCCCATAAAAGCCAAATTTATTAGCCGATTTAGCTGAAATTTGGGACAGTGGGTTGTGTTAGGCCCTTCGACATTTTTCCTTAATTTGGCCCAGATCGGTCCAGATTTGGATATAGCTGCCATATAGAACGATCCGCCGATTTAGGATCTTAGGGATAGTGAGTTGTGTTAGGTCCTCCGACATCCTTCTTCAATTTGACCCAGTTCAGTCCAGATTTGGATATAGCTGCCATATAGTTCGATTTCTCGATTTAAGGACTTGGGCCCATAAAAGCCACATTTATTAGCCGATTTAGCTTAAATTTGGGACAGTAGCTTGTGTTGGGTCCTTCGACATCCTTCTTTAATTTGGCCCAAATCGATCAAGATCTGCATATAGCTGCCATATAGAGCTCAAATTGGTCTAGATTTGGATGTAGCTGCCATATAGGCCGATATCTCGATTTAAAGTCTTGTTTGTAATGTTCCCTTTGTATTGCCAACCATGAATTGAAGTAAATCCTTAGAGGACTTGGCAAATAAGAATGATACACATTCATCTTGTGGTCACAAAAGATTTATCACGAATGCCTGCGGACTGCGTCGATCCGAAAGACTTCGGGTTAACCAAGTTTATTAACGGCAGTCCTCTGGCCTTCACCGCCAAATCATCTGCCCTTTCAGATGATTTGGCGGTGAAGGCCAATAAGTTAACCCGAAGCCTTTCGGGTCGACGCAGTCCGAGCCTTTCGGGTCGACGCAGTCCGAGCCTTTCGGGTCGACGCAGTCCGAGTTACCGTCTTATGATCGGTAAGACGGCGAAAATCCTATTGTGGGATCCAGATCGTAAGAAGACGAGGCTATTACTGAAAGGAAGTAAGAAGGTGGTCAGATTGGTATCATAACGGGACACATAGGACTACGAGCTCTCTTATGTAAAATCAATGCGGCAAGTGATAGCATATGTGACGCATGCGTGGAATATGATGAGACTTTGGAGCATTTCCTTTGTCATTGCCCGACTTTCGCGTCTACCACATACCGGCACTTAGATGGGGACACTATACCAGACATGGAACAACGTAGGGGATTGGCAATGATAACAATTAAGGATGTTGTAAGTAGCAATGAATTCCTAACATAGATTTTCTTTTTCGAGGTGACGTTTATTTGTGTTTAGAGCACACAATAATCCGATTACTGGCTTAGGTGTATGTCCATAGCGGCATGCAAACGCAAATACTCAAAGTTTAAGCTCAATGATAAGGGGCCTCCTTTTAATAGCCAAATCCGAACGGCGTGCCGCAGTGCGACATCTCTTTGGAGAGAAGTTTTACATGGCATAGTACCTCACAAATGTCGCCAGCGCTAGGAGGGGAAAACTACCGCTGAAATTTTTATACCCTCCACCATAAGATGGGGGGTATACTAATTTCGTCATTCTGTTTGTAACTACTCGAAATATTCGTGTGAAACCCCATAAAGTATATATATTCTTGATCGTCGCGACATTTTATGTCGATCTAGCCATGTCCGTCCGTCTGTCCGTCCGTCCGTCTGACTGTCAAAAGCACGCTAACTTCTGAAGGAGTAAAGCTAGCCGCTTGTAATTTTGCACAAATACTTCTTATTAGTGTAGGTCGGTTGGTATTGTAAATGTCATATCGGTCCATGTTTTGATATAGCTGTCATATAAACCGATCTTAGGCCTTGACTTCTTGAGCCTCTAGAGCGTGCCATTCTTATCCGATTGGAATGAAATTTTGCACGACGTGTTTTGTCATGATATCCAACAACTATGCCAAGAATGGTTCAAATCGGCCTATAACCCAATATAGCTGTCATAGAAACAGATCTGGGGACTTGACTTCTTGAGCCTCTAGAGGGCGCAATTCTTATCCGATTTGAACGAATTTTGGCACGATGTGTTTTGTTATGATATCCAACAACTGTGCCAAGTATGGTTCAAATCAGTTCATAACCTAATATAGGTGTCATATAAACCGATCTGGGATCTTGACTCCTTGAGCCTCTAGAGATCGCAATTATTATCCGATTTGCCTGAAATTTTGTACGACGGATTCTTTCATGACCATCAACATACGTGTTTATTATGGTCTGAATCTGTCTATAGCCCGATACAGCTCCCATATAAATCGATCTCTCTATTTTACTTCTTGAGCCCCCAAAGGGCGCAATTCTTATTCGAATTGGCTGACATTTTACACAGGCCTCCAACATATAATTTAATTGTGGTCCAAACCGAACCATATCTTGATATCGCTCTAATAGCAGAGGAAATCTTTTCTTGTATCCTTTTTTCCCAAAGAAGAGATGCCCGGAAAAGAACTCGACAAATGCGATCCATGGTGGAGGGTATATAAGATTCGGCCCGGCCGAACTTAGCACGCTTTTATTTGTTTTCTGATTGTCTTGTCAGGATTCGAACCCAGGCGTTCAGCGTCATAGGCGGACATGTTAACCTCTACGCTACGGTGGCCTCCATAGTGGTATGGGGCGCCCTCTTGTCAACCAAACCTATCCTAACCCACCTTTAGCTACCCTTGGTCTGAGATTTTTGATCCATCGAAAGAGTGTTTCAATCCACTGTACTTGGTATCCATAAATTGTTAATATACTCCCTCGTAGGGAATCATATCCATGGATTTTTTTTTTTTTGATGTTTGAGAGTAACAGTGGAAGTGAGCAAGAAGGTGGTTTCGGTCATTCCTATGCTTGGCTGCACATGGCTCTTAACGCACTTTTCCTTCATCCACATTAAGCCCCACCTTCCTACTGTCCCACAGACAAAAAGACCACAAGAGCAATACTAACAACGAAGGCGACTATGACGACGACAATGAAAATGTTAAATTATGACATGGTCAGTTACCACTTACCACTGCCATATTTTTTGCCGTTGTAGCCCATAGACCTCCTTACTCAGCCGTAGGTCTTGTCTGTTGGACTTCAACCACCTATACAAAGACTATGTGGTTATGGTGTTCAATTTGGTGCGGTGGTGTGTGAAATGTAGACCATTTGAGTGGTGAGTGACCTATGTACCTAGCGGACGGACAGACGGGACGGATGGATGGGCAGACGGACAATTTTCCTCCTGGCCCCATTCTTTCACATGAAATGCCAAAAAGCCAGCAAACGGTTATCATTGTTTACATATCTAAACTGCTGCACTGCCGGTGTGTGGAAAATGTTGAAGACGGCGAGCTGGAAGCAAGTGATACATTAAATTTAATAAAATATGCTAATTTCATTACATATTCATAGTCGAGCTAGCTACCAATTGTGAGGCGGTTGAGTCGGCGTTGCCGGAGAAGGTGGCCCATCATTTTCCCTCGGCCTTATGAGCGAGAAATTTTTGTAATAGATCATCTCCAGTTGAAAGCAAATTTGTGAAAATGTTAGGAGAAATAAAAAGTAAAAAAGAAAAAAAAATTAATTAACTCCAAATTTAAGAGTAACAACAATAAAGGTTGGACTAAAATTCAGACTCCGGCGGTGCGGTGCGATGCGTAAGGGAGACACACGACATAAAGTATCTTTCCGTTTTCTTGTGTATTTTTACTGGGGTCATCTGCATTTTCTTGGCTAAATTAATAAAACAATTGTTTTGTGATGTAAAGAAAAAGAGCTGGGGGAAAATTTAAACACCAAAAATAACGACCACCTTGCTCTACATAGGAGTATTAAGGCAGGCTATCTACAGCTGTTTCTTACAGATATAAATTTTTGTAGGGATTTTTATTACCGAAATGATTTAATGTGCGTAAAAGTCTAAAATTGGGAGAAAAGAAAAAATATTAAAAATTTTATTTAGAAACATAAGTTACCTTTGTTGTGTTGCGTCTATTCCATTTCAAATTCCATACACAACATTTGCATAATTTTCAAATAATTGTAAAAGTTAGTTTTGCTACGATGGTGCCATTGAGCGGAATAATTTAATTCACTTTAAATTGTGGTCTACTTTAACGGACATTTGCTTTTAACCATACCCTCTCATTGCCACTATCATCGTTTCATGATAATTTTTTTTAAATATTAATTTAATCACAATTCACTTGGGTTTCAGCTAATTTCGTATTAATGACTGGAATATATTAACGCTAGAAGAAAGAAAGTTGAAATATCCTACTTTTCAAATGGGCAACCCGACATGTTAATTAACATATTGGGCTAGAATGCGGTGAGAGGCGAAACGAAGATACTCGTATTTTGTCGCATACAAAAGGGCTCTCGATGGATATCCTTAAGATCCTTTGATTGGGCATTTTGTTTCGTACAAATACATCCGTTAATTAAATACAACGTGCTTATCGGTTAGAAGAGGTATTGAGGTGGATTGAACAATACACACCAATAAAAGTTGTATTAAACCCCAGAGTGGGAATGCTTAAATTAGCATCATGGTGACCCTTGAGAAATATTTTTCGAATATTAGGGTTTTCTTGTACATACACTAATTAAAGATTTTTCCTTATTTGTAGGGTTTTAGTAATGAAAACGAGCCAAAGAACCAGCATTAAAAAATACAAGTAAAAAGGCGACAAGTTAGGCCGGGCCGAACTTTGAATACCCACCACTTCGGACATATATGTAAACCAGCTTTTGTCAAAATCTGGTGAAAAATGCTTACGTTGTGCCCCATAGCAGCTATATCGAAATATCTTCAGTTGAGACCAAATACTTATAAGTACAAGTCAATTGTGTAGCATAATATTAGTCTTTTCAGTAGCTATATCTAAAAATAAACCGATCTGAACCATTTACGATACGAATATCGAAAAGCCTAACATAAGTCACTCTGTCAAAATTCAGTCAAATCGGATTATAAATGCGCCTTTTTTGGGGCCAAGACCTGAAATCGAGATATCGGTCTATATAGCAGTTATATCCAAAACTGAACCGATTTGGGCCAAGTTTCAGAAAAATGTCGAAGAGCCTAACATATCTCACTGTCCCAAATTTAGGCGAAATCGGACAATAAATGCGCCTTTTATGGCCCAAAAACCTTAAATCGAGAGATCGGTCGATATGACAGCTATATCCAAATTTTGCCCGATCTGAGCCAAATTGTAGAAGAATGTCGAAGGGCTTAACACAACTCACTGTCCCGAATTTCGGCGAAAGCGAACAATAAATACGCCTTTTATGGCCCAAAAACCTTAAATCGAGAGATCGGCCTATATGGCAGCTATATCCAAATCTTAATCGATGTAGACCAAATTGAATGTCAAAGGGCCTAACACAATTTACTGTCCCAAATTTCACCAAAGTCGGATAATAAATGTGGCTTTTATGGGCCTAAGACCCCAAATCGGCGAATCATTCTATATGGCAGCTATAACCAAATCTGGACCGATCTAGGCCAAATTGAATCAGGATGTCGAAGGGCCTAACACAACTCACTGTCCCAAATTTCAGCAAAATTGGATAATATATGTGCATTTTATGTTCCTAAAGCCCTAAATCGGCGGATGGGTCCAAATGGCAGCTATATCCAGATCTGAACCGATCTGGGTCATATTGAAGAAGAAATTCGAAGGGTTTAACACAACTCATTGTCTCAAATTTCAGCTAAATTGGATAATAAGTGTGGCTTTTATGGGCCTAAGACCCTAAATCGGCGGATCGGTCTATGTGGCAACTATATTCAAATCTGAGCCGATCTGGGCCAAACTGAAGAAGGATGTCGAAGGGCCTAACACAACTCACTGTCCCAAATTTCAGCAAAATCAGATAATAAATGTGGTTTTTATAGGCCTAAGACCCCAAATCGGCGGATCGATCTATATGCGGGCTATATCAAGATATAGTCCGATATAACCCATCTTCGAACTTAACCTGCTTATGGACAAAAAAAGAATCTGTGCGAAGTTTCAGCTCAATATCTCTATTTTTAAAGACTGTAGAGTGATTTCAACAGACAGACGGACGGACGGAGGGGCAAGTCTAGATCATCTTAGATTTTTACGCTGATTAAGAATATATATTTTTATAGGGTCGGAAATGGATATTTCAATATGTTGCAAGCGGAATGACAAAATGAATATACCCCCATCCTTCGGTGGTGGGTATAAGAAATGATTTGCTCTGCTATTAGAGCGATATCAAGATATGGTCCGGTTTGGACCACAATTAGCCAATTCGAATAAGAATTGCGCCCTTTGGGACTCAACAAGTAAAATCGATTTATATGGGAGCTGTATCAGGCTAAAGACCGATTCAGACCATAATAAACACGTATGTTGATGGTCATGAGAGGATCCGTCGTACACAATTTTAGGCAAATCGGGTAATAATTGCGATCTCTAGAGGCTCAAGAAGTCAAAATCCCAGATCGGTTTACATGGCAGCTATATCGGGTTATAAACCGATTTGAACCTCATTTGGCACAGTTTTTAAAACTAATAATAAAATACACCATTTCAACCAAATCGGGTAGGAATTGCGCCCTCTAGAAGCTCAAGAAGTCAAGTCCCCAGATCGGTTTATATGACAGATATAGCAGGTTATGAACCGATTTGAACCATACTTGGCACTTGATACTTGATAGATATCATAACAAAACACGTCGTGCAAAATTTCATTCCAATCGGATAATAAGTGCGCCCTCTAGAGGCCCAAAAAGTCAAGACCCCAGATCGGTTTATATGACAGCTATATCAGATTATAGACCGATTTGAACCATTTTTAAAACAGTTGTTAAAAGTCATAACAAAACACATCATGCAAAATTTCAGCCAAATCGGATAAGAATTTCTCCCTGTAGAGGCTCAAGAAGTCGAGACCCCAAATCGGTTTATATGGCAGCTATATCAGGTTATGAACCGATTTCAACCATACTGAACACAGTTGTTGAAAGTCATAATAAAACACCACGTCCAAAATTTTAGTCAAATTGAACGAGAATTTCACGCTCTAGAGGCTCAAGAAGTCAAGACCCAAGATCGGTTTGTATGGCAGCTATATGAAAACATGAACCGATTTGGCCCATTTACAATCTCAACTGACCTACATATACATAACATAAGAAATATTTATGCAAAATTTCAAGCGGCTAGCTTTACTCCTTCGAAAGTGAGCGTGCTTCCGACAGACAAACGGACGGACGGTCGGACATGGCTAAATCGACTCAAAATGTCATGACGAACAAGAATATATATACTTTATGGGGTTTTAGTCGAATATTTCGAGGTGTTACAAACAGAATGACGAAATTAGTATACGCCCATCCTATGGTGGAGAGTATAAAAATCCCTAGTATGACGGAAAATATTTTTTAGCAAAGGGCATGTTTCCTTAAAAAGTTGGAAAATGTATTATCTTTAATTTAAGTTTGCTAATCTTTGGCTCGAATCTTTAAAATTAGGACAAACATTTTGTCGGTGTAGCAAGTAAAAGGATATTAAGTTCTGCCGGTCAAAGTATCTCTAGGTTGTATCGTCTATAGAAAAAGTAGTTATTTGTTGTATCTCTAAAAAGTAAAAACGTGCTAAATTCAGCCGGACCGAATCTTTGTAACCCACCACCATGGATTCTGCTAAAAATATATACAAACTAAATTTATTTGAAGAGCATAATTTTATTCTACATACCAAACTTCTGTTAAACATGCAAAAATTAAAGCTTCTAGGAACCGAACAAGGATAATCAAGAGACCGATTTATATGGGAACTATATCAAGTTAAAGACTGATTGGACCATACGTGGCACAGTTGTTGGAAGTCGTCACAGAACAAAAATGCAACGGCGTCCCGCAGTGCGACACCTCTTTGGAGAGAAGTTTTACAAGCCATAGTACCTCAGAAATGTTGCCAGCACTAGGAGGGGGAAACCACCGCTGAATCTCTTTTCTGATGGTCTCGCCAGGATTCGAACTCAGGCGTTCAGCGTCCTAGGCGGACTTGCTCACCTCTGCGCTGCTGTGGCCTCCGTCACAGAACACCGCATGCAAAATTTCAGCCAAATCGGACAAAAATTGCGGCTAGTAGGTACTCAAGAATTAAAACCGGGAGATCGGTTTATATGGGAGCTATATCTAACTATGAACTTATATGGCCCATTTGTAATCCCCAATGACCTACATCAATATTAGGTATCTGTACAAAATTTCAAGCGGCTAGCTTCACGCGATCGACCGCTATCGTGTTTTCAACAGACGGAGGGACGGACAGGGCTAGATCGAATCAGAATGTCGAGACGATCCATAATATATATACTTTATGGGGTCGCAGATCAATATTTCGAGGTGTTACAAATGGAATGACTGGACATCAATGATTTTTATGCTTCAATTTTGATGAGTGAAATTGTGGGAAAATTGCACTTTAAAGGGCGCACCTCCGATTTGAATGACATTTGGTATGTAGATGTGTGTTTACCCCTGGGGTTTATGGCCCCGAGGGGGGGAGTGCTGCAACCTCAGTGGGAAGTGTTGCAAACTAGGCAATATGGATATCAAACGAATGGTAATGATGGAGGATGCATATTGCGTCTAGGGATGCCAACTTAATGCTTTCCGCACTTAATATGGAGCAATTTAGGCCACCACAACCCTTAGTGCCAAACGAAAATAATGCACTAGGTTAGGTTTAAGTGGCAGTATCCCGTCAGACTCACTTAGACGTTTTCGTCCATTGTGATACCACAGGAAGAAGGGAGATGGCTTCTAGTTCCTACCGTTGAACCGCCTAGATCGCTTTAAAAAAGCCCAATAACTTGCGAATGTTCACATCCGCTAAACCAGATAGGTTCTCGAAGAAATGAGAACCCAAAGTGGAACTCCTTCTGACTGCCAGTGCGGGATACGCTCATAAAAGGTGTTCTAACCTATTATATTGCTTTCGAAAAGTTCGAATCCTGATTTCTTATTCCATTTTGAATTTATGCCATTTGTTGATAAAAAGGTATGTTAATGCGCAGGCGTAAACGCTTGATACGGATACTAACAAATACACACATTGTTACAGGTACATGAAAAGTGGTGGCGCTTGATATGCTCAATTCGCTCCATTGTCAAGTGGTGTTAAGCGCCGTTTTGTGTCAAGTGCCTGTTATTCTACACTTGGTACGAGGGCGAGGGGCCTGTACCTAAACGGTTTCCATAATTTGTTGAATGAGTGACTGTTTTGTTGTGATTGCTGCCTGTCAATTGGCCCCTTTCGTCAAGCACATCATCAATTCGGTCATCATCCATTTATTTGCTGTTGTTGTTGTTGTTGGCCAACTCTATTGTGTTCCGGTGTTGCCTCCTCCAATATTGTCTTGTGCGTTGTCTTTGGGCAAGTCAATCGGCCATTCATTCAGCCATCTCTAGCCATTCATTGGGCTTCTTAAACAAATGTCGAAATTTCTTTGCAAAGTGAACAGCAGTGGCTACCACAAAATATTTGTTTTCGTTTTGTCGATGCTCCTGCTGCCCCTTGTTGCTGTTTTTGTCTTGTAATGTGAAACACGAAAAAATGATGTATTACCATTACCATGGGCCAGAGTGGGGTCACCGTGAAAGGTGAGCCAAGAGAGCAGTACGACTATGAATGACTGAAGGCAACGAATAACGAATGGCTGAGTAAAGGCCTAAAACGATAATAACAAGTGTCACTACGAACCAAAGTCATTCGTCATTCCCCATCTAATGTCTGTTCTCGGTGTTGTTGACTCATACAGACATACATGGAAACAGACAGCCATTGAGGCAGCTGGTAAATAGCCTAACTGCCTGGCGTTTGCCTAACTCTTTAAAGATCTTAGAGATCTGTCAGTCTAAATGCTGTTTTGACTGACAGTTTTCCTATTGTTTTTCTTGGCTATCGTTAATTTTCCCCTTTGCACAACATCATCATTATCCGAAGAATGGGACAGTGAGCAATACAATTGACTAAAATGGCATGTGACCTTAGTGGAGGTTCTGAAGGTTCATTATCTTCTACAACATGATTTAGACAATCTAAAAATGGATATCTTTGAATGTATCATTGTGAGATTAGATATTTTTAAATGTCTCAATACCAATGATCCAAACTCATTAAAGTGTGCCCCACATTTATTGAAATTGGTCTTATGTTTTATGTCATTCGTTAAAGATGAAAAATTGCATTTGGTATATCCGCGTCAATGCAGGATAATTTTATTTATCTTGAACGAATAGAATATTTTAAATTTTGCTGAAAGGTGGCGTAAAGTTGACAAACAGATGTTACACCCAGGCTGGATCAAAGGATGGCTTGTTCGTACATCACATCTGCACTGAGGACGACACCATCTGATGCACTGAATTTATTGCCACACCCAATGTTTTTGGACATTGTGGCTAGACAGATTGATGTGACCACTGCTGTGAGGCCAAGGGAGTTTTCTCTTTTGTCATGCGAAGGATATGGACACTGTGTTATCCTTGATACAATGCCCGATGTTCCAGGCAGTGGGGATTATACATTGGCTGAACCGCTACTTGATAAAAAGTACTGTACCACCATTCCTAATAAATCCGATTGAAACTACAATATATCTGGTAATAGAAGATACGTAGACTTCTTTACGGATGTTTCCAGACTAGACTGTCTGTTGGGTTTGGAGGTGTACTCTGAGGAACTAAGATTGGACATATCAAGAAAGTATTCCGACTACTGTAAACATATCAAGCGGTGATTCTTGCAATTAAAGAAGTGGTGGCCATTCCGCTAAAACTTACTGTCCAGACCTAGAACAATTATTGGTTTTTTTTTCTTAGGTTTTAAACTATTCTAAAAAGCCCATTTTTAAAAACACAGGTTTATATTTCTGAAATTATTAAAAGACTGGTTCAACTAGTTATTACATATAAAAGTAAACCCTTTTGGTTTTATAAATAAACCTAAAAAAAAACAGATTTTAAGCGACGAAGTTAAATTTTAATGATTTTTTTTTTAATGTCATTAAAATTTCTCTTAATTGAAACGACGAAATTTGGATTAAAACTTTCTCTAAAAACAAAATTTCGATAAAATTTTTAATGATAAATTTTAATCAAAATTTCATTTATGACAAAATTAAAAAAAAAAAATTTAAGATAACATTTTGAAAAAAAAATTTTCCCCAAATGTGATCAGATCATCCCTTGATAAAATTTTCCCTAATGTTTTATACTTATACTTTCAGCACACTGTATCTGTATCTACTAAATTCCCATTTATATTCCACAGAGGAACAGCGGATACTTCTCTCATATTAATGAGTGCAGTCCGATTAAAGTTTAAGTGATAAAGGGCCTTCTTTTTATAGCTGAGTCCGAAAGACGTGCAACAGTGCGACACCTCTTTAGAAAAGTTTTAACATAGCGTAGTATCTCGGAAATGTTGTCAGCATTAGGAGGGGTGATACACCACTGAAAATTTTTTCTGATGGTCTCGCCAGGATTCTAACCCAGACGTTCAGCGTCATAGGCGAACATGCTAACCTCTGCGGTACGGTGACCTGTTAGGACTTTCAACAATTGTACCAAGTAAAGTTGAAGTCGGTCTGTAACCTCGTATAGCTCCAATATAAACCGATTTGACTTCTTAAGCCCCTACAACCCGAAATTTTTATCCAATTTAGCTAAAATGTCCACACAGTGTTCCATTATGCCTTCCAACTACTGTGGCAAGTACGGTCTCTCGATTGTCCTTGTTCGATTCGTACACGAATGAAACTTCTTTTCGAAAAAACGTAGGACTAAGTTTACGATAAAAGTACGAGTATATGTTTTTTTGCAATAAATTCTTGCAATATTTTTTGGCAAATGTAAAGTTTTTTTTTTACCCTGAAAATGCCTTTCATTCTTGACATATAGAACAAGTTATTCGGGATTTCAACCAGTTTTACTTAATTTATGAATTAATTTAATTTCATTCTTATGTATTTGACGTCCCATTGTCCCTGTACATTATACGCTATTTTGGTGCATATGTTTTGAAAGAGCTTCAAAAAACATACTAATTAAAACAACTAAAAAGGCTATAAGTTCGGCCGGGCCGAACTTTGGATATATATGTAACCCCCATTTCGTCACAATCCGGTGAAAATTGTATAAGTTAAGCACCAGGATTCGGCACGTACATTGAGTGGTCTAACAAAAGATCAAAATATTGATCTTTTCGGCAGATATATCCAATTATAAACCGATCTGAACCATATTAAGTTCTGATATCGTGAGGCTCAGAAAAGCTCATTGTTTCAAATTTCAGCGAAATCGGGTAATAAATAAAGCTTTTATGGGCTTTAGACCCCTTATCGGCAGATTGGTCTATATGGCAGTTATATCTAAATAGATCGGATGTTGGGAGTTCTTAACCTATTCACTGTTTAAAGTTTCAGCGAAATCGGGTAATAAATAAAGCTTTTATTGGCTTCAGACCCCTTATCGTCAGATCGGTCTATGTGGCAGCTATGTCTAAATATAGTCCGATCTGAACCATATTTAGGTCGGGTATCGGAGGCTTAAAATAACTCACTGTTTCCAATGTTAGCCAAATCGGTTAAAAAATAAAACTTTTATGGGCTTATGACCCTTTATCGGCAGATCGGTCTATATGACAGCTGTATATGCATATAGTCCGATCTATACCATATTTATAGGATGGATCGGATGTTGGGAGGCTTAATATAACCCACTGCTTTAAATTTCATTGAAATCGGGCAATAAATAAAGCTTTTTTGGCCTTCAGACCCTTTATCGGGATATCGGTCTATATGGCAGCTATATCTAAATATAGTCCGATCTGAACCATATTTCGGTCAAATGTCGGTAGGCTTAAAATAACCCACCGCTTTAAATTTCAGCGTAATCGGGTAATAAATAAAGCTTTTATTGGCTTCAGACCCCTTATCGGCAGATCGGTCTATGTGGCAACTATATCTAAATATAGTCCGATCTGAATCATATCTAGGTCGGGTATCGGAGGCTTAAAATAACTCACTGTTTCCAATGTTAGCCAAATCGGTTAAAAAATAAAGCTTTAATGGGCTTATGACCCTTTATGGGCAGATCTGTCTATATGACAGCTGTATCTGCATATCGGTCAAATGTCGGTAGGCTTAAAATAACCCACCGCTTTAAATTTCAGCGTAATCGGGTAATAAATAAAGCTTTTATGAGCTTCAGACCCTTAGCCGGCATATCGGTCTATATGGCAGCTATATCTGAATATAGTCCGATCTCAAACATATTTACATCAGATGTCGGAAGGCTTAAAATAACCCACTGTTGCAAATGTCAGTGAATAAATAAAGCTTTTATGGTCTGCAGACCCTTTATCGCGAGATCAGTCTATATGGTAGCTAAATCTAAATATAGTCCAATCTGGACCCTATTTGGGTCAGTTGTCGGGAAGACTTAAACTACTCACTGTTTCAAATTTTAGCAAAATCGGAAGAAAGATAAAGTTTTTATGGGCATTAGACCCTTTATCGGAAAATTGGTTTATATAGCAGCTATATCCAAATATGGTCCGATTTGGCCCGTTTAAGAACTTAACCAGCGTGCATCAAAAAAACGTATCTGTGCCAATTTTCAGCTCAATATCTCAATTTTTGAAGGCTCTACAATGAATACAACAGACGGATGGACAGACGGATAAGCGGACAGACGATCCGAAATATATACACTTTATAGGATGGGAAATTGATATTTCGATGTGTTGCAAACCGAATGACTAAATGAATATACCCCTATCCTACGATGGTCGGTATAATAACTACTACTTAACCCATTTGTTTAACTAGTTTAAAGTATTCATGTATCTAAAAATATACACAAGTCGTCATTGTCCCAAGTAGATTTGGTTTTTCAACCTAGCAGCTAATTATTTATATCAAGGGGCGAAAAGAAATCCACATATGTTCATTGTATGCTACAAATTCCTATCCAGCCTTTGTATGTCCGCCTCCTCTACCTGTTGGGGATTTACAGCGCTTGGCGGATTGCTTTTCAATCCATGTTAATTACAATACCCCTTCCACAGGTTTATTTAACAAAAACACTCTTGGCCTAAACAAAAGAAAATACGTTAAGAACTTGTCCCAATTGTGTAATTAATTACAGCCTTCGTTTAATCGATGTGTTTCTTTGTTCGATTTAAATCTACGACTGTTACCCTCACAGTCGAATTCGAATTCTTGGAACATAGTGGTGACGAAAAGAAAGAGAGAGAGAGAGAGAGAGAGATGCGTAGTTATTTAATTGGGAGGAGATTTTATTAAAATACCAACAGAAAACACAACTGAATAAATCGTTCTGACGGTCAACGAACTAAGATTACGGTCGAGGCATCATCAAACAAAGAAGTGAAATATCTCTATTATAGTCATGGGTTGACATCTACAATTGGTTAGAGAAGAAGAACTGAATGAAAGAAAGCAGCCTCATTAGGGGGGCAAATAAAGTTTTCGATGAGATTTCATCCAAAAATAAACGCTCCGCAAGTTTGTCAATTTAGTTTAGTATATTTGCAGAAATTTAATCAAATTGATTTTAAAAACAGACACTTTCAGCAATATAATACCCATAGAAACAAAAATATGTAACGCATAATATGTTTTTATTCAAAATAACAGCCCTAACCCAAACACTTGACTCTTGATTCCATTGTCCGATTTTGATAAAATTCATGTATTCATTATTTTGAGCATTTATATTGCATAACTTTTTCTACCTAAACAATTTAATAAATTTTGCAGAATTTCAACAAGCCATCAAAATTGAAAAGTGCTATAAAAAAATGGTTGTGTCTTATGCAAATCTACTTAAGTAGCCCCACAACCCTGACAGACATCCGTAATAGAAAATCACCACAACGTTTCCTTTCGTGTTGAAAGGAATTTGCTTTCGACTGAAATTTCATTCGAGCATTGACTGTAAAGAAGATTTTTTGTTTAAAAATTGTGGAAAAAATTGTTTTTTAAAAATTTTGAATTATTTTTTAAAAAATTTCTTTTACTACCAAAGCCACTATGTTTTTACAACAAAAAAAAAATAGATTCTTAATATTTTATGACCATTTACCGAAGAAAAGTGTATTTTAAAGACTTTGAAATATAATTCTACCTGTTCTCAAAAGTAGTTGGCTTATCAACATAATTTTTTTTTAATATAGAACCCATAAAATGCAACAAGACCCTAAAACAGTTTCCAGAATTCTCACTCCTAAGAATTTTGAGAATACTTTTTGCTAGATTTTTATACCCTACACCACTACTGTGATACAGAGTATTATAACTTAGTGAATTAGTTTGTAACACCCAAAAGGATGAGAGATAGACCCATTGATAAGTATACCGATCGACACAGAATAACTTTCTGACTAAAGTTAGCTATGTCCGTCTGTCTGTCTGTCTGTCCGTCCGTCTGTCCATGTTAATTTGTGTACAAAGTACAGGTCACAGTTTTCATCCCATCGTCTTAAAATTTGGTACAAACATGTTTTTCGGCCTAGAGACGAAGCCTATTGAAATTGGAAAAAATCGGCTCAGATCTGGATATAGCTCCCATATATATGCAATAAGATGGATATAGCTCCCAAAAATAATGCAATAAGATGGTCATTTGTTACTCGATTCTCTCGAAATTTGGCAGGAAGGATTACATCGACATTACTGGTGAATTTCATGGAAATCGGTTCAGATTTAGATATAGCTCTTATATATATATGTATATATACATCGCCCGATTTTAGCTTCTAGATTCACAGCAAGCGCATTTATTGACCCATCTTGCCAAAATTTAGCAAAACGCATTTCTCGATGACTGCTACAGTATCTGAGGAGTTTGCTCGAAATCGGTTCAGATTTAGGTATAGCTCTCATATATATGTTCGTCCTATTTTGGGATATATTGCAAAAAAGTGGTCATTTGTTAACGGATTCTGTCGAAATTTTGCAGGATGGATATTCTTATGACTCTCAATATAACTGGTGAATTTTTTAGAAATCGGCCCGGATTTAGATATAGCTGTCATATATATAAATGGCCAGACTTTCACTCCAAGAGCCACTGCAAGCGCATTGTTTGACCAATCTTGCCAAATCTTTGCACAACGCTTTCCTCGACGACTACAACATTATCTGAGAAGTTTTTCTCGAAATCGGTTCAGAAGTAGATATACCTCCCATATATATGTTCGTCAGATTTTAGGTAATTTGCCATAATGTTGTCATTTGTCAACCGTAGTTTTTACAGTTTGAACATATTTGCTCGCCGAGGTCCATCAAAATTGGTTCAGAATTGGATATAGGTCCCACATTGTATTTATAGGGTATGTGTAGGGTATTATACAGTCGGCACCGCCCGACTTTTGCCCTTCCTTAATGGTTTTCGATATAAAGAATTACTGATTTTCGACAAGCCAATTGTCCTCCAAAACATGACGATCGAAAACTTTATTTAACAAGACACATTTGTCTTCTTTACGCCAATCCAAATTTCATAGGTTAGGTTAGGTTTAAGTGGCAGGCTGCCATCAGACTCACTTAGACATTTTCGTCCATTGTGATACCACAGGAACAGAAGAAGGTTCTGACTGCTAGTGTGGGACACACATACAGAAGGTGTTCTATAGTCTCTTCCTCTTCGATGTCCTCACATCTTCTGCAAAAGTCGTTGATGGCAACCTTCAGTCTGCCTGCATGTTTTCCGATTAGACAGTGACCTGTCATGCACAGATTCCTTTTCTGTCCATATACAGGTTAAGTTCGAAGATGGGCTATATCGGACTATATCTTGATATAGCCCCCATATAGACCAATCCGCCGATTTAGGATTTTAGGCCCACAAAAGCCACATTTATTATCCGAGTTTGCTGAAATTTGGGACAGTGAGTTGTGTTAGGCTCTTCTTCAATTTAGCTCAGATCGGTCCAAATTTTAATATATCTGCCATATAGACCGATATCTCGATTTAAAGTCTTGGCCCCATAAAAGGCGCATTTATAATCAGATTTCACTGAAATTTGACACCGTGACTTATGTTAGGCTTTTCGACATCCATGTCGTATATGGTTCAGATCGGTTTATTTTTAGATATAGCTACTAAAAAGACCAATATTTTGTTATGCACAATTGAACAATTGAATTGGACTTATTAGTATTTGGTCCAAATCAGAACATATTTCGATATAACTGCTATGGGACATAAGGTATGCAATTTTCACCGGATTTTGATGAAAGGTGGTTTACATATCTACCCGTGGTGATGGGTATCCAAACTTTGGCCGGGCCGAATTTAATGCATTTTTACTTGTTGTATTTGATTCTGGGACACACAGACTTAATCGAGTCATTCATGGCGTTCGTGATCCACTCGGCCATAATCGACCATTATGTATGTCCTTCATACTTTTCACTTCTTTTTTATACCCTCTACCATATTAATTATTGATCTTAGACCGATCTCCAGATAGTAATATTTGAGACCCTCTAGAGGGCATTATTTTTATCCGATTTGGCTGAAATTTTGCATTCATTCCCCCTTAGTCCTCTATGACATAGCATCCAAACGATGCGGATCGTGCTATCCTCAGAGAAGGCGTTAATCTGCTTCTTACACTGCAAGACTGTTCGTGACCTTACCGTCCTGGTTGGTTTTGGCCTGATGGCTAGTTCGCCGTCCGTAAAGATGTTCACACTCGACGTCCTCGCGTGAAAACCACACCACCTCACGCATACCATGATCGCCCCGATCTCTGCCAGTAAGATCGTATTATGATGCTTTGACTGAAATTTTCAAAAAAAGTTGTTGTAAGTCCAATGACTCGTAAACCATTAGAGATATATTAGACATTTCAGCAATTGTTGTTGACATTTAATCAAGCCGATCAGCCCATAAATGACTGTTTGGCAAGCAATTTAAAATTGTATATGCTCGAAGTGACCAATTTTCATTTTTGACTATGTATAGCTTCTTGTATATATGTATGTGTATCTATCCGTTAGAATTTCGAGAATAATTTCCAAGATTTTTCGTTTTGGCAATATGGAGCGTCGTCTTTAGGCCAGAAAAAATGGGCATAGCTAAACGGAATCAGGAAGAATTTGTAAGTTGCACCACACACTGCATAACAGCCGGAGTACTTGATACGAATTTGATACTTAATTTGACAGCCATTCTCAGGGTGCAACCCCTTCTCCAAGAACCCAAGAACAATATAAGACTCAAATAAAAGATATTTGGGTGTAGAAAACGAAACTCAAAACTAAAATTGGGTCCAAATTTGGGCTCCAAAAATTCTCCCAAATTGACACGGATCAGTTCAATATGGGACTCAAGTTAAAGTCAGATGGAATACATAACTTTTATCAACATCAGAGCCCAAGTTTCATGGGACCACCACAACAAACATCAAGCGGAAGTGTAGACCGGCCAAGGTATTATGGGACGTAGTTAGAAGCCATTCGTGCACAGATAATCACACATCAAGGATCCGCATCTGCATGTCTTGATATTCTGGACACCGGCTTCACAGTATTTAAAGAAGTATTAAAAAAACCCCTTGGGGGTATAGCGAGGGCCACTCGTCCCAGCTAATCCAATACTAAACTAACATGAAATCTTTGTGACAAAGAATAAAATGTTTATAAATTTTCAATATGCGCTATGCCCTTTCCATGCTTGTGTATCCATTAAACCAATATGTTTCATTTGTCCGCATCATACCATAGTTTCATGCGGGGTCATAAAATTGCTTTGATGGTTTAAGGTGAGCAACACAAAAAAATGCTATAATTGTGTCCTCCATATAACCTTAAATTAACTTAAAACTAATAAAGTTGATAGTAACTCAAAAGATAGTTACAACGTACATATATTCCCTTCCTTCCCTCGTCCAAGTTAAGAACCAAGTGGAAAGATTGTTTTCATGTTTGTAGTATGTTTCGTTTCCAAGGTCATAAAATATTTTGATTTTTATAGTTTTCCCATTTTTCCTGTTTTGTGTCATAAAAACCTAAATAAGGACATTACATTTAATCTTGGCTAGGCTGGCCCTTGTGGTATTATGACGTGTATTAGAAGTACTTAAGCAGACTAATTGATTCACACTTAAAGGAGAAACAGTATTTTCTAGTATTTAAAAAAAAGACGACTAGTAAAATAAAAATATTTTGGCTTAGAACCGTTGCTGGTTGTTTTACGAGCGATCTTTACCAAGTGATATGAATTTAACGGCTATTCTGAGATTTGTTTTTGTCTTTGCCATATTAGCTTGTATTAGGCCACAAGATAGTATCACCTTTTTAGAGTATTTTAATGCTTGCCATGACATACACGACTAATTTATGGGATACTTAATCACAGCACTTCGCTTTGGTGCAATTTAATATAGAAAGTATCATTGAGTTTCTACACCCCGAGAAAAGTTGATACCAAACGTGCTCATTTCAGTACCATACGGTATTGATAGTGAAGCAACACCGTATGGTACAAAAACAATCCCAGATGGTATGTATGAAACATAAAATGATTGGTAGCGTTTGGTACTAGCCTTCATGCCAAACTGATATTAGTTTTAATACCAATCTGGTATTGGTTTTAGTACCAAATCGTTATTGATTATTCCACCCCCCAATGAACCAAAAAATAAAACCATTGAAAATTATCTTAATCTAATTTTATTTCGATTGCAAATGCAAATTTTGCCCGCGGAACTCAATGATAAGGGGCCTTCTTTTTATAGCCGAGTCCGAACGGCGTGCCGCAGTGCGACACCTCTTTGGAGAGAAGTTTTACATGGCATAGTACAAATGTTGCCAGCATTAGGAGGGGAAAATCACCGTTGAAAATTTTTTCCTGATGGTCTCGACAGGATTCGAACCCAGTCGTTCAGCGACATAGGCGGACATCTGCGCTACGGTGGCCTCCTATTTTTTATTTCGATTATTTATGTTTATAATTACAAAAAGTAATGTCTCACCTTGACCAACCTCAATTATTTGTATTGATTGATTCCATATCCATCGATTCCCAGAAGTGGTTTTCATATGAATACACCAATACAGCATCGCTTTGCACACAAAATACCATCATGTTCTTGATGTAGAGTGTTTTTAGAACTTCTATTATTGGAATGTTCCCCGCTTTCAAGTATTTGAGTAGGTTTTTACGCATTTAAATTGTTTTAAAACATTTATATATCTGTTCAACAAATATTTTATAATGCCGTCAATATTTAAAGTACAACAAAACTTCTGGCGCGATGGTAAGAATACAACTGTGACGGCGTCAATTCCTAATAGTCTCCTTTGTCTGGTATTGAATTGATACCAAATGGTATTAAAAATCTTCACCAATGACGCGAAGAAAATAATACCAGGCGGTATTGGCAAAATTCCGTAATTTTTCTATCAGTGAAGGATAAATTTGGAAGCAAGCCTAGCAGGATGTTTAAATGTGGGTTCACCGATATAATGTTAGATAAACATTTCATAGAATTAATTGGTGGTAAATACAGATGCAAATTGCAATATTTGCCCATGAACATTCCACTAAGGAACGGGGGCAAACGGAATGACAAAACATTTGGCCATTCCGTTTGTAACACATCGAAATATCTATTTCCGACCTCACAAAATATATATTCTTGGTCGTCGTAAAACTTTAAGACCGTCTGTCTGTTGAAATCACGCTAGTCTTTAAAACTGAAAATATTGAAGTGAAACTTTGCACAGATTATTTTTTTGCCCAAGGTCAGCTTAAGTTTGAAGATGGGCTATATCGAATTATCTCTTGATATTGCCCTCATATAGAGGTCTTAGGCCCATTGGAGCCAATTTCACTGAAATTTGATACAATGAGTTGTGTTAATCTCTACGACACCCATGCTCAATACGCTCTAGATAGGTGTATATTTGAATAAAGCTGCAATTTATATGCCGACCTTGCGAATTAAGGTCTTGGCCTAAAAAGATGCATTTGTTATTGGAATTCGCTAAAATTTAGCTCAATGCGTTGTGTCAGATCCCTCGACGTGCTTATTGAGTATGTGCAAGATCGGGCTACATTTGGGTATAGCTGTCATCAGGAAATTAGCCAGGGGGCGGGAACGGGCCCGAGCCCCCCATACTGATTTTGCCTAAGGAAAAATTTAAAATAAATTTATTCTAAACAAACGATTTTAGTAATGAAAAAATAACAAAATTTCATGTATTGGATTGCCCAAAAAGTAATTGCGGATTTTTCATATAGTCGGCGTTGACAAATTTTTTCACAGCTTGTGACTCTGTAATTGCATTCTTTCTTCTGTCAGTTATCAGCTGTTACTTTTAGCTTGCTTTAGAAAAAAAGTGTAAAAAAGTATATTTGATTAAAGTTCATTCTAAGTTTTATTAAAAATGCATTTACTTTCTTTTAAAAAATCCGCAATTACTTTTTGGGCAACCCAATATTATATTCTATGAGTTATTTTTCTGAAGTTATTTTTCTGAAGGACAAAATTGTAATGGAATTCGTAGTAGAATAAAAATTTTAATGAAAATTTTGAGGAAATTTTTCTAAAGATTTCAGCGTAACATTCTCTGATGTCAAAACTTTAGCACGAAATTATCTTATATATAAAAATCAATTTGTGTTTGTTTGTAGGTTTGGTTGTGTGTTTCTTATAAACTCAGAAACGACTGAACCGATTTTCTTGAAATTTTCACAGATGGTGCATAATGATCCCGTGGTGAAAATAGGGAACTACATTTTTTGATATCTGAGGGGGGAGCGGACCCTTCCCCTTACCCTAATTTGCAGAAATGGCAGATCTCGAAGATGGGCGGTACGATTTAAGCGAAATTTTGTACGCTCTCATATAATACCCTAAAAATAAAAATTTGGTATCCAAATTTCGAATGGGAAACCTAGGGGGGCCGCTCCATCCTAAAACCTTCAAAACATATATTTAGACCAATCACGACAATATGGGACTCAATTGGAAGGTATTTTGGATAATAAAACGTATCTTATATCCAATTGTGTTAGAGGGACCAACCCATCCCCCAAAACACCCCTAAATCGGACATATTTACCGACCATGGCAATATGGCACTCAAATGAAAGGTATTTGCGAGTAGAATACGAATCTAATATCCAAATATGGGACCACGTTTCTGGGGGTCCTCCCCTTCCCCAAAACACCCCCCAAACAGGACTTATTTACTGACCATGGGAATATGGGGCTTAAATAAAAGCTATTTTAGTGTAGAATATGAATCTGATGTCCAAATACGGGTCCAAGTGTTTAGGGGGCCGCCTCTAACCAAAAACATCCCACAAAGGGGACAAATTTATGACCATAGCAATATGGGACACAAATGAAAGGTCTTTGGGAATAAAGCACGAATCTGATATCAATGTTCGGGAAAAGTGTTTATGGGGCCACCCCACCCCCACAACACCACCCAAATAGGAAGTATTTTCTGACTATTGCAATATGAGGCTCAAATAAGAGGGTTTTTAGAGTAAAACACGAATCTGATATTTATATTCAAGGCCTACTCTACTGAGTGGCCGCCCTTGCCCCAAAACACCCCCATGCCGGTCATGTTTGCTGACTATGGAAATATGGGGCTCAAATTGAAGGTATATATGAGTAGACCACGTATCTGATATCAACATTTGGGGCCAACTGTCTAGCGGACGTCCCACCACCATAACAACCCCCATGTAGGACGTAAATATTTGCTCACCATGACAATTTGGGTCTTAAAGAGAGTGGAACTAAATATTCATAGTTTTTAAGGCCAATACCCCAAACCGGGCATATTTACTGACTCTTGCTATAAGGAGTTTAAATGAGATAAGAAAACGAATTTGATATCCAATTTGAGGCCAATAGCAATATGGGGTTCAAACAAATGGTATATAGAAATACGAGGATAGAGCACGTTGCTGATATATTTTCCGGGTTTAGTGTTTGGGGGACCACCCAATCCCCAAAACATCCCTAGATCGGGCATATTTAACGACCATGTCAATGTGGAGCTTAAATGAAAGGTATTGGGGGTAGCGCAAGAATTGATACCCATTTTCGGGACCAATTTTCTGGGGTCTACCCCCTTCACAAAATACCCCACAAACAGCAATTTTTTAGTGACCATCGCAATATGGGGCTCAAATAAAGGTATTTGGGAGTAGAATACGAATTTGATATTCAAATTTAGGACCATGTATTTAGGGCATCACCCCTTTCCCAAAACACCTCCAAAAGAAAAAAAATTTTCGACCATGCCAATACGTGGCTCAAATGAAAGGTATTTGAGATTAGAAGACGAATTTGATAACCATGTGTTTGGGGGACGCCATATGGGGTTTAAATAAATGGTATTTGAGAGAAGAGCACGATGCTGAAATTTTTTCGGGGCCAAGTATGTGGGGTACCACCTCTCCCCCGAAAACACCACTAAATCAGACATCATGAGAATATCGGGCTGAAATAAAGTATTTTAAGAATGGAGTACACCCTACATCCTAACTTAAATTTGTAGACCAATAAAGATCATGTGGGATTCAGATAAGGTCACTTATATAGTTAAACTGTTAGTCAAGTTTGCATGATATTTCACTAAAAGATCTTTAATTGTCGAAGATAAATATTCCAAGGAAACTTTTGTTCCATATAAAGTAAAAGAAGGCGAAGCAGAGCGGGCATGTTTTATAAATATTTTAAATTTCAAAAATGTTTGAAAAGAAAATCTTTTTATTTTCTAAGCCTTACAACAACAAAAATCATTTTCTACATATTTTATGACTACTTAGCGTAGAAAGCTGCATTTAATGATACATTCTGTCAAAATAAGTAGGATTATTGCCATAAAGTATTTTTTAATGAAGAAACCATCAAATGCAACAAGACATTAAAAGGGATTCCAGAAATCTCACTGTTAAGAATTTTGAAAAATTTTTTTCGTTTGATTTTTGGGATATAAGAATTTGCCGACTTACGACAACCCAAAATTCCCCCTAAACATGACGAGACAATTGTTGTAACTGATTTCAGTAGTTCACTTTACTTTCCTAACTAGAGCTGGAATTTTCCTAAGGCAGCTCTACTCTTGGGTATTTTTTGTCGTTAATGGGTTAATGCAATTTTTTTTTACACCGAATCGGGATGTAATTTAAAAAAAATTAAAATTTTGTGATTTTTTTAAAAAGAAAAGCTATTAAACGTTTTTTTAACCAAAAAATTGTTTCGAAAGACAAACATTTAATATAATTCCATATGAATTTGCTATTAAATCCCGCTTCCTTATTTAAATTGAAATTCTATCTGTAAAAAAAAAAAAATTTTTTGAAAAAATTTCTTTAAATGAAATGAATTTTTGCTTGTTAGCCTGCAAAAATTTTAGCAACGGAAAAGGAAAGTCAGAGATCACAACACACATCAACAACTATGGGACGCGTTTCGTCATTTGGTTAGAATAACTCATCGGCCATATTAGGTGTGGAGGCTTCAAGGGCCATACATTGGAAGTTCATACTTATACCGAATATAACTCAAAAACGTATCTACGATGCAAGCACAACATTAACACAAATCTGACACCTTTCACACTATGTGTTCTTTTCCGCCGAATGTATTTTGATTGTAGTGATAGGCTTTTTCTCTATACGACTACTTTACTTCCATGGCATGTATGTCACTTGTGTGCATCTTTTGGAACTTGTATTAATGGCGTCGAACGGTAGACAACGGAAACGGCCGTCGCTTCTGCTCAAATCCCGGCCGGGCTCTGCCAAATTTTCTGCACCAAATAGCGACCACGATTTTCAAAAAAAATTGAGCTATCTTTACCATTTTCCCAATAACAGAAGAATTTTGGCAATGTTCGATTTCGAAAAAAATGGCTGTCATATATGCTGATCAAAAAATTTAAAGTCTTGGGCCCACAAAAACAATGTTTATTACCTAATTTCTCTGAAATTAGTTATATTAGTCCATATATATGATGGAGTTCGGACCATGTTTAGATATATCGGACATATAGACCGATATTATGTTTTACCCCTCGAAGTCTATGCCGAATTTGGTTCACATCGAAGCCTATTTCGACATACCTTCTGTGGGTTCCAATGAGGATGGCATCCAAAGTTCTTCCTGGCCTGACACTTGTTATGTTTTTACTTGCACGGATTTATGTTTCATTCCATTCATAAATTTAATTATTGCTCTACATTTAGCAATGTCAACGAACTTTTATTTATCCCAACATTCGGATTATTAGCAAAAATTAGCATTGGAATCACAAATGCTTAAGAGGAAGATACATAACTATGCTTGGGTTTGTTATTGTGTGAATGACTTTAAATGATCTGATCTGATCTGCATAAAAACTAATCCCAAATAATGACATTCAGACTGGGTAAACCATGGTACATGTGAAGAGTGTATAACAAACAACACAATTGAAAGAAACGATCAAGAAATTAGTCAACATCAACAATTTTTACTTCAATAGCGCAGTGATCATTACAAAATCTTTGTTTCACTGGCCAAAATTAGAAAAGATTCCCGTCTTCAAAATGGGTCACTAGTATTTGTATTGGTAAGGCACTGTTGGGGAATATTTGCCTTTTTATAAGATAACTAATACAATAAAATTAGGTTAGACACCATACCACAAGAACAGGAGAAGGAAGATACATTTTAGTCCCTACCGTTTCATTATTTTCTTCAGGTGTAGGCACATCCTCCTGCAGAGACAATGAAGGAAATCTGGTAACTGATACAGATAATTTATTTAGGATATGGAAAGAACATTTTTCCCACCTGCTTGTATCCAACGATGGCGGCGAAGAGGTTTAAATGGTTTAGAATGTTTATGTCTTAGTCAGAATGAGATCCAAAAAGCAATGATCCAACTGAAGACAAGCCAGCAGAAGCCGATGGTTTGCTCACTGAACTATTTAAGACCGGAGGCCACAAGCCTTCTCAAATATCTGACACCAGATGATCCAAGCGCTATTCTAAGTTCGGCTAATGGGCTATGATAGAATATTTGTTCCATTAGCCGAACTTAGAATAGCGCTTGGATCATCTGGTGTCAGATATTTGAGAAGGCTTGTGGCCTCCGGTCTTAAATAGTTCAGTGAGCAAACCATCGGCTTCTGCTGGCTTGTCTTCAGTTGGATCATTGCTTTTTGGATCTCATTCTGACTAGGATATAAACATTCTAAACCATTTAAACCTCTTCGCCGCCATCGTTGGATACAAGCAGCTGGGAAAAATTTTTCTTTCCATATCCTTAATAAATTATCTGTATCAGTTACCAGATTTCCTTCATTGTCTCTGCAGGAGGATGTGCCTACACCAAAGACATCGGGGTTTGTTGTTTGATTCTTGGTTAAAATTTTCGGACTACATTCTGACTTCTGTCCATCGCAATGCCCTCACACTCACATCTTTCCATTTCCTTTTTCTATCTGCAGAATGTACGTTTCTTTTCTCTTTATTTACCTATACCACTCCTTCATCTGACGTGTTGCGGCTGATTGCAGCCGTTGGGTTATGTGTAAGTGCCAGTCTGCAAGCAGACTCACTAAGATTGTGATATCACAGGAGCAGGGGAACGAAGTTGCCTTTCAGTCCGTGCAGTTGAGCTATCTAAAACGCATTATAAAGCCATTCAATTTACGAATATTCACATCCGCTAATTCCGACAAGACCTCAATGAAATGAGAACCCATAGTGGAACTCCTTCTGGCTGCCAGTCCGGGACACACGCACAGCAGATATTCCATAATATCTTCTTCCTCTTCGTCTACACCGCTTCTGCAGAAGTCGTAATTGCAACCTTCAGCCAATCAGAATGTTTACCTATCAGGCAGTGATATGTCATGAAGGACAAAATAAATCAGACGTCTATTTTAGCAAACAATACCAAACCGTTAGACCTCTTCAAGTCCAGATTGGGCCACATAACTGTGAAGAGTTTTCGGTCCACTCTTTGTAACTATGCACTATTCGTTGCCCTTGGTGCCTCCTCCTGAAATTTAGCATACATGTCACCATATGCATACCAACATATTCCAATTTCATTGGAATTGCTCTATAATTCCCTGTGGCCAGTCATCCACGACAGGTGAATTTTGAACTGTTCATCGATCGAGTTGAGAAATATGTAATAGTCGAGGGCAGATTATGAATTCAGAAATATATTTCCCAGGAATTTAATGGCATTCTGAGAAGATACTTACATCAATAGTCGTTATGACATTGTACCTTAGACTGATTCAATTTCAAGAATCTCAGCTTGATACACACTGCAGTGGTCGGGTAACCTTCTCTCGTTACAGTCGTGTATTGACGGAACTCTGCTTTTGCCATTTGGAATTTGAAGATAGACAAATTGATGAACGTTCTACATTAAGAATCAAGGGATTGAGATCTGGTTTCTGAGTATGAAATGGCATGGTGTTAAAGCGAGGACGTCGAGTGCGAACATCTTTACCTACTGTAAACTAGTAATCAGGGGTGCAACATCCAGGACGGTAAGGTCCCGAACGTCTTCTCTGAAGATAACGCGATTCACATTGTTTGGGTCCAGGGCCAACGCCTGGTAAGAGGAAATGTTTTCCATTGTATACAATTTTCGATCAAAAGCTCATCTCCAGAGAGAAATGCACACATCGTTAGATATATGGCCCTCGCCCTAACAGGCAAAAGAAATAAAACAAGTAAAAAGGCGTTAAATTCAGCGAACTTTGGATACCCACCACTTCGAGTATACATATATACCCGAAGTGGTGGGTATCCAAACCACCTTTCGTCATAATCCGATGAAAACTGCATAATTTATGCTCCCAAAAGCAGCTATATCGAAATATGTTCCGATTTGGACCTAATTCGGCATAGATATTGAGTGGTCTAATAAGTACAAGTCATTGTTAAATTTTATAGAACAAAATATTGGTCTATATGGCAGCTACATCCAAATCTGGACCGATCTAGGTCAAATTGAAGAAAGATGTCGTATGGCCTAACACAATTTACTGTTACAAATTTCGGCGAAATCGGAAAATAAATACGTCTTTTATGGACCCAAGACCTTAAATCGAAAGATCGGTCTATATGGCAACTATAGCCAAATCTAAACCGATCTGCGATATCGGACAATAATTATGCCTGCTATAGGCTTAAGACCCTAAAATGTTGGATCGGTCTATACGGCAACTATATTCAGATACGGTACGATCTGGATTATATTCGGTTCAGATATCGGGTGGCCTAGTGCAACTCACCGCTCCAAATTGCAGCGAAATCGGGTTATAAATTTGGTCTTAAGACTCCGAATCGGCTGATCGATGTATATGGGAGTAACATGTCAATATGGCCCAATATTGGGAACCCAAGTACAATCGTACAATAACTGCGCCTGTTAAGGGCTTAAGACCCTAAATCGCCAGATCGGTCTATATAGCAGCTACATACAAATATAGTCCACTTTGGCCCATTCAAGAGCATAACCTTCGTTTAGAAAAAAACCCAGTCTGTGCAAAATTTCAACTCAATATCTTAATTTTTAAAGACTGTAGCGAGATGACATCTTAGATTTTTTCGACCATAAGTAATATATATATATATTCTTTGTAGATCGAAAATGGATATTTTGATGCAAACGGAATGATTTAATGAATATACCCCATATGGTGATGCGTATCATAAATAGGAACGAGCAAACAAAGAATAATCGACAAGAATTGCTATCCTATTGGAGCTAAACCAAGTTATGAACCAATTTGGTGTCATACTTGGTTTGGCTGTTAGAGACATAGGAGGAGTCATTTTGAAAATTTTAACCAGATCGGATAGGAATTGCGCTCTATAGTGACACAAGAAATAAAATTGAGGGATCTGTTTATATGGGAGCTATATGAGTTTATGAACCGATCCGGAACATATTTAATAAGTATGTTAGAGGTCATAGATACAGTGACTGTAATCGGATAAGAATTGCGCCTTCTAGAGGCTCCTGATATATAATCGGGAGTTCCGTTTATATGGGAAATGTATTACGTTATAAACCGATTTAGACTATATATGGCTTAGTTGTTGGAAATTACAACAAACCATCTCATGCTACATTTTAGCCGAATTGGGTAATAATTGCAAGAAGTCAAAACCCGAGATCGGTTTATATGGGTGCTATATCAGGTAATGATCCGAATTGAACCATACTTAGCACAGTTGCTGGAAGTTAAAACAAATCACTTCGAGCCAAATTTCAGCCATATTGGATAAGAACGGCGCCCTCTAGAGGCTCAAAAATTCAAGATCCACGATCGGTTTATATATCAGTTATATGGAACGATATATCCATTTCCAATCCCAACCGATATAGACGTACATAAAGTATTCATGCTATGTTCAAGCCCTTAGCTTTGTTCCTTTGAAAGTTAGCGCGCTTTTGACAGACGGACGGACACGACTCAATCAACTTAGTATGTCAATACGATCAAGAATATCTATACCTAGTTTGGTCTTACTTCAATATTTCAATTTGTTACAAACGGAAAAACGAAATTATTTAGTATACCCCCATCCTATGGTGGAGGGTATTAAAAGAAAGAGCAGAATATTCGCAGTGAAGACCAGATGTCAATAAACTTGATTTATTAGTCCATGTTGAGAAGTCCATAGTCAGAGCTCCCATAGAAACCGGTCAGTCAGTTTCTTTTCGTTAGCCTTTAAAGGGCTCTATTTTTATCCGATTTACTTTAGGTTTGCAGGATGGTTTCTGCAATTACCTCTTATATCTACACCAAGTAATTACCGGATCCGTCCATAATGTGGTTAAGTTCGCATTCCATTCCTTATCACATTTAAACCTTTATTATACCCTCCACCATACGGTGAGGGTATACTAATTTCGTCATTCTGTTTGTAACACCTCGAAATAAGCGTCTGAGACCCCATAAAGTATATATATTCTTGATCGTCGTGACATTTTATGTCGATCTAGCCATGTCCGTCCGTCCGTCTGTCGAAAGCACGCCAACTTTCAAAGGAGTAAAACTAGCCGCTTGAAATTTTGCATAAATACTTTTCATAAGTGTAGGTCGGTTGGTATTGTAAATGGGTCAAATCGGTCCATGTTTTGATATAGCTTCCATATAATCCGATCTTGTGTACTGACTTCTTGAGCCTCTAGAGGGCGCAATTCTCGCCCGATTGGACTGAAATTTGGCACGTGGTGTTTTGTTATGATATCCAACAACTGTGCCAAATATGTTGAAATCGGTCCATAAACCGATATAGCTGCCATATAAACAGATCTTGGGTCTTGACTTCTTGAGCCTCTAGAGCGCGCAATTCTCATCCGATTTGGCTGAAATTTCGCATGAGGTGTTTTGTTATGACTTTCAATAACTGTTCTAAGTATGGAGCAAATAACCGGTACCGGTATGGCGGTACATAACCTAATATAGCTGCCATATAAACCGATCTGGGATCTTGACGTCTTGAGCCTCTAGAGGGCGCAATTCTAATCCGATTTGGCAGAAATTTTGTACAACGGCTTCTCTCATGACCTTTAACGTACGTGTTTAATATGGTCTGAATCAATCAATAGCTTGATACAGCTCCCATATAAACCTATCTCCCGATTTTGCTTCTTGAGCCCCTACAAGGCACAATTCTTATCCGAATGAACTGAAATATTACACAATGACTTCTACAATGTTCTAGATTCATTTATGGTCCGAATCGGACTATAACTTGATATAGCTCCAATAGCAAAACAGTTATTATTTAATATTCTAAAAAGAGTTACCGCGCATAGAACTCGACTAAAGCGATCCATGGCGGAGGGTATATAAAATTCGGCCCGGCCGAACATAGCACGTTCTTACTTGTTTTATTATTGTTATTTTTGAGAGCAATTTTCATTTTCTCTGCAGCCGTTAGAAAAACTTGACCCTTAGTGAAGCCAATGACATCAAATACAATGTTGGTGTATAAAACCAACTGAGAAAGAATATTCGTATATAAACTAAAAGCAAATGTCTATGACCCATGACCTGTAATTAACCTAAGCACACATACACATGCATCTATAATAGCATTTAAGTGAACATATTCTAAGAATATCTTAAGAAAAATTAACATATTTTTATATTGAAACACCTTCCCACAAAGTGTGTGCACTCGATTAAAGCCATCATATCAAAGGAATAGCTCTCGCCTGCCGTCTTTGCCTCAACTCTTTTTCTTCTTTTTGGTGTCATAGTGCTGGGGTTTACATAACAGCTGCGTATCTTCGCTTATGGGAAGCAAGTAAAGAGTCTGAGAGATGAAACAAAGTTACCCGGAAAACTGATACATACACATGTATGATTGCTTGTCCTCCTCTGTAATCAGCATAATTTGTGTCTAATGTCTATGGGACCAAAACCTAAAACAACAACAAAAATAAGCTGAGAGGAAACAAAAGACAAATAAGTTGTATGGGTATGAATTATTTTAGTACATATATCAATGTCTTCGACTACAGAGCAGACAATCAATAGAAATACCTTTTTGGGGCCTTTTTTGAGTCTTCCATAAATGGGCCTTTTCGGGAAGTTCCTTAAGCTTTTCTTTCTACTTCTTGAGCCTCTAGAAGTGGCAATTCTTATCCGATTTGATTAAACTTTGCACATATCATTTTGGTATGACATCCAACAACTGTGCCAGTCCATAACCTGATGTAGCTGCCATATAAACCGATCTTGGGTTTTTACTTCTAGAGCTTTTAGAGGGCGCAATGGATGACTTCCAACAACTTCGTTAAGTATGGTTTAAATTAGTTTATATCCAAATAAAGCTGTCATATAAACTGATCTCCCGTTTAGACTTCTTGAGGTCCTGAGAGAAACCGTTGTACAAAATTTAAGCTAAATCGGATAATAATTGCGCCCTCTAGTGGCTCAAGAAGTCAAGATCCCAGATCGGTATATATATATATATATATGAGAGCTGTATCAAGCTATTGATTGATTCAGACCATATTAAACACGTACGTTAAAGGTCATGAGAGAAGCCGTTGTACAAAATTTAAGCTAAATCGGATAATAATTGCGCCCTCTAGTGGCTCAAGAAGTCAAGACCCCAGATCGGTTTATATGGCAGCTATATCTGGTTATGGACCGATTTGAACTATTCTTTGCACAGTTGTTGAAAGTCGTAACAAAACATCTCCTGCAAAATTTCAGCCAAATGGGATAATAATTGCGTCCTCTAGTGGCTCAAGAAATCAAGACCCCAAATCGGTTTATATGGCAGCTATATCAGGTTATGGACCGATTTTAACTATTCTTAGCACAGTTGTTGGAAGTCATAACAAAACACGTCATGCGATATTTTAGTCAAATCGGATTGGAATTGCTCAATGTAGAGTCTCAAGAAATCAAGACCCCAGACCGGTTTATATGGCAGCTATATCGGGTTATGGACCGATTTCAACTTTTCTAAACACAGCTGTTGAAGGTCATAAAACAACACCTTATTCAAAATTTCAGCCAAATCGGGTGATAATTGCGTCCTCTAGTGGCTCAGGAAGTCAAGACCCCAGACCTGTTTATATGGCAGCCATATCAGGTTATAAACCGATTTGAACCATACTCAGCACAGTTGTTGGAAGTCATGCAAAATTTCAGCCAAATCGAATATGAATTGTGTCCTCTAGCGGCTCGACAAGTCAAGCTCCCAGATCGGTTTATATGGCAGCTATATCAAAAATCCCAACCGACCTACACTAATAAGAGCGTTTGTGCAAAATTTCAAGCGGCTAGCTTTTCTCCTTCGAAAGTTAGCGTGCTTTCGACAGACAGACGGACGGACATTGCTTTATCGACTTAAAATGTCATGACGAACAAGAATACATATACTTTATTCGAATATTTCGAGGAGTTACAAACAGAAAGACGAAATTAGTATACCCCCATCCTATGGTGGAGGGTTTATAAATGTATGCCTTGGTGTCTGAGGAGCCTCCCCAGCTTGGCATATTTACCAATTGGGACAATATGGATATCAAATGAAGGTCACCGTAGCGCAGAGGTTGCCATGTCCGCCTATGACGCTGAACGCCTGGGTTCGAATCCTGGCGAGACCATCAGAAAAAATTTTCAGTGGTGTTTTTTCCCTCCTAATGCTGGCCACATTTGTGAGGAACTATGCCATGTTAAACATTTCTCCAAAGAGGTATCGCACTGCGGCACGCCGTTCGGACTCGGCTTTAAAAAGGAGGGCCCTTATCATTGAGCTTAAGCTTAAATCGGACTGCGTTCATTGATATGTGAGAAGTTTGCCCCTGTTCCTTAGGGGAATGTTCATGGGCAAAATTTGTATTTGTACAAACAGAATGACGAAATTTGTTTACTTCCATCCTATGGTGGAGGGTATAAAAATAAAATCAAACCACAAATGCCTTCGTAAATTGCGAAAAAAAATAACTAAAACTCCAATATCCTCGAAACCAGTGGAGATCTCTCAGTCTAATCTTTCCAAATTGCAAAGAGATAACTATACCCGTTTTCACTCGGCATATTTTTTTCTATTTTTTTTTTTCGTCGATTTTCTCCCACTGTGCGACGTGCTCTGTTATAAGGTGTAAGCCTCTTTCACAATGCCACTATATCTGCTATTAAATTCTTATTTTTCTCTAGGATACATTACAAAATGAAGGAACTTCTCCCACATGATATATGATTGCACACAATAATCTGGGAATAGCCAAATGATCACTAATTTTTACGTAGGTTTTTTCTCGAAAAATTGACGTTTGTAAGGAGAACATATAATGTTTTGGAAACTTTTTCCTCATGTCATTTCTTTTTGATTTGCTATGGTCGACAACGAAATGCGATAATTGAGGTGGCTTAAATAATATCCCAAATTTGTAGGCATTGTTTTCATCCCTATACTGTACTAAATAGTTTTACTCAATTTCTGAGTAACATTGATGTGACTATTTTTTAGGGGTTAACCATCCCTCTAAAACAATGCTTCAATAAAATATCGAACACTCCATTAATTAAATGTTCTGACATATTTTGAAGGCCAATGCGTTTTTTTAACATATGCCGTTTTTTGTAACTGCAATTATAGTCTCACACATATATTGGGCAAAAGTCCGATGATAATTAGAAATTAATGTTTGCCATGTATTGGCAGATTTTCCTTTTAATTGGTTATATATCTACAGTGGCCACCAGTTTTATGCGCGATATAATTTTTTGCTTTCAGACTGTTTTTTAGTTACAATGCTTAAAGGATTAAAGTATCCAAATAAGTGGCATTCAATATTCGAATTGTCTACAGAATTGTCCGCAATACGGAGAATACTACCATCGTTTGAAACACTTTGAAGTAGTGATCTAAGATCTTGACATTGCTCATAACAAAACTGACTTGCAGTGGTGGTTAGTGGTTGTTGGTTTTGGTAGATTTCTCTTAACGCTTATGATCTACGTATGACGGGCTTTGACTGTGCCATATTGCAGAAATATGTCGAAGGGCCTAACACAACTCTCTGTCCCAAATTTCAGCGACATCGGACAATAAATACGCCTTTTATGGACCCAAAGCCTTGAATCGAGAGATCGGTGTATATGGCAGCTATATCCAAATCTGAACCGATCTGGGCCAAATTGAAGAAAGATATCCAGTGGCCCAACACAACTCACAGTCCCAAATTTTAGCAAAATCGTATAATAAATGTGGCTTTTAAGGGCCTGAGACCCAAAATCGACCGATCGGTCTACATATATGGGGGCTATATCAAGGTATAGTCCATCTTCGAACTTAGCCTGCTTATGGAGAAAAAAAGAATCTGTGTAAAGTTTCAGCTCATTATCTCTATTTTTAAAGACTGTTGCGTGATTTCAACAGACAGACGGACGGACATGGCTGGATCGTCTTAGATTTTTACGCTGATCAAAAATATATATATATATATTTTAGAGGGTCAAATATGGATATTTCGTTGTGTTGCAAAATGGAATGACAAAATGAATATACTCCCATCCTTCGGTGGTCGGTATAAAAATGAAATAACCACAACTCTTAAGCATAAGTTTGTAATAAGTACAAGTTTGTAAAATGTTAAATAAAATCGTATTTAAGATTTCAAGCCCATTGAATGAAGAGTATTGATAGTTATGTAAAATAATGTCACTGCTATTGTTGCTGTAATTTTTATGACTTTTATCCCATTTAAGATTTATTGTTAGATTTTCTTGTGGGTTTTATGTATGATTTTATTTTTAAATGGCTACATATCTATGTATGTACATACATCTCCCTCTGTATCACTTGGCAACCATGGAGCCGGCTGTCGGACTACATCCTCCCATGTTCAGTGTACTTGTATTAGAAATGGGCGAAGACGATTAAGTTTGTCATTGGAAATTGATATGGCCGCAAGAGGTTTTCTTTCGTTGCTTGGATATTTATGAGGGCTCTTCATAGGTAAAGAAAAAAAATACTTCGACTATTTGAATTAAACGGAAAAACATTAATTATTTCGTATTCAAATGTGACGTCGGATATAGGACCAAAGAAAGTTTATTTCTTTTCTTTTGTTCAGCAGAGAATTCAAAATTTTCAGTTTATCTTATGCTAGACAATGAATTTTTGGGACGAGACCATGTATGACATTAATAAATGATCAGTGAATTAAATTGTCAGATTATGCTGTACTGTAGCATTGTAAAGAACATACAGATATAAATAACAAGTAAAAGAGCGCTAAGTTCTACTGGGCCAAGTCTTATATACCTTCCACTATGGATCGCATTTGATACTTTCATTGAATGACGTTTCATACCAGCCGCTATAGAATGGGGTTATGCTAATCTAGTCATTCCGATTTTAGCACCTCGAAATATTGATCTGCGACCCCATGAGTAAGTCTTGACATTCTTATCGAACTAGCTATGTCCGTCCATCTGTAGAAATCGCGACAAGGGTCGAACTCGTAAAGCTAGACTTTCGAAATTTTGCACGGATACTACTTAATGATGTAGGTCGTTGAATATTACAACTGGGCCATATTGGTTTAGAATTTGATATAAATAGCTTCCATGTAAAGTGATAGCTATATGCTGATTTCTTGAAGCGCTAGAAGTTGTAAATATTTTTCGATTTTTCTGAAATTTTGCACGTAGTCTTTTGTTATGACTTCCAAAATCTATGGTTAGTATTGTCGAAACCGATCTCCTGGCTAGCCTTCTATGGCTTCTAAAAAAATAAATGTTTGCCTGTTTTGGCAGCAGTTTGGTACATTTTTTTTCTTCAAATTTTTAGCAAAATCCATAGTGGTTTGTTCCTAAGATTCGGTTCGGCTGAACTTAGCACGCTTTTCCTTGTTCACATATATAGGAGATACATCTACACTGAACGAAAATTAATACCAACGGTATTGATAGTAAAGTAATACCAAAACAATACCGTATGGTAGGGATGATCTAAAGCATTATAAACGAGTAAGGAAAGGCAAAAGTCGGGCGGTGCAGACTAGATAATACACCACCTCGTGCATGTAGTACTATTATACCCTCCACCATAGGATGGGGGTATACTAATTTCGTCATTCTGTTTATAACACCTCGAAATATGCGTCTGAGACTCCATAAAGTATATATACATTCTTGATCGGCATGCCACTTTAAATCGATCTAGCCATGTCCGTCCGTCTGTCTGTCGAAAGCACGCTAACTTACGAAGGAGTAAAGCTAGCCGCTTAAAGTTTTGCACCAATACTTTTTATTAGTGTAGGTCGGTTGGGATTGTAAATGGGCCAAATCGGTCCATGGTTCGATATATCTGCCATATAAACCGATCTTGGGTCTTGACTTCTTGAGCCTCTAGAGGGCGCAATTCTCATCCGATTTGGAAGACATTTTGTACAACGGCTTCTCTCATGACCTTCAACATACGTGTCTAATATGGTCTGAATCGATTTATAGCTTCCATATAAATCGATCTCCCGACTTTGCTTATTGAGCCCCTACAAAGCGCCATTCTTATCTGAATGAACTGAAATATTACACAGTAACTTCCACAATATTCAGCATTCATTTATGGCCCGAATCGTACTATAACTTGATATAGCTCCAATAGCATAACAGTTCTTATTCAATATTATTTGTTCGCCTAAAAGGAGATACCGCGCATAGAACTCAACAAATGCAAGCCATGGTGGATCTAATGAACCTCACTGCATTTCATGACAGTGTTTAGACTATTAACTTTCTATGAAAAGCGGCTAGGTGAATCATGATTTTCTAGAATTTCATTACCCTCTGCAATTGAAATACAATTAGTATATCTTAGCTGTGAAATCACGTAAAGAAAATTTGGGTATTATTAGTATTGTTTTGCTTTTCAACTCTATTTTCCCCTACGCACGTAGATTCTTTTGTGTGTTTTTGTTGATTTTTACCTAAAGATTGCGAAGATTTTGCCCTATTATCCATTTTTGCCAACGTAATTGTTCCAAAACCCATGATCTGATCTCCCTGATCATCTTGTTATTGTTTTGGCTTTTCCTATTTCTATTGTACATTGAATAGTGGTTGGAATTTCTAACAGCAATTGTTTTTCCCAGCAGCACATTTCACAATGCCTGTTGTCTATTTGGTGTTGAAAGTTGTCAAGCGATGGGTATTCATTTTTAATCCCTAACGAATAGCAAAATCTAACAATGGAAAAGTATTAGAACACTATTTTCAATTTAAAGTATACTTAGAAATACATGAACACGTTTCAGCCTTTCCAGCTAGGCAACCTGAAGAGAGTAGGTGTTAAGTAATTAGAAAATTTCCTTTTTAACATCTTTTTGTTAAAAGAGATGTTTAAAAGAACATTCCAATTATTACTTATACTTCTGGTAGATTGCACGGCCAGAGAATGGATGTATACATCCATACTGATAGAGGATAAGAAGTAAAAATGTGCTAAGTCAGCCGGCCCGAATATTGGTATCCCAACACTATGGATTTTGCAAAAAATATTCACAAACGGCTAGGTTAGCATACCAGCATCCTATGGTGGCACGAACGTGGAATGGGAGATAGCCGGGCTACCCCGGCTAGTCCACATCCTGATTCGGCAACGATACAGCTGTTAGCCTGTGGCCACCTTGCGGACTGTGACGAACAAAATTAATGTCGGTAAAATAGTCTTTGGTAATGTCGCTATGTTAAGCTTATTATTTACAGGGGAGAGGAAGAATGGAGGATAGTCGATATATGGAAATGCTCTTTTGGGTTGATACCCAGCATGTATCGTTGTGCACTGAAAAGTGGTTCGTCCGCTAAACTTAAAGAAGGCGGATTGGGATAAGTTTTAGCATCCATTCTATAGCAGTGTTCCCTGTAGTCTTTAATAAGTAAAAGCGTGCTAAGTTAGGCCGGGCCGTATCTTGGGAACCCAACACCATGGATTATGCTAAAAATGTATGCAAAATAAATTTAGTTGAAGGGCATAATATTATTCTACATACCAAACTTCTGTCAAAGCAAAACTTAAAGCTTCTGGGAACCGAACAAGGACTATCGAGGGATCGGTTGGCACATTTGTTGAAAGTCTTAACAGAACACTACAAAAATTTAGCCAAATTGGACAAAAATCGTGGCTTCCAAGTGCTAAAGATGTCAAATCGGGAGATCGGTTTATATGGGAGCTATATCTAAATCTGAACCGAAATGACCCATTTGCAATCCCCAACGCGTTCGACCGCAATCATGATTTTGACAGACGGACGTACAGGCATTTCTAGTTCGACTCAGAACGTCGAGACGTTCAAGAATATATATACTTTACGGGGTCTTAGACGAATATTTCGAGGTGTTACAAACAGCATGACTAGATTAGTATACCCCCATCCTATGGTGGTGGGTATAAAAAAGAGAAGTATTTAGAATGGACAGAGCCTTGTGGTACACCTAGGGTTAGTTTATATTCATCGGAAGAGAACCCAACTAAACAACTCATATAGTGTTGTTTAGTTGGGTTGGGTAGATATAAATCGAGGGAGCGAAAACTAGATATAAATGACTCTAGATACATTAACAAGATGATGATAAGCAAAGTTGAAAAGGTTGCGTAAAGTACAGGCGTCCAAGAACACTTGCATAGAACAATTGATGATATACCATGGTTATTTATGAGTTGGCGGATGCAAATAATGAATGCTACGACCTCCTTTTTGTACCCTCCACCATAGAATGAGATATACTTATTTCGTCATAACGTTTGTAGCACATCGAAATATTGATCTAAATCAAACATAGTATATATATTCTTCATCGTCTTGACATTCTAAGTAGATTTAGCTATATCTGTCTGACTATCGAGAGAACGCTAACTTTCGTTAACAATTGCATGCTTGGTGTTTTAAACTTTGCACAAATACTTAACTTTACTTACTTTAATTGGATATGAGAAAATATTTGTTAAACTAGCCGAACGTAGAATTGCGTTCCAAGCGTCTCGATCTAATACGCTCAATCTAGAATCTCTGACACCAGGTTTCGTGGTGTCTTCCACCACTTGGTTTTCCATCGGGTGTTTGGTCTTTCCGGTTTGCGTGTACTACCGTGTTTGCCTTCAAAAGACTTCTTTGCTAGAGCTTCTTCATACATTCTGACAACAAGACCTAGCCAACGCAGCCGTTGTATTTTGATGCGTGTAACTATGCTATCGTCATCATACAGCTCGTACAGCTCGTGGTTTACACGTCGTCTATATTCTCCGTTAACTCAAACTGGTCCATATAATTTACGAAGAATCTTTCTCTCAAATACTCCAAGCATTGCTTCATCTGCTTTCACAAGTACCCATGCATCAGAACCATGTAACAGCACGGGTAGCAGTGTGAATATCTGGTCCTGGGTGGATTTACCAGGTCTAAAGTCGCATTGATAGGGCCCAATTATCTCATTGACTTTAGGTTTTAATCTTTCAAACAGTACGTTCGAGAGTATCTTGTATGGGATGGGGAGGAGACTTTGCACAAATACTTTCTATTAATGTAGGTCGGTTGGTATTGTAAATGAGCCATATCGATCCATTTTTGTATATAACTGCCATATAAACCGATCTTGGACCTTGACTTCTTGAGCCTCTAGACGGAGCAATTTTTAATCAATTTGGAATTTTGTACGAGGTGTTTTGTTATGCCCAACTTTTGTGCTGAGTATGGTCTAAATCGGTTTATAACCTAATATAGCTGCCATATAAACCGATCTTGATCTCTTGAGACTCTAGCTCGATTAAGCTGAAATTTAGCATGGGTGTACTCTTTTGACTTGCAACAACTATTCCAAGTATGGTGAAGATCGGTGCATAACCAGATAATCTCCAAAATAAAGCGATCTCGACTTATCCTACTACCTTCAACATACGTGCCAAATATGGATTGAATGGGTTCATATCTCCCGTTTGTACTTCTTGACTCCATATAAGGCGAAATTGTTAATCGATTTGCAATTTTTGTTAGTTTCTCTGTCGAGACGAGCTGAATGATCGGAGATGCAAATGGAAAAGGAAAGCCAATGATAACAACACACACCAACCACTATGGGACGTGTTTTGTCTTTGGTTAGAAGACTTTTCAACCATATTAGGTGTGATGGCTTCAAGGGCCGTGCGTTGGTATGTTGTATTTGAATCGTATTAATAGCGAAAACGCATCTATGATACAATTACCACATTAACCAAGCTCGACAACCCTGTTTATTAGCTGTACTTTTTCCAATGCATGTATTTTTGTGTAATGACAGACATTCTATCTGCATCTAATTACACTTCTTCCGTACTACACATGATTTGGTTTATCTGTTGGAAGTTGTATTGATGGCTTCAGACGCCAAGACAACCGCAATGGCTCTCGCCGTTTAATTTTTTAATTTTTGTTTTTGCCTGTTTTACAATTTTTGTTTTTTTCTCTTTCGAGACGAGCTGGATGATCGGAGATGCAAATGCAAAAGGAAAGATAGCAAGGATAGCTGAAAATTTGTACAGTCACTTTGATTATGATCTCCAATGTTCAAGCCAAGTATGATTTGAATCGGTCTATAACCTGATAAAGCTCCAATGGCATGGTCATTTGTATCCATTATCCTTTATTTGCCTATGAAGAGATACCTGGCAAAGAACTTGACAAATCCATGGCGGATATCATTACTTGTTTATACTATGTTTTCTGAGAAAATATGGGGACAATATACAGCGGTCAAAAAAAGTATTCATCATTCAATGTTTTTTTTTTAATAAGTCTACAAAAGACAATTGGAATAAAAACATATTAAACTAATGATGCAGTAGTGCTTGTGTGATATATATGTACACAATTTCATTGTTTTTAAAGAAAAAAATAGTATTTATTGGAACAAAAAGGGCCATTTTACAGCTGAACACAAAAAATTAAACAAAAAAAGTATTCATCATTGCAAAAAAAACAAAAAAATAAATAACATAATTTAAAAAAATTAATACTTTGTTATTCGACCACCGCGTCTTCTAACTTCTTTTAAACGGTTTGACATCGATTGGACTAATTTAGCGGTTATATTTTGGTCTATATTAGTCCATTCCTCCATTATTACCTGTTGCATTTGACTCTTGCTCGAAAAATTGCGCGTTCTCAATTTGCGTTCGAGATGTTCCCAAAGATGTTCAATTGGGTTCAAGTCGGGACTTTGAGGAGGAGTTTTAATGACTTTGGGGCAGTTATACAGCATCCACATCTTGGTATTTAAAGCAGAATGTTTGGGGTCATTATCTTGATAATATTGAAAGTTATTACCAAGCCCAAGTTTTACAGCACTATCTTTTAAATTCCTCTTTAAAATGTCAATGTAATACTTATGATCCATTACTCCATTAATAATTTCAAGATTTCCCGCTCCTGAAGCCGCCATACACCCCCAAACCATTAAACCACCTCCACCATGTTTTACAGTAGCAACTGTGTTTCGTTCTTCAAGCTCTGTATTTGGTTTTCTGTACACTATGACCTTTCCATCGCACCCAAAAAGATTAAACTTGCTCTCGTCTGCAAAAATGACTGTTTTCCAAAATGATTCGGGCTGTTTTACATACATTTTTGCGAAGTTTAGCCTTTTCACTCGGTTTATTTTATTTATAAAGGGCTTCTTACGTGCAGTTCTTCCTCTGTAACTATGCCTTTTGAGTGTATTTCGAATTGTTTGTGTAGTAACTTCCTTCCCTAAATATTCCATAGTGTTTTTACGAAGAATGCTCGTATTTGTCTTCGGAGTTTTCTGAACTTGCCGCACTAGCCAACGCACATCTCCAACTGAAAGTGCTTTTGGTCGACCAGATCTTGGTTTATTGTCAACAGTTTTCGTTTCTGTCCACTTTCTGATGATGGATTGTATAGTAGATCGTGGTCTATTTAATATTTCACTGATAGTTTTTTGAGTTAAACCATTCCTGTGGTGTTTTATTATCAAAACTTTTACCTCATCAGAAACCTCGTTTTGCTTACGACCCATTTTGACAAAAACTATATTTTCTATGAAATTAAATATTTGCTGTCAAGGGCAAAGCCTTCTTTACTAAATAAAACAGAAAAGGGGGATTCCCAAATAATATTTGAATTTGACTTTGATGATAGCACATCAATGATGAATACTTTTTTTGTTCTGTTTTTGGTGTTATTATATAAAATTGCATTTTTTGCGCTAATTAAATTTATTTTTTGAATTTATTTTAAAACATATTACGAAAAATAAACTATTGCATAAAACTGCATTATTTGTTTACTTTAAATTTTCTTCAATTACCCAAAATAAGTGAATTTATTATCAATTTTGCTAATGATGAATACTTTTTTTGACCGCTGTACATCCTTATATACAACTTTTTTTATAGACAATTTATTCGTATTATGAATTACAAGTATGTGATATTTCTAACTTTTCTTATATTTACAGGGATCATCGCCCACTCTCACTTTAATCTCATCTAAAGTAAGTGCTAAAAATTTATATTGTTTTAACTTAAAATCATATCCATTCAAATATGAAATCCTTTATAAGCAAATATCGAATACTAAGCTGCCATGTTTACTACAATAAAAATAAATAAAAATGAGAAAAATAAATTTAGAGATAAACTAGAACACATTCTTAGAAATTGCACGTTTTATTAATTTTTAGCAAAAAAAACCCCCAAAAATATCTTTTTTGACTAGTATTTTAAACTTTTAACATTAAACAGTAGCATTGACATGTCCTTATCATATGACATACTTATATGAATTAGCATAAAAAAACAATATACATACATACCATACAAATATACAAATAAAGCCAATGACTTCTATATATAGCCAAAAAGCTGGCTGAAAACAAAAACAACAACAAGAAACCATAAATAAATGGCTGTAGCCAGAAATATCATTGCCAGACTTAATTTGGTATCAGCAAATTTCGACAAGCAAATGCTTACAAACTTTGAGAGATTGGCGATATCCTCTGTTTGCTCCTACAAGCCACAGCATAATGAAACAAATTCAAAGAAGAAAAAAAAAACTCATTAGATATGCCTTCTGCTTTTAGCTAAACCTCTCGCCCATCACCACCACGACCCCATCTAGCCCTCAATGTTTGTGCTTGCTCACAAGTCCTTTTATGTCCTTAATAACACCACAAGAAAAATACAACTTTGTTTGTTTGCTGAAAATGTTCGCATTTCATTTTTTACAATTTTATCCTCATTTGTTTGATATTTATTTTTGTGTTTGGTCGTTGGTGTTTGGTCCATCCATCCTACTGCAGAGACGTCGAGTTGAGTTGTTTGTGTGCCGCCAACACCACCATTAACTTGGCTGAATAATGATGTTTCGTTTGTAGACTGGTGTTTTTTCGTTTCATTTCTTTTGCTTTGGCCAGGAACGCACATTTGCCATGGTAGGTGAGATGATGTTGGTTCATCGTTTTCGTCTATGTTCTTTTCAACGTGTTTATGGCTGTTTAACAAACGCGAATTGTGCCACAAATGGTCCTTGGCCAGACGCAGACGGACGAACGGACGGACGGACAGTTGGTTGGGTCATCATCAACATTACATAGCAGCAGTAGCAGAAGCAGCAGGATATTAGAATATATGCAAACATTTCATGCGGTCATCACCTTACCCAACAACTTTCATCTGGGCCTGTATGGCGCAGGAGAAAGGATATCTTAACAGACACTATAATGAAGAGAAGAAAAAGTTTTTAAATGGTAAAAATATGTGCAAACATTTTATGCGGCCATCAACTTTCTGTAAGTCGAAGGATATCATAACTGACAATATAATGATGAGAAAAAAAAGTTTTTATACAGGAAGCAACTGCATTTCGCAGACAAAAATTAAGCCTTGAATATGGTGGTCTGCAAATGGAAGCTAACTTTAAACATGTAAAGCGTGTAAAGTTTTGCTGGGCCGAATATTACATGAGCTCCATTGGATTCGATTTTATCCCTTTAGGTGTGCAATATATCGGTTTGTATGGCAACCTGATCATAACCTACGTAGATACTATAAGTCATAACAGAACTCCATATGCAAAACATCATCTAAACGAATAAGAATAGCTAGGAGCTATATCGGATTATTGGGCAATTTTTTTCATATGTGATGTTGGAAGTCACAACTGAAGCAACATTTTCACCGGTGCAGATAAAAATATGAAAGTCCTACCAAAAAATTAACCACGGCAGAATTTAATGCACATGTTTTTGACCGATTTGAAATTTGTTGTATGAGCAAATGAATATAAACCCATTTTCCAAATTGACCCATTGATCCCAAAAGAGTTGTATACATTTGTTTATCTTTATGAGAGAAACGAATATCTTATATATAACAAGTAAAAGCGTGCCATGTTCGGCCGGGCCGAATCTTATATACCCTCCACCATGGATCGCATTTGTCGATTTCCTTTCCCGGCATCTCTTCTTAGGCAAAAAAGGATATAAGAAAAGATTTGCTCTGCTATTAGAGCGATGTCAAGATATGGTCCGGTTTGGACCACAATTAAATTATATGTTGGAGACCTGTGTAAATTGTCTGCCAATTCGAATAAGAATTGCGCCATTTGGGGGCTCAAAAAGTAAAATAGAGAGATCGATTTATTTGGGAGCTGTATCAGACAATAGACCGATTCAGACCATAATAAACACTTATGTTGATGGTCATGAGAGGATCCGTCATACAAAATTTCAGGCAAATCGGATAATAATTGCGACCTCTAGAGGCTCAAGAAGTCAAGATCCCAGATCGGTTTATATAGCAGCTATATCAGGTTATGAACCGATTTGAACCTTATTTGATACAGTTGTTGAAAGTAAGAATAAAATATGTCATGCAAAATTTCAGCCATATCGGATAGGAATCGCGCGCTCTAGAGGCTCAAGAAGTCAAGACCCAAGATCGGTTTATATGGCAGCTATATCAGGTTATTAACCGATTTGAACCATACTTAGCACATTTGTTGGATATCATAAGAATACACGTCGTGCAAAATTTCATTCCAATCGGATAAGAATTGCGCCCTCCAGAGGCTCAAGAAGTCAAGAAGCCAAGACCCACGATCGGTTTATATCACAGCTATATCAGGTTATTAACCGATTTGAACCATACTTAGCACATTTGTTGAATATCATAAGAATACACGTCGAGCAAAATTGTATTCCAATCAGATAAGAATTGCGCACTCTAGAGGCTCAAGAAGTCAAGACCCAAGATCGGTTTATACGGCAGCTATATCAGGTTATGAACCGATTTGAACCATACTTGGCACAGTTGTTGGATATCATAAGAATACACGTCGAGCAAAATTGTATTCCAATCAGATGCGCACTCTAGAGGCTCAAGAAGTCAAGACCCATGATCGGTTTATACGGCAGCTATATCAGGTTATGAACCGATTTGAACCATACTTGGCACATTTGTTGGATATCATAAGAAAACACGTCGTGCAAAATTTCATTCCAATCAGATAAGAATTGCGCACTCTAGAGGCTCAAGCAGTCAAGACACAAGATCGGTTTATATGGTAGCTATATCAAAACATTGACCGATATGGCCCATTAACAATCCCAAACGACCTCCACTAATAAAAAGTATTTGTCCAAAATTTCAAGCGGCTTGCTATACTTCTTCAAAAGTTAGCGTGCTTTCGACAGACAGACGGACGGACGGTCAGACGGACGGACATGGCAGGATCGACCTAAAATGTCACGACGATCAACAATATATATACTTTATGGGGTCTCAGGCGAATATTTCGAGTAGTTACAAACAGAATGACGAAATTAGTATACACCCATCCTGTGAAGGAGAGTATAAAAATCAACTTGTGTTTGTTTGTTTGTGTGTTCCTTATAGAATCATAAACGGCAGAACCGATTTTCTTAAAATTTTCACAGATGGTGCATAATAATCCCGTGGTGACAACAGGGTTCTAAATTTTTTGATATCTGAAGGAGGGCGGACCCTCCCCCAGATCTCGTACATGGGTGGTGCGATTTAAATTTTGTGTGCTCTCATATAGTACCCTAAAAATAAAAACTTGATATCCAAATTTCGGATGAGGTACTTAGGGGGGCCGCCCGACCCTAAACCCTACCAAATATATATTTAGACCAATCAGGACTCAAATGAAAGATATTTAGGATAAGAAAACGTATCTGATATCCAAATGTCGGACCAAGTATTAGGGGAACCACCCCAAACTTCAAAACACCCCTAAATCGGACACATTTACCGACCATCGCAATATGGGACTCAAATGAAAGGTTTTTACGAGTAGAACTCGGATCTAATATCAAAATGTGGGACCACGTTTCTGGGGTCCCCGCCTTCCCCAAAACACTCCCCAAACAGGACTTATTTACTGACCATGGGACTATGGGGCTTAAATAAAAGGTATTTGAGTGCAGAATTCGAATCTGATATCCAAATATGGGACCAAATGTTTGGGGGGCCGCCTCTCCCCAAAAACATCCCCCAAAGGGCACAAATTTACGACCATAGCAATATGGGTCTCAAATGAAAGGTCTTTGGGAGTAAAACACGAATCTGACTCAATATTCGGGAAAAGTGTCCATGGGGCCACACCACTCCCACTAAATATTTATAGTTTTTAGGGCCAATACCCCAAACCGGACATATATGCTGACTTTTGCAATAAGGAGTTTAAATGAGATTAGAAAACGAATTTGATATCCAATTTTGAGGCCAATGGCAATATGGGGTTCAAATAAATGATATATAGATATATGAGTATAGAGCACGTTGCTGATATATTTTCTGGGCTTAGTGTTTGGGGGACCACCCCAAAACACCCTTTAATCGGGCATATTTACCGACCATGTCAATGTGGAGCTTAAATGAAAGGTATTGGGGGGTAGAGCAAGAATTGATACCCATTTTCGGGACCAATTTTCTGGGAGTCTACCCCTTTCCCAAAATACCCCACAAACTGCAATTTTTTAGTGACCATCGCAATATGGGGCTCAAATTAAGTTATTTGGGAGTAGAATACGAATTTGATATCCAAATGTTGGACCATGTATTTAGGGCATCATACCTTTCCCAAAACACCCCCAAAGGGAAAAAATTTTTCGCCCATGCCAATATGTGGCTCAAATAAAAGGTATCTGAGATTAGAAAACGAATACGATAACCTATTTTGGGGCCATGTGTTTGGGGGACGCCTCATCGTGTAAACTCCCCATAACCAATGACAATGTGGGGTTTAAATAAATGGTATTTGAGAGAAGAGCACGATGCTGATATTTTTCAGGACCAAGTATCTGGGGGACCACCTCTCCCCAGAAAACATCCCTTAATTAGATATCGTGAGAATATCGGATGCAATAAAGTATTTTAAGATTGGAGTACACCTTACATCCAAACTTAAATTCGTAGACCAATAAAGATCATATGGGATTCAGATAAAGGCACTTATATTGTTAAACTGTTACATAAGCGATATACTGTTGGGTTGCCCAAAAAGTAATTGCGGATTTTTCATATAGTCGGCGTTGACAAATTTTTTCACAGCTTGTGACTCTGTAATTGCATTCTTTCTTCTGTCAGTTATCAGCTGTTACTTTTAGCTTGCTTTAGAAAAAAAGTGTAAAAAAGTATATTTGAATAAAGTTCATTCTAAGTTTTATTAAAAATGCATTTACTTTCTTTTAAAAAATCAGCAATTACTTTTTGGTCAACCCAATATTTTCGTAGCATGTTGTTTCACTTAAAGCTCTTTAATTGTCGAAAATAAATATTCCAAGGAAACTTTTGTTCCATATAAAGTAAAAGAAGGCGCATCGAAGCGGGCCCGGGTCAGCTAGTATTTTCTATGAAATTCACACCCATTTCCTTTCACAAATTAGGCAGAACTTCAATACGCTTTTGAAATTTTTTCTTAGTCTATGTTTACATTGTCCCTGTATTTTTTTTTTTTTTTTTTGTATTCCACCAAAGTTCAAAAGATGAATTATTTCGAAGCTTATTTCAGCATATCCTCTGTCATCATATATGCATGTATGCCAAAGAGCACAAATAGTGATAATAATAAATATCCTTTAATAACTGTATTTTGCTTTGCTGTCATATCAACCATATGCTTTCATATGCCATGCCGCATGACTATGTTTTCATTTTAGTCCTTTTTGGATGTCTTCCTTCTTGTTAAAGGAATACAAAATCTTTTGATAAAGTTCAAGTTTGTAGATACAACGGAACATGGAACCACACAACCACCATGCGATGCGGGCTGCATGCATGTTTACTTGCGTGGTCTTTTTCAGATTGCATTTTTTTGGCATTGCACCAAACGCCCATTTAATGCTTGTAGCTTACATCAGCCACCCACCACATGGAAGAATATTTTTTTTTATACCATGTCATTCGTTTCGTTTACTTTCGAAGAAATCCACGACAATAACAACCTCATCATCATCGTCAGATTCAATGAAAATTCGTTTCATAAATTCGCTAACATTGCAAATATAGCTCAAAATATGAGATATTCAAATAAAAAGCAATTCCAGGCGAATGTTGATATTGGAAAGACTCGCGCATTGGAGTATACATCAATAAAGGCTGGTACTATGTTCTTAAAAACTGAACCTGAATCTGAAAAAGGAATCGGCGAAACATATCGTGAAAAAACGAACATAGTACCAACCTTAAGATGGCAAGAAGTTAATCGTCATTGCATTTTCACATGTTTCCAATATAAGTTTGCTCAAATTCATTTAAATCAGCAACGTTAAGTACAGGGTGCGCCAGAGAACTTACTTATTTGAAACCAGTAGAGAAAGGCGAAAGACGGGTGGTGCCGACTGTATAATACCCTACACCTACCCTTTAAGTACAATGTGGGAGCTTTATCCAAATCTAAACCAATTTTGGCGGACCTCGACGGATGTTTTCCGTCAATGAGTGCAGTCCGATGAAAGTTTAATTCAATGATAAGGGGCCTCCTTTTTATGTTGAGTCCGAACGGCATGCCACATAACGACACCACTTACTGGAGAAGTTTTAACTTAGCAGGATGCCTTACAAATGTTGCCAGTATTAGTAAGTAGATAACCACCGCTAAAATTTTGTTGATGTTCACTCCTGGATTTTAAACCAGGCGTTCGGCGTCATAGGCGGAAATGCTGACCTCTGCGCCTTTAATATACAAATATGGCAGCTATATCTAAATCTCAACCGATTTGTATGAATTTGTATGTATATTAAGAGTCATAAGAAAATACTTCCTGCAAAATTGCGAGAGAATCGTTTCATAAATGAGCACTTTATTGCAATATTTCGCAAAATTGTACGAACATATAAATAGGAGCTATATCTAAATTTGAATCGATTTCGACCAAACTCTATGGATATTGTGGTAGTCGCCGAGGAAAGCGTTGTACAAAATTTTGAGATGATGGTCAATAAATGCGTTTGCATTGGCTCCAGAAGTGAAGATCGGGCGATATATATATATGTGAGAGCTATATCTAAATCTGAACCGCTTTGTAGAAAGCCAAGAGAAAACCCTTCCTTCAAAATTTCTACAGAATCGGTTAACAAATGACCACATGTAATATTAGTCCAAATCGGGCGAACATATATATATATATGGGAGCTATATCTAATTCTGAACCGATTTCGAGCAAACTTAGTTAGTTACTGTGATATTCGTCGAGGAAAGCGTTTTGCAAAATCTCATTGGCTCTAGAAGTGAAAATCTGGTGATATACATATATGGCAGCTACACCTAAATCTAAAACGATTTCTATAAAATTCACCAGTAATACTAAGAGACATAAGAAAACCCTTCCTGCCAAATTTCCAGAAAACCGGTTAACAAATTTCTCAAAATCGGACAAACATATATATCGGAGCTATATCCAAATCTTCAAACAAAGAAAATTGAGAAAGTTGGGAACCACAACTTTGAGATAGTCAGTAAATTTATTTACTTCGGCACATCCGTAACCAAAACGAATGACACCAGTTTTGAGATAAAGTGCAGAATAATACTGGCAAACCGATGCTACTTTGAACTAAGTAAGCAGTTTAGAAACAAGGCCACCTCTCGATAGACGAAGATTACACTATACAAGACACTGATACTACCCGTGTTGTTAAATGGTTCTGAGGCATGGGTACTTGTGATAGCAGGTGAGAGAGTGCTTGGAGTATTTGAGAGAAAGATGTTTCGTAAAATATATGGACCAGTTTGCTTTAATGGAGATTATCGGCGTCGTATGAACCACGAGCTGTATAAGCTGTTTGACGACGAAAGCATAGTTACACGCATCGAAATACAACGACTGCGTTGGATAGGTCATATTGTCAGAATGGATGAAGAAGCTCCAGCAAAGAAGTCTTTTGAAGGCAAACACGGTGGTACACTCAAACCGGGAAGACGAAAAGCCCAAAGGAATGATCAAGTGGTGGGAGACACTTCGAAACTTGGTGTCAGAGATTTTAGAATGAGCACAGAAGTTCAAGGCGCTTGGAACGCTATTCTACGTTCGGCTAGTGGAACAAATGTTCTGTCATAGCCAATTAAAGTATTGTAATATCCAAATCTGAACCGATTCTTTCCAATTTCAATAGGCTTTGTCCCTACGACAAAAAAATGTATGTACCAAATTTTAAGACGATCGCACGAAAATTGCGGCCTGTACTTTGTACACAAATTAACATGGATCAGAAACTGATTCTGAGTCGACCGATATATTTATCAATTGATCAATTCTTGTGCCACAAACAAATGCACTAAATTATAATACGCTGTACCACTGTGGTGGTGTAGAGGGGGTCGAGTGTGGGCGCTTCTGGAATGGAGGGTAAAGTCCCCAAGTTTGTTTGTCTCTCCAGTCAGTTGCCATCATGCTCTGGTCTAGAGAGCAGCGGGCCTTCTCCGTCAAGAGCTTCGTTTCTAACAGTCGCTCACTTGTTGCATCACAACGTGCCTTTCGCGTTCGCTTTAAAATTTCTACTCACTGACTCGTTCCTGACATTCGATTCGATTCTGTTGGGTTTCCTTATTTCGGGAGTATGGAAGTGTAGCTTAACCTAGAAATAAACTTCAACGGACGATCAGAACTCCCGAATTATCAACAGAGTGAGGCAGCCAGGTGTGCATTCTCCCCATCGTTCGGCTCGCAAACATAAAGCTGCTATGGGAATTTCTGACATTACTGTTCGACGGATTCTATATTAAGACCATAATTTTCATCCCTATAAAGAAGCTGTTGTGCAAGAATTAACTGAACCCGATTTCGTTGCCCGTTGCATGTGAAATGCTGATTGACAATTGCCTGAAGACGCGGTGGTTTTTTCCAGTTACGAGGCTCACTTTCACATTTCATTTGAAATCCCTGGTTTATGTCGATCGACCATGGATCAAAGCACACCTCAAGAACAACATTCGCGACGCCATTGAGAGCATACTGATTGATATGCTGCAAAGAGTGGACACGAATTTCAAAAATTGACTTAACCAGTATATGTTCAATGGGGTCGACATTTATCCAATGTCTTTTTGAAGACTGTAATGAAAAAAAAAAAAATTGGATATTGTATTGTTTTTATTGACCTTTCAAATTAATAAGTTCTCTGGCGCACCCTGTATTATTTCGAAAATATATCTTACTAGCCGAAACGGGCCCGCTCCGCTGTGCCTTCTTTAACTTTTTAATATCCTTATAGGGTGTGGACACATCGCCCTGAATGCGGATATCGAATTCGTGCCATTGTAGCTTATGACGCTGAACGCGCTCGAATCCTGGCGAGAACATCGGACATAGCTGTGTCTAGCCCCTCTTAATGTTGACAAGTTACAATGCCAACCAAGGTCATTTAAAAAATGTCGTTCGGAAGCGGCTATAAAAAAACGTCCCTTATCATTGAGTTTAAACTTGAATCGGAAAGCACTCATTATTGTGTGAGAATTTGTCCCTTTTCGGTACCTGGTAGTAATGTTCTCATTATGGGAGGAATGACACCTCAGATATTTCGACCTCCTCCCATTACTAGGACCTAATGTTTTATGCCATATTGTAATCTACTGCCTAATACTTTTCATTTGAGTCCTATATTGACAGGAACTTCGAATATATCTGTTAAGAGGAGTTTTGCGGTTGGGGGGAGGGGGATGGCCGCCCAAATTTTAATACCATATTCGTTTTCTGGTCTCCAATACCTTTCATTTGATACCTTTATAGTGCCCTTCGGCCAACCATATCCCACTTTTGGATATGGGTGGCGTTTTTAGGGTAAGGGGGAGGGTCCGCCTCCATCCGATATCTAAAAATTTATAGCCTATGTTTTATTCCAGACAATTAAGAAAATCAGTTCAGCCAAGTATCATATAGTCATAATGGTTCTAATGGCATTTTTGAGGGATGGCGTGACACCCTATACTTCGATCTGGTTTTGTATGCCAGATTCGAAATCTACTCCTTAATACCTTTCATTTCAGCCCCACATTGAAATGAACGTCCTATATGTCTGTTTGTATGAGTTTTGGGGTTGGGCGTCCCGAAGGGATACTTAGACTCGAATTTTGATGCCATATTGGTATTCTACTCTCCAATATCTTTCATTTGATACCTATATTGTCCCGATCAGTCCACTTTTGATTTTGGGTTGTTATTTGGCATAAGGGGGAGGGTCTTGTGAAGGATTCTGATATTTCCTTTATGAAGGGTGTGATCCTGCAATGAGTCAGGGCATCATATATTTGAATGCGCCCTAAAATATTAAGATAGTGGGTTGAGTGCGTGGGATAAGGTGCTTACCAGACTATGTCTAAACCTACAGAAATATTTACCAGACAAAGCACAGTGGGAGAAAATCGATAAAACTATTTAGTAACAAATATGTTACCGGGGCAACAATGTGCGATCCAGGGTGGACCATCCGAACTTAATATGCTTTTACTCGTTTTTCATCAAATATTTGAACATTTTCTATATTTGTTGTTTCGAAAATAGTCTGCATCCTTTGAATGTCTGTTTAAATTCATTCATTACGTATTATGTATTTTCATTGCAATAGTTTTCTGCTTTACTACTTCTAAACTCATAAACTGCATTGGCAAAGTCGGTGAGGCAATCCTCTTTAATCCTGTACTTGTTATTTTTATTCTCAAACTATTTGCTTGTATTGCAAATCCTTAATCTGCATTCATTCAGCCATGCTGCTCTACGACAACACTGTCTAGGTTTCTGGCTCAAGCCAAACAAGTTCAGCATATTCTGCACGGCAGCTATCAAATACACTTAATACGAATATTAAAATTCCCAAACACACACACACACAGAAGTCACTACAGACATTTACATCATCAGCATTTCATTCTATCATTTCTAAAGTTTTCAGGAAGAGATTTGGAAGTTCTGTCGGCTGTAAATGAAAGTAAAATGATTACAAAAGGGCGAACAGAACAAGTCTACTTTAAAGGAAGAGGTTTTAAAGAGAAATTCTCGAATATCCATATCAGTTTTTAAGCCATTACTAAGCCAAGCGTGATAAGTTCGGCCGGGCCGAATCTTACATACCCTCCACCATGGATAGCATTTGTTTAGTACTTTTCCCGGCATCTCTTCTTAGGCAAAAAAAGGATAAAAGAAAAGAATTGCTCTGCTATTAAAGCGATATCAAGATAAGGTCCGGTTCGGACCACAATTAAATTATATGTTGGAGACCTGTGTAAAATGTCAGTCAATTAGAATAAGAATTGCACCCTTTGGGGGCTCAAGAAGTAAAATAGAGAGATCGATTTATGTGGGAGCTGTATCAGGGTATAGAACGATTCAGACCATAATAAACATGTATGTTGATGGTCATGATAGGATCCGTCGCAAAAGATTTCAGGCAAATCGGATAATAATTGCGATCTCTAGAAGCTCAAGAAGTCAAGATCCCAGATCGGTTTATGTGGCAGCTATATCAGGTTATTAACCGACTTGAACCCTATTTGGCAAAGTTGTTGAAATTCATAATAAAATACGTCATGCAAAATTTCAGCCAAATCGGATAGGAATTGCGTCCTCTAGAAGCTCAAGATACCAGCTTATATGACAGCTATATCAGGTTATGGACCGATTTGAACCATACTTGTCACAGTTGTTGGACATTATAACAAAATACCTTGTGCGCAATTTCATTCAAATCGGATAAGAATTGCGCCATCTAGTGACTCAAGAAGTCAAGATTTAAGATCGGTTTATATGGCAGCTATATCAGGTTATTGACCGATTTGAACCTAATTTTAGCACAGTTTTGGGAGTCATTGCGAAACATGTCGTGCAAAATTTCATTCCAATCGGATAAGACTTGCGGTTTATATGACAGCTATATCAAAACATGGACCGATTTGAACCATACTTGGCACAGTGGTTTGATATCATAACAAAACACGTCGTACAAAATTTCATTCCAATCTGATAAGAATTGCGCCCTCTAGAGACTCAAGAAATCAAGACCCAAAATCGGTTTATATGGCAGCTATATCAGGTTATGGACCGATTTGAACCATAATTTGCACAGTTGTTGAAAGTCATAGCAAAACACGTTGTGCAAAATTTCATTCCAATCGGATAAGAATTGCGCCCTCTAAAGGCTCAAGAAATCAAGATATATCAAAAGCTATATCAAAACGTGGACCGATATAGCCCATTTACAATCTCAACCGACCTACACTAATAAGAAGTATTTGTGCAACATTTCAAGCGGCTAGCTTTACTCCTTCGAAAGTTTGCGGGCTTTCGACAGACAGACAGACGGGTGGAAGTGGCTAGATCGACATAAAATCTCACGACGATCAAGAATATATATACTTTATGGGGTCTCGGACGAATATATCGAGTAATTACAAACAGAATGACGAAATTAGTATACCCCTATCCTATGGTGGAGGGTATACAAATAACAAACAAACACACAAAAAGCACTATCAATAGAAATGTAAATACAAACTCGTTTAGTGCTCTCGGGCCGAAAAAATCTTACTCATAGCTTTACTCCTTCGTAAATGATCGTATTTTTAACACACACGCGGGCGGATATGGCTACATCGACTTTGAATGCCAAGACGAGAGAGTGGCTTCTAATCCGACACATGCAAGTATGGACATACATTTAAAACTACGTTTACACTGATCATTTAACCCTGTTTTAATGGCTCAATCATCTATTTTCCCTTTATAAAATCAGCTGACGAGAGCCTTAAATTCGGTTTAAATGGGGTTTAAGCCAGTGATAGGCCTGTTTTGCCCCCTTAATCCGTAACACAACCCAGAAAGATCAGTATAATCGTTCTCAATTTTATGCCCCTTAGCTGGTTCAAGTCTGGTATTGTATCCTCATCCAACTGACGTAGTTGTGACCGATGCGAAATAGGGAAATTATGTACTGTAGACAGAAATTACAATAGTACGAGGGTTGTCTTTTATATTTCGGGGTTAGAGAACGGAAACAAATATTAATCATCGAGAATCGCTTTATTCGTTTGATAAATACATGTGTTTGAACCAATTGTCGAAGTACTTTTGCCACTCAGGTTGAGGTATCTACAAAACATGCATTCTGAACACACCAACCGGTTCTTCAGTTGTCGAAAAACGTTGTCCTCTCATTTTATGTTTTACGTAAGTAAATAAAAAAGAAGTCATTTGATTCCAAGTCAGAACTACACGGCGGATTACTCATCAAATCGAAGTTTTGAGTGCTCAAAAATTCAGTTTTTTCGTACTTGTGGAGCATTTCTTTCGACTAATCGACACGAGCCTTCTTTTGAGCGATTGAAAACGCAAACAAATTTTTTTGAAGGTCAAATGTTCATGCAACGTTGAATGTATGCTGGTCCCCCTAACGCCTAAGGTTGTCTCAATCTCACAATAGGTTTTTGGAACAACAAATAATTTTGGGCGACCTTCAAGAAATTCGTCTTGGATTGATCTACGAGTTCGGTTGAATTCATCATAACATCGGTAAACACTGGTCCTTGATGGAGCTGCATCGCCAAAAATTGAATTAAGTTCATCTATGCACTGTTGTTAAGTTAATCCACATCGAAAGTTGCAAAAAAATATTAGCACGAAAATGTTCACGATTTTATTCCAGAAGACTGATATATGCCTGTTCACGAGTAAGACGAAGGTGAGCCAATTTAAAGCACCACGATATCTGACAAGGTCAAATACTTTGGTGTGATCTTGGACAGGAAACTGAATTCGAAGTGTCATATTCAGGAGTGTACTGAGTGGGCTCACAGATGTTGGACACTATGTAGACGAATCGTAGGCTCGAAATGGGGCCTAAATCCGAGGATAATCCACTTGCTCTACAATACTTACTTACGCCTCAGTAGTTTGGTGGACTGCTTTGGAGAAAAAGTGCAACATAAGGACCATACAACAAGTTCAGAGAACATTTTGTCTTGGCATAGCCAGACCGATGAGAACCCCTCCCACTAGGACACTGGAGACAATTTTAGATATCCGACCCATTGACATACATATTTAGTATGAGGCAGCCACTGTGGCTATGAGACAAGCGATGGGAGAATGGATTGAGTATGGGAGCAGCTCATACCATCGCCGTATAGTCGAGGCGACTATAGGAAACCTGGAAGAAAGGGAAGAGGTTTCCGATCGGATACCTGAGATGAACCTTGAGGTCGAGTGCGAGGCACAGTCTTGGATTGACGGATCCCTAGTATTGCCATCTGGAAGATCATGTTACACGGATGGATCAAAGGACATAGTGGACCTAGGGGTCTACATTGAGAACCCGAGGACTGAGATCTGTTTTAGACTGCCTGACCATAATACGGTCCTGCAAGAGCAGATCCGGTCGATCACGGAATGCGTGAAGTGGTGTGGTTCTAACGTCAAGTGTGAACATTTTTACCGACAGTTAAATTGCCATTAGAGATTTAACAAACAGGACGATAAGGTCACGAACAGTCTTGCAGTGTAAGAAAGAGATTAAAGCCTTCTCTGAGGATAGCAAAATCTGCATCGTTTGGGTGCCGGGCCATAACGGAGTAAGGTGGAATGAAAGGGCAAATAATTTGGTAGTGAATGCCTATCGAGTCGACGCAGTCCTAGTTAACGGCGTGGGCGACGAATGCGCATGTAACACTGTGAAACAGCGAAATAGTCAGTAAAACGGCAAAAATCCAATGGGGGATCCAGATTGTGAGAAAACGAGGCTATTGCTGAAAGAAAGCAAGAAGGAGGTCAGTACAGCTATTGGTATCATAACGGGACACATAGGACTACGAGCTCACTTATGTAAAATCGGCGTGGCAAGTGATAGCATGTGTGGGGCATACGCGGAAGATGATGAGACGTTGGAGCATTTCCTTTGCCAGTGCCCGGCTTTCGCGTCTAACAGATACCGTCAGTTAGGTGGAGACACAATACCAGACATGAACCAGCCTAGGGGAGTGGTATTGAAAACAATTAAGGATTTTCTAAGTAGCACGGAATTCCTTACTTAGATTTTCTTTTTTGAGGTTACTTTTTGTTTTGTATTTAGAGCGCACAACAAGCCGATTAATGGCTTAGGTGTATGTCCATAGTGGCATGGGGCGGATTAATATCTGCACCCTCTTTTCAACCTAACCTAACCTATGTTTTCGTCAGGATTCCAACCCAGGCACACAGTGTCATGGCGGAACTATGGCTTCCAAAGAAATTGAAAGTGATCCATGGAGAAGGACATATAAGATTGCAAACACAAATGATCAACTTTATTTGCCTTAACTATGGTCACAAAAAAATATTCATACAGGATCTTAAGATGTGCCGGACCAAAATGTGGATGGCTTTAACTTTAGGCTTGCATTTGTGCATAATCATAAAAATCATTAAAATGAAAATATTTATGAAGGCATAAAAACTTACGATGACTGCAAACAAACTCTGAGGAAAAAAGTCTAACAAAAACTCCACGGCACACAACTAAGAATATGGGTAATGAGTTCAGCTTCTTCGTTTTTGTTAACTACTATTTGGTTTATAAGATAGTCCAACTCAAGGTTGAAAGTACAATTAAACATAATGTGGTTGATATGTGATGAGATACTCCGAATTTATTTTCATTTGTGGAAATCTTCTTTGATGTGACAACAGAGGCACACTCAACGAAATTTGATATTCTAAATCCCGACACCGACTAAAGGAATTATTTTTTTTTTTAATTAACAGATTTTTTAAAAAATATGTATTTATTTCCTTAGCCAATGTGTTTTTATAAAAAAATTAGCTCCGCTCCGCTGCGCCTTATTTTACTTTATTTGGAACAAAAGTTTCCTTGGAATATTTATTTTTGACAATTAAAGAGCTTTTAGTGAAATACCATGCTACGAAAATAGTATATCGCTTGACTAGCAGTTTAACAATAAATGTTCCTTTATCTGAATCCATATGATCTTTATTGTTCTACGAATTTATGTTTGGATGTAAGGTGTACTCCATTCTTAAAATACTTTATTTCAGCCCGATATTCTCCTGATATCTGATTTAGGGGTATTCTCGGGAGTGAGGAGGTCCCTCAGACCTGAAAAATATCAGGAGCGTGCTCTTATTTCAATACCATTTATTGAAACCCCATATTGCCATAGGTTTTGAGAGGAGTTTACAGGATGAGGCGTCCCCCAAACACATGGCCCCAAAATAGGTTATGAAATTCGTTTTCTAATTTCAAATACCTTTCATTTGAGCCACATATTGGCATGGTCGAAAAATGCTGCCCTAAATACATGGTCCTACATTTGGATATCAAATTCGTATTCTACTCCCAAATTCCTTTATTTGAGCCCCATATTGCGATGGTCACTAAAAAATTACTGTTTGTGGGGTATTTTGGGAAAGGCGTAGACCCCTACAAATTTGGTCCCGAAAGTGGGTATCAATTCTTGCTCTACCCACCAATACCTTTTATTTAAGCTCCACATTGATATGGTCGGTAAATATGCACGACTAAGGGGTGTTTTGGGGAGTGGAGTGGTCCACCAAACACTAAGCCCAGAAAATATATCAGCAACGTGCTCTATTCTCATATATCTATACATCATTTATTTTAACCCCATATTGCCATTCCCCTCAAAATTGGATATCAAATTCGTTTTCTAATCTCATTTAAACTCCTTATTGCAAAAGTCAGCAAATATGTCCGGTTTGGGGTATTGGCCCTAAAAACTATTCATATTAAGTTCCACTCTCTTTAAGACCCAAATTGTCTTGGTGAGCAAATACGTCCTACTTGGGGGTTGTTATGGAGGTGAGACGTCCCCTAGACAGTTGGTCCCTAATGTTGATATCAGATTCGTGGTCTACTCCCAAATATCTTTAATTAGAGCCCCATATTTCCATAGTCGGCAAACATGACCGGCTTGGGGGGTGTTTTGGTTAATGGGCAGCCACTCAGTGAGTTGGCCTTGAAATATATATCAGATTCGTGTTCCACTTTAAAAGCCCTCTTATTGGAGCCTCATATTGCAATAGTCAGAAAATACTTCCTATTTGGGTGGTGTTGAGGGGGTGGGGTGGCCCCATAGAACCTTTTCCAGAATATTGATATCGGATTCGTGCTTTACTCCCAAAGACCTTTCATTTGAGCCTCATATTGCTATGGTCGTAAATTTGTCCCCTTTGGAAGATGTTTTTGGGTAGAGGCGGCCCCCCAAACAGTTGGTCCCATATTAGAATATCAGATTCGAATTCTACACGAAAATACCTTTTATTTAAGCCCCATATTCCCATGGTCAGAATATAAGTCCTGTTTGGGAGTGTTTTGGAGAAGGGATGGACCCCCAGAAACGTGGCCCCACATTTGGATATTAGATTCGTATTCTACTCGCAAATACCTTTCATTTGTGTCCCATATTGCCATGGTCGGTAAATATGTCCGATTTAGGGGTGTTTTGGGGGTTGGGGGCGTCCCCCTAACACTTGGTCCAACAATCGGCTAAGAGATTCGTTTTCTTATCCTAAATACCTTTCATTTGAGTCCCATATTGTCGTGATTGGTCTAAATATATGTTTGGTAGGTTTTAGGATGGGGCGGCCCCCCTAGGTACCCCATCCGAAATTTGGATACCAAATTTTTATTTTGAGGGTACTATATGAGAGCACACAAAATTTCGCTTAAATCGCACCACCCATCTTCGAGATCTGGCGTTTCTGAAAATAAGTGTAAGGGGAATAAACATTGCGCAATCTGAAGGCTTAAGAAGTTTAACCGGGAGATCGATTTATATGGGAGTTATATCAGGTTATGAAACGATTTAGACCGTACTTGACGTAGTTGTTGCGCCCCCTAGTATGCTATGGAAAAAATTGTAGTTTCATATCCGAATTATATTACCTATAAGCAGATTTCATTCTCAGTCTCTGCAGGAGGGTGTGCAGTGTGGTCTGAGGATTTCGATTCCTTCACTCTCGCATTTTTTCATTTCTCTTTTCTTTCTGCCTACTTTAAATTTTTAGCCAATTTTAGAGAACGCCCTTTACAGCGGCTATCGTGTAAACCTTAATTCTACCAATCGTCCATTTCTATTTCAGCAACTTGGCTAGAATTCAGCCAAGCAATTTATAGTTGCAATTAAAGAAACTCTTTCTAGGTATTCAGCTCACCATCATGATCAACCGCATGCGAATATCAGCGATTGCGCAGGCGCAGGCGCTTAATACTCACACACTTGAAAAAATAATTCGCAATTTCTTGGAAATTCTTCAGTTATTTATGTTGTATTACCTTCGGATTCCTCTGCTCGTATCCCAATCTCTGATTCGTATAACCACAAAACGGCTTAAAACCCCCATATGATGAGGCAGACGTTTCTATGATTCCAGTCGAACAGTAAGATTGTGATTTGACACAAAGAGAGATAGGAGAGAGAGAGAAGAGGAGGAGGAAAACAGAATCTCAGCGAATGGCTTTCAGCAATGGACAGTAGTTAATGAAAATTAAATAAAACACTTAAACAACGTTCAGTTTTCGTTTTTATTTGTGGGCTCCTTTTTGCGTGGCTGTTCGGGGCCGGCCATGAGAAGGGTATGATTCTTATGCTTGAATTACTTTTGTTTAACTTTTGGTTTTGGGGCGCAAAGAATATCCCGTCCAAGATGCTGGGCCAGTGTGGCTGGCTGCGATTGCTGCATGGCTGGGTACGTACCGTGGCTGTCGTTATCTTGTCATGTCAAAATAAACTTACGAAAAATGTATCTTTTTGTTGTTTTCATTGCTGTTGTTGTTCCTCTTGATGTTGCTTGCCTTTGTGGTTGTTGTTGTTTCAAGTGCAAATGAGAGGACCAAAGCTTCATACTTATTTTATTGTTCATACATTTTGATGACCATTCCTTGCTGCCATAAAACCTTCTCAGACTCCTAAAACCATGCCCTACCCTTAGCTCCTCAGCTCCATAACCCCCCTGTTCGTATAGCAGCATCGCACCTTTTTCCTAAATAGTAGTGTGTGTGCGTGTGTGCATGCTCTTTCATGGGAACTCTTTCATTAGTTGCGAATTGTTATTGTTGCTGTTTGCTATGTACTTCATATGCTCACTATATATGGGCTATTCCAAGCCAAAAATGCACTCCAAAATGTTCAGTCATCCAATAATGTGTATCACCCTTTAACTGGTGAGATGTAATTTTTTGCGTACTTGGGGGCGAGGTAGTAAATTTTATAAATTTTTTTATAAATGAAATTTTTTGTCGAAATCACGATATCGGTCGAACGCTTAAAGCTAGCCGCTGAAAATGTTGCGAACATACTTACTATCGATGTAGGTTGTTGAAAATTGCAAATGAGCCATATCGGTTCAGATTTGGATATAGCTCCCATATAAACCGATCTCACGATTTGACTCTTTGGGCCGCTGGAAGCCGCAAATGTTTTCCGATTTGGCTGAAATTTTGTAAGTAGTGTTCTGCTATGACTTCCAATAATTCAGCCTAGTACGGTCAAAATCGGTCTATAAGCTGATATAGCTTCCATGTAATCCCATCTCCCGACTTGACTTCTGCAGCCCTTGGAAGTCGTAATTTTTGTCCGATTTGGCTGAAATTTAGCATGTAGTGTTTTGTTATGACTTCCAACAACTGTGCCAAGTACGGTCCAAGTCGGTCTATAACCTGATGTAGCTCCCATGTAAACCGGTCTCTGGATTACCGTTGTTCGGTTCCTAGAAGCTTTAATTTTGCTGGTTTGACGGAAGTTTGGTATGTAGCATAAAATTGTGCCCTTCAACTTACTTTATTTTGTGTAAGTTTTTAGCAGACTCCATGGTGGTGGGTTCCTAAGATTCGGCCGGCCGAACTTAGCACTCTTTTACTTGTTTGTCCATAGGAAGATTAAGTTCGAAAATTGGCTATATCGGACTGTCTTGATATAGACCGATCTGCTGATTTTATGCTGTATGCTAACCAATGTGCACCGGTGGCCCCCACTGTAGAAGAATGTTGCTAATTTAAAACTTCGTCTCTCTCCAAATAATTCGGCTTTCATAAGTTTGTTTGTTTGTTAAATGTCTCTTAATTTTTGTGTACGTGTATCAGCATGCGGCCAGGTTATATTGTTGATTTTATTTGTCGAAATTTGCCACAAATGCTTTTAAGATTTTTTCATTTGTATTTAAATTTTTATTTGTTTCTTTTGCGTTTACTTTTAATTTTTTGTTTTTTTTTTTCAAAATTTTATTATTGCGTTGAATCATTGTTTTGCGTTTGCCACAATGCATTATTAAGCCGAGGTATTGTGTCCTTCTGAGATTCTTAACTTGTGATCCTTTTTTTTCAGATAAAACGGATAATAATTGCAACTTCCAAGGTTTAAGAACTAAAATAGGGAGAAGTCATAATAAAACACTCCGTGCAAAATTTTAGCGTAATCGGACAAAAATTGAGGCTTCTAGGAGCTCAAGAAATCAGATCGAACGATAAGAAGTATACATATGTGCCAAAATTCAAGCGGATATCTTTACTCGTTCGACCGCACGGACGGACGAACATGGATAGATCGACTTTGACAATCAAGAATATAAATAATTTATTGTAGGGCCGCAGATCAGTATTTTTTGTAGTGTTACAAACGGTATGACTAGATTAGCCATATTGAGGTAAAAGCTAGAGGACTGCTTTCAAAAAACTTGGTTAAACCGAAGCCTTTCAGGTCGACGCAGTTCGAGATAAGAGGGTGGGCGACGAACGTGCATGTAACACCACTGTGGAATATCGAAACGGTCGATGGAATGACGAAAATCCTATGTGAGGATCCGGATCGTGAAAGTCAAGGCTTTTTCTAAAAGGAAGTAAGAAGGAGGTCAGTATAACTTTGGGTATCATAACGGGACTTATAGGACTGCAAGCTTATTTTGTGTAAAATAGGTGCGTCAAGTGATAGCATGTGTACATAGGGTCATCCAGCACACAAGGAAGTTAAATATTCGCGTTGTCATTGTAGAGGATGAATCTTTATGGGAGCTTGTCCTTGTTGCGGCAGGAGTTGTATAAGTCTTGTAAAACTTTGATCACGCGTTCACAGCACTGGTTGTTTTGGAAATATTGTTTGGAGATTCTTTTTTTTTGCAGTGGGTCTTCAAGTTTTTAGATAGTCATTCAGAGCTACAGATAGTTCTTTTAAATCAACCAATGATCAGCCCATGAGCGAGAAATTAATAAACAGATTTTACGCAACCTGTTGAGGGTTTTCAGGCATCAGAATAAAGGCAGGAAGAGCTAGAAATGTACGAGAGTTTCAGCGTGTATTGCAGATATTTGGGATCTACCTAAATTTTACAAAAGAGATCGCGCTCCTCTCAGTCAACTGAGGGAAGACACGAGCAAGGTAGAAGAGAAACTTCATGTCATCTTTCCAGCACTCGGCTTCCATAATTTTAGTTTTTTTTCCTATTTGTTTACCATTGCTGAAGGCTTTTTTCAATTTTTCGTAATTGCTCTTTAAATCCTGCTAAAAGAAGTGCTCGATGTCTGTTAATAAAGTCCACCTATGGAGTTCATCAGCCATGACAAAGCCAAAATTGCGATACAGCACATGGTGCTGGCAATAATTGTTGAACTTGGAATGGGGGTATGACCTTTCTCATCGAACTTTTTTTACAGTCGAACTACAACGTCTGTCTTTGACTTGCTTGTGGAATCGGCAACAATCATCCCAATTGATATCCATAGGTTGAACTCTTCAACCGTGCTTACCAAATAATCCTTCATCCGAGTAGCTTTCTTTTACATAGCATTGTTGAATCCTAACTGATATGGGGTCGGGATTTCAATGCTCTCAAAGGAAAGCCAATGACACACCGTTGCTGCCCATTGGGACGACTTCTTTGAGCATTTCATTGCATCTCCATGGAATTTTAGGAGTCACATCATACCATGAAAAGTACCCCATAACCATTATGTTGCTTACAGTTGTATTTTTGGCCTCATAAATATACTGGGAGTTATGTTTTTTTAGTTGACTGGCACGGTAAAAAATACACACGACGTCCTCCAAACAAAAAGCTTGACCCTCAATATACCTTGAAATATGCGTCTAAGACCCTATAATCGTCATGACACTTTAAGTCGATCTAGCCATGTCCGTCCGTCTGTACGTTGTCTGTTTGTCGAAAGCTCGCTAACTTTCGAAGGAGTTAAGCTAGGCGCTTAAAATTGTGCATAAATACTTCTTATAAGTGTTGGTCGGTAGGAATTGTAAATTTGACCCATTTACAATCCCAACGGTGTTTTGCTATAGCTGCTATATAAACCGATTTGGACCTCGACTTCCTGAGTCACTTGAGGGCGCAAATCCTATACGATTTGGCTGAAATTTTGCATGGCGTCTTTTGTTATGACTTCAAACAACTACGCTAAGCATAGTTCAAATCGGTCCATAACCTGATATAGCTCCCATATAAACCGATCTTGAATCTTGACTTCTTGAGTCACTATAGGGCGCAATTCTTATCCGATTTGGCTAAAATTTCGTACAACGACTTCCCTCGTGACATCCAATATACGTGTCAAATATGGTCTGAATCGTTCTGTAGCCTGATACAGCTCCCTTATAAACCGATCGCGCTATTGTACTTCTTAAGCAATTTTTATTCTGAATTTGCTGAAACTATACATAAAGACTTCTACTACGATCTCCAATATTCAGTTCAATTATGGTCCGAATCGGACGATAACTTGATATTATAGCTCCAATATCATTGCAATTCTTTCCTTTTATCATATATTTGCTTAAAAAGAGATACCGGGAAAAAAAACTCGACAATTGCGATCCATGGTGATAGAAGGCCACCGTAGCGCAGAGGTTAGCATTTCCGCCTATGACGCTGAAAGCCTGGGTTCGAATCCTGGCGTGACCATCAGAACAAAATTTTCAGCGGTGGTTTTCCCCTCCTAATGCTGGCAACATTTGCGAGGTACTATGCCATGTAAAACTTCTCTACAAAGAGGTGTCGCACTGCGGAACGCCGTTCGGACTCGGCTATAAAAAGGAGGAATTGAGCTAAAACTTGGATCGGACTGCACTCATTGATATGTGAGAAGTTTGCCCCTGTTCCTTAGTGGAATGTTTATGGGCAAAATTTGCAATTTGGTGATCGCTTTTACTTGTTTTAAATACACATTTTCCTGATCATGACGTCCCTATTTATATGACCACCACTGTACATTGGATTCAAAACGGGATACCTTCACTTAATTGTGTATAAAAATGAGAGATGTTCATTTCTATGATCAATGACCCATTTGTTTCATTCGTTATACGGCTTTTCGCAAAGGTTATAAGCCATGATACTTTTTTCAGTTATGGATTTATAAGATTTAAAAAAAAAATTTAATTATTTCATGAAAATACAACTTCTTAGTGGTTTGTGCGTGACTTTTTATACCCATCACCATAGGATGGGGTATACTTATCTAAAGTAAAGGAAGCAAGTACTCAATAGTTTTCTCCTCATCCTCATCGAGACAACTCCTACAGAAGTCATTGTGCGGTATCCCCATGCGCGCCGCTAGGCGGCTAAGGGCCCAGTTATGACCCCTGTCAAGGTAGTCATCGACGCCCTATCAAACGCCAGCAACTCTCTCGTCCTCCTGTGGTCGATGACTGGTCATAGCGCCTTTGCAGTCCGGTAATCATCCACCGAGTCCCACCTCGCCATCGACGCCGCCCTGGCCATCCCATCTACTGTGTTCAGTAGCTCGACAAATGGCACGCAGGCAAGACCGATGCATGGTCCGCCCGGCGCAGACGAACCCCTCCTGGCGCACTAGTCCGCCCTCTCATTTCCTGGGATCCCCTCATGCCCAAGAATCCATGTCAGCGGCACGTCGTGGGCTCGGAGCCTATCCAGGGATTCCAAACAATCTGCTACGTCCTAAGGCTTTGAACGCCGCCATACTGTCCACATACATTCTAAGTTTCGAGGGGCGGTAAACCCCTCAGAACTTCGAGACAATCAAGAATATATATACTTTATGGAATCTTAAACGAATATTTCTAGGTGTTACAAACGGAATGATTAGATTAGTACACCCCCATCCTATGGTGGTGGATATGGAAATCTGTTCGAGGCAACATTCTAACCATAACATACGTAGCCATAACATACGGCGCTGTCCGATATCCATATAAGAATGTCATATAAATTCAATGATTGTACGCCTAATTTGAGAAACCCTGACTATTTGGGGTACATATGAGTACCATGCCACGAGTAGTACCTTTACCAGCTTTGAATATGAGTCTCGTTGTTATCCTTTAAGCTGCTGCATGTTACTGATGCGAATGACGATGACGATGACACAACATGAAAAGTTAAGAAGAAACGCTGAAAAATATTAAATACTCTCCAAAGCGGACTTTTGACAGCAAACGTAAATTTGCTTTTTTCACACACGCATGCCCACACCTCTGGCCCGTACGCCCGCTAACAAACCTTCACCTTATTTAGGTATATGAGGCGCAACACTTGTGTCGCTCACATTTACATATTCAATGTTCTGAGTGTCTGTGTGTTTATCTTTTGTTGCTTTTCAAATTGTTGCACTTAATTTTTCTGAGATGCAATCCTCAGTCTCATTATGTTGTTGTTTTACCTTACCATACAGCGTCATCATCATCATCATCATCACTGGATGTTCCATGGATGGTGCCACAATGCAACCAACTTGTTACTCGTCGTCATTGCATCGTTGTTGTTTAATTGCACTATTCCCAGTGTCCGAGATTTCTGTTGGCTGGCAATTAAAATGGGGTAACTTAAGACTCATAAAGTACATTTTTATGTGTTCGTCCCCAAAGCTTGAAGCCCATTGAGATCCTGTCTGTCGTTCCACCACCACCACCACCTCCACCTTTGCTGTCGGTTTAACCTGCTGCACCCTCTCTTTGGCCATATGCGTGCCAAAGAGGTTTTGATGTGACCGTTTATCGTCTTGGTGTGTTTTCGGTTTTTGTACCCAAAAATCATATATCATCCAATTTTATGGCTCCTTACAGAATTCTTTGTAAAACTTTGTATTTCAGAGCAACACAATACAAAGGAACCGAACCGAATGGGCTAATTCCATGTTCGTGCTGTATCCTTTTCCTGAAGATAACTGAAGTTAATCTCAAGTTCAGTGGAAACCATTTTAAGAAAAAGTCACTACATAATGTAATTATATCTTAACATAAATTGTAAATTGTACATATCTACATAAGAAGTCGGAAGAAACAAAGTCAACTTCTGAGGGCACACTTGTAAAGGGTAATTTTTTGAGAGCTATTCGAAAGTTTCTCAAAAAACACATTAAATTCAGAAAAATTCATGAAATCTTTGATTGAATCGATACTACGGTTCATATAATTTAAAGTTTTGAAGATTATTTCATGCAAATGTTGAGCCAGACTGCGCTTCAATTGGTGCTTCCGCTTAGTCCAATTTTGACGTACTCTTTCCAACATTTCGGTCGGTATGTCACGAATAAGTGCTTCAATGTTGTCTTCCAATGCATCAAATGAAGCGGGCTTGTCTGTATAGACATGCGCTTGAAAATAGCCACACCAAAAATAGTCTAAAGGCGTTAAACCACACAATCTAGGCGGCCAATTGACCGCTCCCGAACGTGAAATAAAATGTTCACCGAACTCGCCTCTCAATAAGTCATTTGTTACGCGTGATATGTGTTACCGTCTTGTTGAAACCACATGTCATGCAAGCCAAGCTTTTGAATTGTGGAAAAAAACAATTGGGTATCATCTCACGTTATCGCCCACCATTCACAGTTGCGTTACGATTCACATCATCTTTGAAGAAGTACAGTCTATTAATGCCACCAGCCCATAAACCGCACCAAACTGTGACTTTTTCTGGATGCATTGGTAGCTCTTGCAATGCTTCTGACTGATTTTTACTCCAAAATCGACAGTTCTACTTATTCACGTGCATTGGGCAAAAAATGAGCTTCGAAATAAAATGAAAAAGTGCGCGATTAACTTTCTTTACAGAGCACGTATTTTGATATAAAATTCAATAAATTGCAAGCGTTGGTTAAATTACAGACCAAACTGAAGATGTTTGAGAGTGAAACAAAACACAAAACGTGCATGAGCTGTTTAAACCAGTGTTGCCAAAAGATAGTAGCTAAAAAATCACCCTTTACAAGCAAATATAAGCTTAATGAAATTTACTTTTTTTTTTTCCGTAAGGCTATAAATTAAAATTACCTATCAAAAGAAGCTATTTTAATGCCCTCCGCCTTACGATGGGCCATACTATTTTCGTCATTCCGTTTGCAACTCATCGAAATAAGGATCTGCGACCCCATGAAGTATATATATTTTTGTACGTCTTCACATTCTAAGTCGATTTAGCCATGTCCGCCCGTTTGTCTGTCTGGCGAAAGCACGCTAGCCTTCGAAGAAGTGAAGCTAGGTGCGTGAAATTTTGCACAATTACTTTTATCATCTTAGGTCGAATGGGATTGTAAATGGGCCAAATCCTTTCATGTTTTGGTAAACCGATCAAAAGTTAGACCAATATGGCCTATTTACAATCCCAACCGACCTTAAGTATTAGGAAGTATTTGTGTAAAATTTCAAGCGGCTCGCTTTACTTCTTCGAAGGTTAGCGTGCTTTCGATTGGCAGACAGACGTCAAGAATATATATACATTTTTGGGTCTTAGATCAATATTTCGATGTGTTACAAAAGGGCAATGATATAGGAAATGCTTCAACGTCTCATCATCTTCGACACATGTCCTACACATGCTCGCACTCGCATTCTGAATAGGTGCGATCGTACTTCTATGTGTCATGTTATGATACCGAAAGCTATCATCCCCTTACTTGCCTGTATTCTGTCACATTTATCCCATTAGGCGAATGTAGAATAGAGTTCCAAGCGCCTCGATCTTCTGCGCTCCATCTAAAATATCTGACAACAAGTTTCGAGGTGTCTCCCACCACTTGATCCATTCATCGGGCTCTTAGCCGTCCCGGTTTGCGTGTACTACCGTAATCGCCTTCCAACGACTTCTTTACTGGGGCTTCTCCATCCATTCTGACAACATGACCTAGCCAACGCAACCGTTGTATTTTGATGCGTTTAACTGTGCTATCTTCGTCATACAGCAAGTGGTTCATACGACGCCTATATTCTCCATAAACGCAAACTGGTCCATATATTTTACGAAGGATTTTTCTCTCAAACACACCAAGTACAACCTCTTCTGCTTTCGCAAGTATCAATGCTTCGGAGCCGTATAACAACAGGGGTAGAGTAATGTTCGTCTCTCAGGAGGTGCTCAGCTGCATGCTCAATCCAAAATAGCAGCTGTTAGCCAATATTATCCTTTGTTTTTTTTTTCAAAACTGGTGTCATGGGTTTCGGTTGCGGTGCCGTGGCAGATAAAGTTGTTGGCTATATCAAAGTTGTAGTTCCCAACTTTCTTCATTTTTATACCCTAATTTCGTCATTCTGTTTGTAACACGTCGAAATATGCGTCTGAGACCCCATTAAGTATATATACTCTTGATCGTCATGCCATTTTAAGTCGATCTAGCCATGTCCGTCCGTCTGTCCGAACGAGTAAAGCTAGCCGCTTGAAATTTTGCACAAATACTTCTTATAAGTGTAGGTCGGTTGAGATTGTAAATGGGCCAAATCGGTCAATGATTTGATATAGCTGCCATATAAACCGATCTTGGGTCTTGACTTCTCCGATTTGGAAGAAATTTTGTGCGATGGATCCTCTCGTGACCTTCAACATACTTTTCTAATATGGTCTAAATCGATCAATAACTTGATACAGCTCCCATATAAACCGATCTCCCGATTTTGCTTCTTGAGCCTCTACAAGGCGCAATTCGTATCCGAATGAACTGAAATGTTACACAATGCCTTCTACAATGTTCAACATTCATTTATGGTCCGATTCGGACTATAGCTTGATTTAGCTCCAATAGCACAAAAAGAGATACTGCGCATAGAACTCGACAAATGCGATCCATGGTGGAGGGTATATAAGATTCGACCCGGCCGAACTTAGCACGCTCTTACTTGTTTTTTCTTTATCTGATCGGGTTTACTGGGCTTTGTGGAAGTTGCTATTATTCACTATGTTTTACCTCCGTTTACTAATATTATATTTCCCATAAACATTCCATTTTGGAACAAGGTATACTTCTCTCATACCAATGAGTGCAGTCCTATTAATGTTTAAGATCAATGATAAGGGGTCTCATTTTTTATGCCGTGTCCGAACAGCGTGCTGCGTAGCGACATCACTTGATAGAGAAGTTTTGATATGATATCTCACAAAATTTGCCAGCATTAGGATAACCACCGCTGAAAGTTTTTCTAATGTTCGCACCAGATTTTGAAGCCATGCGCTTGGCATAATAAATCCTCTGCGCCATGGGGGCCTCCAATTTCATCTCCATTTCCTGCCAAACCCATTTTGGTTGATTCTCTTTCGATAAGTTTAAAGGCTGCAATTGCTTCATTCTGTGACCGACCCATAATGTCGATGTCGTCGACATAGGCGAGTTTCATATGTTCTGTTAGGTAAACTTCGATTCGCTCACACTGACAATTTTTCATTTCCCTCTTCATCCTGTGGAAAAGACGTTTCTCCTCTCTCATTTTCTCGCCTTCGCCTGGCGCTATAAAAACTGACTGTAATGTGGCCCTGTATGCCGCATTCTTGGCTACAGTAGCTCCTTGGGGGCGGCTTTTGGTACCCAAATAAAGCTGTTGCAGCCCTTTCCATGAAGTGGACAATGGTTTGCCATTGCGTTGCTATCGCAATGGCAGGGAGTGCTTTCTTCAAGCTACACCAATTCCATCTTAACTTATTTTCAGTAACAGCCTCGTCTTCTTACGATCCGGATCTACCCATAGGATTTTCGTCGCCATACGGACCGCTACACTGCTCCGCCCGGATTCACCAAGTTTACTGACTGCAGTCCTTCCGCCTTCCGTCTGCTTCCGTTACGGAGTAAGGCGCGGCAACCAAAACGGTGCGGATCCTGCCATCCTCAGAGATGGCGTCAATCTCCTTTTAACCCTCCAAGACTGTTCGTGACCTTACCTTCCTTATTGTTATTGCCCTGATGATCAGTTTCCTCTCCGTAAAGATGTTAACACTCGACCACACCATCTCGTTCAGCCCGGATCTCCGCCTGTAGGGCCTCATTATGGACAGGCAGTTGAAAACAGATTTCAGATCCTAGATCCTCTATGTAGACCCCCAGGCCAACTCTGTCCTCTAGCTTTGATATATCTTAGAAGCATGAACTTCCAGATGACAATCCAAGTCTGTGCAGGTGGCAGCAGTGCTTCCCACGCGATTTTAAGTGTATTTTCAACTATACGATCGAAAACCTCTTCCATTCCTTTCAGGTTTCATATTGTCGCCTTGACTATACCGTGATGGCGTGATCTGCTTCTATCCTCTTTCTATTCTCCCATCGCCTTAATCCCATAGACGCAGTGGCTGTCACACATTTAGTCCGTATTTCTATGGGTAGGATATTTGGAATAATCTCCAGTGTCCAATTGGTCGTGGTCCTCATCTCCCCGCCCTTGCCAAGACAACATGTTTTCTGAACCTTTGTATGATCCCTAGTTGAAATTTTTCTTCATCCCAGTCCTCCAAACCACAGAGAAGTTAGTTTGTTTTGGCCTAATCATGCTCCTGTAGAGCCAGTGGACTATCCTCGGATTCATGACCGATTTCAAGCGTACGGCTCATCTACATAGTGCATAACACGTTCGAACTTTCCCGGTACACTGCTGAATGTGACATTTCCAGTTCAGTTTCCTGCCCAAGTTCACTCCTAAGTATTTAAGCTGGACAACGTGATGCATCAAATTGTCCCACCTTGGTTCTCCTCGAGAACAGGCAGATTTCAGTCTTCTCTGGGTTGACGCTCAGACCCATATCGTATGTCATCTCCACATTTTTGCATAGCTAATATAGATCACTAACCCTTAGACATAATTTAAAATCGTTTGTGTAGCATGCGAGTTCAAATCCCTCCTCAGTCAGCATCCATAATAGATTATTAATGGTGATCACCCACAGGACCGGTTACAAAATGTCCCCTGTGGCGTGTCCAGTGCCACTTTCTCCCTTATTTTTATGTCATGGGACCCACAATTTATCCACCTATTCCTTAGCATATGGTTTATCCAGTATCTTAGAAATCGGTTCTCCCTCTACTGGTCTAGGGATTGAATCAGTGTGTTGGCCCTCACATTTTTAAAAGCACCCTCAATGTCAATACATACCGCCAATGTGTACGTCTGGACATCAAAAGATTCTTCTATTTTAAGCATACCTCTTACAGGGCGGCCTCTACGGACCTTCCCTTGGGATGTTGTTTGTAGCTGAGAAATTTGCTAGATGTCCTACTGTTTATCAAGGTATACACAAAACGTTCCATGGTTTTGAGTATAAAGGACGTAAGACTTATATTTTTAAGTCCTAGGTACGCTGTTAATATAGCAATCAGATGGGGCGCCAGGGATTACGCCTCCTTTTGTAGTAACGCCGGATATTTTCCATCAGGTCCGGGTGACTTAAATGTTTGGATGCTCGTCAGGGCTCCTTTTACCGTAGAGTCTCTAAAATTAGCCTTCGGGCAAAGTCCTAGGTATGCTGTTAATATAGCGTTCAGATGGGGCGGTAGGAAGTCCGCCTTCTTCTGTTGTAATGCCGGAAATATTCCATCAGGTCCTGGTGACTTAAATGTTTGGAAGCTCCGCAAAGCTTCCTTTACCTAAGGCCCGTAATGATAAGCCTTCGATCTACCAAGATTCTGGTGTCTTCGTGAGTATCCTGAGGAAAATGTATTTTCATCTAAATCTTCAACATTTCCTCCATTGTCTCTGCTCTTATGTCGTCGTCTACGATCTTTTCAGTTTGGACATGAGTTTTTGAAAGAAACTTTTCATCGACGCGGCGTAATTTTAGGGAGAAAATCTTTGCTTACCCTGGTCTCCCCAATCTTGAAAAATACATCCTTGGACACGTAGAACATGCCTTAGTTTTAGCAAAACTTGCCTTGGAGGCCACCGTAGCGCAGAGGTTAGCATGTCCGCCTATGACGCTGAACGCCTAGGTTCGAAACCTGGCGAGACCATTAGAAAATATTTTCAATGGTGGTTTCCCCCTCCTAGTGCTGGCAACATTTGTGAGGTACTATGCCATGTGAAACTTCTCTCCAAAGAGGAGTCGCACTGCGGCACGCCGTTCGGACTCGGCTATAAAAGGGAGGCCCCTTATCATTGAGCTTAAACTTGAATAGAACTGCACTCATTGATATGTGATAAGTTTGCCCCTGTTCCTTAGTGGAATGTTCATGGGCAAAATTTGCACTTGTATTTTTTTGCCATGGAGTCTTGATTAACAACCACCACAAAGAGAGTTCCTTCCTCTTTATCCTCCCTCTGGAAAACCTCACATTTGTCCGCGACCAAATCTTGGCTTTGCTTACTACAGACTTTCACCATGCATTCCGTTGCGAACTAGCTGCACTATCCTTTGATAAAAACAGTTGACTTTGTGAGATGGGGAATGGTCATCTTCCTTCCAAGAACTTTGCACCTTCCCAGGCAGTGGGAACACCTACAACGAGCTTTTTGAAGGTATAATTCTGCTGTCGCAAACCGCAGCATCAATATGTTCACTTATCATGACATGTACGAAAATCCGCTCGCTAACCAGATCCTGTACTTGAGACTGATGATCTGGTAGAATCCTACAGGAGGTCAACCTGCTACGGTCTGATATCACTACCGCAGCTGATGGGTCTTTGGAAAGAGATGTTAATAATTAACTGTGTAGTGAGCAATACTTATGTTAATATCCTCACTAGGTTTTGGTATAAATTTAATGCGTTTAACATATCGCAAAACCCACCACAATCATTTACGCACTTAGCCTCCCGAATTGTATGCTGTGGGTGAGTCATTGTTGAGGCATTCAATTGAAATCAATATGTTCTACGAGTGAAACCAACCTTGAGTACATAATTTTTGTAGAGGAGCAAATTCGAGGCATGTTGATTTATTGCATGACATAAAATCAAAACCGCCAATCAAAAAATCGATTGCTACCATAAAACACAGATCTCCAACATCGATGAGACAATGCTCGCCACAATCATAATAATAAAGGCCTAACATAACGCAAAGAATTTTTGCGCATTTGAGAAGACTGCTCCACATAATGTGAGCTGAGCGGCTCAAGGCCATGCTAACTTCAAACATATTTTTGTTTAATCGCATACACAAACACACAGGGCCGTCTATAAATATACCAACAAAAAAGAATATATAGGTGAGTTTATGTGAATACGGTCTAGAGAACTTGTATATGTGTTTTTCTATATATATATATATATGTGTGTGTATGTGTAAATGTGTTCTTGCCTAAAGGGACTTCGTCCACATCCATAAACAGACCTCTGGCGACCCAAAACTTTGCGTCACATGTTTGCTTGGTGGCCAGTTGTTTACTCCTCCCTTGCTTTCCCTATCACCATCTTGGGAATGTGTGCACATTTTTGTTTTTGATATAGGAAGGCTTGTCAGACCGTCCGTCCTATGCCGCAATATTTGCCAAATGAAGTTTGACCAACATTTTGGAAAACTGCTTTGGCACAGTTTCTCTTCGGTGGCAGCAGGGAATAAGCCCTCGGCGGCAGCAACAGTAACAAAATCACCAATGGTAAGGTTATAGGGAGTAACGCTTTGCTTCACCCATATGCTGGGAAGTGCTTCTCGCATAAAAGCATTTCACAATTTCGGTAATTCTAACTCCATTTAGAAATATAAACCGAAACACTGGCTCGCTTCACTCATAATGTGTAACTATGGCAGTAAACCAGGTTCATATGAGACTGAGTGGGGAGTGACTTATTAGTAAGAATGGCTTTATGTAATGTCCAATTAAAAAAGTGGAATTTGTTAATTCGAACTAAATCAGACTATTACAAATTTTAATGAAAAGCAAACCTAAAGGTGGCAAGCCGAAAAAACATCTGGTAGCCCATCATAGAGGTGGGTTAATTCGACGCCAATGGTCCATTGTAATACCCTTCCATGAAAAGATTTGTACGTGAAAAAGAGCCGAATAGGAATGTACAAAAAATAACTTATGGCGATTTCGACCATAGAAAACAAGAACAAGTAAAAAGGCGTTAAGTTCGGCCGGGCCGAACTTTGGATACCCACCACCTCGGTGGGTATCCAAAGTTATGTACCATATCATTTATATCAAAATAAGTTCCGATTTGGACCCTATACTAATAAGTACACTAGCTATATCTAAAAATAAACCGATCTGAACTATATACGACACGGATGACGAAAAGCCTAACATAAGTCACTGTGTCAAATTTCAGTGAAATCGGATTATAAATGCGCCTTTAATGGGGCCAAGACTTTAAATCGAGATATCGGTCTACATGGCAGCTATATCCAAATCTGGACCGATTTGGGCCAAGTTGCATAAAAATGTCGAAGAGCCTAACACAAAGCAATGTCCCAAATTTCGGCGAAATCGGACAATAAATGCCTCTTTAATGGGCCCAAAACCTTAAATCGAGAGATCGTTCTATATGGCAGCTATATTCAAATCTTGACCGATCTGTGCGATATTGCAGAAGTATGTCAAGGAGCTTAACTTAACTCGCTGTCCCAATTTTCGGCGACATCGGACAATAAATGAGCATTTTATGGGTCCAAACCCATAAATCAAGAAATCTGTCTATATGGCAGCTATATCCAAATCTAAACCGATCTGGGTCAAATTAACGAAGGAAGTCGAAGGGCCTAACACAACTCACTACCCCAAATTTCATCAAAATCGGATAGTAAATGTGGCTTTTATGGGCCTTATACTCTAAATCGGAGGATCGGTCTATATGGCAGCTATGTCCAAATCTGAACCGATCTGAGCCAAATTGACGAAGGATGTCGAAGGGCCTAACACAACTCACTGCCCCAAATTTCAGCAAAATCGGATAATAAATGTGGCTTTTATGGGCCTAAGACCCTAAATCGGAGGATCGGTCTATATGGCAGCTATATCCAAATCTGGACCGATCTAAGTCAAACTGACGGAGGATTTTGAAGGGCCTAACACAACTCACTGTCCCAAATTTCAGCAAAATCGGACAATAAATGTGGCTTTTATGGGCCTAAGACCCTAAATCGGAAGATCGGTCTATATGACAGCTATATCCAAATCTGAACCGATCTGGGCAAAACTGACGAAGGATGTCGAAGGGCCTAACACAACTCACTGTCAGGTAAATTGGATAATAAATGTGGTTTTTATTGGAGTATTTTGTTATGACTTCCACAAACTGTGCTCAGTATGGTCTAAATCCGTTTATCACCTGATATAGCTGCCACATAAACCTATCTCGGATGTTGACTTCTTGAGCCTCTAAAGTGCAAAATTATAATCCGATTTAGCTAAAATTTTGCATCAAGTGTTTTGTTTTGACTTTCAACAACTCGTATATAAACCGATCCCCAATTATGCTTCTTGAGCTTCTAGATGCAGCAATTCTTAGCTGATATATAATTTAGCATAATGACTTTTACCATCATCCAAACCAAGTATGGTCCGAATGGTCCATAACGTGATATAGATCCATTTGTTTGCCTATAAGGAGATATCGGGCAGATAACGTGATAATTCTTTTAAACCGTTCGAATGTGTATTGCAAACACTTGCGGTGATAGATAAAACCAGTTAGGGGAATGGGATTCAGTGCCTTCATACATGTATGTTGAAGGTTAAATTTGCACACATATCATTATTAGCAATATCCTTACTTGAATAGCCTCACACATGTGTATGAGAATACTATTTCAACTTCATTTACTTCGTTTAAGTCGGAAGATTATTTTCAACTTTTTTTATTTTATTGGCAACATACGAATATTTTATGAATTACTGATGTTGTTGCTACTGCCGCCACTTTACCACTTCAACTGGAACTTATTGTTCAGCCATCCAGCCGCACACCGCGTTTTACTTTTTAGTTCGGTATGGCAACCGCAATTCTGAGAATTTTTGTTTTTAATTCACGAAAGAACAGGAAAAAACACTAAAATTTTTAAGGGTTAAATTTGTGTATTACCTGCAAATATATTTTTGCTCATCCTTTTCTGCCATTCATGGGTAAAGAGGCAATACGCCATTTTTTTAATTGCATGTTCTGTGTTTTAGCGCAGAAATGGTTTTGAGAACCATTTAGAAATGGGCGAGACATGGCATAAGTATTTGCACTTAGGTACAAATATCAGTTTGTTGCTTATGAGGTGGCAAGAAGAGAGGACAGACATTGTTCTCGATACATGGAGTGTGTGTGTGTGGAGAAACAATTTCTGTATGGAAGATCTTGGGATAAGAAATTGTCATACTCTTAAGAATTTGTCAATTTCCGGTGGCATGATGATGTGGCTTTGAGTTCAACTTAATATCTATTGATGGTAGCACATTCTCGTATTATATTAAAAAAAAGTAAGAGTGTGCAATGTTCGGCCGGGCCGAATCTTACATACCCTTCACCATGGATCGCATTTGTCAAGTTCTATGCGCGGTATCTCTTTTTAGGCAAACAAAGAATATTGAATAAGAACTGTTATGCAATTGGAGCTATATCAAGTTATAGTCCGATTCGGACCATAAATGAATGCTGAACATTGTAGAAGTCATGGTGTAATATTTCAGTTCATTCGGATAAGAATTGTGCCTTGTAGGGGCTCAAGAAGCAAAATCGGGAGATCGGTTTATATGGGAGCTGTATCAAGCTATTGATCGATTCAGACCATATTAAACACGTACGTTGAGGGTCATGAGAGAAGCCGTTTTACAAAATTTCTGCCAAATCGGATGAGAATTGTGCCCTCTAGAGGCTCAAGAATTCAAGATCCCAGATCGGTTTATATGGCAGCTATATCAGGTTCTATACCGATGTACGCCATACTTACAACAGTTATTGGAAGTCATAACAAAACACCTCATGCAAAATTTCAGCCAAATCGAATGAGAATTGCGCGCTCTATTGGCTCAAAAAGTCAAGATACAAGATCAGATTATGTGACAGCTATACCAGATTATGGACCGATTTGAATCATACTTAACGCATACGTGCAAATTTAAATCGGACGAGAATTAAGCCCTCTAGAGGCTCAAGAAGTCAAGACGCAAGATTGGTTTATATGACAGCTATATTAAAACATGGACCGATTTGGCCCATTTACCATACTAACCAACCTAGGCTAAAAAAAAGTATTTTAGCAAAATTTCAAGTGGTTAGCTTTAGTCCTTCGAAATGTTGCGTGTTTTCGACAGACAGACGAACGGACATGGCTACATCGGCTTAAAATGACATGACGACCAAGGATATATAAACTTTATGGGGTCTCAGACGCATATTTTGAGGTGTTACAAACAGAATGACGAAATTAGTATACCCCCATCATATGGTGAAGGTTATAATAAACAGCACTTGCGTAGATTTGACTTAGATCGGTCCAGATTTACATATATAGGTGTAAAATAGACCGATCTCTCGTTTTTAGGTTTTGGGCCCGCAAAAGGCGCATTTATTGTCCGATTTCGCCGAAATTTGTGACAGTGAGTTGTGTTAGGCTGTTCGATGTCCTTCTTCAATTTGGCCCAGATCAGTTCAGATTTGGATATAGCTGCCATATAGACCGATCTCTCGATTTAAGGTTTTGGGCCCATAAAAGATGTATTTATTGTCCGATGTCACCGATATTTCGGACAGTGAGTTGTGTTAGGCCCTTCGACATCTTTTATCAATTTGGTCCAAATCGGTCCATATTTGAATATAGCTGCAATATACACCGATCTCCCGATTTAAAGTTTTGGGCCCTTAAAAGGCGCAATGTTTGTCCAATGTCGCCGAGTTTTGTTAGGCTCTTCGACATCCCTCTTCAATTTTTCCCAGATCGGTTTAGATTTGGATATAGCTGCCATATATACCGATCTCTTGATTTAAAGTCTTGGTCCCATAAAAGGCGCATTTATGATCAGATTTCGCTGAAATTTGACACAGTGACTTATGTTAGGCTTTTCGACAGCCGTTTGGATAATAATTGGCTATATAGCTACTAAAGAGATCAATACCAATCAATGAAAGCTTTAGTTATTACTCGATTTCGGTGAATTTTAAAACAGTAGGTTATGTTAAGCCTCCCGACGTCTGACCTAAATATGGTTCAGATCCGACTATATTTAGATATAGTTGTCATATAGAACCGATCTGCCGATAAAGAGTCTGAAGCCCATAAAAGCTTTATATTTTAACCTATTTCACTAAAATTTGAATCAGTGAGTAGGTTAAGACCTCCCAACATCCGACCTAAATATGGTAAAAATCTGACTGTAGTTAGTTATAGCTGTCATATAGACAGATCTGCCGATAAGGAGTCTTAAGCCCATAAAAGCTTTATTTATTACCCGATTTCGCTGAGATTTGAAACAGTGAGTTTTTCTGAGTCTCACGATATCCGACCTTAATATGGTTCAGATCGGTTTATAATTGGATATATCTGCCAAAAATACCATTATTTTGTCCTACACAATTGAATAGCGACATATATATACGAACACTCAATGCGACGAGATGGGGTTTACATATTGGGTTGCCCAAAAAGTTGTTGCGGATTTTTTAAAAGAAAGTAAATACATTTTTAATAAAACAAAGCAAGCTAAAAGTAACAGCTGATAACTAACAGAAGAAAGAATGGAATTACAGAGTCACAAGCTGTGAAAAAATTTGTCAACGCCGACTATATGAAAAATCCGCAATTACTTTTTGGGCAACCCAATATATACCCGAGGTGGTGGGTATCCAAAGTTCGGCCCGAGCGAACTTAATGCATTTTTTCTTGTTATGTTCGATTTGTACTCTACTATTAAATACCTTTCAGTTGATACCCACATTGCCCAAAGCGAGGAAAGTTTCCTGTTGGGGTGTTTTTTGGAGGTGGGGACCCCTCCCCGTGAAATTTGTATACCAAGTTCGTACTCTACTCTTAAATACCTTAAATTTGATATTCATATTTTCGCAATCGGAAAACATGTCCGTTGGGGTGGGTTGTGGGTTATTCGTAACCAGAGTTTTATACCAAATTCGTGTTTTTGAGATACCAAAAGGTAGCATACAAAATGGGGTGCAGCCATCTCCGAGATCTGGCGTTTTTGAAAATAAGGGTAAGGGGGAGTATATATATATATATATATTAACCAAAATGGGATATATATGTCACATTGGTCCTTAAAGGATTAAAGAAAAATGGACCGATGATGTCACCAGCCCAAAACCACCCAAACTGTATTTTTCCGAATGCATAGGTAAATATAGCACTGCATGCGGCTGTTCTCCACGCCTGATGAGCCAGCTGTGCTAGTTTGCATAACTATTTAGCCAGCAATAAGCCTCATCGTTGGACACAATTGTTTGATAAAACAAAGTCAGCACTAATTTTGATAATAAATTTCAACGATTTACAGCTCATTTGTGAATTTCTCCATGATGAAATGACAGAGTATACTGAACACTTGCAAAGATGACGATTGAACACAGTTATCAACCAGTGCTGCCATGACGAAAAACTTATCTCATACATATGAAGGCTTTCTCGAACAAAACTATTTGTTTCCTTATCGCAGCAAATACTCGCATAGAAAGCGTTTTACCCTTTATACCATTCGATACCTTTCCTTAAATATTTATTTACATATCGATTAACTATGCTGCCAAAAACTTAGGTCCACAAAGCTTTCGTTTGCGTTTAATAGAAATAATGGGAATGACATGAGGCTACGGTATAAAAGAATCCAAACATATAACCATCTCTTACTAGTTAAATGGCTTAAATAGGTTTCAATTTGTTTAGATGGTCCACTATGGAGTCTGGGTTTGTGGCAGATAATCATAGTGGATAATAGTCATTCTGCACATTTCCAACTTCCAATCATGATCACACTTCAAGGGGGTAAACTTTTTGTGATAAATTCATATCACTTAAACAACGACCTTGAATGCAGCACATATATAGCATTACAGGAATAGCAAATTCCCTGCACTCCTTCCTCTTAATACACTGATTAATTGACGTCATCTGTTAAAAGGTATTTTTCGTAAAGCCATCCTTGCCACTCACTCGCTCACTCACTCACTGATTGGCACTAGGCAAGTATTTTCGGAATCAGAACGAATATAAAAGGATTTAATTTATTTAAACAGAAGTACAAAAAGTAATCGCCTCTACCACCACCATCAACAGCATTATTGTTATGGCTCTGTTTTAACCGCAAAGCTTAAAGCTGGTCACGGTCCGTGGTGGTGTTGTATTGCGGGCTTTTTGTTTCCATTGCGCCCATACATTTCATTATTAAATCGATTCCATGGAGGTGCATTTACACAGACAAAACTTCTTTAATTTCTTAAGTCGTCAATCATTTTGGACAGCTTCTTAGGTTCATCATCTTTCTGTGAATAAATGTTATGAGTCCAACGCTTGATTCGTCCAATGTTTCGCCTGTTCGAAAGTCTTACATGTAGTTTTATTGGGCTGTTTGCCCGTGATGTTGGCTGTATGTCAGGCATTTTAATGAATGCCGGACAAGACAATTTGCAATATCATTGCGGGTTGGTCATACGTGTACATATCGCAGTTATAAATGAAATAATTATTTATCTTAGCCATAAATAGGATGTTGTCGCATAAGAATGATCGATAACGATATAATAATGGATTAAAAACAGCCGGACCGAATCTTGGAAACCTGTGACTTTTGTAGGTGTCATTTGCTATGTATTGTAGAGTCGTTTTTTATACCCGCCACCGAAGGATAAGGGTATATTCATTTTGTCATTCCGTTTGCAACACATTGAAATATCCATTTCCGACCCTATAAAGTATATATTCTTGATCAGCGCAAAAATCTAAGACGATCTAGACATGTCCGTTCGTCTGTCCGTCTGTTAAAATCACGCTACAGTCTTTAAAAATAGAGATATTGAGCTGAAAATTTGCACAGATGACTTATTTTATCCATAAGCAGGTTAAGTTCGAAGATGGGCTATATCGGACTATATCTTGATATAGCCCCCATACAGACCGATCCGCCGATTTAGGGTCTTAGGCAAATAAAAGCCACATTTGTTATCTGATTTTGCTGAAATTCGGGACAGTGAGTTGTGCTAGGCCCTACGACATCCTTCTTCAATTTGGCCCAGATCGGTCCAGATTTGGATATAGCTGCCATATAGACCGATCCGCAGATTTAGGGTCTTAGGCCCATAAAAGCAACATTTATTATCAGATTTTGCTGAAATTTAGGACAGTGAGTTGTGTAAGGCCCTTTGACTTCCTTCCTCAATTTGGCCCAGATCGGTCCAGATTTGGATATAGCTGCCATATAGAAAGATCTGCCGATTTAGGGTCTTATGCCCATAAAACTCACATGTATTATCCGATTTTGCTCAAATATGGGACAGTGAGTTGTGTTAGGCCCTTCGACATCGTTCTTCAATTTGGCCCAGATTTGGATATAGCTGTCATATAGACCGATCTGCCGATTTAGGGTCTTGCGACCATAAAAGGCGCATTTATTGCCCAATTTTTCTAAAATTTGGGACAGTGAGATGTGTTGGGCTTCTCAACATCCAGATTGGTCCAGATTTAGGTATAGCTGCCATATAGATCGATCTCTCGATTTAAAGTTTTGGGCCCATAAAAGACGCATTTATTGTCCAATGTCGCCGAAATTCGGGACAGTGAGTTAACTTTTCGAGAGGAGGGTCTCAGTGAGGAGGTTGCACTGGCTCTTAATTAAATACTGAGTGCCAATGATACTCGCGATGACAAGGCAAGTTATTGGTGCCTTCAAATAACCAATGGCCAACATCAGCGTCTTTTCCCAGGTTAGGGGCGGGTGGCGGCGAGCGTCGGATCTTGGAGCAAGCGGCTCGCCACAACGAGGGATACGTGTGCAATCCCACAAAACCCATGCGGTTGGGGCGCTGGGATAGTAACCCGTCCTCGCAAAACTATGAGAACTACTATGAGAAACAAAGGAATAGTAAAAACGGGCCCCCCGTTAACGTTGACGACCCACGCAATTGGAAAAAGGACCATGATTTGCGGATGTGCACCTGGAATGCCCGTACTCTGTATAGAGAAGGTGCAGTATACGCGCTGGCGGATGTAGTAGAGAAGTACAAGACAGTGCGATGGACTGGGAATGGTGTCACTACAACATCAAACGGTGACGAACTATACTATAGCTGCGATAACACGAATCATGAATTTGGCTGTGGATGTGTGGTTAGTCGGAGACTGAAACACCTTGTCTTCAGCTTTACTCTGGTGGATGAGAGACTAGCCACAATCCGCATAAAACCCAAATTCTTCAACATCAGCCTCATTTGTGACCATGCCCCGACGGAAGATAAAGACGAGCAGACCAAGGATATTTTTCTACGAGCGCCTAGAGAGAGAATATAACCGCTGCCCCGCCCATGATATTAAAATCGTTCTGGGAGATTTTTATGCGAAGATAGGGAAGGGAGACATTTTTGGTCCAACAGTCGGAAAATATAACCTCCACGAGATAACGTGCAGTAATGGATTGAGGCTGATAGATTTCGCCGCGGCAAAAAACATGGTAGTTAGTAGCACCAGATTTCAACATAAAAATCTTCACAAAGCCACAAGGTTGTTACCCGATCAAAACACGAGAAACCAAATTGATCACGTTGTGATATATGGAAGGCATTCATCCAGCGTGTTAGATGTACGATCGATCCTTAGAGCGAATATAGATTCGTATCATTACCTTGTTGCAGCAAAGGTTCGCACCCGTTTGTACATGGCGAAGAAAGTATGATCACACACTGCACGGAAGCTGGATATTGAAAAGCTGCAAACACAACAAATGGCAGCGGCATACTCCACTCGACTGACCCAACTGCTTGATGAAAGCACTCCTTCTTCCGATGATATAATTGCGCAGTGGCAAACTATTGCACACTCCATGCAAAATGCCGTTAAATCCGTACTTGGGTATTGGAAGCCTCCTCCAAGAAACCCATGGTACGACCAAGAGTGTCGATATGCTACCGAAGCCAAGAATATAGGCATATATAGCAACCCTGCAATCAGCTGTGGGGAGAAAAGGAGAGACGAGAAACGTCTACTCCGCAGAAAGAAAAAGGAAATGGAAAGACGTGAGTGTGAGCGAATTGAGATGTACAGGAGTCAGAATGAAGTCCGGAAATTCTACAAAAGAATTAAACATCAAACCGATGGCTTTGGTGCAGGCACATCCTCCTGCAGATACAAAGAAGGAAATCTGGTAACTGACTGAGATAACATGCTGAGGATATGGAAAGAATATTTTACCCAACTGCTAGTGTCCGACATTGGCGGCGAAGAGGATACTGCAGAACCAATCTCTGATGATGGTATAGAATGCTTACCTCCTAGTCAGAATGAGGTCCAAGTAGCAGTGACCAGACTAAAGAACAACAAGGCAGCAGGAGCTGACGGGTTGCCCGCTGAACTATTTAAGACCGGAGGCAACCCACTGCTAAGGCGTATGCATCAGCTTATCTGCGCAATCTGGCTAGAAAAACGCATACCCGATGATTGGAACCTCAGCATACTATGTCCCGTACACAAGAAAGGAGACAAGACGGAATGTGCCAACTACAGAGGAATAATGTAATGTGTGAAAGATTAAAACCTAAAATCAATGAATTAATTGGGCGCTATAAATGGGGCTTAAGACTTGGTATATCCAACCTGGACCAGATATTCACACTGCGCCAAATCCTGAAAAAGACCCGAGAAGGACAAATCAACACTTCCCATCTCTTTGTTGACTACAAAGCCGCCTTTGATACTCCTTTATATTCAAAGGTATTTCAAGTCATGTCTGAGTTTGATATCCCTGCAAAACCTAGAATGACTCTGCAGGATGACTCTTGCGGATACGCGTTCCTCAGTAAGAATAGGAAGGAATCTCTCCAAACCATTTAATATCAAAAGAGGTTTCAGACAAGGAGACAGCCTATCGTGTGATCTCTTTAATATCCTGCTGGAGAAGATTATACGAGATGCAGATGTGAATAGATATGGCACACTAATCACAAGAGAACCCATGCGACTCGCCTATGCCGACGTCATCGATATTATAGGTCGGTCACCGGAAGTAGTAACTGCAGCCTTTGAAAGAACCGAAAGAAAGTCAGTGAAAATGGGTCGGGCAATAAATGGAGACAAGACGAAATGGATGGTTTAAACTCCCAAAAAGCCTTGCACAACCAAGCAGATAAAGAAAATGGAGAAAGTGAGGAACCACAACTTTGAGACAGTCAGTAACTTTATCTACCCCGGCACCGCCGTAACCGAAACGAATGACACTAGTTTTGATATAAAGCGAAGAATAATACTGGCGAACAGATGCTACTTTGGACTAAGTAAGCAGTTTAGAAACAAGGCCACCTCTCGACAGACGAAGCTTAAACTATACAAGAAACTGATACTACCCGTGCAGTTATATGGTTCTGATGCATGGGTACTTGTTAAAGCAGATGAGGCAGTGCTTGAAGTATTTGATAGAAAGATTCTTCGTAAAATTTATGGACCAGTTTGCGTTAATGGAGAATATAGGCGACGTATGAACCACAAGCTGTGTGACGACGATAGCATAGTTACACGCATCAAAATACAACGGCTGCGTTGGCTAGGTCATGTTGTCAAAATGGATGAAGAAGCTCCAGCAAAGAAGTCTTTTGAACGCAAACCGGGCAGACCAAAAACCCGATGGAAAGATTAAGTGGTGGGAGACACCTCGAAACTTGGGGTCAGAGAAGATCGAGGCGCTTGGAACGCTATTCTGTCATGACCAATTTAAGTAAAAGTAAAGTAATATTGAAGCGTGGTTGCAATAGTCAGCCGGACGGAGGGTGTTGGCTAGATAGTCTCGGATTTAGGAAATGAAATTAATGAGCCTAACTTTATCGCTAAATACTGCGTTTGTAATCACGCCAACACAATTCCTATACTTTACTTTGCCCTACTACAAGCGGATGGATTCAAAATTCAGACATTGAATACTTGAATCTTTTTAAAGACAGATGATGATAATCATTGTAAACGAGTAAAAATATATATTTTTTGTTTATTATTTTTTGGCTTGATGATCTTTAGACAGTTTCAAAATAATGCAAAACTCCAGAAAGATGGTTAAAAATAAGCATAACAACAAGAAAAGTACTTCAGTCGTGGTGGAGGCAGCTCCATCAATAGCTGCAGTAGCATCATCAGACCCAGCCATGGGGTTGCCAGTAGTGCATTTCGACCTGCCGCGAGCAATAACTTTTGCAAATTTCATTTAAAGCTTAAGTACTGGAATGAAATGAGAACTGATTGCATTCGCTGCTTAACTTACAGAGCATGATGGTTGCACTTTACGCACATACAAACTTACGCTCTGTGTGTCAAATACTCAGAGGTAGTCAGAATGCATACTCGCACATTCGGACAATCATAAGTTTGTTGTATAAGCAGATACTTGCACAAATGAATATCCTTAGTCATTTACAATAATGCAATTCAAGTCATCAACGCCATCTCCATCGCCGTCGACATTGGTGTGCCTTGCCATGCTGGCCATTTAGGCCATCATCCTCATCGTCACCAGCCAGCCAGCCACCACTTGAACATCATTACTTGAATCTCCTTTGCTCCTTAACGTACATACATAGTAAGTAATCATGAGTGAATAACTACGCACCGTCATATGGGCATTTATAATCTTGGACATTGAAATCAACAGCAAAGTCTGTGATAATGTGATCCAATGCCAAGTAACGATATTTCTACAGAAGAGTGCACAGTAGGCGAATTGAAGAGAGAAAACAATTTTTGCTTGTAGTTTGTGAAATTCTTAACTTTTGTTTGTACTAAACACATTTCAAGCTCCAACAATTTTGGAAAGCTACATTGGCAAAAATAAACATAAAATTAGAAAACTTAGATGTAGTAGGAAGACTAGCAGGCGCCCCACCTGGTCAATATTTTCACAGCGTGCCTAGGACTTGCATATGCTCCGAAAGCCTAGCAGGAGGAGGCAATGGTGGTATTTATATCCAAGCCCGGCAACACCAAAGGCCTACAGACCTATAATCCTTATGTTCTTTCTACTCAAAACCATGGAACGTATTGTGGACACCATGATAAAGAGTAGGACATCCAGCGAAAAGCTCATATACAAACAGCATGCCTATGTCGGTTGAGACTGCCCTGCTCGAAGTTGTGCATAAAATAGAAGAATCCTTCGATGCCAAAACATACACACTGGCGGTATGCATTGACATCGAAGAGGCTTTTAACAATGTGCCGACCGACACACTGATCGAATCCATAGACCAGTACCTGGTGGACCCGGTCCTTAGAGACTGGATAAACCATTTGCTAAGGAACAGGTAGATAAATTGTGTCCCATGGCGTTAATATAAGGGAGAAAGTGGCACAAGGCACGCTACAGGAGGGCATTTTATAGCTACTCCTATGAGTGACCACCATAAATGACCTATTACGAATGCTGACGGAGGAGGGATTTGAACCCTCACACGATGTTATAAAACTTCTAAGGGATAAGGATACGAACGAGCTATGCAGAAGGGCCAAAACGGTCTTGCATATGGCATATGATTGGGCTAGACCCAATGATCTCAATGTTAAATCAGAGAAGACTGAAATATATCTGTTCACGAGGAAGACGAAGGTGGGCCAATTTAACGCACCACGTTTTCACAGCGAAACGATTTCGTATCTGACGAGGTCAAAAAGAAAGGTGTGATCTTAGACAGGAAACTGAATTGGAAGTGTCACATTCAGGAGCGTACCGAGAAGGCTCACAGATGTTGAGTACTTTGTAGACGGGCCGTCAAATCAAAATGGGGCTTGAATCCGAGGCTCAACACGAGCTCGATTAGACCAATACTTACTTACGCCTCAGTAGTTTGGTGGACTGCGATGGAGAAAAAGTGCAACATAAGGACCATACAACAGGTTCAGAGCCAAATTTCAGCTCAATATCTTTTTTTTTTGAAGGCTGTTGAGTAATTACAATAGACGGACGGACAGACACACTGACATCGATAAATTGTCTTAGAATTTTACGACGATCCGAAATATATATACTTTGTCAATTTCCGAATTGATATTTCGATGTGTTGCAAACGGAATCACTAAATGAATATTCCGCCTATCCTACGGTGGTGGGTATAATAAATGTGACTTGCTATTAACGCTACCATAGAGGCTGGGAATCGCTGGTTTAAAATGGAGTTTTACATCTGCGGTGACAGTATCAAGCAGCGGCAAGTTGCCTGCTAATGAAATCTGAATTAGTGGAGTGGCTGCACCAAGCTCTACTGACAAACATGCAACTTGTTAAAAGAAGCTTCCCACAAAGACCTAGAGCAGAGCCAGACTACAAGACTAATCCACAACTTGCGTGCTCTACGTCAAAACTATCGTCCATCTCTGGCAAAAACATTCGCCTCACTAGTTATATAACAAATAACGCAGATCCTCGGCCGAGTTCCCATGAATTGGGGCCATGTGAATTTTTCCCTTGCTAATACTCTCCATAAGAGCGTATGTAGCTGTCTCCCTCCGATGCTGGTTTATCTGAATGACCGCAATCATTGGTCCACCAGTAAATAGGTTTCTTGGTAGTGGTTATAGCCTCATCGCCGGCTCACTATTCTTAAGGGGCATTGAGTTCTTTGTCACTGCACTGCCTAATTTTTCTATATTGGGATCTTTGCCTATCCTAGTGTTCCAAACCTTGAGAGAGTTCGTGTTTGGTTTGTTACTGAAGCTGAATGAAGGAGTAGCTCCTTTAGCTTAGATCGTTGGGAGATTCTTCCCGTTTGCAGAAATTCATCTACAACTTATCCTCGGCCTTGTTCAGCAGGACAGTTAGAAGATTTGTTAAGAACATTTTCTCTTTCTACACCTCTCTTACAAGCTTATTAGCCTAGTTCGGATGTAGAAAGAGATCTCAAATATCAAATCGATGCCTCGCAGCAACTTAAGATCATTTTCCCCAAGACATTCACTATCAAAGTCTCACACCTCAGACATAAAGTATGTCTCACCATTTGACTTTAAGGTAACTATCGCCTAAGTGTTGAAAATCACACAAAAATTTTGACAGAAAAACTAGTTGGCACATACAGTCTTTGCGCTAATTGACATATACCTTCCTCTCACCACAACACCGCTCTCTCCCGTTCTCAACAGTTCTCTTGTTGGCATACCGATTCTTATCTGCATCTCATATAATCTTCCCCAGCAGGATATTGATCAGTTCGGAGAGGTTCTTTGCTACATTTACTGAGGTTTGTGTATTAGCAAACACACAGTCTTATAAATTTTGCAGGGATACCAAACTCAGACATGGTTTGAAATATTTCTGTATTCGACGAAAGTATGGTAAGTGTCGACCCCGCGCAGACGAGCTGATGCATGCGTCCCATCAGCGTGTCACCTCCGGTTTTAAATAGTTTAGCTGGCAACCCATTGGTACCTGTTGCTTTGTTGTTTTTTAGTCAGGTTCTATATCATCATCAGGGTGTACATTCTATAGCATCATCAGGGATCGGTTAAGCGTTATCTTCATTACCCCCCATTATCGAGCGTATTAGCAGCAGAGAAAAATACGAAGATGGTCTCAAAAATAACCGATCTGGCAAAGGAGACGCAAGAATTTTTGCAGGGATACTAAACTCAAACATGGCTTAAAATATTTCTGTATTCGACGAAAGTATGGTAAGTGTCGACTAGTCCTGTATACGGTGAATTCTCCAGGTCTATAGCCGCATAGATAGGACCCAAATATCTCACTGACTTTAGACTTTAGTTTTTAAAGCAGCACGCTCGAGAGAATTTTGTATGTAGGATTAATTTATCTGTAGTTGGCACATGCTGTTTTGTTTTTCTTGCCAGATCGCGCAGACGCAACTTATCGGTACCTGTTGCTTTGTTGTTTTTTAGTCAGGTTCTATAGCATCATCAGGGATCGGTTAAGCGTTATCTTCATTACCCCCTATTATCGATCATATTGGCAGCAGAGAAAAATACGAAGATGGTCTCAAAAATAACCGATCTGACAAAGGAGACGCAAGAAAGGTACAAGGTGCAACAATTCGAACTTCATTTTATGGATCTTTCCCATAAAAATGGTGGCAAGAAAGGGAATTTTTGCCTTATACACCTGCCAGAGAGCCATTGGTAAAAGTTGGGGGTTTAGACCGCGTATCATGCATTGGGTATATACTACAGTTGTCAGACCTATTATGCTATATGGTGTTATGGTCTGGTGGAGGGCGCTTCAAAAATCCACATACTGCTCAATAGTCAACCGGATCCAAAGGATTTAATGCTATTTCTAATGGACATTGTGGCTAGACAAATTGCTGCGACCAATGCGGCGAGACTAATGGAGCTTTCTCTTTGGTTATGTGACGGCTACGGACACTGTCTTATGCTTGATGGAATGTCCGATATTCAAGGCAGTGTGGATTACATCCTACCTGAGCCGTTTTTTTTTTGATAGAAAGTACTGTACCACTATTCTTGATAGAACCGATTGGAACTACGATATACCTGGTAATAGAAGTTACATAGACTTCTATACGGATGGTTCCAAACTGGACCACCAGGTGGGCTTTGGGAAGTACTCTAAATATCTAGAGCTGGTCAAGTGTGCAGTGTGTATCAAGCATTGAAGGAAGTGGTGGAATGGCTATGATATAATGTAATTACGACGGTTGGAGAACGTATTTCTGAACACAAACATTGAAGAAGAAGAGATTATCGAACACCTTCGGTGTGTGTGTCAGAAGGAGTTCTACTTTAGGTTCTCATTTCTGATTTACCGGATGTGAACATTCGCATATTGTTGGGCTTTTTAAAGTGATCAACGGTAGGAACTAGACGGCATCTTCCTTCTTTGTTTGTTTCTGTGGTATCACAATGGACGAGAACGTCTAAGTGAGTCTGATGGCAGACTGCCACTTAACCCTAACCTTAATTTATCGAAATACATATGTGATGTCACTTTATATACTTCTTTAAAGAGTTGCATATTTTTCAAAATCCATTTTTATACCCTAGACCACCCTATGATACAGGGCATTATGACTTTGTGCATTTGTTTGCAACGCTAAGAAGGAGAAGACCTGGATCCATTGATAAGAATACAATCGGATTAGAATCTCTTCTTCCATTTTAGGTATGTCGGTCTGTCTGTCAGTCCATGTATTCTTGTAATCAAGGTGCAGGTCGCATTTGTTGTCCGACTGTCATAAAATTTTGCCCAAGTCTCTTTCTTGGTCCAAGGACAAACGCTTTGATTTAAAAAAAAATTTCATCCGATATGCACTTTTTAAGCTGTAGAATCCACAATTTGGGTCCGATCTTTTCAAATTTAGTATGAAGTGCTTTTTTGACGTCGCAATATGTGTGCAAAATTTCAATGAACTTTACAAAATTTTGCGTGAAGTGTTTCATTTGACGTCTTAATACCTGTGCAAAATTAGCTCCGATATGTCTTCTTTCATCCGATACGGCCTATTAACGCTGTAGAAGCCAAATTTGTATCCTGATCTTTACAAATGTTTGCGCGATGTATTCTATCTAATGTACAATTATGTGTGCAAAATTTCATCAAAATCGGATCAGATTTAGATATAGCTTCACATATATCTCTCATTCAACATCTTGCTGTTCGATATTACAGTAAGTAAACAAAATAAATGTCCTTTTTATACCCACCACCATAAGATGGGGGTATACTAATCTAGACATTCCGTTTGTAACACCTCGAAATATTGATCTACGACCTTATAAAGTATATATATTCTTGATCGTCTCGACATTTTGAGTCGAACTAGCCATGTCTGTCCGTCCGTCTGTCGAAATCAAGATAGCGGTCGAACGCGTAACCTAGCCGCTTGAAATTTTGCACAGATACATAATACCGATATAGGTCATAGGGGATTGCAAATGGACCATATCGGTTCGGATTTGGATATAGCTCCCATACAAACCGATCTTTCGATTTGACTTCTTGAGTCCCTGGAAGCCGCAATTTTTGTCCGATTTGGCTAAAATTTTGCACATAGTGTTCTCTTATGACTTCCAACAAATGTGACAAGTACGGTCCAAATCGGTCAAGAAACTGATATAGCTTCCATATAAACCGATCTCCCTTTTTGATTTCTTGAGCACCTGGAAGTCTCAATTTTCTACCGATTTGGCATTTGAAATGCCAAATTTCGGTGGGTATCCGAAGTTCGGTCCGGCCGAAATTAATGCATTTTTACTTGTTTTTCATTCGATTTGGCTGAAATTTTGCACGTAGTGTTCTGTTAAGACTTCCAACAACTACGTTGAGTACGGTCCGAATCGGTCTATAACCTGATATAGCTCCCATATTAACAGATCTCACGATTTGAATTCTTGAGCCCCTGGAGGCCTCATTGGCTGAAAATTTGCATGTGGTGTTCTGTTATGACTCTCAACAACTGTGCCAAGTACGGTCCAAATCGGTCTATCACCGGATATAGCTCTCATATAAACCGATCGATTTGATTTCTTGAGCCCTACAAGCCGCAATTTTTTCCGATTTGGCTGAAATTTTATGTTATGCGTCTCAACATCTGGGCCAAGTACGGTCCAATTTGGTCTATAACCAGATATAGCTCCCATATTTTAACAGAATCCATGGTGGTGGGTTCCCAAGATTCGGCCTGGCCGAACTTAGCACACTTTTACTTGTTTATTTGTTGGACTGAGACCTTTCAATGGAAGTATTGTATTGTATACCGATGACCATTTTTTTATAGCCTTCACATTCTGTTTGTAACACCTTGAAATATGCGTCTGAGACCACATAAAGTATATATATTCTTGATCGTCATGTCATTTTCAGTCAATCTAGCCATGTCCGTCCGACTGTCTGTCTATCGAAAGCACGCTAACGAAGGAGTAAAGCTAACCGCTTGAAATTTTTCATAAATACTTTCTATTAGTGTAGGTCGGTTGGGATTGTAAATGGGCCAAGTCGGTCCATGTTCTTACATAGCTGTCATATAAACCGATCTTGGGTCTTGACTTCTTGAGTCTCTTGCGGACGCAATTCTCGTCCTATTTAATTGAAGTTTTGCACGTAGTGTTTTGGTATCATTTCCAACAACTGTGCTAAGTAGGATTCAAATCGGTTCATAATCTGGTATAGCTGTCATATAAACCGATCTTGGGTCTTGACTTGTTGAGCCCATAGAGCGAGCAATTCTCATCCGATTGGGCCGAAATTTTGCATTAGGTGTTTTGTTATTACTTCCAATAACTGTGCTAAGTATGGTGCAAATCGGTACATAAGCTGATGTAGCTGCCATATAAACCAATCTGGGATCTGTACTTCTTGACCCTCTGGTGGGCGCAATTCTCATCCGATTTGGCAGAAATTTTGTACAACGGCTTCTCTCATGACCTTTAACAGACGTGTCTAATATGGTCTGAATTGATCTAGAGCTTGATAGAGCTCCCATATAAACCGATCTACCGATTTTGCTTCTTGATCACCTACAAGGCGCAATTCTTATCCGAATGAACTGAAAAATTACACAGTGACTTCTACAATATTCAGCATTCATTTATGGTCCGAACCGGAATATAACTTGATATAGCTCCAATAGCATAACAGTTCTTATTCAATATTCTTTGTTTGCCTAAAAAGAGATACCGCGCATAGAACTTGACAAATGCGATCCATGGTGGAGGGTTTATAAGATTCGGCCTGGCCGAACTTAGCACGCTCTTACTTGATCATACTTAGAGATTCACTGAAAAATTTAAACTTTTGGAGTTCATTCTGAATGTTTCGATTAGCTCACACTCACGTCTTTCCATATCCCTCTCCTTTATGCGAAATAGACGTTTCTCCTCTCTTCCATTCTCTATCAATAAAACTCCCTGTACCGCAATTATATAACTTATAATGAAAATCCAATAATACGAAAAACATTTCTACTTTATATTATCACAAATCTAAATAAATAAAACGTACACAATGTTATCAATATGTACCAATTTATTCATGGGCACCAAGTAGTTGTTCGTCGTTTTCCTGACAATTTTCTTTTCGTTAACGAAAACAGCTGATTTTAATGATTTCGATTATCGTTAAAAACAGCTGATTTTAACGATTTCGGTTATCGTTAAAAGCAGCTACTGAATATCAAATACGTTATCTTTTCTGTTATCGCTTTTTAAATAAACAATTTTCGTAAAAACATTTTACAGAATTCCACTTTCAATCTTATAGCACTCATTGTCCACAAGAATGAAATCATCTAAGACAAGCCTATTTTGGTGATCAAGAAACGACGTTAATCTTTTCAAATGTGGTTTTAGTTCCGAGAGATCAGTTAAACACCTTAAGAACGGTTCAGCCGACTGAATCAAACCCTCAAAGGGAAAAATAAACCAAATGCCATGCAAAACTCCCCATTGTGATGCGATGTTGATGGCGGCGGTGGTGGTGGTCGCTCATGTTGTCAGCAATTTTGCATGTTCTCCAACTTGTTTCAACTGACCACAACATTCAATTGTTCAAGCAGTGCCCTGTCTGTATCATTTCGTACAAATGGCAGGAAAACACTCACTACCAAACCCTACCATAAGATTCTGTAGCTTTGCTATCCTTTCTCGCTTTGCGTAGTAAAAAAAAGAAGTTATTCCTTCATTCGAGGAATAATAAAAAATTAAATGCCATTTTTTAAAGCATTAATAAGTGCGACGTTCATTTATGTGCACTTGCACTTCCACTGGCTTATAAACACCCCCTTCCCACCCCTTTGGCGTGAAGCTACAAAAACCTTGTGAGCACCGGGACCAATACCAAAACCCTCATCGCGGCAACCTGCCACAAAATTTCGACAAGAAGCAAAAACTCGTGGTAAAGAACAAAAATGTTTCAACCTTCATTGTTGCCACTGACATCCTCAAAAAATGCGTTCGTATGCATAAAAATGAAATGAATATGATCGAGAATATAATCGTACACATAAGCACAGAGTGGGAGAAATCAGTTGGTTAAGAACAAAATACATGGAAATTTTATTGTATATACAAAGACATATGCTAATCACATATATGTTGTGAGCCAGCATTTTTGAGGGTCAAGGGCCAAGGCTATATAACTTTGAGGCAGTTCGATCCTCTCCCCAACCATTACAACATAAAACTCCTTAGAAAAAATTTTTGTGTTTTTAGAATTAAATGGCGACAAATAAGCGATAAAAAAAATAATAAGTAAAAGCGTGCCAAGTTCGCCCTGACCGAATCTTTATACCATCAAGAAGTCAAAATCCAAGATTGGTTTAGATGGTAGCTATATCAGGTTATTGACCGATTTGAACCATACTTCTCACCGATGTTAGAAGTCATAATACAATTTCAGCTAAATCGGAAAGGAATTGCGCCTTCTAGTAGATCAAGAAGTCACTTCGGGAGATCGGTTTGTATGGCAGCTATATCAGATTATGGGCTGATAGACAGTAGCTGGTACAGTTGTTAGAAGACTCAGAAACGGCTAAACCGATTTTCTTAAAATTTTCACAGATGGTGCATAATGATCCCATGGTGAAAATAGGGTATAAATTTTTTGATAATTTTGTATGCTGTCATATGGTGCCCTAAAAATAAAAATTAGGTATCCAAATTTCGGATGGGATTTCTAGGGGGGCCGCCCCACCATAAAACGTATATTTAGACCAATCACGACAATATGGTACTCAAAGGAAATGTATTTAGGATAACCAAACGTATCTGATATCCAATTTTCGGACCAAGTGTTAGGGGTCCACCTCAAAACACCCCTAACTCGGACATATTTACCGACCATGGCAATATGGGACTCAAATGAAAGGTATTTGCTAGTAGAATACGAACCTAATATCCAAATGTGGGCCACGTTTCTGAGGTCCACCCCTTCCCCAAAACACCTCCCAAACAGTTTGGGCCTTAAATAAAAACTATTTGAGTGTAAAATACGAATATGATATCCAAATGTGGGATCAAGTGGGAAGGAAGGGGGCCGCCCTTCCTCAAACACATAACCCAAAGAGGACAAATTTACGACCATATCAATATGGGACTCAAATGAAAGGTCTTTGGGAGTTTAGCACGAATCTGATATCAATATTCGGGAAAAGTGTGTATGGGGCCACCACACCCCCATAACACCACCCAAATAGTAAGTAAATGCTGACTATTGCAATATGGGGGTCAAATAAGAGGTATTTTAGAGTAGGACACGAATCTGATATATATTTTCACTAAGTGGCCGCCCCATCCCCCAAAAAACACCGCCCAAACCGGTCATGTTTGCCGACTATGGAAATATGGGGCTCAAATGAATGGTATTTCGGAGTAGAATCCCAATCTGATATCAACATTCGGGACCAACTGTCTAGGCGACGTCCCAACACCATAGAAACCCCCAAATAGGACGTAATTGCTCACCAAGACAATTTGGGTCTTCAAGACAGTGGAGTTCGATATTGACAGTTATTGGGGCCCATTCATCAAACCGTACATATTTGCTGAATTTTGCAATAAGGGTTTAAATGAAAGGTAATTGAGATTAGAAAACGAATTTGATATCTAATTTCGAGGCCAAAGCCAATATGGAGGTCAAATAAATGACATATAGATACATGAGAAAAGAGCACGTAGCTGATATTTTTTCAGGGCTTAGTGTTTGGGGGACCACTCCACTCAACAAAACACCCCTAAATCGGGGGCTCATATGAAATTGATACCCACTTCCGGGACCAATTTTCTGGGGGTCTAACCCATTCCCAAAATAGACCAAAAACAGCAATTATTTATTCACCATCGCAATATGGGGCTCAAATAAGGTATTGGGAATTGAATACGAATATCCAACTGTGGGACCATGTACTTGGGACACCGCTCTTTCCCCAAAAACCTCTCAAAGTGTAAAAATTTGCCGACCATGCCATTATGTGGCTAAAATGAAAGGTATTTGAGATTGGAAAACTAATTTGATAACCAATTTTGGGGCCAAGTGTTTGGGGGACGACTCATCCTACTCATACTCTACTTAAACTAATGGCAATGTTGGTTTTATATAAATGGTATTTGAAAGAAGAGCATGATGCTGTTATTTTTTCAAGGCCAAATTTCTGGGGACCACCTCACCCCCGAAAACACCCCTAAATCAGATATCATGAGAATATCGGGCTGAAATAAATTATTTAAAGAATGGAGTTCACCTTACAACCAAACTTAAATACATTAATCCTATAAAGTTGTGTGATTCAGACTGTTAGTCAAGCGATATACTATTTTCGTAGCATGGTATTTCACTAAAAGCTCTTTAATTGTCGAAAATACATATTCCAAGGAAACTTTTGTTCCATATAAAGTAAGAGAAGGCGCATCGGAGCGGGCCCGGGTCAGCTAGTGAAATATAAAACAAGTAAGCGCGTGCTAAGTTCGAGCGGGCCGAATCTTATATACCCGCCACCATGGATCGCATTTGTCGAGTTCTATGCGCGATATCACTATTTAGGCAAACTGATATGCTATTGGATCTATATCAAGTTATAATACGTTTCGGGCCGATGCCGAACATTGTAGAAGTCATTGTGTAATATTTCAGTTCATTCGGATACGAATTGCGCCTTGTAGGGGCTCAAGAAGGAAAATCGGGAGATAGGTTTATATGGGAGCTGTATCCAGCTATTGATCGATTCAGACCATATTAGACACGTATGTTGAAGGTCATGAGAAAAGCCGTTGTACAAAATTTCAGCCAAATCGGATGAGAATTGCGCCCTCTAGAGGCTCAAGAAGTCAAGACCCCAAGATGGGTTTATATGGTAGCTATACCAGATTATTAACCGATTTAAGTCATACTTAGCACAGTTATTGGAAATGATACCAAAACACCATGTGGAAAATTTCAGTCAAATCGAACAAGAATTGCGCCCTCTAGAGGCTCAAGAAATCAAGACCCAAGATCGGTTTATATGGCAGCTATATCAAAACATGGACCGATTTGGCCCATTTACAATTCCAACCGACCTACACTAATAACAAGTATTTGTGGAAAATTTGAAGCGGCTAGCTTTACTTCTTCGAAAGTTAGCGTGCGTTCGACGGACAGACGGACGGACATGGCTAGTTCGACTTAAAATGACATGACAATCAAGAATATATATACTTTATGGGGTTTCAGAAGCATATTTCGAGATGTTACAACAGAATGACGAAATTAGTGTAACCCCATCCTATGATAGAGGGTATAATAACATTTTAGCGTCGACCGAGCGAAGGCACACGAGCAGCTTACATATTTCGTGTTCTTCTCTTCGTTTTTCTATGCCCGCGAGCATAGGAAAAACGAACAGTACACACGTACAGTGTGAACAGATATGAGTGGCTTCGTTCAGTTTACACATTATTGTTAAATAGCTTAATAGCTCCTTCACTCAGTGGATTGTTCAGATTTTACTGCCCCTCACACAAACATAGTATAGTATTTTCAACTGTGCTAGTATGCCCATCACTGGTTTAAAGTATTTTGAGTGCCCAACAAGCCGATTACCGGCTTAGGTGTATGACCATAGTGGCATGGGGCAGACTAATCCGCACGCTCTTTTCAACCTAACCTAACCTGTAGGAAAATTTTCAACATTTCTTTTCTATAGAGTACTTCCCAAGCAAATTACACCAGACCTCGTTGCAGCGATCATTGCTTTTGTAGTTGCACACAGTGGGTGCCTTTTGGCTGTGTTCTGTCTGTACACATATATTTTGCTTTAGCAGTTGTTTGCCTGAATTGTGAATTGCTACCGCCAAACTTAGTTTACACTAAATATATAAACTTCGCATGCAACTTTTGTTTTGGTTGTTTTTTTGTTGTTGTTGTTATTGTATTTGACAAATAACAAAAAATCATTATCATGCAAAATTTTACGAGAAAAAAGACACATTTCTTACCACCATGGTTTAAATAAACAACAGGTAAAAATAAAGTATTTTCTTGAACCCAGATGTCCAACATATGATTTCAAGGTGTGTCCAAACTTAATGATCTATAAACCTTATGTTTTGGTTATTTAACATTAACATAGGATGACCATTTTTTAAATCGCAATCATTTTTGTCATTAGAAATTGAAATCGAATTTAGTCTTCAATATTTCGATTAAAGCGGTAGATAGTCCTAACTGATAAGTTGGAGTGTATTAATATCGAATTTATTTTGTGGAGTGGGGTGCCCGTATCCTCCAAAGATCAGCTGCCATTGCAAAGTTTTAAAAAGATCGTGTGATCAATGCGCTTACAAGGGCTCTAGAAGAAAAAAATCGAGCAATACATACCGTTCCCTAACCTCCAAAAAGATGTGAGTGCCAAATTTTGAGATTTTCAGTTTTCAATAGGAATTGATAATTTACGACTGTTTCCACCTTATGTTAAAATTGTGTGTCGAAAATCCAAGCAGTTTTGATGTTACAACAAAACAATTTTAATATAGGATTCTGTGACAGCGAAAGGCACTTACATTATTTTTGCCAGACACAAATGCCTCAAACAAATTAAGCAATAACTACGAAACTATGAAAGTTATCATAATAAAACGTTTTATATTTGGAAGTAGAGTATGAATCGAATGTTTAAAAGTAGGGCTAAGTATCTGAGGGGCGCCTACCCTCAATTAAACCGCCAAATAATAATTATTATTTATATAGGATTAGGCAAAAATCCTATGGGGAGGTCCAGATGGTGAGAAAACGACGCTTTTACTGAAAGGAAGGAAAACGTCAGAATAGCTTTCGGTATCATAACGAGACACGTAGGACTACGAGCTCACTTATGCAAAATCGGAGCGGCAAGTGATAGCATGTGTAGGGCATGCGGAGATGATAAAACCTTAGAGCATTTCCTATGTCATTGCCCGGCTTTCGCGTCTAACAGATACCGGCACTTAGGTGGGGACACAATACCTGACATAATCCAACCTAGGGGCGTGGCATGGAAAACAATTAAGAAGTTTTCGTAAGTTGCACGGAATTCCTAACTTAGATTTACTTTTTCGAGGTTACTTTTTAGTATTCAGGCCGCACAACAAGCCGATTAGTGGGATTTTTTTCTATTTATTTTAATTGTAATTAGTTTTCAATAAGAATCTAATAAAAAATGTTTTTACAATTTTACATAATTATAATTGAACGTATGAACATTTTATTGGGTTGCCCAAAAAGTAATTGCGGATTTGTCATATAGTCGGCGTTGACAAATTTTTTCACAGCTTGGGACTCTGTAATTGCATTCTTTTTTCTGCCAGTTATCAGCTGTTACTTTTAGCTTGCTTTAGAAAAAAAGTGTAAAAGAAATATATTTGATTAAAGTTCATTCTAAGTTTTATTAAAAATGCATTTACTTTCTTTTAAAAAATCCGCAATTACTTTTTGGGCAACCCAATATATAGCCTATCTGAAAATTTATTTTACATTGAAAACAAAAACACTCTTCGCCTGGTACTTGGATCATTGAGATTACTGGCATCTGGATTTACATGAAGGCGTTATCTGGTTGTGGTAATTACTACTGCAATTAATACTTCCTCGGTCTCTATGGAGATCACTGTTTCGAACATACCAAGGGGCGTTAACTATACTCCTTAGTACTTTGTTTTGAATATTTTGAATCATGTCGCTAGAATACTTTTCGTGCAATCCCATAGTTGGATGCCATATTGGTTTAATTTTTGATTATATAAAAGTAGTTTATTATGAATAGAAAGTTCAGATTTCCTACCCATAAGATATTTGAGTTTTGACCATTTAATATTAAGCTCTTTAATTTTTTTCTTGACCTGATCTTTCCAGTGTAATTTCGTGTCTAGAGTTATACCAAGATATATTGCATTGTCCGTATAAGGTATACTGAATTCATCTATATACACGGGGATGCTCCTGGTAGCTTCATTTGTAAAATTAACATGAACCGACTTCGAATGGTTTAACTTTATTTGCCAAACAGAGGCACAAAGATTAATTTCATTCAGAGCTTGTTGCAATTTTGTGATTGGTTGCTCCTCTGTATCTGCCACAGCAAGTATAGCAGTATCGTCCGCAAAAGCTACAATGACTGAGTTTTGTGTTTCTGACAAGTCGCTGGAGTATAAAGGATATGAGACGGGACTTAGGATACTCCCTTGAGGTACACCTGTACCAATTTTGTTGATTTCCGAATAAAAGTCATCCTGTTTAACTCTGTAGAATCTATCCGATAAGTATGATTTTAGAAATTCAACACATTTTTCAGGCAACAGCCTGCTTTATTTTCTCATAAGCCCGATATGGTATACCTTGTCAAAAGCCTGCGACACATTATTCTCAAAGCTTTGTTCATTGTTTAGTTATGCGGCGTATCTGATCAATAGTTAAATGGGAATTTCTTAGTATTGCAGTATTTGTTAAGTCGAATCCTGGACATTTCTTTAACTGCATACGGCCCATTTCTGCATATACCTCACCAATTGTAACAGTGTCGATGCTTAGTTCGAAATTTTCTATAACTTCATTACCATTAGTTGGAACCTCATTATTGTTGGAGAAAACCCTCTCCATATGTTCTGAAAATATTTGCGCCTTTTCCATATTAGTTTTGGCCCATGATGTCATCTTTTTTTATTGGATCATTCCTAGATATAGGCCTCTTAACTCCTTTTGTTGCTTTCCAAAGAGAATAGTCGGTCCTTTTATCAGCTGTTAACGACAGAAGATGTTGCCTAAGTTCCATATCTCTGAAATGTTTGGTTTCTGCACTGAGTTCCTTAGTGATTTTATTAAGGATGTCTTGTATGACGTATCTTTAGTTTGCTGCCATTTCTTACGTATTTTGCGTTTCAGTTGAATGTTTTCTCTAATATAATATTCAAACAGAGCATGATAAGAAATGCGTCCTATATGGGCTCAAGAAGTAAAATCTGGAGATGGATTTAGATGGGAGCTATATAAGGGTATGAACCGAATCGGACCATACTTAGCACAGTTGTTGAAAGTCATAACAAAATACCTCATACAAAATGTGTGCCAAATCAGTTAATAATTGCGTCGTCCAGAGGAACAAGATATCAAAATCCCGGATCGGTTGATATGACAGCTATATCAAGTTATTAACGGGGTTTGACTATACTTAAGACAGTTGTTGGAAGTCATAACAAAACACCTCATACAAAATTTCAGCAAATTGAAAAAGTCAAAATCCAAGATTGGTTTATATGGCAGCTATATAAAAAAATGGATCGATATGGTTAATGTTTGTAATTTCGACAGACAGAGTGACATGGCTAGAACGACTTAAAATATCATGACGATCAAGAATATATACACTTAATTGGGTCTTAGACGCATATTTCGAGGTGTTACAAACGAAACTGGTATACCTCCCAACCCATGGTGGAGGGTATAAAAATCATATTTCAATCTAAGTTATGCCATGTTTTTTATACCCTCCACCATAGGATGGGGGTATACTAATTTCGTCATTCTGTGTGTAACTCTAAGAAATATTCGTCTCACACCCCATAAAGTATATATATTCTTGATCGTCATGCCGATCTAGCCACGTCCGTCCGTCCGTCTGTCTGTCTAAAGTACGCTAACTTTTGAAGAAGTAAAGCTAGCCTCTTGAAATTTTGCACAAATACTTCCTATATGCATAGGTCGGTTGGGATTGTAAATGGACCATATCGGTCCATGTTTTGATATAGCTGTTCTATAAACCAATCTTGGATCTTGAGCCACTACAGGCTCAAATTTTGCATCAGGTGTTTTTTTTATGATTTTCAGCAACTGTACTAAGTATGGTTGAAATCGGTTCATAACCTGATATTGCTGTTATATAAACCGATCTGGGGTCTTGACTTCTTGAGCCTCAAGAGGGCGCAAATTCCTATCCGATTTGGCTGAAATTTTGCACGACGTCTATCGTTATGACTTCCAACAACTGTCCAAGTATGGTTCAAATCGGTCTATAACCTTATATAGCTGGCATACAAACCGATCTTGAATCTGACTTCTTGAGCCTCTATAGGGCGCAATTATTATCTGATTTGGGTGAAATTTTGTACAACGGCTTCTCGCATGACCTTCAACATACGTGTCAAATACGGTCTATAACCTAATACAGCTCCACTGTATATCGATCTCCTTATTTTACTTTTTGAGCCCCTAAAGGGCGGAATCCTTATTCGATTTGGCTGAAATTTTTCAAAATGACTTCTATTGTTTCCAACATTCATTCCATTATGGTCCGAATCGGACCATAACTTGATGTAGCTCCAATAGCACAGCAAATATTTTTTTTTTTTAATTTCCTTTCCTTTGTTTGCCTAAAAGGAGACAGCGGGAATAGAACTCGACAAATGCGAACCATGGTGCAGGGTATATAAGATTCGGCCCGGCCGAATTTAGCACGCTCTTACTTGTTAACCTTCTCCTGTAAAGTTTTGATTTTGGATAGGAAAGCTATATCTAAAACTGAACCGATTTCTCGTGAAAAATTTCGTGGATTCGGTATAAAAATGACAATATAATTGCAATGATCGGACGAACATATATATGGGAGCTAAGTCCAAATCTGAACCAATTTTTTCTAATGTCAATAGGCAAGAAAATGCGTGTGGCAAATTTGAAGACAATCGCATGAAAGTTTCGACCTGTACCTTGTACACAATTTTACATGGACAGACAGAGAGACGGACGTAGCTTAATCGAATCAGAAAGCGTTTCGGAGTCGATCGGCATGCTTATCAATGGGTCTATCTCTCATCTCTCTTCTGGGTGTTACAAACAAATTCACAAAGTTTTAATACTCTGTACCACAGTAGTGAATTAAGGTATAACAAAATCTTATTTTTGTGTGCCAAAGGTTGCATCATGTACTCGAAGAATTAAAAGAATTCAATAAAAGAATAATTTTGTTGATTTTGCAGTTTTGCGATTGCTGCTTTTAAGATTTCTCACCAAGTCCATACATTTTATGTTAAAAAGCACTTTTTGCACTTCAATACTCCACATTGCTGCCCTCCTTCACCATCACTATGCGAAGTGCCTATTACTATGGAACGAACCTTTAGTCAGTTACTCACTCACTCACTCACTCGGTCAGTCAGGCGATGAAAAAAGGTCTGGCCAACCGTTTCGTCTCTCTGTCCTGCATGCCGCCAATGCTTCATTCAGTTCAATTCGGTTTGTTTCAGTTGCTCAAAGATTTCATTTTAAATAAATGTTGTACTTAATGACTGCAATGAAATATACTTTATAAACCGATAAACTTAAAGTATCTTTTCGTCGTACATCCTTTATGTGCTGGCATATCGGGACGGACAACTTGGCCAAATAGATGGACGGACTGGCTGGAATTTTTAGCTCCGGTGTCTTTGGTCGATCTCGATTTGCTTGCATTAAGCAACTATTCGTATTCCAGCCGAGAGTGACCGTACTCCATTGAGATTGAGTAGTACAAAGCATTAAGAAGAAGGTTCAGTTGTTCAATGTTTTGTTTGCCAAACTCAATAAAAGTAAAGGCTCTGTGAGCAGACCAAAATGGACAGCAGAGCTTAAGGAAAAGGAAAACAACAAGACTCCGCTCACACCGATCGGCCTGTTAATGAGTTGCGTTCATTTGGGTTTCATTATTTGTGAGTTGCATAAAATTTCATACGAAGATTGTTTTCTTCTTTTTTTGTTTTGTCTACTTTGCGATTTCTGTTCTTTTCAGCATCCTCAACTTCAACTTCTTTGCGAAAGCGATTTTTTATTGTTTGTGAGTCATTTTTGGTGGATGTGGTACCTTTTATCCCTTTGGCCAACTTGGCCATCCTGCGCCTTTGTTATAAAATGTTGAATTTTATTGCCTTCTGATTTGATTATAAATTATTTCATGACCAATATCTTTATGAATAGTTTCAATATATTTGAGGTTTTTCGCAAGAAATTGCCCTGCGCCAACCCAAAGCCAAAGGATATGATTTTGTGGCGTACGAAAAAGGATAGTTAGCAGCAGTTGAAATGCGCTTTACAACTTAAAATGCATAATACTCGTGTGCTTGGGGAGTAGCATTAAAATTTTATTGCCGGCTTTGGTAAACTTTATCTCATAATGAATTTTTCAAGGACCCCGAATTAGGTGGTCTCCGTTAACTTTGTGCTAATTGCAAACTCAAGGTGAATCGATATAAGAAAGCTCAAAAGAATCCATTACATAAAAGCATCCATTACTACAACAATAACAACTATAACACTAAGCTACTTGTATGTTTGCTATACATGAGAACCCAGGGACTGAGATCTGTTTCGATTGCCTGACCATAATACGGTTCCGCAGGCGGATATGCGGGCAATCACGAACTGCGTAAGAAGGGGTGGTGTTAACATGAGATCCTCGAGTGCCGAGAACCAGAGGACCACGCCCACTAGCCACTGGATAAAGGATAGGAACAAGTCATACCATCGTGATATAATAGAGGCGGCGATAGGAAACCGGCTTTCCTTGGATGGATTAGAAGAGGATTCCGACCGGATACCTGAGATCTCACTTGAGGTTGAGTGCGAGACAATACTGCTAGAGGCACAGTCTTGCATGAACGGAACTCTGGTATTGTAACTGGGAGATCGTGCTATACAGATGAATAAAAGCTGGACGACAGAGAGGGCCTGAATGTCTTTATTGATAACCCAAGCACTGAGATCTGTTTTCGACTGCCTGACCACATAAGATTCAATATTTGGCACTCAATAGCCACTTATGCTTTTTTTGGTTAGACTATCAACAACTGTGCCAACAACTGATCTAAATCGGTTTATAAACTGATAAAGCTCCCATATAAACAGATCTCCCGATTCTATTTCTTGAGGCACTATAGGCGCAATTCTCATCCGATTTGGCTGAAATTTTGCATTATAAATAACACTTTGGTCCTCAACAGGGAAACCAGTATAGCTCCAATCGGTTCATAACATGGTATAGCTCCTTTGTTTGCCTATAAAGTGATATCGACCGAAGAACTTGACAAATGTGATCAATGGTGGAGGGTATATAATTTAGCACACTTTTGCTTGTTCACAATATTATGGCGAAAGGTGATTAATACATACACATATGTATATATGTTCGAGGTGATAGGCATCAAAGAACTTACATTATGACACTGTGCACGACCGAATAAGGGTGCAAAGATTTTGTCATTTCGTTAGTTTCAGTTTAAAACCTTGGAGGCCAACGTAGCGCAGAGGTTTGCATTTTCGTCTATCACGCTGAATGACTGGGTTCGAATCCTGGTGTGATCATCAGGACAAAAATTTCAGCGGTGGTTTTCCCCTCCTAATGCTGGAAATTTTTTGAGGTACTATGCATTGTAAAACTTTTCTTCAAAGAGATGTAGCACTGCGGCACGCAGTTCGGACTCGGCTAAAAGGAGGCCACTTATCAGTGCGCCTAAATTTTGAATCGGACTGCACTCACGTATATGTGAGAAGTTTGCCTGTTTTTTTGGTATTCTCTGCGACAGATGAAAAGGTTAATTGTCCTTAAACTATTTTTTGTTTGTTTTTTTCCAAGATATTTAAAACTGATTATAGTTTTTAACTTTTTGAGTAGCATTTATTATATTAGGTGAAAGAGGAGTGGGACGACTATAAACCACCCCATGATACTATGGGCATACATGTCAAAGGGCTGTACAAAACCATTCATTGGTGATTTTTGTATTTCACATGATGTTGTATTGGGTTGCCCAAAAAGTAATTGCGGATTTTTCATATAGTCGGCGTTGACAAATTTTTTCACAGCTTGTGACTCTGTAATTGCATTCTTTCTTCTGTCAGTTATCAGCTGTTACTTTTAGCTTGCTTTAGAAAAAAAGTGTAAAAAAAGTATATTTGATTAAAGTTCATTCTAAGCTTTATTAAAAATGCATTTACTTTCTTTTAAAAAATCCGCAATTACTTTTTGGGCAACCCAATATTTCAAAACTACCAAAGAGCGAGACTTTGAAGATAGTATAAAACGAACAAGTTGCTGTTGAGTAGATAATTTTGAAAAACAACTACAATTCAGTGCTGGAGAGTATTTTTATCTCGAACTCATCGCCGCTGCAGTCACATTTGAGAAATAAGTCGCTGAAAGCGTCTAGCTGTTATTTTCAGAAGCAAACTGATCACACAAATTCCTTGCTTGTTCTTTCATCTAAAAATTCTGCGCATGCGTGTGTGTTTACCCATGCTTTTGTCAAATCAACCACGTTGGCTTCGTACGAATTTCGTACTACGAATATAGACGACAAGAAAAATACTTTGTCTGAAGCAAAATGTTCCCGAATACACGCATTGTACAATGTGCACTCAATGAAATCTTAATCAATCTCTCTTTTTGCTAAAGGGTTTTTTTGTCTTAACTCATCTCGTTGTCTTGTTATCTGTTTCAGTCAATTCTCAATTGTCTCATACAATATTGGGTTTGTAAGCGAAGAGTTAGTTCAGTTCTTGAAATACTCTATGGTTGTTAGTGTGTCTTGAAAGCAGAAGTGTATGGTCTTTTGCAGGCCTTTGATTCATATAACACAGCAATAGGCTTGTTGTATACTCTTAATACCGAAAAGTATCCCTGAAAAAATCTATTTCAGCAATTCCGCGATAGACACGAAATTCTTAATCGTTTTCCATTCCCTAAGTCTCCCTCTAAGTTTGTTCAAAGTTAATAGGTGAGACTGATTGGAGACTGGACACAAAATATTAACCTAACATAGTACCTGGCGGGTAACCAGTGTCAAGGCCATTATGTGTATTCATCACACGCAAAAGAAGAAAACCTGTCTCAATGGACCACTCAATGTCCGTGCCTAATTTGGTCATGGGGGCATAAATTATGCATTTTTCATCGGATTATGACGAAGGGTGGTGAACATATTTACCCGAGGTGGTGGGTATCCAAAGTTCGGCCCGGCCGAACTTAACGCCTTTGCACTTGTTTCCTAATGGAATATAGGTATATGTTACAAAATATTTCTCATTGGTGTATATCGCATGTCACCGTAGCGCAGAAGTTTGCATGTTCGCCTATGACGCTGAATTGCTGGGTTCGAATCCTGCCGAGAACATTAGAAAAATTTTCAGCGGCCATCTACATTTCTGAGGTGCTCTACCATGCATATCGACCATGTAAAACATCTACCCAAATAGGTCTCGCGCTGCGGCACTCCCTTCTGACTCGGCTATACAAAAGGAGGGAATTTATCATTATGTTATCATGTGAGAAGTTTGTCCCCTTTTCCTTAATGGAATGTTCGTGGGAAAATTAGCAATTGGTATGACGTTTGGGATTATAAATAAACCAATCATAGGCCATGTTAAGATATTTCCCTCACATAACCGATCTTCCAAATAAACTCCTCAAGTACTTGAAGGACATAAATATCATCGTATTAGTCAGAAATTGTGTTAATAGTCTACATATTGAGCAATATTTCGAGATGACTCGGTTAAAGACACACTTCATAAACGATTTGAATGCAATTTCGCATTTGTTGTTAAGTTAATATATTTTCTTATACCCGTGCCTAGTATGGTAAGATTTTTCCTCCTATACTCAAGATGCATGGCATATTTAGTCAGAACACTTTAATAATTTTTCAAAATTTTTTAGAGATTAATATCAATCAGCTGTATTGACCTGTAGTTTGCAACAACCAAAACTTATCACAACAAATTTTTTCAAAGCAATTAACACTGTTTCTCTACATAGAAGTCCCTTTGGTTTAGGGTCACCCCATAGTGTAATAAGAAAGGAAAATGGAAAACAAATTTTTTCCATTTGAAGTTGAAATGTTAGTGACAAGTGAGCCTTTGCATTTAGCACCATTTATAATATATTCCGCATTTTGACTTTCAATTTCCTGTCATTGAAATCATCACTTCCTCCCCAATGAGGCTACACACAAAAAACAGCAGAAGACTCGCGTACCCGCAATGATTCCTAATGAAGTTCACGACAATAAACATGAATTATGAATTTAATGATGGAACACCATCACCTTCACTCATGCCCATCCTCGACAGACAGACAGACGAACAAACCGACATACAGCTGAGATATCTATGCAAGACTTGTTAAACATCAACAAAAAGCAACAGAAGACAATAATGCGACGATTTGTGATTACGCGATTATGATTTTTTGACAGCACAATACTGAACTGCGTAGCGCACCATGCGGAGAACAAGTGAAACTCATAAATTCCCCCAAAGTACTTTGACAATTTCAAATGGCCAATAAAACGCTGAACGTCTCCAAACAAACTCCAGCATTGATGATTTCAAGCGAAATCCATTGAAACGTAATAATAACTTCTTTGGCTAAAGGAAGATGGTGACATGTCCAAGTGACAGATAGACGGACGAACGGATTGAAGTTTGGCCATACAGAGTGTTTTGAATATTGAATCGTTTTTGCATTGGTAAAGTAATATTTAGTACTGCCAATTGCTTCTTATCCGACAATACGGCGCTTTGAATTTATTTTTGCGCATTCTGCAAATCGTATGCTGAATCATTTTTACTCATATAATAAAATGATTAAAATAGATAACGATGGCAATCAGTGTGGATTTGTCTACACCTACAATACAAAGAACTTGTAAAAAGTTCTTCAATATGGAGCATAACACGAGTCCAACCATTTATTATTGGTGATGATTGCACAGCGGCGTAGATATAGAGGAATTATTTAGGGTTATTAATTAAAACAAAAAATAGAAGATTAAACAAAACCACTTGGAATTCTGCAGCTCCTTGGAGGATACATCTAAAGCATCTAGGCTAATGAAGATTCTGACCTCTAGCCCTATTGCGGTGGGTTATATTCAGAACTTCTCTCCAAAGAGGTTTCGCACTGCGGCACGCTGTTCGGACACGGCTATAAAAAGGAGCCCCTTATCATTGAGCTTAAACTAGAATCGGACTGCACTCCTTGATTTGTGAGAAGTTTGCCCCTGTTCCTAAGTGAAATATTCATAGGCAAAATTTGCAATTTTCATATTCAGAAGTCAGAGAATGTATGGGCAATGTCTAGTGAAGAAACACTAGAACTACTTGTTGATACACATTTCCCGGGAAACTCTCCCAAAGGCACCAGAGGAGGCTGTCACTGTCGTTCATAGCTGTGGGATGGAGAGACACAAAGGTCACTTTCATTCCAAAGGCAGGATAACTTTACCTCACGAATGTAAATAATTTTTGTCCTATTAGTCTGTCATCCTTTATCCTGAAGACTTTAGAGGAACATATCTTAGGGTAAAAATCCATGGAAATCGCTTGTATCAGCAACAGCATGGATATAGTAAAGGCAAGTGCACTGAAACAGCACTTCAGGGCTTTGTAAGCCACATCGAAGGCTCTCTCGATGTAAAGGAATATACAATCGTAGCAATTCTTAACATTGAGGGTGTTTTTAATGTGAAACCGAAATCAGTCGTAAGGCAGCTAGAGTTTCTAGTCATAAATACTGCCGTAAGAACTCTCAGAGATATACTTCAGGAAGCCCTACTTACGACAGCGAAGTGGGCTACCTTTTGTGGTCTAGGGGCAAATCATTCTAAGACGGAAGTTGTTCTGGAACGAAAGAATGTTCCATTTACTCAAAGTGCAAAATACCTGCTGCGTTAATGATGTTTTGGATTTTTCTCTAGGCAAATAGCACATTCGAGAGGGGTGTCAAGCTCACTGAAACGGCGATTGGTGTACTCTCTGAAGCCGACCCAATCAGCCTTATTCTGATTGATAAACGTCCGGTGCTCATGTACTCTCTTAAGCGGACTCAATCGGCCTCTTCTCCGCCAAATCGTCTGCCCTTTCATTCCCCCTTACTCCGTTATGGCCCGGCACACAAGCGATGCAGATTGGGTCATCCTCAGAGAAGTTGTTAATCTCCTTCTTACACCACAAGACTATTCGTGACTTTACCCTCCTGGTTGTTATTGCCCTTATGGCCATTTTACTGTCGGTAAAGATGTTCACACTCGACGTTCTCGAGTTAACACTACACCACCTCACGCATTCCGTGATCGCCGGATCTCCGCCTGCAGGACCGTATTATGATCAGACAGTTTAAAACAGAACTCAGTCAATGGTTTCTCAATTTAGTCCCTAGGCCTACTCTATCCTCTAGCTCTGATCTATCCGTGTAACATGATCTTCCAGATGGCAATACTAGGGGTCCGTCAATCCAAGACTGTGCCGCTGGCAGCAGTGCCTCGCACTCGACCTTAAGGTTCATCTCAGGTATCCGATCAGAAACTTCTTCCCTTCCTTCCAGATTTCCTATCGTCGACTCGATGATATGAGCTGCTCCCTTCTTCAATCCATGCTCCCATCGCCTTAATTTTCATAGCCGCATTGGCTGCCTTTCAATATAGACCCCCAAGTCCACTCTGTTCTCTAGCTTTGATCCATCAGTGTAAGTTGATCTTCCAGATGACAATACTATGGTTCCGTCAATCCAAGACTGTGCCGCTGTCAGTAGTGTCTCGCACTCGACCTCAAGCGTAAACTCAGGTATCCGATCGGAAACCTCTTCTATTTCTTCCAGGTTTTCTATCGTCGCCTTGGTTATATCGCGATGTTATGAGCTGCTTCTATCCTGTATCCATTCAACCATCGCCGTAAGTCTCACTTAATTTGTATGTCAATAGGTCGGATATCTAGAGTAGTCTGCAGCGCCCTAGTGGGATTGGTCCTCATCGCTATACCCATACCAAGACAACATGTTCTATGAACTTGTTGTATGGTCCTTATGCACTTTTGCACTTTTTCTCCAGCACGCACATGAATGTGACATTTCCAAATCAGTTTCCTGTCCAAGATCGCACTTAATGTTTTTGACCTTGTCAGATAGCGAAATCTTCTTACTGAGGAAAAGTTGGCCCACCTTCGTCTTCCTTCTGAACAAGGATATTTCAGTCTTCCCTGGGTTAACATTGAGACCTCTGGATCAAGCCCAGTCATATGGCGTATACAAGACCCTTGGCCCTTCTGCATAGCTGGTTCGGATCCTTACCCCCAAGAAGTAATATTACATCGTAGCATGTGGGTTCAAATACCTCCTCAGTCAGCATCCGTAATAGGTTATTAATGGTGGTCACCCATAGGAGTGGTCATAAAATGCTGTCAAATGGCCGCGTTCGTCCGACTTTAGCCCGTCCTTACTTGTAAATAATGGCGAAGTTTTTTTTTTGTCATATATAAAAGAATACGAGCTTCAAAAGTGACAGCTACCAAAATACAGGGTGATTAAAAATAAGGACGTTGGCAACAACTGAATACTGTGGAATACTGAAACGGTTGGTAGCAAGAGGGAGATCAATATGTTTTGCGGTATCATAATGGGAAATCTAGGACTACCAGTGCACTTATGCAGAAAAGGTGCGGCAAGTAATAGAATGTGTAGAACATGCGGGAAGATCATGGGACATTGGAATTTCCTATGTCATTCGCAGCTAACAGACACCTATGCAAATGCAAATATGCCCATGAACATTACATTAAGGAACATGGACAAACTTCCTACATATCAATGGGTACTCTCTGATTCAAAATTAAGCTCGATGATAAGAGGCTTCCTTTTTATAGCTGAATCGGAATGGCGTGCCACAGTGCGATAACTCTTTGTGGAGAAATTTTTACATGGCAGCCATACCAAATAGTACAGTACCTCACAAATTTCACAAGCATTAGGAGGGGATACCCACCGCTGAACGTTTTTATATCTTGCACCATAGGATAGGGGTATACTAATTTCGTCATTCTGTTAGTAACACCTCGAAATATGCGTCTGAGACCCCATAAAGTATTATATTTGACTGAAATTTTGCACCTAGTGTTTTGATATCACTTTCAACAACTGTGTTAAATATGATTCAAATCGGTTCATAATCTGGTATAGCTGTCATATAAACCGATCTTGACTTCTTGAACCAATAGAGCGCTCAATTCTCATGAGATTTAACTGAAATTTTGCACGTAGTGTTTTGGTATCCTTTTCAATAACTATGTTAAGTATGATTTAAATCGGTACATAACCTGATATAGCTGTCATATAAACCGATCTGGGATCTTAACTTCTTGAGCCTCTAGAGGGCGCAATTCTCATCCGATTTGACAGAAATTTTTTACAACGGCTTCTCTCATGACCTTCAACATACGTGTCTCATATGGTCTGAATCGCTCAATAGCTTGAGACAGCTCCCATATAAACCGATCTCCCGATTTTGCTTCTTAAGCCCCTACAACGCGCAATTCTTAGCCAAATGAACTGAAATATTTCACCATGACTTCTACAATGTTCAGCATTCATTTATGGTCCGAATCGGACTATAACTTGATATAGCTCCAATGGCATAACAGTTCTTATTCAATATTCTCTCTTTGTCTAAAAAGAGATACCGCGCATAGAACTCGACAAATGCGATCCATGGTGGAGGGTATATAAGATTTGGCCTAGCCGAACTTAGCAAGCTCTTATTTGTGTTTAATTATGTTCTCGCCAGGATTCAAACCCAGGCGTTCAGCATCATAGGTGGTCATTCTAAGCTCTGCGCTACGGTGGCCTTCAGCTACCACTTTTCTAAATTTCTCGACATCTGGGCAATATTTTGAAATATTATAAACGGAAATATTAGATAAATGCCGCCAATCTTATGGTGATGTTTATCAATGGTCAACAACAACAACATATCCACAATATATATTTCCCAGAAATTTTGCATTAACTCATCAGTATGATTGCATTGGCTTTAATATGATCAGACTGGTTCACATTTTTCAAGCCTTTGATAATAACAATTGTGCAAATACACCTACCATTAATCATTATTTGTCTAGCACTGAACGTTGCCTCTCCTCAAGATCCTTCTATCAATTCTCACACATAAGATTTGCGTTCATAAAATATTTAAGTTTCATTAATTCCCCATTGCAAGAGTAGCCAGCAGATCACAGTCACTCAACCGCAGTAGAAGAAACAACAAATTTATAGACACACATCATAAATAATGCAAACAAATCGTGAAATATTTTTTAATGGCATATTCAAAAACAATTGGCCAACATTCATAAGACACAAAATTTTAAGCAATGGCTTAGTCAAGTTAAGAATGTGCATAACTGTAATATTTGTGGGTTTCATTGAGAAAATGTTGTAAACTTTAGAATAAAAGCCAACCAATTGAAATTTAAATTAAACTTATTTTGTTTAAATGTGTCAGTTACAATTATATTGATTAAATTTGATACAAAATTATATGAAATCTTAGTGAAATTCAATATGCTCTCTAATCTACAATCCTACCAAATTTGTAGATATATTTTTATAACAAATCTGTTTCTTCATAACTAAAACAAGTAACAAGTAAAAACGTGCTAAGTTCGGCCGGGCCGTATCTTATATACCCTCCACCATGAATCGCATTTGTCAAGTTCTTTGACCGATACCTCTTTATAGACAAACAGTGGATAAGAATTGCTATGCCATTTCAGCTGTATCAAGTTATGGTTTGGCTGTTGGAGACCTAAGTGGAACTGATTTTGCAAAACTTCAGGCTCGAGAAATTAAATTGGCAGATCTGTTTATATGGTAACTATATCAGGTTATGAACCGATACAGGCCCTATTTAACACGTATATTGGTGGTCAAGCCAGAAGTCGTTATGCAAAATTCGGAAATTCTCCCTCCAAAGGCTCAAGAAGTATAATCGGGAGATCGGTTTATATTGGAGCCAGATCAGGTTGTAAACATATTTTAGGGTGGGAGCACTTCGCCTTGAATGTGGAGATCGAATTCGTGGCACTGTAGCCTATGTCCGCCGTGTGACCCTGTACGCCTGCGTACAAATCCTGGCGAGAACATCGAAAACATTTTAAAGCGGTGGTTATGCCCTCTTAATGCTGGTGAAATTTGCGAGATACAAAGCCATGCATGGCACCTCCCCAAAGAGGCACACCGTTTGCACTTGGCTATAAACAAATGTCCCTTATACTCTACTCCCAAATGTCTCTCTTGACTCCTATTTTACCACTTTGGTAAATATTTCCTGTTTACGTGGTATTTCGGGTGTGGGATGGCCACCCAGATACTTGGCAAAATGCCAATTTGTCCATGAACATTCCATTAAAGGCGGGGGCAAACTTCTAACATATCAATGAGTGATGCTCGATTAAAGTTTTTTAAGCTCAATGATAAGGGGCCTCCTTTTTATAGCCAAGCTCGAACACTGTGCCGCAGTGCGACACCTCTTTGTGGAGAAGATTTTACTTGGCTGCCATACCAAATGGTACAGTACCTCCCAAATGTCGCCAGCATTAGGAGAGGATAACCAACGCTGAAAACAATAGACACCATATGTTGTTTTGGGGACTAAAAGTACAAACAATTTTCGAACGAAACACATTACCAATCTCTGAGATCTTGTGTTTTTAAAAATTTGGGTAATGAGAAGAGTTTTTAAGGGGAGGAGTGGCACCTCAGACATTTCGACTCAAATATGGATATCAAATTCGTGCAGCACCTCCAAATCCCTTTAATTTCAGCCCCATATTGTCATGTTCGGTAAATGTATGAACTGTTTGGAGGGTATTTTGGTGCAGGGGTTGGGGCTGCTACCGGAAATTCGACCTGAAAAAAGATATCAAATTCTTTTTTTACTCCCAAATACCGTTGATTTGAGAAGTTCAATTAAGGGGATGCTTTAGGGCATACCACTAAACACTTGGCTTCAACTATCTTTCATTTGAGTCCCATATTGTCATAATGGGTCAATTAACGTATTTGACGTGTTTTTAGGTGGTAAAGCGCCCCCTAGACATGAACGCAAATTTTAATGTTATATTCGTAATCTACTCCCAAATACCTTTCTTTTGAGTCCCATATAGCCATGGTCAGTTAATATGCCCATTTAGGTCTATTTAGACCTAATTTTTTATGCCATATTTGTATTCTACTGCCGAATACATTTCACTTGAGTCCCATATTGGAATGAACTTCGAATATATCTGTTTAGAGAAGTCTTGGGTTTGGAGCGGCCTGCTGGGTACTTTTACCCAAATTTTAATACTATATTCGTTTTCTAGTCTCCAATACATTTCATTTGATAACCTTATGGTGCCCATCGGACCACTTTGGGTTAAGGGTGGCGTATTTGGGGTAAGGGGGAGGGTCCGTTCCCATCCGATATCTTAAAATTATAAAGCCAAGTCCCATATAGTCATAATGGGTCTTATGCCCAATTAGGGCGTTTTTGGGGTGTGGGGTGACGCCCTTTACTTCGATCTGATTTTTTATGACAGATTCGAAATCTAATCTCGAATACCTTTTATTTGAGCCCCATATTGCCATAAACGTTCAATATGTCTATTTGGGGAAGTTTTGGGGTTGGGGCGGTACGATGGGTACTTAGACTCAAATTTTAATACCATATTTCTTTTCTAATCTCCAATACCTTTTATTTGATACCTATATTTTCCCGATCGGTCCACTTTTGAATTTGGATGGTTTTTGGCGTAAGGGGGAGGGTCCCTCCCCCTTCCAATATCGAATAATTTTAAAGCCTATGTTTCCTTCCAGACCATCCTATACAATATGCCACAACTTTCGAGAAAATCGGTTCTGCCGTTTTTGAGCCGTGATTGACTAAAGTGCAAATTTTGGGCGTTTTTAGGGGGGTGGGGAGACCCTCTAAATTCGACATGAATTCGTTATCTACTCCCGCATACTTTTTCTTATCTACTCCCGCATACTTTTTCTTTATCTACTCCCGCATATTTTTCATTTGATACCCATATTGTCCTTATCGGTCCACTTTTGATTATGGATGGTGTTTTTGGGGTAACAGGGGAGGGTCCGCCACTTCCGATATTAATAAATTATAAAGCCTATTCCTTCTTCCTGACCATATTCGTAATCTACTCCCGAATAGCTTTCATTTGGTTCACATATTGTCATGATCGTCAAATAAACATATTTTAAGGGGTTTTGGGGATGGAGCGGCCCCCAGGTACTTGAACCTAACTTTTATTATGAAATTCGTACTTTACTCTTGGAAACCTTTTTTTGAACCCCATATTGTCCCGATCGGTCCACTTTTTTTTTTGGGTAGTACTTTTGGGGTAAGGGGGAATTATATAGCCTATGTCTCCATTCAGACCAACCTACACCATCTGCGAAAATTTCAAGGTAATCGGTTCGGCCGTTTTTGAGTCTATATGGAACAAACAAATATAAGATGTTGCTTTTATTTTGCCTTCAACGGGTTGTCGAAAATTCTTCAAAAGTAACTGAAATTGAAGACAAGAGCTAAGTGCACTCACACTGGCATCATAAACACCATCAACCACAAGAAACGTATGAGTGAAACGGACAGTATTCTAAAGAAGAAGTGTTCATTTTATTCATACCCATCACTTGAACTGTTTAATATTCCAATTAATCGGTGCCGGTCCAATTATTTATTAGTCTGTTTGACAATTATTGACATTTAATTTGTGACGATGTGAACAGAATTCATAAATTACCAATTTACAAATGAACATACAAATGTCCATAGGTAAGCGATCATAAATAAATGCATATACATAAGTATGTATGCACATCTTCATGAGGGATATGAATGTAATGATAATCATTTGTTGAACAACTTAACAAAAATGACATTATTGGCGCCTACTTTATGGCACAAATAGTTAAAAAATTTAATTCTTTTATTAGCGTAGCTTTTTTCTCTAATCTTTATACTGAGGATTGTTACTTACATTGGAAGTACCCGCTCTCGTTCTGTTTCGGCCTTAACTCGTGAATATGTTCAACTGTTTTCCCATATTAAATGCCGTTGCTGTAGCCCTTTGATAACTGTCTGCATTGGTAATGTGACAAATACGACTAATAACGAAGATATTTGTTTCGTTGTTTCGTCACATTTTGCTGACTTTTTATACCCTCCACCATAGGATGGGGAGTATACTAATTTCGTCATTCTGTTTGTAACTACTCAAAATATTCGTCTGAGACCCCATAAAGTATATATATTCTTGATCATCGCGACATTTTATGTCGATTTAGCCATGTCCGTCCGTCTGTCTGTCGAAAGCACGCTAACTTCCGAAGGAGTAAAGCTAGCCACTTGAAATTTTCCACACATACTTCTTATTAGTGTAGGTCGGTTGGTATTGTAAATGGGCCATATCGGTCCATGTTTAGATATAGCTGCCATATAAACCCGTCTTGGGTCTTGACTTCTTGAGCCTCTAGAGTGCGCAATTCTCATCCGATTTGAATGAATTTTTGCACGAAGTATTTTGTTATGATATCCAACAACTGTGCTAAGTATGGTTCAAATCGGTTCGTAACCTGATATAACTGCCATATAAACCGATCTTGGGTCTTGACTTCTTGAACCTCTAGAGTGCGCAATTCTTATCCGATTGGAATGAAATTTTGCGCGACGTGTTTTGTTATGATATCCAAAAACTGTGCCAAGTATGGTTTAAATCGGCCTTTAACCTTTTAACTGACATATAAACCGATCTGGGATCTTGACTTCTTGAGCCTCTAGAGGTCGCAATTATTATCCGATTTGCCTGAAATTTTGTACGACGGATCCTCTCATGACCGTCAACATACGTGTTTATTATGGTCTGAATTAGTCTATAGCCCGACACAGCTCCCATATAAATCGATCTCTCTATTTTACTTCTTGAGCCCACAAAGGGCGCAATTCTTATTCGAATTGGCTGACATTTTACACAGGTCTCCAACAAATAATTAAATTGTGGTCCAAACCGGACCATATCTTGATATTGCTCTAATAGCAGAGCAAATCTTTTCTTATATACTTTTTTGCCTAAGAAGAGATGCCGTGAAAAGAACTCGACAAATGCGACTCATGGTGGAGGGTATATAAGATTCGGCCCGGTCGAACTTAGTACGCTTTTACTTGTTTGCAATACAACGGCGACATAAAGCTGCAAAAAGGATAAGGCGAACATTTGACGATTGCAAATGTTTATAAAACACGAACATTTATTTGCACGCGCATAAAAGCTGAAATAGATTGTCTGCCAGGAGACTTTATGTAGCATCATTCCTTACCTTACCTTATGAACATTGAAAGCATATGATAGCATATGATAGTTGGCAGTACAAGGGATGAAATCTTGTCCTTCTTTCCTGCTGTCAAAACATCTAATTCTATCATTCAGCGATTGTGTGTTTATTGCAACAACATTGCCACTTAAAAAATGATACTACCAAATATATGTCTTTGAGCTTTTTTGGAAATGTGCATGAGGCTCAATACTTCATTTAAGGCTACAGCGATATGAACTTGTTATAAACAACATTTAAAGCATGCTAAGTTCGGCTGAGCCGAACTTTAAATACCCTTCATCATGGTTCGCATTTCACAAGGTTCTTTTCCCGGTATTCCTTTATTGATAAACTAGCTGGACAGGGCCCGCTCCGCTGCGCCTTTTTTCACTCGGTTGTTTTATCTGAGCCCTATACTGGCACAGTCAGGAAATAAGTTCTGTTTTGGGGTGCTGGTACGGCTTTTCAGATATTTTGCCCCAATGTAGATATAATTTTTGTGTTCTACTCCCAAATACCTTTCATTTTAGCCTTATATTCCTGTGGTCGATAAATGTATTCGGTATGGGGGTATTTTTGGGGGTGAGATGGATGCCCAGATTCGTGCTCTAGTTTAAGATATCTTTCAATTGTGTCCCATATTGTCATTATTGGTTTATATTTCCATTTGGCGGGCTTTGCAGGTGGAGCAGCACCCTTGATATCCCACCCTAAATATGAATACCAAATTTCTGTTTTTCAGTTATGATACAAAAACTAAATTTCGCTTAAATCGCCCCATCCACCTCCGAGATCTAGCGTTTTTGAAAATAGAGCAAGGGGAGGGTCCGCCAAATTAAGTTTGGATGTCTACTTCATTCTTTTGGTTGTGGTGATGGATTGTAGTAGAAAAACCCTTTGCCCCGTAAGTGGCCATCAGATTCATACTCTACGACCAAAAACCACATTTGAGCTACATATTGCTATAATCGGTATATATGTGTGTTTCAGGGGGAGTTAATGAGATGAGTCGTCCCTAAAACACTAGGCCATAAAACAGATGCCATAATACATAAAGGCCACATTCATTACCCGATTTCGCGGAAATTTGGAGCGGCGAGTTGTTCTATACAGCTGCCATATAGACCGATCTGCCAATTGTTAGTCTAAAGCCTGCAATTGCCGCATTTATTACCTGATTTCGCTGAAATTTAGAACGGTGAGCTGTACAACGCTTACCGATGACCAAACCGAATATGGTCCAAATCTGACTTTATTTCGATATAGCTTTCACATAGACTGCCGAGACTATTTTCAATTGTTCTTAGTAATTTATCAAAATTTAACCAAAAATGTTAATCATCAGAAAGTCAAAACTGCCTGAAGGAGCGTTTCAATGCCGATTTAAGCGAAATTTTGTTTGCCACCTTATGGTACCCCAAAAACAAGAAATTGGTATAAAACTTTGGTGTCATATAACCTGGGAGAAGCCCCATCTCAAAACCCATCCGGACGGACATGTTTAGCGAAATCGGGCAATAAATGCGGCAATTGCAGGCTTAAGTAAAAGTAATAGCTTGCTAAGTTCGGCCGGGCCGAATCTTATATACCCTCCACCATGGATCGCATTTGTCGAGTTCTTTTCCCAGCATCTCTTCTTAGGCAAAAAAGGATATAAGAAAAGATTTGCTCTGTTATTAGAGCAATATCAAGATATGGTCCTGTTTGGACCACAATTAAATTATATGTTGGAGACCTGTGTAAAATGTCAGCCAATTCGAATAAGAATTGAGCCCTTTGGGGGTTCAAGAAGTAAAATAGAGAGATCGATTTATATGGGAGCTGTATCGGGCTATAGACCGATTCAGACCATAATAAACACGTATTTTGATGGTCATAAGAGAATCAGTCGTACAAAATTTTAGGCAAATCGGATAATAATTGCGACCTCTAGAGGCTCAAGAAGTCAAAATCCCACATCGGTTTATATGGCAGCTATATCAGGTTATGGACCGACTTGAACCATACTTGGGAAAGTTATTGGATATTATAACAAAACACGTCGTGCAAAATTTCATTCCAATCGGATAAGAATTGCGCACTCTAGAGGCTCAAGAAGTCAAGACCCAAGATCGGTTTATATGGCAGCTATATCAGGTTATGGACCGATTTGAACCATACTGGGCACAGTTGTTGGATATCCTAACAAACCACGTAGTGCAAAATGTCATTCCAATCGGATAAGAATTGCGCACTCTAGAGGCTCAAGAAATCAAGACCCAAGATCGGTTTATATGGCAGCTATATCAAAACATGGACCGATTAAGCCCATTTACAATACCAACCGACCTACACTAATAAGAAGTATTTGTGCAAAATTTCTCCTTCAGAAGATAGCGTGCTTTCGACAGACAGACGGACGGACATGGCTAGATCGACATAAAATGTCGCGACGATCAAGAATATATATACTTTATGAGGTCTCAAACGGATATTTCGAGTAGTTACAAACAGAATGACGAAATTAGTATAGCCCCCATCCTATGGTGGAGGGTATAAAAATCGATAGATCGGTCTATATGGCAGCTATATCGAAATATAGCCCGATTTGGACCATACTCGGTTCGGACATGGGTGGGTATAGAACAACTCACCGTTCCAAAATTTCCGCGAAATCGGGTAATAAATGTGGCCTTTATGTATATTTGGCCGCTCTTTCCGTACAAGTCCGACTAAAGTGCATTCTTAACATAGTTATTGGAAATCAAAACAAAACACTTCATGCAAAACTTAATTGCGCTCTCTAGACGTTCAAGAAGTCAAGAAACAAGATCGGTTTATATGGCAGCTATATTAGGCTATGAATCGACTTAGACCATTCTTATCACAGTTATTGGATAAGATACAGCTATTGCATGCAGCTCATGCAAAATTTCAGACAAATCGGATAGGAATTGCGTTCGCTAGGAGCTCAAGAATTCAAGTCAGAGATCGATTTATATAGCAGCTTTTTCAAAACATAAACCGATAAAGCCCATTTGCTATCCCAGCCAACCTACACTAATAGGAAGTATTTGTGTAAAATTTCTATCGCCTAGCTTTAGTCCTTCGAAATTTAGCGTGCTTTCGACAGACAGACGTTCGGACATAGCTTAATCGACTCAGAATATATGTATAAATTTTGTTGGGTCGCAGAACAATATTTCGATGTGTTACAAACGGAATGATGAAATAAGTATACCCCCATTCTATGGTGAGGCGTCTAAAGACAAACACAAACATTGTACATATCCATATACACTGCCCAAAACAAAGAATCCAAGCCAACCATATGCGGTGCATTTGAATTCTAAAAGCCTAACATATCGAGAGACCAGTTTACATGGGAGCTATAACAGGTTATAGACTGATTTGGACCGTATTTAGCACAGATGTTGGAAGTCGGACAAAAGTTGCGTTTTCCAGGGGCTGAAGAAGTCAAATCGGGAGATTGGTTTATATGGGAGCTATATCTAAATCTGAACCGATAGGGTCCATTTGCATTCCCCAATGACCTACACGATATTAAGTATCCGCGCAAAATTCCAAGCGGCTAGCTCTACGCGTTCGACCTCTATTGTGATTTCGACAGACGGGCGGACATGGCCAGATCGATTCAGAACGACGAGACGATCAAGAATATATATACATACTTTATGGGGTCTTAAACGAATATTTTGAGGTGTTACAAACGGAATGACTAGATTAGTACACCCCCATCCTATGGTGGTGGGTATAATAATTTTCAATGGGTATTTTCGTCATACATTGTGGGTGGAACATTCAAATGTTAAAGAGAATGGTATGAAAACAATAAGCACATAAGGTTTAAAACTACGGACCAAACACTAATGTTAATGGATAATATTGTTCAGTTAGGTCCATAATTAGATATAGCCCCCATATAAACCGATTACCAGCAGCCATCATTGATGTGTTTATCCCAACGATACACTTAGGAAAAAGGCTTACAACGGAAGTAATATGGGGTGTATCTTTTTTTGCTATTTATTATCCTCTACTTAAAGGGCAGCCTTTGTCTGGCATTTGCATATAGACTTTGGACAATTTCAAATTTTCCCAGTGTAGTTTTACAATGCAATAGTCAAAGCGTTTGTATTCACTTGGAAGTGCAGGTTGTTTGTCTGCTTGCCTGCCTTCTTTCGCTTGGCCGAGAAAAAATGTGTTTTCGCATTTTAACATTCAAACACCATTCCCTACTTCCTATGCTCGGAGCGAAGTGCCTGCACATTTGCAAAACTACTTTATATTTTTGCATTGAAAGCCAAAAATAATAAACACCAACAGTCAGTGAGCCAGAAATGAATGAGAGATATGGACAAGAAAAAACTGAGCTCCTTAGAAAGTGAAGAACAAGAATTGCAAAAAAAAAAACAAAAATAAACAAATGCGAAAACGTTAAACTTAACCTTGACTTTGAAAATTGTTTTGCTGCACACTTCAGCAAATATCAACATCATCATCCTCGTCACCATCATCATCACCTTCAATGTCTTGAGAGCGCCATAATCATGATGACGGCATTAATGGCTCGCATTCTCAAAAGGAGCCTCTTCAGCTTTGATGGAAGCAAACAATTTTAGTGGGATAAATTGCTTCTTATGGTAGGTTTCAAATTTATGGATACACAAGACAAAAGCGCTGTTAGGGATTCTAAGTCCATATGACCGTTGTGTTTTCGTTTGTAGGTTAAACTAATTAATGATCTATGAAGGAATGCAATGATTTTTGCGATTTGTTTTTATTTTAGTTCATATAGCCTTGGGTATTAAAGCCCTCATAATGCCTGTATATATTTAGTAAATCATTCTTGGTGATGAAAACCTATATAAATAGGTGCTAAGTCAAAACACATTATGATGAGAAAGACATTTTTTCTTATGGCCGAACATGGGAGCTTAATATTTTGGAGTATTTCAATGCATTGGGTAGCATCTATGTTATTTCAGACGCTACATATAGGACCAGTACCTTAGTAAGGAAAACGTTCCGAACCATTGCATTTGATCCCTCATGTTTTACCGCCTTAGTGGTCTATCGATTATTATATTGTTATCTCTACGACAGTCTTACACTGTCCGGTTTCCCCGGAATTTGGGGCAGTTGTGTTAGGCCCTTCGACATACTCCTTCTATTTGATCCTGATCAGTCGAGATTTGGATATAGCTGTCATATAAACCGATCTCACGATTTAAGGTTTTAGGCCCATAAAAGGCTCATTTATTGTCCGATGTCGCCGAAATTTGGGACAGTGAGTTGTGTTAGGGCCTTTTCTAGATTGGGATATAAATGCCATACAGACCGATCTCTCGATTTAAAGTCTTGGCCCCATTAAAGGCGCATTTATAATCCGATTTCGTTGAAAATTTACACAGTGCCTTATGTTAGGTTAGGTAGGAGAGAGTATTTGAGAGAAAGATTCATCGTAAAATATATGGACCAGTTTGCGTTAACGGAGAATATAGGCGTCGTATGAACCACGAGCTGTATGAGCTGTATGACGACGGTAGCATAGTTTAACGCATCAAAATACAACGGCTGCGTTGGCTAGGTCATGTTGTCAGAATGGATGAAGAAGCTCTAGTAAAGAAGTCTTTTGAAGGCAAATACGGTGGTACACGCAAACCGGGAAGACCAAAAACCCGATGGAAAAATCAAGTTCTGGGAGACAACTTGAAACTTGGTGTCAGAGATTTTAGAATGAGCGCAGAAGATCGAGGCGTTTGGAACGCTATTCTACGTTCGGCTAGTGGAACAAATATTCTGTCCTAACCAATTAAAGTAAGTAAGTATGTTAGGTTTTCCGACATCCGTGTTGCATATGGTTCAGATCGGTCTATATTTGGATATATTTAGCAAAAAGACCAATATTTGAACAAAGACTTAATGTCCGTGCCGAATTCGATTAAAATCGGATCTTATTTCGACATAGCTGATATGAGGGCATAAATTATGCATTTTCACCGGATTATGACGTAAGGTGGTTAACATATATACCCAAGGTGGTGGGTATCCAAAGTTCGGCGCGGCCGAACTTAACGCCATTTTACTTGTTGTCAAAAGTGTTAATTTCCTGGACTTCGGGCATACAAATCACTGCCGTGTAATGGTAAGGTTAGGTAAGAGTGGCAGTCCTTTACAGACTCACTTAGACAATTTTAGGTCCATTGTGATACAACAGTTGCGACTGACTAAGGCTTCTGGCGGGAATCGAACCCCCGACCTATACACTGGTAATCCCAGCAGGCTACCAACTCGGCTACCGGGGCGTCCATTGTTGTGTAATACCCTGCGAACAATTTCCGTGCTAACGGATTAGAAATACTGTCTCCAATTATAGTGGCAGTCACTAAGTATGTTCTGGTGCTTACATTTTTAATCGTGGGTGTAATTGCACGCCTCGCAAATGGATTTATATATCTTGTTTTCACTTTCTATTTGTGTAAAAATCGGTTTCCTATCATTTCTGCGAAACAATTCTATAAAACTTAAACCTCTCTGTAAGTTGTTACTTCAGTTATAAAATATTTTTTCCAACGACTGGTGTCACCATTGCGTAGATTTCCCTGGAAAAATTTAATTCCAAAATATAACAATATTATTAGCCAAAAATAATAAACGAGGTGCTCTCCCATCGTTCCAATTCAATTTCGATTAAAAACATAGATATTTAATGAGTTTTCCCGAAATTTTATGTTCACTGCAATTTTTTTGACTGCGTTAAAATGCCGACCTTTTTAAAATGGGTATAAAAACTCCAACAAGTTGAACAATTGTACCAATATTATTGCTTATTCCGTTTTGCACTGACATACCGTAACGGTAAATGCAGCGGTCGGATTGGAAGAAAGTCTGTGTTAAACAATTAAATCAACAGTGATTTTTATTCTGGTGTGCTGCTATTATTTTGACCGCAACGGTACATGGGTGTTATATCTAAATCTAAGAAGATTTCTATTAAATTCAGTTCAATGAATATATCAAAAGGTCATTAAAAACTGTATCCTGTAAAAATTTGGATTATAACGCTTACATCATTTTCGCGGGTCTCAGATCAATATTTCGATGTGTTACAAATGGAGCGACGAAATTGGTATACCCATTACGGTGCTGACTTTTTTACAACCCTATATCCATGTATCCTCACTTACAACCCTATATCCTATATCCATTGGAGGCCACCGTAGCGCAGAGGTTGGCATGTCCGCCTATAACGCTGAACGCCTGGGCTCGAATCCTGGCGAGAACATCAGAAAAATTTTCAGCAGTGGTTATCCCCTCCTAATGCTGGCGACATTTGTGAGGTACTTTGCCATATAAAAACTTCTCCCCAAAGAGGTATCGCTCTGCGGCACGCCGTTCGGACTCGGCTATAAAAAGGAGGTCCCTTCACATTGAGCTTAAAATTGAATGGGACTGCACTCATTGATTTGTGAGAAGTTTTCCCCAGTTCCTTAATGGAATGTTCATGGGCAAATTTTCATTTGCTTATCCCTGTATCATGAAGTCACTGTAAGCAGTTATATAGCCGAATATTGGGAACCCACCACCATGGATTCCGTTAAAAATGTATACAAAATAAATTTAGTTCAATTTATTCTACATGCCAAATTTCCGTCTAGGTATCGAACAACGATGATCGACAGATTTGGACTGTATTTGGCACAGTTATTTGAAGTCGTAACAGAACACCACATACTTCCAAGGGCTCAAGAAGCATTTGAGCTGTTGAACTCTCTTTAACATGACGATCAAGAATATATATACTTTATGGGGACTTAGACGAATGTTTCGAGGTGTTACAAACGGAATGACTAGATAAGTATACCCACATCCTATGATGGTGGGTATAAAAACGGTGTCCCTATTTATATGACCACCACTGTTAAATATTTGTATATGTAGGAGTTAACGCTGGCTAAGACTTTTGGGACTATAAAACTCAGTTTCTCCAACGGATTTTACTGAAAACCATAACGTATAGTTTTATTTTAACCCTGTAACACAGCGAAATATTTGATCATTTATAACTATATAGGAAAAGAAGTCAATCCCCGATGGTGAGTTTCCAAAGTACATCACAGCTGAAACTTTTCCTTTTCCAATTGCAAAGAATATCTCCGATCATTGAGCTCGTCTCGTAGGAGAAACTAACAAAAAATGTAAAATTAAATGACTTTTACCCGAAATGGCAAACAAAACAAATGAAAACACTTGAAAATGAAATGAACTTAATCTGTAGGATTGGCTTAGTTTAGAGTGGCAGTCCATGTTCTAAACAGACCCACTAAGACTATTTTAGTCATTCTGGAACCCACGACCCCCGCTCTAGTAATCCGAGCACGCTGCCAACTCTGCCACCGGGGCGACGTTTTATATGGAGCTCTTTGCATTATTTCAGATCATACGCTTATTTTATATCTTTACAATAGGCAGGTTTGAACTGCACGACTTTTGATAAAGAATAATTCTATATTCTATACAATTATGAACGCTATGTGACTGCAGCGTGATAACGTCAAGCGAAAGAGTTCATTTTATTTTATTTAAATACAATATATTATTTAACCTCACACATAAATAAATTAAGATATTAGCATAAATTTTGGTGAAACTTATTCAATTACTGCTCAGTTTGAGCAAACTATTAAAAAATATTTTTTCCATTTTTATCACTTTATAATTGAACTAAAGTTACAAAAGGCCACAGTGCATGTTTTAAAACAAAAAAAAAAAAATAAAAAATACTAACCTTTTTACACATGTAGATGCATATACACCCAACATACATAACCACACATACATATATAGCAAACTTTTAGCTATTTATTTAATGCAGAGCAACAGTAAGATATAGTACAATACTCGTACATAGTTAAGCTTAGTTCTTATAATTTGTTTGATTTAGTTCAGTTCAGTTCGGTTCAGTTAGTTGTTTTATTTGTATGAGTAAATTTTGATTTATTTGCTAATGGGCTACTAAGCACACTAAACACACTAAACACACACACAGCAGTTCACAGCTAAACGCATACAATTACATTAAATATAATAAATGCATTTAATTCCACCTATAATTTGATTATAATTTAATTTATTTGTATATGTATTTTGTTGTTGTTTATTTACAGATCAGGATAATGAGGACAACTTTTTTTGTAAATGTATTTGTAAATTAAATAAATGTTTGTGTGTGACAACTGAGACAGACCTCTCCCCGACAGTCGGTGTTAAGTCAAAAAAATAAAAATAAACTAAAAAAGAACAAAACACAATTCCAAGCAACCAACCAATCCAACAACTACCAATTAACAACACACTAAACCAACAATTGTCCAAAGGGCAAACTAATAAAGCCAAATCAAATAAATAGCATAACAAATAAAACCAAACCAAGCTAAGGGGAAAACAAAGCCAAACACATGAACGCGATACTTAGCAAATAACAAACAAAAGTAAATAATTAAATCAATATAATTATTTACCCTAAGAGAACATTTGCAGAACCAACAGGTAATGGAAACAGATTTCCTTCTTTTCATCACGTTTCATTTATCCAAAAACCAAAATTCATTTCATTATTATGAAACAATTTTCCATACCACCTTCAAATACATACTCAAAATCTATTGGTTGGTTTAATTCGAGAAAATCTCAATGCAAAATTCCAAAGAACAATTTTGATTAATATGTTTCTATGCTACCTACACCCATGTGACATTATGTAATGGCCTAGTAGTTAAGGAGTATCCTTTTACAGAGCTGTTTTTATTTAACTGTAAATCGTTGTCATCCCACTGTATGACACAAAAATGGAGATGTTAAAAATATTAGCTGATGGCCATGGCAGCTAATGCTTTTCGATTATTATTCAATCCTTTATTTTATACATGATGGAAATAATACAGAACCTATAAGTAATTCACCTAGGCTACGTCGTTCAAACTTTTGTTTAAACTAAGAAGGACGCATTTATGGAATTATCTGTTTAACACCTCAACTAATACAGTTTCGAAATTCACTAGTTTGTTGAAGACATTTTTACCATTCAAGCAATTATGATCGATTTAGCTTGTTTTCAATTATTTATTGATCAATTTCTAGTCGGCAATACTTGCAAATGGCAGAATGGCAGCTATACAAAAAAAAAACAAAAAAAAATGGTACAGATTTGTTTATTGTTTTATTCATTTTCCCCCTGAAGATCAACACATGTACATTACGTGTGGTTATGGTGGTTATGACTCTTTTTTACAACCTTATATCCGTTTCATAATTTGGCAAGTTTTTTTTAGGAATTCCGTGCTACTTACGAAATCCTTAAATGTTTTCTATGCCACGCTCCTAAGTTGGTTCATGTCTGGTATTGTGTCCCAACCTAAGTACCGGTGTCTGTTAGCGGCGAAAGCCAAGAAGTGGCATAGGAAATGCTCCAACGTCTTATAATCTTCCCCACATTCCCTACACATGCTATCACTTGCCTCACGGATTTTGCATAAGTGAGCTCGTAGTCCTATGTGTCCCGTTATGACACTAAAAGATATACTGACCTCCTCTTTACCTCCTTTCAGTAATAGCCTCGTCCTCTCACGATCCGGATCACCTCTGCCAAGCCATGACGATAAAGAATATGTGCTTCGCTGTTTCACAATGTTACATTGGCGTTTTTGCCCGCGCCCTTAAATCGAACTGCGTCGACCCGAAAGGCTGCCAAAATCGTTTGCCCTTTCATTCCCTCTAACTCCATTATGCCCTGTCACCTAAGCGATGCGGATTGTGCCATCCTCAGAGAAAGAGTTAATCTGCTTCATAAACTGCAAGACTGTTCGTTACCCTACCCTCCTGCTTGTTATTGCCCTTATGGCCATTTTACTGTCAGTAAAGATGTTCACAATCGACGTCCTCGTGTTAGTACCTCACCACGTCAAGCATTCCGTGATCGATCGGATCTCAGCCTGCTGGATCGTATTATTGTCAGGCAGTGTAAAACAGATCTCAGTCCTTGGATTCTTAATGTAAGCCCCCAGGCCTACTCTGTCCTCTAGCTTTGAGCCATCCGTGTAACTTGATCTTCCATATGACAATACTGTGGTTTCATCAATTCAAGACTCCAAAACCAATTCCCGGATTGACTTCTTGAGCCTCAAGATGACGCAATTTTTGTCCGAGGTCTGACATTTTGTATGCAAAAAACCCACTCAAAATACCGCTTAGATAGATCCATAAATAGAAATAGCCCAATATAAACCAATCCCCAGATTCGACTTCTTTAGCTCCTAGGAGCCTCAAATGTCACACAACCCACAAAGGATGTCCAGTATACATGCAGTACATTGCGTTGGCTAATGGAAGTATATATATATATATGTTTGATCGTCGTGACACTTTATGTCGATAAGGAGTAAAGCTAGCCGCTTGAAATTTTGCACAAATATTTTTTTTAGTGTAGGTCGGTTGGGATTGAAAATGGGCCATATCGGTCCATGTTTTGATATAGCTGCCCTACAAACCGATTTTGGGTCTTGACTTCTTGAGCCTCTAGAGGGCGCAATTTCTATCCGATTGGAATGAAATTGTGCACGAGGTGTTTGTTATGATATTCAACAGCTGTGCCAAGTATGGTTCAAATCGGTCTATAACCTGATATAGCTGCCATATAAACCCATCTTGGGTCTTGACTTCTTGAGCCTCTAGAGGGCGTAATTCCTATCCGATTGGATGTAAATTTTGCACGACGTTTTTTGTTATGATATACAACAGCTGCGCCTAGTATGGTTCAAATCGGTTCATAACCTGATATAATTGCCATATAAACTGATCTTGGGTCTTGACTTCTTGAGCCACTAGAGGGCGTAATTCTGATCCGATTTTGATAAAATTTTGCACGAAGTATTTTGTTATGAAATCCAACAACTGTGGCAAGAATGGTTCAAATCGGTTCATAATCTGATATAGCTGTCATATAAACCGATCTGGTGTCTTGACTTCTCGAGCTTCTAGAGGGCGCATTTCCTATTCGATTTGGCTGGAATTTTGCATGACGGGTTTTATTATGACTTTCAACATCTGCTAAATAAGGTTCAAATCGGTTCATAACCTGATATAGCTGCCATATAAACCGATTTGGGATTTTGACTTCTTGAGCCTCTAGAGGTCGCAACTTTTATCCGATTTGCCTGAAATTTTGTACGACAGATCCTCCCATTACCATCAACATACGTGTTTATTATGGTCTGAATCGGTCTATAGCCCGATACAGCTTCCATATAAATCCATCTCTCTATTTTACTTCTTGAGCCCCCAAAGGGCTCAAATCTTATTCTAATTGACTGAAATTTAACACAATGCGATCCATTGTGGAGGGTATATAAGATTCGGCCCGGCTGAATTTAGCACGCTTTTATTATATGTAGAACTTATCTCGAAATCAGGTCAGACTTTAATTTGGATACCTAATGGAATATCAAACAGAACCTTTTAAGATTTTCCTACGATAGGACAACAAATTTGGATTTCCAAATCCTTAAAAACATTATATGGGAGTTATATCGGAACCGGTGGCAATTTTGATGACACATACTGGGACGTCAAATAGAAGCAAAATCGGACGAAAATTGTGATTTCTAGAGGCTTAAGTATATTTCGGATAAAATATATATAGGGGAACCTATACCTAAATCTGAACCGATTTTTATGAAATTTTGCACACATATGAAGTCGTCAAGTAATTTGGTAAAGTGCCTGTGCCAAATTTGGTAAAGGTCGGAGCAAAATTGTGGATTCTATAGCCTTTAAAGTCCTTATCGAATGAAAGATATATATGGGAGCTATATTTAAATCTGAACAGATTTCGTTCAAAATTAATAGCGTTCGTCCTTGGGCCAAAAATGTGAGTTGTACAAAAATTTCATGACAATCGGGCAATAAATGCGACCTGTAACTTGATCACAAGAATACATGGACAGACAAATGGACATAGCTAAATCGAATCAAGAAGTGATTCTAAGCCGATCGGTATACTTATCAAGGAATCTGGCTCTTCTCCTTCTAAGCGTTGCAGACAAATGCACAAAGTTATAGTACCCTGTACCACAGTGGTGGCGTAGGGTTTAAATATCTCCACAGTGATCATGGCTTTACTAATGCTGATGACTTTTTTGTAGTGTCTAATCAGGTAAAACTTTTCTACGAGACTTGGTTAAAAAATGAGGGCTTATTATCATTGAGTTTCAACTTACACCGGGTGCAGGATATGGGTCTAATGCCAATAAATGCTTTATTTTTTATCCGATTTCGCTGAAATTTGAAACATTGAGTAGTTTAACGCCTCCCGAAAACTGACACAAATATGGTCCATATCGAACTATTTTTATATATAATGCTGCCATATGTACTGATCTGCCGATATAGGATCTGAAGCCCATAAAAGGATTATTTATTACCCGATTTCGCTGAAATTTGAAACAGAGGGTTATCTTAAGGCACCTGATATCCGACCTAAATATAGATCAAATCGGACTATATTTAGGTATAGCTGCCATATAGACCGATCTCCAAAGGGTCTAAAGCCCATAAAACCTTTATTTTTTAACCGATTTCGCTTAATGACGTAGCTATTTAAAACTTCCTGCAATCTGCATCAGCATTGCGTGATATCATAAGAAAGCCCTTTAAGGAGGCTATGTCGGTGTAAAGTAGCCTATAAGCTAACGGAGTTTAGTATGATTTTGCATCAAATATTCTGACACGAAATTCTCATTTGAAATTTTATGCTGGTTGCAGCTCGGTTTCACCTTTCAAATGGTATTTTTCAAAGCGATTTTTTTTTTATTTTTTTTTTTATGGTATGATCCCATCAGGGCGTGTGCTTTGTCTTTAAGGTTGCAAAGTAAAAGAAATATCTATTGCTTGGTTTAGCCGCCTTGCAGTGTGTGTCCTGGAAGAACGGAAGATCATTCGTGACCATATCAAGAAGAGCAGGTGGTGTTTTATGACCATGAAACAGAAACTTAAGTGTACAAAAATTACCCATGATATCAAATACAAAGTCAAAGCTTTCAAGTTAGTTAAAATACTTTTAGAACCGGCAGCAAATTCTGCCAAAATGCGATCCGAATTTTCAAAATAAAATAAAAAAAACCATCAAAAGTTCTAACTTTTAAAGAACGCAAAACGAAGTGTTATACCTCAGTTGGGTTATTTGTGGCATTAATCCTTACAATTGCCGTTGTCCTTGAATTCAGCCTATACTAGGTTCCTTGCTGGTGCACGCATTAAAAACACCTGGTTTCATTGTTCCATATAAAAAAGCAACAAAGTCAACACTCAAATCACCGTAAATTTACCGCTAACAAGCGCAAAGCGCAGCCTAAGCACAACAACTCAAAGCGGAACAAGCAGCACAAGGATAATATGAATTATGTGCTGTGAACGATTTACTTTTTTCTCTCTTTCGTCTGCACTTCATCATGGACGGATGCCTTTGCTCTGCTTTATGTTTTTTTTTTATCATTGCATGATGGCACATGCTAAACTTGAGGCCAGGTACAGGACGCCTTTGGTAGTGGTGTTTGTTATTTCTTCTTTTAGTCCTAATTGTTGCAGCTGTTATGGCAACAGGGCACGAGTTATAGTGCGATAACTAATCATTTGTAAAATGTCTGCAGACAATTCAAGTTCAACATAATTAATTGCGAATAATTCATGGATTTTTTCGCTTTTTCACTTTCGGTTCCTTGAATCTGTTAAGTGGTGAATGCATTTTCATTGATCGATTGCAGACGACTGAGCCGCTATGGGTAATAAATGCACACCAAATATTTGCTCTGTTATTGCAGAGAATAAAGCAGAATTTCTAACAATCTCAGAAAACGTTCAGTTTATTCATAGCTGTGTCCATAGTGCCTCAAATTGCAATATTGAACTTTATTTATACAACTATTGCAACGTAAAACATACTTAGTTCGGCCATAGACAACAAGTTACTAAGTCTTTTCTGAACTTCTCAAAGAAATAAAAAGAGATAATGGATAGGGTCTCTGAGGGCTTCTATCAGTTGATTCGGGGATCTATTTAGTACTAATCTTGCTACCTAAAATGACCCAAATAGAAAAGTCCTTCGAAGGACAGCCGCTGTGTGGTCGAAATGTAATTCGGAACATGATTTCTTACCTATTTTTCGTTCATACGTGTTTTATGCGACACTGCCGAGTGTTGTTGGTACATCCATGGTCTATGACCGAAATATTTCGCCCGCGGCTCCAAAGCAGCTTCCAAAATGTTTTCCCGATACCAAGTCTTAAGACCAAAACAGATGAGGAACGTTGCGTTGAAAATGCAAATCTAGAAACAAATGTCAAAAAAGCATGACGCAAAAGTTTTTTTTTAGATATATCTGTCCGTCGGTTTACGATTTACGATTTATTTTATTTGTGATACCAACACAACAAGATATGCTCTTATATATATTGCAGTGTTGGTTTCATAGATGTGTAGACAATAATTAAGTCCAGTTTGCAAAAAAATTATAACAAATAAAAAGGCGTTAATTTCGGCCGGGCCGAACTTTGGATACCCACCACTTCTGGTATATATGTAAACCACCTTTCATCATAATCCAGTGAAAGTTGCATACCTTACGTCCAAAGCAGTTATATCGAAATATATCCCGATGTTGACCAAATACTAATGAATACAAGTCATTGTTCTATTGAGTATAACAAAATATTGGTCTTTTTAGTAGCTATATCTAAAAATAAACCGATCTGAACCATATACGACACGGATGCCGAAAAGCCTAACACAACTCACTGTCCCAAATTTCGGCGAAATCGGAAAATAAATGCGCCTTTTATGGCGCCAAAACCTTAAATCGAGAGATCGGTCTATATGGCAGCTATATCCAAATCTGGACCGATCTGGGCCAAATTGACGAAGGATGTCGGGAGGCCTAACACAACTCACTGTCCCAAATTTCAGCAAAATCGGAAAATAAATGTGGCTTTTATGGCCCCAAAACCTAAAACCGAGAGATCGGTCTATATGGCAGCTATATGCAAATCTGGACCGATCTGTGCCATATTGCAGAAGTATGTCGAGTGGCTTAACTTAACTGACTGTCCTAAATTTTGGCGACATCGGACAATAAATGCGTTTTTTATAGGCCCAAAACCTTAAATCGACAGATCGGTCTATATGGCAGCTATATCCAAATCTGAACCGATCCAAATTGAAGGAAGATGTTGACCGACCAAATTAAAGGAAGATGATGATGGGCCTCACTGTCGTAAATTTCAGCAAATTCGGATAATAAATGTGGCTTTTATGGGCCTAAGACCCTAAATCGGAGGATCGGTCTATATGACAGCTATATCCAAATCTGAGCCGATCCAGGCCAAATTGACGAGGGATGTCGACAGGAGAGTAGGAATCAGATATGATTTTGCAAGCAGCATGCGGACTTGAAATGGTGTAGAGAGGCGGACTGCCCGCAGATTACGCAGCATTTCATACACACCACCTCACGCATCCCATGTTCGCTATGATCTCCAACTGAAGGTCCGTATTATGGTCAGGCAGTCTAAAACAGATCTCAGTCCCTGGGTTCTCAATGTAGACCCCCACGACCACTCTGTCCTTTAGCTTTGATCCATATGTGCATACGTGTATATCTGGATGAAGTCCGGGCCAATATAAAGCTACAATATTTTTGAAGAAAAGCCACGGTTTTGTGGCCCGCTCTATGTAGCATTATCCGGCCCGGCACGGGATAGCCGCGAGCACCACACAGGCTGGAACATTGAGGGCCGATCTGTGTGGTGTCTTTCTTTCTGTCTGTCTGTCCATGTTAATTTGTGTACAAAGTTCAGGTGGCAATTTTCATCCGATCGTCTTCAAATTTTGCGTAAGCATTTTCTTGGGCCAAGTGACTAAACCTATTGAAATTGGAAAAAAATCGGATCAGAATTGGATATAGCTCACATATATGTGCCCCCCCCCAAAAAAAAAAAAAAATTAAAATCCTGGCTACGTCCCTGATGGGAGCTTTATCTAAAACTGAACCGATTTTGATAAAATTATGAACACATGTTGGAACATTAAATAGAACGTCTTGTGCAAAATTTTGTTAAGATCGGACCAAAATTATGGCTACTAGAGCCTTAAAAGTCCGTCTCAGATGAAATATGTATATATAGGGATGAAATATATATATCATTATCTCAACCGACTTTGTTCAAAATCAATAATAGTGCTCGTTCTTGGATCAAAATGTGACTTGTGAAAAATCTTAAGAATCTTAATCGAACAACAAATGCGACCTCTACCTTGATGTACCTTTGTAAGTCGAGAAGCGCGGAAAGGATTTTATTTTTGGTAAATTGTTTCGTCGGAGAAGCTTCTTAGAATTGCACATAGTTAAGGTTTTTGCTATACGATTTTTTGAAAAAAAAGTCGGCCCGGCCTAATATATATTCTTGATAGTCTCGACGTTCTGACACGATCAAGCCATGTTCGTCAGTCCGTCTGTCGAAATCTCGATAGCGGTCGAACGCGTAAAGCTAGTTGGCTAAATTTTGAACAGATACTTAATATTGACGTAGATGGTTGGGGATTGCATATGGACAATATCGGTTCACATTTAGATATAGCTCCCATATAAACCGATCTCCCTATATGACTTCTTGCGCCCCATAATTTTTGTCCGACTTCTCTGAAATTTTGCATATGGTGTTCTGTTAAGACGTCCAACGACTGTGCCAAGTACGGTTCAAATCTGTCAATAACCTGATATAGTGGTGGATTCCCAAGATTTGGCCCGGCCGAACTTAGTAAGCATTTACTTGCTTTTATTTCATACTAATTCAATCCGGCCCGCTTCGCTGCGCCTTCTTTTACGTTATATTCCTTTGAATATTTATTTTTGACAATTAAAGAGCTTTTTGTGAAATACCATGCTACGAAAATAGCATATCGCTTGACTTACAGTTTAACAATATAAGTGCCTTTATCTGAATCCCATATGATCTTTATTGGTCTACGAATTTAAGTTTGGACGTAGGATGTACTACATTCTTAAAAAAATTTATTTTTGCCCGATATTCTCATGATGTCTGATTTAAGTGAGTCTTCGGGAGTGAGGTCCCCCAGACATTTGACCCTGAAAAAATATCAGCATCTTCTCTTCTCTCAAATACCATTTATTTAAACCCTGTATTGCCATTGGTTTTGAGGGGGAGTTTACAGGATGGAGCGTCCCCCAAACACATGGTCCCAAAATAGGTTATCAAATTCGTTTCATACCAAATACCTATGATGTGAGCCACATATTGGCATGCTCGAAAAATAGGGAAGGGTTGATGCCCTCAATACATGGTCCTACATTTGGATATCAAATTCGTATTCTACTCCCAAATACCTTTATTCGAGCCCCATATTGCGATGGTCAGTAAAAAATAGCTGTTTGTGGGGTATTTTGAGAAAGGGGTAGACCCACAAAAATTGGTCCCGAAAGTGGGTATAAATTCTTGCTCTGCCCCCCAATACCTTTCATTTATGTTCCACATTGACATGTTCGGTAAATATGCCCGATTTAAGGGTGTTAAGGGGGGTAAGGTGGTCCCCAATCACTAAGCCCTGAAAATATATCAGCAACGTGCTCTATTCTCATATATTTGAACCCCATATTGCCATTGGCCTCGAAATTGGATATCAAATTCGTTTTCTAATCTCAAATACCATTCACTTAATCCCCTTATTCAAAAAGACAGCAAATATGTCCAGTTTGGGGTATAGGCCCTAAAAACTATGAATACGAACTCCACAGTCTTGAAGACCCAAATTGTCTTGGCGAACAAATACGTCCTAGTTGGGGGTTGTTATGGTGGTGGGACGTCCCCTGGACAGTTGGTCCCTAATGTTGATGTCAGATTCATGGTCTACTCCCAAATACCTTTCATTTGACCACTATTTTCCATAGTCGGGGGGGAGTTTTGGGGAAAGGGTGGACCCCCATAAACTTTGTCCCAAACTTGGATATCAGATTCGTATTTCACTGGCAAATACCTATCAAATATTACTTACTACTTACTGGCAAATACCCCCAAACACTTCGTCCGACAATTGGATATCAGATACGTTTTCTAATCTTAATTACCTTTCATTTGAGTCCCATATTGTCGTGACTGGTGTATATATTGGGTTGCCTAAAAAGTAATTGCGAATTTTTTAAAAGAAAGTAAATGCATTTTTAATAAAACTTAGAATGAACTTTAATCAAATATATAATTGCCATTTTGTTTGATAACCTTTTGCCATCTTCCTGGCAAATTTAGTATTCCACGCTCATAAAACTTCTGGCCTTTATCTGCAAAAAACTGAACCAAGTGCGATTTTATAAATGGTAGTCTGATGGTGCAAGGTCAGGGCTATATGGTGGATGCATCAAAAGTTCCCAGCCAAGCTCACTCAGTTTTTGGCGAGTGACCAAAGATGTGTGCGGTCTAGCGTTGTTCTGGTGGAATATGACACCTTTACGATTGACCAATTCTGGTCGCTTCTCCTTGATGGCTGTATTCAATTTGTCCAATTGTTGACAGTAAACATCCGAATTAATCGTTTGATTCCTTGGAAGCAGCTCAAAATATACCACACCCTTCCAATCCCACCAAACAGACATCATAACCTTCTTTTGGTGGATATCAGCCTTTGAAGTGGTTTGAGCTGGTTCACCATTCTTGGACCATGATCGTTTTCGACTAACGTTGTTGTAAACAATCCATTTTTCATCTCCAGTTATGATTCGTTTTAAAAACGGATCGAGTTCATTGCGTTTAAGGTGCATATCACAAGCGTTGATTCGGTTTGTTAAATGAATTTCTTTCAATACATGTGGTACCCATATTAAAATTGACGCCAAACAAACAAATGTAAACAAAATTTCGCGCACTTTTTTTTCTAAAGCAAGCTAAAAGTAGCAGCTGATTACTGACAGAAGAAAGAATGAAATTACAGAGTCACAAGCCCTTTAGCTGTTATATCTAGCTTGAGAGATACATATGTGTAAACTTGGATAGACATGCTTAGCCCCCGTGAAAACAGATCTCCCGATTTGATTTCTTGAGACTCTAGAGGCCGTAACTATTATTCGATTGGGTTGAAATTTTACACGTTGAGTTATGTTGTGACGGTCACGGCCTCTCTCAATATTGGAAAGACTAGGATAAGCAAAGATCCTAATACTAAAATATCAGGCAGTGCAGTGGCGAGAGACCCAACACAGCCTAACAATCAGGGACCCGACGACGGACCCATCACCGACTTCAAGATTCGGAATACTGGGATAGGTAAAGATCCTAATATTGAAACCCTAAGCAGCACAGCGACAGGAGTCTAAATGCAGCCTAACGAACAGGGAGCCGGTGGTGGTAACATCACCTACTCCCAAGAAGCCCATTTACTTAAGATTTGGAAGACTAAGATAGGCAAAGATCCTTGTATTGAAACATCAGGCTGTACAGGGAATGAAAGCTCAATACTGCTTAACGAACAGGAACCCGACGATGGAACCATTACCGACTTTATAAAAAGTCCGAAGAATAGGATAGGCAAAGAACCTAATACGATGACACCGGAGCGAGACTGCAACACACGCTCTGATGGAGAAAATCAGCAAGGGCAAGATTCATATTGCCTTAATTCAGGAGCCATTGACGACTCGGAACAAAGTTTCTGGACTGAACCATATCAACTATCAATTATTCTATGCTAACACTGGTACTCGTCCGAGGACCTGCGTTATTTGTCATAAAAATTTGAATTATATATTTTCCCCCGAGTTGTCAACGTCGGATGCAACAATGGTGAGACAGTGAGACGGTGGAGCATACCTGCCATCACTTTATCTGCCACCCACGTCGGTGCTGCAACAGCTGGTGAGGAAAGCAAAACTGACAGGAAACGAGATACTAATAGGGTGCGATGCGAACTCTCAACACATTTCGTGGGGTAGTAGCAACACTAATAAGCGGGGCCAAGCCCTGTCAGAGTTCTTGAATACTAACGACCTAGTGGCATGGGACGTATAAATATCTGCACCCTCTTTTCATAGTAAAGTCGAAATCAGTCTATTACCTGGCAAGCCCTGGCAGAGTTCTTGAATTCTAACGACTTAGTAGCATAGGGCAGATTAATATCTGCACCCTCTTTTCATAGTAAAGTCGAAATCGGTCTATTACCTTATTGATTCCATATGAGCCACATAATCAACCTTTAACAAAAATCTTCCAAAAACATGAGTAATGCGATTCATGGTGTATTAAATAAGGCGCAACCGAACTTAGCCTCCATCATCATTATTCTTTTTCTTGTTCCACTGGTTTTACAATAGACTTTCTTGTCTTCCGATACAAGTTCTAAAATTCTTAAATACAATACCTTCAAGTGGTCATTTTTCTAGCTCCAAGTAAATCAAACGCAATAAAGTCTACAAAAAGGTCCTCTTCTACCAAAGTAAAGCCGAACAAGGACATGCTTGCAACATCAAAGCACCACAATTCCAATTAAGCTTTTATTTCATATACTCGTAGAGGAGACTAATGGCAATCGCTTCCTTTTGAATCATATTTAAATTTATAACAAATCACAAGTTGTGACAAATGGCCTCAAATGCAAATGGAATATCAGCATCTGATAAAACATTGAAAGCATTTTTGTCGGTCGTAATTCAATTTACTTCAATTTGACGACCATCAACAATCGAGGATGGCTCCCAACAATATGCGGCATGGCCAATTTAAGCCAAAATGCGATATCATTCTAATGATAAATGTTACTGCTCGACCAAACGAAACCGGGCTATGGATGAAAATTGAGTAGCAGTGACCACCAATGTTGAAGTGACATTTGAACTAAGGAGCACACAAAAAGGAACAGGAAGCAAATTACTCAGAATCAACAAATTGGTAAGAGGACAACAGTTAAAATTGAATAATCGAATTAATGTAGGTTTTCAAAAGTCTTTATTTTTTCCGGAGGTTCTTGTAAGAGCGAGTTTAAGGTTGACAATAAGATATTTCCCCCTCAAGTATACTTGGAAATGTAGACAATTAATATGGAAAATGAGCAGAAGCCGAACTCTTGATACTCTATATGACACATGGCATATTAAGTTACAATGCTGTTATTTCAAACAAGAAACGATTATGTACTGAATTGTGTCAAGTTAAAGAAATGTACATACCGAATTAATTTTTCTTTTTATTTAGAGCGCACAACAAGCCTATTACTGGCTTAGGTGTATGCCTATAGTGGCATGGGGCGGATTAATATCCGCACCCTCGTTTCTTATTTAAGTAATGCCTTATTTCGTTTTCTATCTCTTTTTCTTGATCCTACCATGAAAGCTTCGAAATCGTTTTTTCTTCAAATAGAAATGCAAAATTTCGCTAATAGTCACCTTGGTTCAACCGTCTCATCATTATACCCTCCACCATAAGATGGGGGTATACTAATTTCGTCATTTCATTTGTATAACACAATGAAAAAAAGTGAAAAGGCGTTAAGTTTGGCCGGGCCGAACTTTGGATACCCACCATCTCGGGTAAATATGCAAACCACCTTTCGTCATAATCCGGTGAAAAATGCATAATTTATGGTCCGATTTGAACCAAATTCTACACGGATATTGAGTGGTTTAATAAGTACAAGTCATTGTTCAATTTGCAGAACAACATATTGTTCTTTTTGGTACCCATATCTAAACATAGACCGATCTGAACCATATACGACACGAATGTCGAAAAGCCTAATATAAGTCACTGTGTCAAATATGAGCGAAATCGGATTATAAATGTGCCTTTTATGGGGCCAACACTTTTAATCGAGAGATCGATCTATATGGCAACTATATCCAAATCTGAACCGATCTGGGTCAAATTTAAGAAGGATGTCGAAGGCCCTAGCACAACTCACTGTCCCATATTTCGGCGCAATCGGCCAATAAATGCGCTTTTTTTAGCCCCAAAAACAAAAATCGACAGTTCGGTCTATATGGCAGCTATATCCGAATCTGGACCGATCTGGGCCAAAATGCAGAAAGTTGTCGAAGAGCCTAGCACAACTCACTGTCCCAAATTTCGACGACATCGGACAATAAACGCGCCTTGTATGGACCCAAGACCTCGAGAGATCGGTCTATATGGCAGCTATATCCAAATCAGGTCCGATCTGGGCCATATTGCAGAAAGATGTTGAGGGGCCTAACTTAACTCACTATCCCAAATTTCGACGACAACGGACAATAAAGGCGCCTTATAGGACCCAAAACATTAAATGGAGAGATCGGTCTATATGGCAGAGATATCTTAATCTGGACCGATTTGGGCCAAATAGAAGGAGGATGTCGAAGGGCCTAACACAACTCACTGTCCCAAATTTCGGCGAAATCAGACAATAAATGCGCCTTTTATGGGCTCAAAACCTTAAATCGAGAGATCGGTCTATATGGCAGCGATATCCAAATCTGAACCGATCTAGGTCATATAGTAGAAAGATGTCGAGGGGCCTAACTTAACTCACTATCCCAAATTTCGACTACAACGGAAAATAACGGCGCCTTATATGGACCCAAAACCTTAAATCGAGAGATTGGTGTATATGGCAGCGATATCTAAATCTGGACCGATTTGGCCCAAATAGAAGGAGGATGTCGAAGGGCCTAACACAACTCACTGTCCCAAATTTTGGCAAAATTGGAAAATAAATGCGCATTTTATGGGCCCAAGACCTCGAGAGATCGATCTATATGGCAGCTATATCCAAATATGAACCCATCTGGCCCAATTTGAAGACGGATGTCGAGGGCCTATCGCAACACACTCTCCCAAATTTCAGCAATATCGGATAATAAATGTGGCTTTTATTGACGTAAGGCCCTAAATCGGCGGATCGGTCTATATGGGTGCTATATCAAGATATAGTCCGAAATTGCCCATGGTCGAACTTAACCTGCTAATGGACAAAAAAGGAAACTGCAAAGTTTCAGCTCAATATCTCTATTTTTAAAGACTGTATCGTGATTTCAACAGACAAGCGGAGAGACGGACGGACATGCTAGATCGTCTTAGATTTTTACGCTGATCAAGAATATATATGTACTTTATAGGGTCGGAAATGGATATTTCGATGTGTTGCAAACGGAATGACAAAGTGAATGTACTCCCATCCTTCGGTGGTGGGTATAAAAATTGATCTGAGACCCAACAAATTGTATACCATATATCTCCCATATAAAGCGATCTCCCGATTGTAATTCTTGACCAGCTAAGGAGCTCAATTCTTATTCGATTTGGCTGAAGTTTTGTACTATGACTTCTCCTATGACATTCAACATATGTTGCCAAGCAAGGTTTGAATCAGTCTGGAATCTGGTAGGGCTCCCATATAAACCGATCTGCCGATTATACTTCTTGATGCTGTAGATAGTTTCGCTTAAAATTTTGCACATTAACTTTACCTATGACCATAAACATTCGTGCCAAACATGGTATGAATGGATCCATAACCTGATGGAGCTCCCATATAAATGGATATTAGTTCTCGAGCCTCTAGATAGCGATATTCTTAACTGATTTGGCTGATTTTGCACAGTCACTGTTACTATGACCTCTAACATATGTGCCAAATATGGTCTGAATGAGTCCATAGCCTGATATAGCTCCCATATAAACCGATCTCTCGATTTTACTTTTTGAGCCCCTAAGGGCTCACTTCTTATCCGATTTGTTTGAAATTTTGCACACTATTATGGTCTGCAACACCCAATCCAAGTATTCCCCGAATCGGTTCATAATCAGCTATAGCTCCAATAGCATAGAAATTCTTATTCATTATTCTTTATTTAACTACAAAGATATACCGGGCAAAGAACTTGACAAATGCGATCAATGGTGGATTGCATATAAGATTCAGTCCAACCTATCTTAACAAGCTTTTACTTGTTTTGTAATATTTTTGGTTTCTGGGGTGAAAAACATTTTTATACGATCCAAACTTACTTAAAAATTCAACAGTTATACACCTCTTCCAAGAAATATTTTCGAAATTCTAATGGAATATTTCAACTAAATGGACAAATATGAAGTGAAAATAAGAAAATTTCGTATCGAAAAAATTCGGGCCACATAATTATAGCCATACATGCAATGCTTGATTTTGTGGGATGGCATTCAAACATAGACGGAATGAATGGACAGACCTACGGTATGGTGTATGTGTGTGTCTAAATTTAATGATAGGTTTCACATTATCCCATTCTTTCTTGGCATCATTTCACGCACAACTCTTCTGCTCCTGCCCTAGTGTATCTCTACTTTATGGGGAGGGTTGTGATTGGAAACGAAAATTAGATCAATTTCTGGTTTTTATTTTGTGATGGATGGATGATTGGATGCATGATGCTGTGCCAACGTTCACTCTAAACTTTATTTAGATTTCATAACGGTATTTGCTATGTTCAACACTCGGCTAAGGGTCATTAAATTACATATAACTAAAAAGCTACATATTTTTATAATCGCTACCATGGCATGGGGGTATATGAATTTTGTCATTGCGGTTACAACACATGAGAAATATTAAACGAAAATTAAACTATAAATAAAAACCTTAAGTGAAACTCATTCTTCAACTTTTGCCACAGCTTCCGTATAGTTTAACGACAGACAATGTCCCTATATGAAGATCGTCATGAGTAAGACAACAACAAGTTCGGTCGGACCGAATCTTGAGAAGCCACCACCATGAATTTAGCTGAAATTTCTATAAGTGAACTCGTATGAAGGACATACGTGTACTTTACATATCAAATTTCCGCCAAATAAATCAAAAAAAATTTCTAGTCACCCAATATTTACCTGTATCAAAAATTTCAGAGTTATAGCTCAAACTGTAATAAAGTATCATAGAGTACCAATTTCTTCCACTTCTGGTACGATTACTACAGTTTCTCGTATTTTTGTCAAGACTACGATCATTTTTACCAAATTATTTAATTTTACATGTCTCCATTCACTGTAAAAGTAGATAAACGATTACGTGCTTTTGGTACAAAAATGTACGATTTACGAAAATATCATTTAGCCACCCAACATATATCTTCTTGCTGTATAACATGATCAATTTCAGATCTCTAGCTCAATCCGTGAAGAAAGTACGAATTTGTGTCAAATGCGGTACTAAACGTACGTTTTCCTTTACTATTTTCCACATTCTTTCTATCTACCCCATATATTTCGCCACAACAATCATTCCAATCGACTTCCAACAGATGCACAGAATCATGTGTACCACAGAAGTAGGTAATTGTCACAGAAAAAAGTTTGTCATTACACACAAACACATGCATTGGGAAAAAGTACAGCTAATAGTCAGGGTTGTCGAGCATTGTTAATGTGGTAATTGTATCATAGAGGCGTTTTCGCAATTAATACGATTCAAATACAACATACCAACGCACGGCCCTTGAAGTCATCACACCTAATATGGTTGAAAATTCTTCTAACCAAAGACGAAACGCGTCCCATATTGGTTGGTGTGTGTTGCTTTCTCTGGCTTTCCTTATCCATTTGCATATCAAATCTCCGATCATTGAGTTCGTCTCGAAAGAGAAACAAAAACAAAAAAGAAAGAAAAAACAAAAGAAAAAAGAAGAAAGAAAAGTTTGTCTTATAATTTTGTTATCTATTCTCTTTTGAGACGAGCTCAATGATTGAGTATGGTCCGGTTTCTGCAGTTAAGTCTCCATCATTTATAAGTTGTAAGGCCGCTTCGGCGGCACTAAAGGTCCTTCTGAGGATTTGTCGTTGTTCTTATCCAGGAACTATATTAAACTACTCAAGGGTACAGGAAGGTACAGGAAATGGGAGACATGGAACTTGTATTTTTGCAAAGAGTAGTCTAAACACTGAAGATTCAGTAAAAGGCAACCTTGAAATTAATAAGTCTTATTTTTGTGGCCATCCAGTATATAAATGGCTATAAATGGCTTACGATTCAGAGATACCGCCTTCAGGCCTTTAGTTGCTGGTTGAAGCCGCTTCTGCAGGGAAAAAAACCTTATTGTAGGAAGCGATGCTTACGCACATCACCAGATATGGGAAAGATCGGATATTAACGAAAGGGGTGAGGTGCTTGTCGAATATATTATAAGTTGCAATCTGTCGATTTGTAATACAGGGGATAAACCGACCTCTATTATCAGTAACAGGCAAGAGGTACTAGATATTACCTTTGTATCGTAAGATCTAAGCAAATGAATATGCGACTGGGAAGTCTCTGATGACCACAGCTTCTCTGACCATCGTTATATTAGTTTCAGCCTTTGGAAAATATTGTAGTAGTGGTCCCACGGCTAAGCAGAAGAAAGGCGGATTGGAGTAGATTTCCGCACACATTCTGCACGACTATCTCTTCTATACCAGAAAAGGGAGTGGAAACTGCGGAGGACATAGATATATTGGCCAAGCGGATTACGAAGGCCCTGAACGTCTCGCGTGTTTCAGCATGTCCTAATGTCAAGCCAAGGAGCAAACATCGACCGCCATGGTGGACCCCAGAACTGGTTGGTCTAAGGAAGAACTGCAGAAAACTCTTCAACAGAGCGAAAGCCACAATGGCACCACACGATTGGGACATCTATAAGGCTGAGCTAAGAAAATATAAGGCCGGGCATAGAAAGGCTCAGAACAAATCCTGGATGGAATTCTGCAGCTCCGTGGAGAATACATCTGATGCCTCTAGGCTAAGGAAGAGTCAATCCTCGAGAGATATTGAGGTGGGATATATTTAGAAATCCGAGAACGCATGGACAATGTATTGTGAGAAAGCTCTAGAACTCATCATTGACACACATTTCCTGTCAAATTATCCACCGATCAACGTGGCTCTAGAAGTGGTTGTCACTTCTGGTCGAATCGAAGTGGGCTACCGAAAATGGTCTAAAAGTAAATCCGTTCAAGACGGAAGTTGTTCTTTTCAGCTGGAGATACAAGTTACCCACCGAGGTCCTGTTTCTTTGGGAGGAGCAAATGTTTCACTTACTGAAAGGGTAAAATACATGTATGCATTGCTGGACAGAATTGATGAATTTCGCTACATATTTGAGAAATCCGGTGTTGACGTTATTGCGGTCTCTGAGACATGGTTTCAACCACATTATGGGAATAGACTGGTATCTGTAGATGGTTACAGGTTTTTAAGATCCGATCGGGATGGCAGAGGTGGTGGAGTTGATATCTATATAAGACATGACATAGATTTCAGACCCATTGCTTCGTCTAGTTCAACAGACAAAGTTGAATATATTTTTGCCGAACTTCACTGTTTGCGTAGAAAAGTTCTGGTTGGGGTTGTATACCGTCCGTACAAAAGAGTGCAATATGATGACTTGGTGAAGAGACTTGAGGATATAAATTGTCATTATAATGATACTATAGTCACTGGTGACTTTAATAGTAATGTGCTTGAAGAAACACATTTGACGGGGAGCATGCAATCAATAGGGTTGCATGTTGTTAATTCCAATACTGCCACACACTATACAATGACAACTGAGACTCTTATTGACTTGTTCTTCGTAAGTTCCAAGACTGATGTTAAGTTATATGATCAATTATCGGCACCCCTATTTTCAAAACATGATTTATGTTTTTTGACTTATGGCGTTCCAATGGAATATACAAGTATAACATGTACGTACAGAGACTATAGAAACATTGATTATAACTCACTACTTTGTGAAATTGGCACCGTTGAGTGGCAGAAACTTTATGGCATGTCTTGCGTAGATGAACAGATTGTATTTCTTCAACATAATGTGAGTAAGATTTTCGACAAATGTGTTCCGATGAAGACCCGAACTGTTTTTTCGAATGGGAATCAGTGGTTTGATAATGATATTAAAGTATTGATACGAAAAAGAGATTGTGCGTACTCTCGATGGAAGCGTTTTAGAACACCTGAACTCTTTAATGATTACAAGCGTGCGAGGAATCAGACCACTTCTTGTATAAAGACGAAGAAAATAGCATATTTTAGTCGTAAATTTCAAGAGGCATTGAATACGAAAGATACTTGGAATAGGAAGTGATAATGCATCAATTGATAGACATGTTGATTTAGATGAGATTAATAGGAGTTTCTTGAACATATCTTTTCCTGAGCCAAACGTACATTTCTACGACAGTGAATTTAGTAAGGTAAACCATAGTAGTAAGAACACCTCACCAGACCTACGTTTTGATCTTGAACGTTTTGAACAAAGCGATATCGTTAGCGCTGTAGAATCGATTAAGTCTAATGCCATTGGTTCTGATGGTATTGACCCAAGATTTTTTAGGATAATTCAACCCTTTATTCTTCCGTATATGTGCCATCTTTTTAACAATATTATTTTAAGGAGTTGCTATCCACAGTCTTGGAAACGGCCAAGGATAGTCCCAATACCAAAGAATAACCAGGAATTTAGGCCAATAGCAATACTTCCATACGTCTCTAAGATATTTGAGACTGCAGTCAACAGGAAAATTTCTGAATATATTGCGAATAATTCGCTGCTAACAAATATTCAATCTGGTTTCCGGCCAAAGCACAGTTACTCTACTGCACTTTTGAAAGTAGTTGAAGATGTAAGGAGTGATATTGACAGCGCTAAAGTTACATTTCTTGTTCTTTTAGATCATTCGAAAGCATTTGATTCCGTTGATCCCAATATACTTTGCCTTAAACTGAAACATTTATTTAAATTTTCTGAAAGAACAACGGATCTTATATATTCCTATCTTACGAATAGAAGCCAATCGGTATATGTTGATAGCCGCTGTTCTAGTTATCTTCCAGTCTCAAGAGGTGTTCCACAGGGGTCTGTATTGGGCCCACTCCTTTTTTCCTTTTATAGCAATGACCTTCCTGGACAGTTGCGCAATGTGGTATTCATATGTATGCCGACGACGTACAGCTGTATATGAGCTCCTCGCCGGAGAAGGATAGGATAAACACGTGGGCAAACGCCAACGGACTACTTTTAAATCCAACAAAGTCAAAGTGCCTTGTAATTGGTAGGAATCGGGTGACAATGCCGCCCAATCTTAATGTGGCAATTGCTGTAGCCCCAATTGAGATTGTTTCATCTGCAAGAAACCTTGGTTTGGAGTTTGATGATAGACTTTCATGGAAGAATCATGTCAGTATGACAGTGGGCAGGACCTACGGCGTTTTACGAAACTTATATATGAGTCGACAGTATACCCCTTTGTCAATAAGTATGCTTTTGGCTAGGACATTTATTCTGCCGAAACTATTATACTCTTGCGAGGTTTTTTACGGTTGTGATGTAACTCATAGGAATAAATTGCACGTGACCTTTAACGATGTCGTTAGATACATTTTTGGTTTGCGTAGAAGAGACCGGGTATCTGACTTTGCCAGACAAGTACATGGTGTCTCTTTTAACTCGTTCCTTAAGATACGCTTGTTGCAAATGATCCACAAGATAATTTATACCAATGAACCGTCATATTTGGCTTCTGTATTGCGTTTTGCCAACTCTACAAGAGGTAAACAAGTAATACAAATACGTCATCAATATCGTGTATCTGAACAACAGTTCTTTGTTAATGCTATACGTCTCTGGAATAATCTTCCCAATAGTATTCAAATTATAAGTAATGAACGACAGTTCAAATCTTTGATTTATAATCATTTTAATTAATTATTTGTTTTGTTTTTTTTTTATAACTATTTTTTAATTTATTTTATTAGTAACTTTGATTAAATTGTTAAATTTTATTTAAAGGTTCTTTTTCTTCTTTTTTTTAATTTGTTTAAACCTTTTTTTTTAACTTAAATATTGTATCAGTAACTTTGCTTAAATTGTTAAATATTTTGTACCAATTATTGTTCTATTTAAATGAAAACTTGTTGAACTCATTGTATTTATCAATTTACTAACCCATGCTTTATATAAGACACTGTCTTTTGTTTGGGTTGTATCATAAAAACACAAATACAAAAACTGGCAGTCAGAAGAAGTTCCATTTAAGGTTTTCATTTATTTGATAACATGTCTGAATTAGAGGATGCGAATATTCGCAAGTTGTTGGACTTTTAAAGCGATCTGGATGTTTTTAATCGTTAGGAACTACAAGGCATCTGCCTTCTCCTGTTCATGTGGTATCACAATAGACGAAAACTTCTAAATGACTGATGCCAGACAGCCACATAAACCTCAATCGAACCTAATATATGGAGGCAACCATAGCACAGAGGTTAGCATGTCCGCCTATGACGCTGAACGCCCGGGTTCAAATCCTGGCGAGAGCATCAGAAACATTTTTCAGCGGTAGTTTCCCCCTTCTAATGCTGGCAACATTTCTGAGATACTATGCCATGTAAAACTTCTCTCCAAAGAGGTGTCGCCCTCCGGCACAGCGTTTGGACTCGGCTATAAAAAGGAGGTCCCTTATCATTAAGCTTAAACTTGAATCGGAATGCACTCATTGGTGAGAAGTTTTCCCCTATTCATTAGTGGAATGTACATGGACAAAATTTGCATTTGCATATCTAAATCTTAATAAACTTGAACCAAATATGGAGTATTTAGTTAAAATCCTAGAAAAATACATTCTGCAAAATTTAGAGAAAATCTGTTAAGTAATACGCTGACAAAGTCTCTAGAGTGATAATCGGTTAATGCGTATATATGGGAGCTATATCTGAATATGAACCGATTTCTAATGAATCCAACAGCATGTCGGGAGTTGTGACAAATTTTAATTCAGTTCACAAATGCCGATACTACTGCAGTATTAGTCCAAATCGGAGAGCTATATGAGAGCTATTTCCAAAACAGGCTTCGCCCGTTCCAAATTTGAAGATGATGGCATGACAATTGCGAACTGTACTTTGTACACCAATTAACATGGGCGGACAGACAGACAAATAGGCGGACAAAGCTGATTCGAATCAGAAAATGATTCTGAGACAATCGGTATACTTAGCAATCTAGCTCTCTTTCTTATGATTGTTACAAACAAATTCACTAAGTTATAATACCCTGTAAAGCAGTAATGATGTAGGGTATAAAAATGGTATGGCATTAATTTGGGGATTTGGGTCTTCCCGGTTTGCGTGTACCACCGTGTATGCCTTCAAAAGACCTTTCTGCTGGAGCTTCTTCATCCATTCTGACAACATGACCTAGCCAACGCAGCCGTTGCATTTTGATGCCTGTAACTATACTATCGTCGTCATACAGCTCGCGGTTCATACGTCGCCTGTATTCTCCATTAACGCAAACTGGTCCATATATTTTACGAAGAATCTACCTCCCAAATACTCCAAGCACTGCCCCATCTGCCCTCACAAGTACTCATGCCCCAGAACCATACAACAGCACGGGTAGTATCAGTGTCTCGTCCCTCGAGAGGTGGCCTTGTCTCTAAACTGCCTACTTAGTCCAAAGCAGCATCTGTCTGCCAGTATTATTCTTCGCTTAATCTCAAAACTGGTGTCATTCGTTTCGGTTACGGCGGTGCCGAGGTAGATACAGTTACTGACTGTCTCAAAGTTGTGGTTCCCAACTTTCTCGATTTTCTTTATCTGCTCGGTTGTCTAAGGCTTTTTGGGAGTTGAAACCATCCATTTCGTCTCATCTCCATTTACTGCCAGACCCATTTTCACTGACTCCCTTTCGTTCTTTCAAAGGCCGCAGCTACTACTTCTGGTGACCGACCTTTGATATCGATGTCATCGGCATAGGCGAGTAGTATGTTTTCTCTTGTGATTAGTGTGCCATATCTATTCCCATCTGCATCTCGTATAATCTTCTCCAGCAGGATATTAAAGAGATCACACGATAGGCCGTCTCCTTGTTTGAAACCTCGTTTGGTATTAAATGGTTCGGAGAGTCCTTCCCATTCTTACTGAGGAACGCGTATCAGCAAGTGTCATCCTGCAGAGTCTTATTAGTTTTGCAGGGATACCAAACTCAGACATGGCTTGAAATACCTTTATCTCTTTGACTTTAGGTTTTAATCTGTCCCACAGTACACTCGAGAGTATCTTGTATGCGATGGGGAGAAGACTTATTCCTCTATAGTCGGCACATTCCGTCTTGTCCCCTTTCCTGAGTACGGGACATAGTATGCTGACGTTCCAATCATCGAGTATGCGTTCTTCTTGCCAGATTGCGCAAATAAGCTGAAGCATACGCCTTTTCAGCGTGTCGCCTCCGGTCTTAAATAGTTCAGCGGGTAACCCGTCGACTCCTGCTGCCTTGTTGTTTTTTAGTCGGGTCACCGCCAACTGGACCTCATTCTGAGCAGGAGGTAAACATTCTATACCATCATCAGGGACTGGTTCTGCGGTATCCTCTTCGGCGCCAACGTCGGACACCAGCAGTTGGGTAAAATGTTCCTTCCATATCCGCAGCGTGTTATCTGTGTCAGTCACTAGATTTACTTATTTGTCTCTGCAGAAGAATGTGCCTGCACCAAAGCCCTAGGTTTGATGTTTAATTTTTTGGTAGAATTGCCGGACTTCATTCTGACTCCTGTACATCTCAATTCGCTCACACTCACGTCTTTCTATTTCCTTTTTATACCCTCCACCATAGAATGTGGCTATACTAATTTGGTCATTCGGTTTGTAACTACTCGAAATATTCGTCTGAGACCCCATAAAGTATATATATTCTTGATCGTCTCGACATTTTATGTCTTGGGTCTTGACTTCTTGAGCCTCTGGAGGACGCAATTCTTATCCGATTGGAATGAAATTTTGCACGACGTGTTTTGTTATGACATCCAACAACTGGGCCTAGTATGGTTCAAATCGGTAAATAACCTGATATAGCTGCCATATAAACCGATCTTGGGTCTTGACTTCTTGAGCCTCTAGAGTGCGCAATTATTATTCGATTTGCCTGAACGACGGATCCTCTGATGACCATCAACATACGTGATTATTATGGTCTGAATCGGTCCATAGCCTGATACAGCTCCCATATAATTTGATCTCTTTATTTAATTCTTGAGCCCCCAAAGGGCGCAATTCTTTTTCGAATTGGCTGACATTTTACACAGGTCCCCAACATATAATTTAATTGTGGTCCGAACCGGACCATATCTTGATATCGATCTAATAGCAGAGCAAATCTTTTTTATCCTTTTTTTGCCTAAGAAGAGATGCCGGGAAAAGAACTCGACAAATGCGATCCATGGTAGATGGGTATATAAGATTCGGCCCGGCCGAACTATGCACGCTTTCTTTCTGCGGAACAGACGTTTATCCTCTCTCCTTTTCTCCTGTTCCGTTGAGTAGAGTATCAAAAACTCGGCTTTGCCAGTCGTAAGTCTATTATTTTTACATTACATTGTGCAATGCCACTGCAATTACTCTGTACTATGTGCAATGAATTCTCTGACCATTAATGAATTTTGATAGTTTTTCAATTATCCTTTATTTTGTTTAGTTAATTCAGTTCAGTTAAGCTCATTCATTGTATTCACTTCCTTTCAAAGGATATCAACGCCTTGATGTCGCTGACATTGCTAGCCAACCTGCCACCCAGTTGCCTTATGTTGGCACTATTGTCTATGTGCCGAGCTCTTGTTCGCTATTCCCTTGCTTGTATGCTTTTCTATTCCTGAGTAGGTTTATGACAGGAAATTGTTCTTTTAAGTGCTTTCTTTATGTTGACATCACCTCGGAATCTCTCACTCACTCCTTAGCTCTCACTTTCTCTCTCTCTCTATCTCTCTTTTCCTATGGTGCTCACTAATGCACTATTCCCCGTTGACAGTTCTCTTCTCTGTTCATCCTTGGTGGCTCTGTTAACCGGGTGTTTCTCACCAAAGACACAATCGACAATTTCAATTGAAATTGTGTGACATAGTTCTGCGAATGTTTTGTGGGGTTTTAAGACGAAAATACTTGTACCAAGTGTTTCGCTAATGCCGCATCTAGCGACAGACATTCTACAGATAATACATTGTGTATGTGAATAGCTGAGTGTGAGTGCATGTGTATGTGTAAACTGTTGATGCAATTAACATTTCCTTCCTTGGCACACGTATTTATGTGAGAATTGCATTTTATTAGCTGAAAATATCTCTTAAGCAAGCTTAATTAATGCATTTAACATAATCTGTTGGAGGTTGAGCATAAGTCTTGTAGCTAAGTGCGTTATATATTTTTACCTTTAATAGTTGTCTACAATAAGCGAAATTGGCAGCTAATGTCCTTGCAATATTTGTAAAATTAAATGCGCATAAAACATCAGGAAGTGCAGTGACGGGAAACTCAATGCAGTCTAAAGAACAGAGACCAGACAATAAAAACATTACCCACTCTCAAGAAGCCCCTCTAATGGAGGGCCAATGATTGAGGTCATCCAGATTAACCTCCACCGGAGCGAGACAGCTACTCTGATGGAGATCAGCAAGGGCATGATTTATATTGCCTTAATTCAGGTGCCATGGACGACCAGGAACAAAGTTTCTGGACTGAACCATATCAACTACCGATTATTCTATGCTAACACCGATACTCGGCTCGTTATTTGTTATAACAAGTAAGAGCGTGCTAAGTTCGGCCGGGCCGAATCTTATATACCCTCCACCATTGATCGCATTTGACGAGTTCTATGCGCGGTATCTCTTTTTAGACAAACATAGAATATTGAATCAGAACTGTCATGCTATTGGAGCTATTTCAAGTTATAGTCCGATTCGGACCATAAATGAATGCTGAACATTGTAGAAAGTCATTGTGTAATATTTCAGTTCAATCGGATAAGAATTGCGCCTTGAAGGGGCTCAAGATGCAAAATCGGTAGATAGGTTTATATGGGAGCTGTATGAAGCTATTGATCGATTCAGATATATATTAGACACGTATGTTGAAGGTCGTGATAGAAGCCGTTGTATAAAATTTCAGCCAAATCAGATTAGAATTGTGTCCTCTAGAGGTTCAAGAAGTCAAGATCCCAGATGGGTTTATATGGCAGCTATATCAGGTTCTATATCGATTTGCGCCATGCTTAACACAGTTATTGGAAGTCATAACATGACACCTCATGCAAAATTTCAGCCAAAACGGATGAGAATTGCGCGCTCTATTGGCTCAAGAAGTCAAGATCCAAGATCGGTTTATATGGCAGCTATATCAAAACATGGGCCGATGTAAACCATACTTGGCGTAGTTGTTGGAAGTGAAAAACCAAAACACTACGTGCAAAATTTCAATAAAATCGGATAAGAATTGCGCCTTCTAGAGGCTCAAGAAGTCAAGACCCAAGATCGGTTTATATGGCAGCTATATCATTTACAATACCAACCGACCTACACTAATAAAAAGTGCAAAATTGTGCAAAATTTCAAGCTGCTAGCTTTACTCCATCGAAAGTTAGCGTGCTTTCGACAGACAGACGGACGGACATGGCTAGATCGACTTAAAATGACATAACGATCAAGAATATATATACTTTATGGGGTCTTAGACGCATATTTCGGGGTGTTACAAAAAGAATGACGAAATTAGTATACCCCCATCCTATGGTGGAGGGTATAGAAACCTAAATTATGTATTTTCCCAGAGTTGTCAACGTCGGATGCAACAGTGATGAGGCGGGAGACGGTGAAGCATACCTGTCATCACTTTATCTGCCTTTGGACTCTCCGACACGGCCACCTACGACGGATCTGCAACGGTTTGTGATGAAAGAAAAACAAACAAAAAATGGGACTAATAGGGTGCGATGCGATCTTTCACCACATTTTGTGGGGTAGTACCAACATTAATTTTCGGGGCCAAGCCCTGCCAGAATTCTTGAATACTAACCAGCTAATAACACTTTACATTGATAACATCGCTACCTTTGTTAATAGGATTGGAGAGGAGGTTTCAGATGTGACAATATGTTCAGAAAATCCAATCGATGAGGTTTAGGATTGGAGAGTCTCCATGGAGCATTCCTTCTCAGACCATAGCTACATTAGATTTAGAATAGCACGGTCAGCGCCGAATTCAATAAGCTTCCGTAATAAGTTGAAAACCAACTGGCCAAAATTCGGAAGACTACTCAGAAGAAGACTTGGACAAGTTAATTTAAATTGTCCATGCATGACGACAATGTCTACAGGATTACGACTATACTAGTGGAGTCTTTCAAGGATAGTTGTCCTCTTCGAGAAAGGAAATCAGCCCAAGAAAAGCCCTGGGTGGCCGGGGAGATTCACAACATTGGACCGCAGACTTTTTAACAGAGCACATCGTAAAAAAGCGGACGTATATTGAAACGAGTATTATACACGGCTCCAGCAATACAATAATATTACCAGAGCTACAAAACGTGCCTCTTGGAAGCTTTCCTGTGACCAGGTCGATAGCGTTAATGACGCCGGGTGCAGCTCATACCATAGGGGAAGGCATTTAGTTCGGCCGGGCCGGGCCGGGATTTGTATACCCAGCCCTTCGGGTATATATGTAAACCCCCTTTCGTCGCAAATCGGTGAAAATTGGATAACTTATGCATTTAAATTCGGCATGGACATTGAGTGGTGTAATAAATATAAGTCTTTATTCAATTTCGTAGAACAAAATATTGGCCTTTTTGGCAGCTATATCCAAATATAGACCGATCTGAACCATATAGCACACGGTTGTCCAAAAGCCCACCATAAATCACTGCGTCAAATTTCCACGAAATCAGATAATAATTGCGCTTTTTAAAGGGTCAAGATTCGAAAGATGGTTCTATATGGCACCTATAACCAAATCTGGACCGATCTTTGCCAAATTAAACAAGGATATAATAATCATCGTATTTTTTTTTTTTTATAACTCCACTACTATATCCGTAGTAATATCTTAATAGGGGCTGGTCTCGATCATATTTTATTCAGCTCCCGAGAACTCATAAACAAGTAATATTTCTAGACAATAAATCTGTTTTTTTCGGATTAAGACCCTCTAATTGGAAGATGGGTCTATATGACAGCTATATCTATATATTCTGATCTGATCTGATCAGTCGGGAGGCTTAAAACAACTGATTATTTCAAATTTAAACGAAATCGGGTAATAAATAAAGCTTTTATGAGCTACAGACCCTCAATCGGCATATCGGTCTATATGACAGCTATATCTAAATGCAGTCCAATCTCGACCATATTTAGGTCAGATGGCGGGTGGTTTTAAACAACTCACTGATTAAAATTTCAGCGAAAACGGGTACTAAATAAAGCTTTTATGGGCTTCAGAAACTTTTATCGGGAGATCGGTCTATATGGCAGCTAATCTAAATATAGTTCGATCTGAAACATATTTGAGTCGGATATCGGGAGGCTCAATACAACCCACTGTTTCAAATTTCAGCGAAATCGGATAAAAAATAAAGCTTTTATGGCCTTCAGACCCTTTATCGGCAGATCGGTCTATATGGCAACTATATCTATATATGAATATAGTCCGATCTGAACCATCGATGAGGCGAAATCGGATAAAAAATAAAGCTATTATCGGGAGATCGGTCTATATGGCAGCTATACCCAAATATAGTTCGATTTGAACCATATTTAGGTCAGATGGCGGGAACCTTTTTACTTTTTTTTTGTGATTTTTCGAACCAATTTCAGTTCGAGATAATATTCAATGCATTCTATTTAAAGAACTTATATAAGTTTGGCAGTGTGTGCTGTTGTCAAAACAGTTTGACTGGCATTGTGGATCGCCATTTCTGATACGCCATATATCTTCATCAACATCTTTGTCAAATTGATAAAGGTGCTCTACATACCCAACGACTACTGAATACGGTGTAGAGCACGCTTTTGTTTTGAAACAGAGTTCAATAAGTCCCCTTACTCACCTTAGCGCAGTAAGAGAGAAAAAATACTTACTTTCCACTATTTCGATACATACTAATCATCGATACAACTAATCATGGATACAAACTATGCTCGTCCAGAGCATACAACAAATACTGTCAATTATAAAAGAGGACTACAACAATTTTAACGGCGTGAGACTTATGGCCGCGTCGTACACGTTATCTATGTGGTCGCGACTTTGAACAATGCTCTTCAAATAAACAAAATAAATGCATCAAATCCATCCATTGGTTTTGGAGCAACCCGTAGTTGCCGTCTTATGTGATTGTAAGAAAATATTCTTTTTCTTAACATCTGCATAGCTAATTAAAACGCAAGGGGCAACTTGTTACTTATTTTATATTTTAATTAATTGAAATAACTTGATTTTCCGCTTTTAAAAACAATGCTTTTGTAACATTTCAGTTTATAAACCATATGGCTTTGCAGAAAAATCATTTGTTTGCATTTCTCGAAGGGGAGTTCGAAAAATTGATTTTCCCGCTATCACAGAACAGCTAAATTTTGCATTGGGAAAATTATACATTTCTATTACAACATGTTTAACCAGCGCCACCTTGTGGTATTTCTAACAAAAGAGCTGAGGAAAATGTTGGTAGCACCAAAATGCTTTGGCGCCATCTTGCGACAACTAGTTACTACGTATAACTGGTGAATCCAAGCTGTGGCACAAACCATTTAGTTGATGCTAACAAACAAACGGTGGTCGATTTTAAATTTATTTACTAGGGGTATTCATTAAATCCATATTCATAAAGTATTTGGTATATAATGTACCAGTCATTACAAGTAACAACGGCCAGGGCAAGTGGCTGAGAGTCCTTTGTTAAAATGTACCCCAACATACGCTTATAATATACCCAATATACCCCCATCCTTCGGTGGTGGGTGTAAAAAATCATTTTGGGCTCAGTGCCTGTACGGCTGCAAAGTCTTAACTTTTTGAATTATATTGGCAAGTTGTGTATGCTAACAATGTGGAGTACATTTGAAGTCAAGATACACCCAAGATACAACTACACCTAGAAGTTTAGATTATAAATAGAAGTAAATAATTATTCTGTGTAACGTAGAAGGCACAGCGGAGCGTGCTTGGGTGGGCTGGTTTACATAATTAGTCGAACTGAATGAGCTGTTTAATATCACGCCCAAGTTTTCAGAGCTCGAAGCTGAGGCAGTTTTCTGCAGATTAAAACAGACGCTAGTATTCAGCAACGAAAACGTTTTGTTTCTTTATGAATAACCAGACATTTCGATTTGTGAAGATTCAGAAGTAAACCATTTGCTCTGACCACATCCACATTCACATTGAAGATCCTCATTAAATCCATCATCGTCCTCGACTTAGCTGCTTTGGTATATTTGTAATTTATCAGAATACATGTGTACCCGACTATGAACCAATTGGTTATGAAGATCATTTGAGTGCCTGGATAAAAGAAGTGGGCCTGTGGCACTATTGTGGCTACGGGCATAGATTCCGAGACTTCAAGTCTCCAGAATAAATCGAGTTAGACAAATAAGACTTTAAACATTGTCGATGTGTCAGCAAAATCGAAAAACAAAGAAGTTTCAAACAGAAAATTCGATGATCTACGGTGTCGAAAGCCTTGTAATGGTCGAGTAGGATAAAAAACAAACCCTGTTGTCATCGATGCCACTCCGAAATTATAATGAACCACTACGTGCAAATTAAGCCAAATCGGATAACAATTGCGTCGTCGCACGGGCTCAAAAACTAAAATCGGGAGATCGGTTTATATTATGTTGGAACTCATAACAATACACTCAGTGAAAATTTCAGTCTAAACGGATAAACAATTAGCCTCTAGGGGCTCAAGAAGTAAAACCAAATGACCCCTTTACAAGGAAACTATATCCAAATCTGAACCGATATGGCCTATTTGCAATCCTACGATCAACGACCTACATCAATATGAAGTATATATGGAAAACTGAGAGCAGCTGGCATTACGCGTCCGACCAAATGCCAACTTGCCTATGAACATTCCATTAAGGAACAGGGATAAACTTCTCACATATCAATCAACGCTGTCCGATTCAAGTTTAAGCTAAATGATAAGTTGAACGGCTATCGTGATTTTCACAGACGGACCGAGTGGTGGATGGACGAGCATGGCTTAGAATGTCAAGACGATCTGGAATATATTTTGTGTGGTCGCAGATCAATATTACGAAGTATTACAAACAGAAACAGACTAGATTAGTATACTCCCCATCCTATCAATGAAATCTTGCAGTAACCCAAAAATACCAATTTGTTCAAAATTAGTGGGGTCAAGAAAATCGGGATTACGCCACCGAAAAATCCCTCCAAGCGAACGTGTTTTCGATTGGGCCAATGTATGTGTAAAATTAAAAGTATTTTCTAATTATCAGGAGTCCACCGTAGCGAAGAGGTTAGCAAGTCCGCCTTTGACGCTGAACTCCTAGGTTCGAATCCTCGCGAGAATATCAGAAAAAAAATGTTCAGCAGTGGTTATCCTCTCCTAATGCTGGCCACATTTATGAGGTACTTTCCCATGTAAAAACATTTCCCCTAAGAGGTATCGCTCTGTGGCACGCCGTTCGGACTTGGATATAAAAAGGAGGTACCTTATCATTGAGCTTAAACACGAATCAGGCAGTACTGATGGATATGTGAGAAGTTTGCCCCTGTTCCTTGTGGAATGTTCGTGGGCAAATTTGTATTTGCAAATTACAATACTATTCTGATATAAAAATTGCGACCAAAGTGTTATTTCTTGAAAATCATTTGTCACTTAAGAGGTTGCTAAGCTACAAAAAAATACAATTTAATTCATTGCTTGAGAATATGTGAATGGGGTGCGTAAAATTCCCAAAAAATAAACTTGCTGATATTGCGAATGCTATGTTGCCTACTATCATAAGATAGTCATTATAAGGTTCACCGATGAATACATTTGTACATACGTAAACATACGTCACAATTTATTTGGAAATACTTATTTTGAGAAATTCCAAATCGAAAAGGTAATGGCATTTTGTTAATTAATCCAAATGTGTGACCCAGTTTTCCACACTTCACCAATATGCCAGAAGTGCACTTACCCAAAAATGATGACGCTGGTCAAGCATAGTCAAAGTTAAAAGAATTAACTCATTCCTCGGGAAAAGACGACAACCATTACATATCAACCAGTCATGGCCCACTTTGTGCATTTTTGCTTATCCAACAATTGTGAAAAATGTGGAACACAGACCACTCAATCGACTAAATCTTTAAAATTTGAACAAAACTAGCATGGCTAGGTGAACAGAGAAGTATAAAAACTTCCGCCTGAAATTGAAGAGCTATCAGTTCAAATCACAAGGTTGTGTCTAGCATTACCACCCCACCATTTTGATCCAATCAAATCTGTAACCTGCAGCACCAACCTCTCTACAAGGCATCATGAATTTCGTTGGTGTATTATTGGCACTTGTTGCCCTTTTCACAGTCGTCTCCGCAGGTGGTTATGGTGGAGGTGGTGCCGTCCACATACCCGCCCCGCCCTGCCCCAAGAATTACATGTTCAGCTGTCAACCCAATTTGTCTCCAGCTCCCTGTGCTCAACCTGCTGCTGCTTATGGGTCAGCGGGTTCATACTCCGAGAATTATCCCACCATAGTGAATCCACCCTTCCCCGGTCAACATGGAGCTGGTTATCAACAATTCAATAACGGACCTAATTATCCCAATTTTTATATACAAGGCGGACCATCTAACTAGGACTTTCTGATTTATGCTTAAGGATTTGTTACTTAATAAAATTAATGAAAAACATTACTACACCATCTAAAGTTTAGTTATAACAGAATATTTTTTAATTTTAATGAGAAGGTAAGTCTAAAAAGGGCAAGGGCTCAGCGGTGACTGTGATAGCTATAAATAGTGGATTACCTTCTGCAGCTTTTGCGAAATCTTGGGGAACATAGAAGTTTAAAGCCATTTAAATGAACATTTTGTTCCATTTGTAATACGCATGCGCTGCATGACAACACAAACACATGAATTATTTAAATTGATGTGGAGTCTCATATGAGTAAAGGACAATGGGTTTTTTTTTGCTACCCGAGATGCTTGATCCCTAAGCCTGTAATCGGCTTGTTTTTAGAGCGCACAACAAGCCGATTATTGGCTTAGTTGTATGTCCATAGTGGCATGGGCGGATAAATATCTGCACCCTCTTTTCAACCTAACCTAAACTACTTGATCCCGAACAATAGTATTATATTCATACTCTACTAGTCATATTCATACTCTACGTTCACTTCAACGGGCTGTGGTTGTTGTTGTAGTTGTAGCCACATTTTTATGTGGAGGTGCCAATCCTCCTGTTGGTGTGAGATCCGGCCCAAGGACCGATCGCCGCGGGAACAGGGTGGCCATTGATTATTTAAAGGCGCCAATAACACGCCTTGTCATACCAAGCATCATAGACACTCACTATTTGTACAAGAGCCGGTGCCGCCCGGCCTCTCACTGTGACTCTCCGCTCGATATCGCTGATTGTCCACGACTGGCGTTGTAGCCACTCCGTATAGAGCATTCCTCTCTCCTCAACCTGTGGACGCGCCCGGTAGCCAAGTCGTACCCAAGCTACTCGTGATAGCAATGAATACCGCACAGATTCAACCCCAATGCTCCAGCCTGCTTGGTGTTCACAGCTATCCCATGCCGGGATATAGTCTTCCATTTAAAAAATGTTGGAGTGAATTTCCTGTCCACACTCAGGTACTTTGCGCTCGCAGTAAATGGAACATTCTCTCTTCCCAAGGATACAGGGGCCACTGTCGGTAACTTGTATCTCTTGCCGAAAAAAACAACTTCTGGTTTGCACCGATTTACGTCTAGACCACTTTCGGTAGCCCACTTCGCTGCTGCTCGTAGAGCTTCCTGAAGTATATCTTTTAGAGTGCAGGGAAACTTTCCCCTAACCGCAATTCCGCGGAATTCTTATCCGATTTGACTGAAGTTTTGCACGTGGTGTTTTGATATCAATTCCAACTATTGTGCGAAGTATTGTCCAAATCGGCCCATAACCTGATATAGCTGCCATATAAACCGATTTTGGGTCTTGATTACTTGAGCCTCTAGAGGGCACAATTCTCATCCAATTTGACTGAAATTTTGCACATAGTGTTTTGATATCTCTTCCAACAACTGTGCGAAGCATGATTCAAATTGGTCCATTGGTCCATAGCTGCTATATAAACCGGTCTTGGGTCTTGACTTCTCATCCGATTTGGCACAGATTTTGTACAACGGCTTCTCCCATGGCCTTCAACATGCGTGTGCAATATGGTCTGAATCGATCTATAGCTTTACAAAGTTCCCATATAAACCCATCTCCCAATTTTGCATCTTGAGCCCCGAATCGGACTATAACTTGATATAGCTACACCTCCTCTTCCGTCCATATTCATTATTCTTTGTTTGCCTAAAAAGAGATACTGCGCAAAAAGCTCGACAGATGCGATCCATGGTGGAGGGTATATAAGATTTGGCCCGGCAGAACTTAGCACGCTCTTACTTGTTAGATCCATAGATCCCAAGCCTGTGGTAATGCATCTTTCAGTAAGTAAATTATTAATAAACTATCTTGCGGTAGAGTTGGTGCCTAGAAACTCCAAATCCTTCCTGAATGACGTCGGTTTTACATAACTGAAGGCACCTTCGTTATCAAGAAAGGCTACCGTTTAATGTATCGTGACATCAAGAGAACCCTCTATTTAGGCGAACAGGAAGTGAAAGGCAGTGGACTTGCCCTTACTTTATGCCAGGCGACCACCTGGGATCTTTGCCTTAAGATATATTTCTATCAATCTTTCTAGAGTCTTCAGCATAAAGGATGGCGGACTAATAAGACGGAATTCGTTCGTTAACAGCACGGGTAGTATCAGTGTCTTGTATAGTGTGATCTTCGTCTGTCGAGAGGTGGCCCTGTTTCTAAACTGCTTACTTAGTCCAAAGTAGCATCTGTTTGTCAGTATTATTCTACGCTTAATCTCAAAACTGGTGTCATTCGTTTCGGTTACGGCGGTGCCGAGGTAGATAAAGTTACTGATTGTCTCAAAGTTGTGGTTCCCAACTTTCTCCATTTTGATTATCTGCTCGGTTGTGCAAGGCTTTTTGGGAGTTGAAACCATCCATTTCGTCTTATCTCCATTTACTGCCAGACCCATTTTCACTGACCTTCTTTCGATTCTTTCAAAGGCTGCAGTTACTACTTCCGGTGACCGACCTATGATATCGATGTCGTCGGCATAGGCGAGTAGCATGTGTTCTCTTGTGATTAGTGTGCCATATCTATTCACATCTGCATTTCGTTTAATCTTTTCCAGCAGGATGTTAAAGAGATCACACGATAGGCTGTCTGAAACCTCGTTGGGTATTGAACGGTTCGGGGAGATCCTTTCCTATTCTTACTAAGGAACGCGTATCAGCAAGTGTCATCCTGCAGAGTCTTATTAATTTTGGGCCTTATAGTCAACAAAAAGATGGTAGGTGTTGATTTGTCCTTCTCGGGTCTTTTCCAGGATTTGGCGCAGTGTGAATATCTAGTCTAGTGTGGATTTACCAGGTCTAAAGTCTCATTGATAGGACCCAATTATCTCATTGACTATATGTTTTAATCTTTCATACAGTACGCTCGAGAGTTTCTTGTATGCGATGGGGAGGAGACTTCTTCTTCTGTAGTTAGTCTTGTCTCCTTTCTTGTGTACGGGACCTAGTATGCTGAGGTTCCAATCATCGGGTATGCGTTCTTCTAGCCAGATTGCGCAGATAAGCTGATGCATACGCCTTATCAGCGTGTCGCCTCCAGTCTTAAATAGCTCAGCGGGTAACCCGTCAGCTCCTGCTGCCTGGTTGTTCTTTAGTCGGGTCACTGCTATTTGGACCTCATTCTGACTAGGAGGGAAACATTCTATACCATCACCAGGGATTGGCTCTGCGGTATCCTCTTCGCCGCCAACGTTGGACACTAGCAGCTGGGTAAAATGTTCTTTTCATATCCTAAGCATGTTATCTGTGTCAGTTACCAGATTTCCTTCTTTTCCTCTGCAGGAGGCGCGTTGCTACTGATTGCAGGGTTGCTCTTTATGCCGCATTCTTGGCTTCAGTAGCATCTCGACACTCGAGGGAATAACCACCGTTGATATTCTCTCCAGAATATGAAACTAGGCGTTCAGCGTTGGCGCATCGGTGACGTCTTGGCGGTTCATGCGACACCTATATTCTCCTTTAACGCCTCATCTTCCAAGTACCCATGCTTTGGAGCCATACAACAGCACGAGTAGTATCAGTAAGAAGTATAGTGAAATTTTCGTCTGTCGAGAGGTGGCTTTGCTCCTCAATCCAAAGAAGCATCTGTTAGCCAATATTATCCTTCATTATACCCACCACCGAAGGATGGGGGTATATTAATTTTGTCATTCCGTTTGCAACACATCGAAATATCCATTTCCGACCCTATAAAGTATATATATTCTTGATCAGCGTAAAAATCTAAGACGATCTAGACATGTCCGTCCGTCTGTCTGTTGAAATCACGCTACAGTCTTTAAAAATAGAGATTGTGAGCTGAAATTTTGCACAGATTATTTTTTTCTCCATAAGCAGGTTAAGTTCGAATATGGGCTATATCGGACTATATCTTGATATAGCCCCCATATAGATCGATCCGCCGATTTAGGGTCTTAGGCCCATAAAAGCCACATTTATTATCCGATTTTGTTGAAATTTGGGGCAGTGAGTTGTGTTAGGCCATTTGAAATCCTTCGTTAATTTGGCTCAGTTCGGTCCACATTTGGATATAGCTGCCATATATATTGATCCTCCGATTTATGGTGTACGGCCCATAAAAGCCACATTCATTATCCGATTTTGCTGAAATTTGGGACAGTGAGTTGTTGTAAGGCCCTTTGACATATTTCTTCAATTTGGTCCAGATCGGTTCAGATTTGGATATAGCTGTCATATAGACCGATTTCTTGATTTATGTTTTTGGGTCCATAAAATGCTCATTTATTGTCCGATGTCGCCGAAATTTGGAACAGTGAGTTAAATTAAGCCCCCCTTGAAATACTTCTGCAATATCGCACAGATCGGTCCAGATTTGGATATAGCTGCCATATAGACCGATATCTAGGTTTTAGGTTTTGGGGCCATAAAAGACGCATTTATTGTCCGATGTCGCTGAAATTTGACACAGTGAGTTTGGTTAGTCCCTTCGACGTCCTTCTTTAATTTTGCTCATATCGGTTCAGATTTGCATATAGCTGCCATATAGACCGATCTCTCGATTTAAGGTTTAGGGCCCATAAAAGAGGCATTTATTGTCCGATTTCGCCGAAATTTGGGACAGTGCTTTGTGTTAGGCTTTTCGACATGTTTATGCAACTTGTCCCAAATCGGTCCAGATTTGGATATAGTTGCCATGTAGACCGATATCTCGATTTAAAGTCCTGGCCCCATAAAAAGCGCATTTATAATCCGATTTCACTGAAATTTGACACAGTGACTTATGTTCGGCTTTTCGACATCCGTGTCGTATATAGTTAAGATCGGTATGGGGTATATGAGTATAAGGTATGAAATTTTCACCGAATTTTGATGAAAGGTGGTTTACATATATACCCGAGGTGGTGGGTATCCAAAGTTCGGACCGGCCGAACTTAACGCCTTTTTACTTGTTTTATTTTAAAACTGGTGTCGGTTGCTCCGTTCACGGTGGTGCCGAGATAGATACAGTTGCTGACTATCTTAAAGTTGTAGTTCCCAACGTTCTCCATTTTCTTTATCTGCTCGCGTGTACAGGAGTTTATTATACCATAAACTTTGACTTATTTTCATTTACTACCAGAACCACTTTCGTTGATTCTCTTTCGCTATTTTCAAAAACTGCAATCGCTTTTTCCTATAAGCGACCCATATAGTCGATGTCGGCGCACAGTAGCGGGGTAAAGTTTTTTCGTAGCAAAAATGGTACATTTTCTATAAAATTTTCACCATAATTAGTAATTTAGTTTTTTTTTCGGAAAATTTAAGTTGTGAAGCGTATAACTTTTAGTAGGAATGGAAAATTAATATAAATATTTTTATTATTGATTTGCATTTGGTAAAGAAATAGTGCTACAATTCCAAAAATACCGACGATAACTTTACTGAAATCTCAAAAAAAGTTTTAACTCCAATATCTCATAAACCGTTATAGATATTCCAGTCCCAAGCTCTATTTTTTGCAAAAAGAATCATAACGATCGGTCTATAAATGCCTATTTGTCAGCACTTCAAAATTTGAAATGCTAGAGGTGACCAACATTCACGTCATATGTCAGCCCCTGGAGCTACTAGGGTAAATTTTGCATTTTATATATAGTTATTGGAAACCATCTCTACATTCACTACGTCAAGTTTCTTGTAGATATTCTTATGCGTTCAAATATTATAGAATTATTCAAAAGATTTTTTGACTGTTTGACATGTGCATCGTACAATTTTTGAACCAAGTCTTTTTTATATTTGTTACCTCTAACGAGCCGTTGGCTCGAAATGGGGCCTGAATCCGAGGATAGTCCACTGGCTCTACAGAAGCTTGATTAGACCAATACTTACTTACGCCTCAGTAGTTTGGTGGGCTGCTATGGAGAAAAAGTGCAACATAAGGACCATACACCAGGTTCAGAGAACATGTAGGGCACGGGAGACCATTCTAGATATCCGACCCATTGACATACAGATTAAGTGTGAGGCAGCCACTGCGACTATGAGACTTAAGGCCATGGGAGGATGGGAGCAACTCATACCATCGCGGTATAATCTAGGCGACGATAGGAAACCTGGAAGGAAGGGAAGAGGTTTCCGATCGGATACCTGAGATGAACCTTGAAGTAGAGTGCGAGGCACTGCTGCCATCAGCACAGTCTTGGATTGACGGAACCCTAGTATTGCCATCTGGAAGAACCCTAGTATTGCCATCTGTTACACGGATGGATCAACGCTAGAGGACAGAGTGGGGCCTGGGAGTATATATTGAGAACTGAGATCTGTTTTAGACTGTTTGACCATAATACGGTCCTGCAGGCGGAGATCCGGGCGATCACGGAATGCGTGAAGTGGTGTGGTGCTAACGCAAGGACGTCGAGTGTGAACATCTTTATCGACAGTAAAATTGCCATAAGGGCAATAACAACCAGGACGGTAAGGTCACGAACAGTCTTGCAGTGTAAAAAGGAGATTGACGCTCTTTCTGAAAATGGGAAAATCCGCATCGTTTGGGAGCCGGTCCATAACGGAGTAAAGGGAAATAAAAGGGCAGTCAATTTGGCGGTGATGGCCCGAGGACTGCCGTCAATAAACTTGGTTAACCCAAAGCCTTTCGGGTCGACGCAGTCCGTGTTAAGGGAGTGGGCGACGAATGCGCATGCAACATTGAGGAACAGCGAAACGGTCGGTAGGACGTGAGAAGACGAGGCTATTACTGAAAGGAAGCAAGAAGGAGGTCAGTATAGCTATTGGTATCATAACGGGACACATGGGACTACGAGCTCACTTATGCAAAACGGTGCGGCAAGTGTTAGCATGTGTAGGGCAGGCGGGGAAGATGATGAGACATTGGAGCATTTCCTTTGTCATTGCCCGGCTTTCGCGTCTAACAGATACCGGTGTAGACACAATACTAGACATGAACCAACTTAGGGGAGTGGTATTGAAAACAATTAAGGATTTTGTAAGTAGCACGGAATTCCTAACTTAAAATTTTCTGTTTAGAGGTTACTTTATAGTTTTTAGAGCGCACAACAAGCCGTTTGCTGGCTTAGGTGTATTTTCATAGTGGCATGGGGCGGATTAATATCTGCACCCTGTTTTCAACCTTACCTAACCTAACCTACCTCTAACGAAAGAACAGTGGCAAACTTCTCACATATCAATGAGTGCAGTCCGATTCAAGTTTAAGCTCAATTATAAAAGGCCTCCTTTTTATAGCCGAGTGCGAACGGCGTGCCGCAGTGCGACACCACTTTTGAGGAGAAGTTTTTACATGGCATAGTACCTCACAAATATCGCCAGCATTAGGAGGGGATAACCACCGTTGAAAAATTTTTATGATGTTCTCGCCAGGTTTCGAACCCAGGCGTTCAGCATCATAGGTGGACATGCTTACCTTTGCGCTACGGGGCAAGTACAGACAGGTAAACTCTTTTGAATTATGTTAAGGGTCAATCAAAGAGCGTAGTTTGAAAATATGGCGAGGGCAAAAAAGGGTATAAAATAAAAATTTATTTTCCATTAAAGTGGACAAATTATGGAAAAATTGGTCAACTTCGAACTGTGGTATCTCCTTAACGTAAAATCAAACATTTCTATAAGAACCATTCTTGAAATCGTTGGAAAACTTTACATAAGATAGATTTTTTCAAAATTTCGTAGGCACACATGAAACTGATGCCACCAATTTTTGCCACCTGTTTCCTCTGCCCGCGTCACTGTTCGTCGGAGGCTTAAATACCATTCCATGGGTTTTTTGTAATGGAATCTTTTAGAACCCAAGTACGGATGCTGCGGCTCTTTCCATAGATTAGATTGCGATGCTGTACTATCGGGACCGTGAATGCTTTATTCAAGCAATTGGGTCACCCGTTGTCATCTGTTGTGTTTCTAGCTTTCCGACGTCCAGCTACAGTGCAGCGTCAGATCGTACGCTTCTCGCAACACTACCATAGGTGTGAACCTTTTGGCGCAAAAAGGTTAATGATCCAAATCGATGTTCGCCCCTCGGATCGATTGTACATCTAGCACGAGGTTTGAATGCCTTCCATCTATCACAAGTAGAGTGATCGAAACCGGTTTTTGAAAAGCGTTCAGTCGGTTTTTCTCCCTCTATCGACTGTCGGTTTCTTAAAATTTTGTGTTTCTCGATTGGGGTTATAAAGAAGACATATCGATCCGTGAATTGGGCCTCTAGAGAGCGCAGTTCTTATTAAATTTCTCTGAAATTTGTATAATAAAGTTTTCTATGATGTTCGAATTGGTACAAAACTTGATATAGCTCCCACTGTGCATATAAACCAATCTCCGGATTATACTTTTTAAGTCTCTAGGTAACGAAATTATTATCCGATTTGACAAAAATGTTGTGCATTGACATCTCTTATGACCTCCAATGTACTTGACGAGTATAGCCTAGCCTGATATAGCTCCCATATAAACGGTCTGTCGATTGCATTTCTTGAGACCCCTGAAGTCGCAGTTGTTATCTGATTTGGATGACATTTTGCATCATGGTTTCGGTTATGAACACCAACATTCCTATCATGTATTGTCTGACATAGCTCTCCTATAAACTGATCTCCCGTTTTTTTCTTCTTGAGCCCCTATAGGGCGAAATTCTTAACCAATTTGGCTGATATTTGCATAGTGGCTGATATGGCTCAAAAAAATAAATAAATATCGGGCAAAGATTTTTGCAAATGCGATCCACAGTAGAGGCTATATAAGATTTGATCCCGGCTGGTCTTAGCAAGTTTTTACTTGTTTCAGAGTAATTTCTTTAAGTTTTTCGGGTCATGAGCAAGTAACTCGACGACCCAAATCATATTTTTAGTGTTCAACGGGTGAACTCGTGGCATATTCTAGCTCACGACCTTTACGGGATGTTAAAGCTACCCAAGTGACACAGCGAGGAGGATTGTGTCCACATTTGAGATGAAGGAAGACCAAGACAAGCCTTGATTTTGCCAAGTTAAAATCAATCAGAATCGTTGCATGGTTTCCATTAACCCCAAATCACGCACATGCTTCTACTTGTCGCACCTCTGCTCTGTGTAAGTGCGCTCGTTGTCCTATGTGTCCCGTAATGATCCAAAAGCTATACTGATCTTCTTCTTAGTTCTTTTCAAAGTTTGCCTCGTCTTCTTACGATTCAAATCTCCACATAGGATTTTCATCGTTATACCGACTTTTCACTGTGCTTCATGGTCATGCTTCGGCTTTAACTAGGAATGCGTCACCTCGAAAGGTTTCGGACTCCCTCTAGCTTTTACGGCCAGAAGATTTCTGCACTTTCATTCAACCTTACTCCGCTATGGCACGGAGTAAGGCACACTATGCTGATCGTGTCATCCTTAAAGAAGGCGGTTATCCTCTTCTTGTACTCCAAAACTGTTCGTGGTCATACCGTCCTTATCGTTATAGTCATGATAGCCAGTTCACTGTCCATAAAAATATTCACACTCGACGCCTTCGCGTTAACACCATGCTACCTCACGCATTCCATGATAGCCCTGACAATAATATTATGGTCAGGCAGTCGGAAACAGATTTTAATTCCTGGGTCCTCAATGTAGACCCCCAGGATTACTCTGTCCTCTAACATGACCTTACAGATGGCAATATCAGAGTTCCGTCCATCCAAGACTGTGACACTGGCAGCAGTGCCTTGTGTGTTGTCACAGGTATCCGATCCGAAACCTATTCCATTAACTTCGGATTTCCTCTCCCAATTATACATCGTTGGTAAAACCTGTTCCTATCCTCTATTCTGACATCGTCTTATGCCTCGTAACGGCAGTGGTTGCCTTATACTTATGCTGTATGTATATATGTCAGATATTTAGAATAGTCTCCAGTACCCTGGGGGACGTGCTCCTTATAGCCCCGCTTATGCCAAGACAACATATTCCCTGAACCTGTTGTATTTTCCTTATATTGCACTTGTTCTCCACCTCATACCACCAAACTATTGATGCGTAAGTTAATATTGGTCTAATCACTCTCCTGAATTGGTCAAATCTCTCTCCTCGAATTCAGCACCCATTTCGAGCCAACATCTGTGAGCCTTCTCAGAACGCTCCTGAATGAGACACTTCCAATTCAGTTTTCCTGTCCAAGATCACTCCTAAGTATGTGATCTTGTTTGATGCGACGCTTTAACTTGGCTTACCTTAATCTTCCTCATGAGCAGGCAGATTTCAGTTTTCTCTGGATTAACATTAAAATCCATAGGTCAAGCCCATTTATGCGCCATCTCCAAGACCCTTTCGGCATTTCTGCATGGCTGACTCGGATCCCTACCCTCTTAGAAGAATTATAACACTATTAAGGAACAGGGACAAACTTCTCACATATCAATGAGTGCAGTCCGATTCAACGGTTCACCTCTTTTGAGGAGAAGTTTTTACATGGCATAGTACCTCACAAATGTTCTTTTGCAACAACAACCCATCCTATGTTGTTGTTGCAAACGAAATAATTTGCTAAACGCCCCATCTCATTGTGCTGGGTATACAAATTATCGTACAATTCCATATTCCCCAATATTGTCAATATCATACAGTCAATATTTGAACACCCATAGCCTCCCACAGTTGTGGCCACCTGCAAAGTATTCTTAAATTCCAAATACGTTTGTGTCATTCTGCGCATGAGGCACAAATCGATTGAGTTTTTTAGAAAACAGACATATTGTTGTGTGCTTGATCTGCGCTGGATCGTAGGAATGCGATTGCTTTTATTCAATAAAGAATCCCCACGTAAACATTTCGATCGGGGGTTCAACGTCATGAGAAAAAAAGGCCATATTAGCAGCAGTCACATGGACACGGATCAGACACTGCTGCTGCTGTTTCATGTTTTTGTATCTAATGTCTGAAGTGTAAATAAAATGAAATGCTCACAATTTAGTAAGATTAATGCTCGGGCATATATTAACTTGTTCCTATAGAAAGATACCTTTCTCGCATAGCATGCTAAGTATATAAGGCAGTTTGTATAGACCATTCTATAAGAAAATTGCATGGCCCGGGATAACAGTTAGCGCCACACCGGTTGGAACTTTGAACTCCAAGTCAGACAAAAATTGCGGCTTATAAGTGCTCAAGAAGTCAAATCGGGGGATGGGTTTATATGGAAGCTATATCAGTTTATAGACCGATTTGGCCGACTGTGCCAAGTACAGCACAGTTGTTAAAACAGAACACTACAAGCTAAACTTCAGCCAAATCGGATGAAAATTACGGCTTCCAGGGGCTTATGAAGTCAAATCGGGAGATCGGTTTATATGGGAGCTATAACTAAATCTGAAGCGATATGGGACATTTGCAATCTCCAACGACCTACATCACTATTAAGTATCTGTGGTAAATTTCAAGCGTCTAGCTTTACGCGTTCAACCGCTATCGTGATTTCGACAGACGGACGAACGGACGGACATGACTAGATCGACTCAGAACGGCGAGACGATCAAGAATATATATTCTTTATGAGGTCTTAGACGAATATTTCCAGGAGTTACAAACGGAATGACTATATCAATATACCCCCATCCTACGGTGGTGGGTATAACAAGTAAAAATCCATTAAGTTCGGCCGGGCAGCTCTTTGGATACCCACCACTTAAAATACACATATTAACCACATCTCACCATAGTATGGTGAAATATGCATCATTTATGAAACCATGACAGCTTTATCCAAATATAGTCCGAACTCCACCGTATTCAGAAAGGTTATGTAAAGGTTTAACAAAACTATTGGGTTGCCCAAAAAGTAATTGCGGATTTTTCATATAGTCGGCGTTGAAAAATTTTTTCACAGCTTGTGACTCTGTAATTGCATTCTTTCTTCTGTCAGTTATCAGCTGTTACTTTTAGCTTGCTTTAGAAAAAAGTGTAAAAAAGTATATTTGATTACAGTTCATTCTAAGTTTTATTAAAAATGCATTTACTTTCTTTTAAAAAATCCGCAATTACTTTTTGGGCAACCCATTATTTGTAAATTCATCAGTTAAAAAATGCATCTGTAATGGGCCTAAGAACCAATAAGGCTAGAATGTAAAATAGTTTAATAGGTCCCACTGTGCTAATTTTATGTGAAATTGTACAATAAATTCGACTTTTATATAACCAAGGGTTTAAATCGGGAGGTCGGTCTATATCGCAGCTACATCTAAATCTGGACCGATTAAGACCATACTTAACACGAATGTCGAAGAGCCTAACACAGCCCACTGTGTCAGTTTTCAGCGAAATCGAGCAACAGACGTGCTTTTATGTTCCAAAAAATTTAATTCAGGAGATCGGTATACATGGCAGCTATATCTAAATAAATCCCGATCTTGACCATACTCAGTACGAATATTGAGGGGCCTAACACAACTCATTGTGCCAAATTTCAGTGAAATTGGACAATAAATGCTCCCATAAAGGGCTCAAGACCTTAAATTGAGAGATCGGCATATATGGTAGTTATATATCGAAATATATACCAATCTTAACAACACTCGGTGCGAATGTCGAGGGGCCTAACACAACTCATTGTGCCTAATTTCAGCAAACGCGGTTAATAAATTCACCTTTAATGGGACTAACAAATGAAATCGGGGGATCGGTATATATGGCAGCTATATCCAAATCTGAACCGATCTTAGCTAAATTAAAGAAAGATGTCGAAGGGCCTAACACAACTCACTGTCACAAATTTTGGGACAATCGGACAAAAAATGCGCACCTAAAATCGAGAGATCGGTCTGTATGGCAGCTATATCCAAATCTGGACCGATCTAAGCCAAATTGAAGAAAGATGTCGTGGGGCCTAACACAACTGACTGTCCCAAATTTCTGCGAAATCGTACAATAAATGTGCCTTTTAAGGGGGCAAGACCTTAAATCGAAAGATCGGTCTCTATAGCAAAAATCCAAATCAGGCTATAGCCCAAATCTGTGGGCTGAACTGAAGAAGGATGTCGAGCGGCTTAACACAACTCACTGTCTCCAATTTCAGCAAAATAGGATAATAAATGAGGTTTTTATGGGCCTAAGACCTTTAATCGGCAGATCGGTCTATATGGGGGCTATATCAAGATATAGTCTGATATAGCCCATCTTCGAAATTAACCGGCCTATGGACAAAGAAAGAATCTGTGAAAAGTTTCAGCTCAATATCTCTTTTTGAAGAGTGAAGCGTGATTTCAACAGACAGACGGACGGACATGGCTAGATCGTCTTAGATTTCTACGACTTTCAAGAATATGTATACTTTATAGGGTCTATCCACCATCCTTCGGTAGTGGATATAAAAACAACCTTTGAACAAAAACTTTGGTTACGAAATGTGCCTCCAAACAAGCTTATGATGGGGCTTGGCCGTCCTTATGAGGTGGGTTGCGCTTCTACAGTTCTTTTCCTAACAAAGAATTCCGAAAGAATTGATTCCTTACGCTTTTTTGCTGAACTTCCTTCGTAATAAATTCCTAAATTCCTAGGATTAAATATCAAATTTCTAATCATCTCAAAAACAAGTAAAAGCTTGCTAAGTTCGCCGGGCCGAATCTTGGGAACCCAACACCATGGATTCTGCAAAAAAAATTATACAAAATAAGTTTAGTTGAAGAGCATAATTTACGAACCGGGCCCGCTTCGCTGCGCCTTCTTTAACTCTCTAATATCTTTTTAAGGTGGGGATACTTCGCGCTGAATGCAGTTATCGAATTCGTGCCATTGTAGCCTATGACGCTGAACGCGTTCGAATCCTGGCGAGAACATCGGACAAAGCGGTGTTTATCCCCTCTTAATGTTGGCGACATTTGCGAGATACAATGCCATGCATGGCCATTTAAAAAATGTTCCCCAAAGAAAAGTTCCTTATCATTGCGTTTAAAATTGAATCGGAGAGCACTCATTAATGTGTGAGAATTTGCCCCTTCTCGGTTTAGTTCACCCCATACTTCTGACTATAACCTTTCGCGACTAGTCTTGATTTGTAACGCTCTACGTTTCCATCCCTATCGTGTTTCTTTGTGAACACCCACTCACACTTTACAATAGGTACTCCATTTGGTCTATCCACCAATTTCCGCGTTCCTTTATCGACTAAGGACTGGTATTCGACTTTCATCGATTGAATCCACATATCGCGATCATTTCTTGACAATGCTTCGTCCACAAGAATAGCCACAGACAGTTTTATAAAAGAAAAATTGTAAACATGTCTTTGTTCTACAAGGGCAAATAGAGAGAATGAATCAAGTAGAAGCGTGCTAAGTTCGGCCGAGTCGAATCTTATATACCCTCCACCATGCATCGCATTTGTCGAGCTCTTGCCACGGTATCTATTTTTAGGCAAACGAAGGATAAAAGAAAAGAATTGCTATGTTATTGCAACAATATCAATTGCACTGAATATTGGAGACCATAGTAGAAGTCATTGTGTATTTCAGCCAAATCTAGTAAAAATTGCGCACTTTAGGGCCTAAAGAAGTTAAATAGGGAGATCTGTTTATAGGGGAGCTGTATTAGGCTATAAGCCGATTCATGCCACATTCGAGTCATGAGAGAAGTCGTTGTGAAAAAAAATCAGCCAAACCGAGGCCCTTTAGAGGCTCAAGAAGTCAAGACCCCACATCGGTTTTTATGGCAGCTATATCAGATTATGGACCGATTTGAACTATTCTTAAAACAAAACATCTCATGCAAAATTACAGCCAAATCGGTTAATAATTGCGTCCTCTTGTATCTCAAGAAGTCAAGACCCCAGATCAGTTTATATGGCACAACACAGTTGTTGGAAGTCATAACAAAACACGTCGTGCAAAATTTCAGCCAAATCAGACAGGAATTGCGCACTCTAGACGCTCAAGAAGTCAAGATTCCAGATAGGTTTATATGACAGCTATATCAGGTTATGGACCGATTTCCACCATACTCAGCACAGTTGTTGAAAGCCATAACAAAACATCTCATGCACAATTTCAGCCAAATCGGATAAGAATTTTGCCCTCTTGCGGCTCAAGATGTCAAGATCCCAGGTCAGTTTATATGGCAGCTATATCAAAACGTGGACCGATATAACCCATCCAAGACCAAAGATGGGTTTATATGGCAGCTATATCAGGTCGTGCACCGATTTGAACCATGCTTGACACAGGCTAATTTCATAACAAAACACGTCGTGCAAAATTTCATTCCAATCGGATAAGAATTGCGCCTTTTAGAGGCTCAAGTAGTCAAGACCCAATATCGGTTTATATGCCAGCTAAACATGGACCGATATGGCCCAATTACTATCCCAACCGACCTACACTAATAAGAAGTATTTGTGCAAAATTTCAAGCTTCTAGTTTTACTCCTTTGAAAGTTAGCGCACTTTCGACTGACAGACGGACGGACGGACATGGCTAGTTCGACTTAAAATGTCATGATGATCAAAAATATGTATACTTTATGGGGTCTCAGACGAATATTTCGAGTAGTTACAAACAGAATGACGAAATTAGTATACCTCCATCCTATGGTGGAGGGCATAATAATGCCAAAATTGTCACTGCACAGATGCAGTTCTCTATGAAATTCTAATGCCTTGTAGGGCATCAGACTTTACGGCCACTACCATTTGTTTGACATGGCATCTTTGCTTAGATTCTTTGTGCAGAATCATCTGTTCTCGTCTATTGTGGCCATGTCGATTTCGCTGAGACTGTTTGTTTTTTTTTTTTTTTTTTGCTTCTGGGATGCTCGCGAAAAGCAACAACATTTTTGTCCCTGTCGCATCGTTTTGACTGAAGATCAAATCAGTTGAAATTTTTATCTTTCGAATTTCGGATGGGCGGATGTTGTGTGCGTTCACAGAAGCCATCATCTCGATCGTTTTTATATATTTCGCGTTGATTTTTGTTTTTTGCTTCCGAAAATTCTTTCAAATCCAATTTACAAATAAAAAATGCTGTGAAAATTTTGAGTGCGAACGAGTGATGATCAGTGTGTGCGATTAATAAGCAAACAAAGCATTAAAAATAAAAGCAAAAATTCTTAAAAAAAGCTCAAATAAAAAACTTGGCCAAAAAGAAATTTGTCCTCAGTGTTTGCTTCCTTTGTAAATAAGGAAAGGCATTTTCAGTAGCAGTAAAGTGAGATGAATAGTGTTAAAATTTCGTAAAGGCAATGAAGAAATTTACGCCAATCCCCCTTTTGTGCTGAAAGTGTGTCTGTCTGTCGCGCCAAACGGAACTAAGGCATCGAGGATAATCGAAAGCGACAAATGAATTTCATTTTCGAGAATTGCATAATTTGTGCGTTTTGTGTGCGAAAAGGCAAAAAAGTCCAAATCGAAGGTCTTACATAGTAATCATAATTAAAGTAAAAAAAATAAAAAAAAATAATTATAGTAGCAGTGAAAGTCTAGTGCGTGGTAGAAGCCAAATAATTTCCTAATTCGCTAATTTCATTTGTCGTGCTTATCTTGGAACCTTAGAAACAGCAGCCATCATGAAGAAGCTGCACATAGGCGGTGGCAAGAACAAGGGCAAGTCCTACAAGCCATTTAAAAACAACAAACGCAGGGTAAGCCATCAGATTATAGAATTCCTTTAAATGCGTCTCTTGTATCGCAATCGCAATATGTTTGCAAGAACCAAAAAAAAAGTGTCTAAATTCTCAAATCTAGTGCTTTTATTTTGCCATTTTATTTCATTATTTTTCAATGTGGGTGAGGGGTTGGTTTTTGTTCTGTTTTATTTGCTGTTTGTTTTTTGTTTTGTTCTATTCGAACAACTCATGTATTTAGCACAGCCAAGTGAACAACAAATCGTTTGTCTCGTCTAGGAATGTACAGTGGGCGCCATGTTCACATAAACTCGCATACAAAACACACACACACCAGATGAGACAATTAAACCCTTTAAACTTTATAGAGCATATTTTTGTTCGGCTATAGACCATTAAGTTATATCAGTTCAAGAATAGCAGAGCAAATAACTTAAACAAGTAAGAGCGTGCTAAGTTCGGCCGGGCCGAATCTTATATACCCTCCACCATGGATCGCATTTGTCGAGTTCTATGCGCGGTATCTCTTTTTAGGCAAACAAAGAATATTGAATAAGAACTGTTATGCTATTGAAGCTATATCAAGTTATAGTCCGATTCGGACCATGAATGAATGCTGAACATTGTAGAAGTCATTGTGTAATATCTCAGTTCATTCGGATAAGAATTGTGCCTTGTAGGGGCTCAAGAAGTACAATTGGGAGATAGATTTATATGGCAGCTGTATCAAGCTATTGATCGATTCAGACCATATTAAACACGTATTTTGAAGGTCATGAGAGAAGCCGTTGTACAAAATTTCCGCCAAATCGGATGAGAATTGCGCCCTCTAGAGGCTCAAGAAGTCAAAATCCCTGATCGGTTTATATGACAGCGATATCTGGTTATGTAGCGATTTGCGCCATACTTAGCACAGTTATTGAAAGTCATAACAAAACACCACATGGGAAATTTCAGCCAAATCGGATGAGAATTGCGCGTTCTATTGGCTCAAGAAGTCTAGATCCAAGATCGGTTTATATGACAGCTATACCAAATTTTGAACCACAGTTGTTGGAAGTCATACCAAAACACCACGTGCAAAATTTCACTCAAATCGGTCTAGAATTGCGCCCTCTAGAGGCCCATTTAAAATCCCAACCGACCTACACTCATAAGAAGTATTTGTGCAATTTTCAAGCGGCTAGCTTTACTTCTTCGGAATTTGGCGTACTTTTGACAGACAGACGGACGGACAGACAGACGGACATGGCTAATTCGATTTAAAATATCATGACGATCAAGAATATATACTTTATGGGCTCTTAGACGAATATTTCGAGTAGTTACAAACAGAATGACGAAATTATTATACCCCCATCCTATGGTGGAGGTTATAAACATATGGATAAAAAACAAGTAAACACGTATTAAGCTCGGCAGTGCCAAACTTCTGATACCCACCACCATGCATATTTGCATCATCCTATTTGATTTTAACTCCACTAACATATCCATAGTTATATTCAAATATGGGTTGGTCTGGATCATATTTGATTCAGGTGCCGAGAACAAATGTACACGTTATAGTTTATAGCGAAATCGGCCAATAAATCCGCTTTGTATGCGACTAAGACCACAGAATAGAAGATCGGTCCTTATGACAGCAATATCTAAATATGGGCTGACAAGGACAACATTATGGTCGGATGACGGGAGTCTTATAACAACAAGACCCCAAAATCGGCATATCGGTCTCTATGGCAACTATTTGTAAATATAATCCAATCTGAACCATATTTGGGTCGGACATCGGAAGTCATAATAAAAGGTGATATTTTAAGAGTACACAAAAAATTCTGAAAAATTCATGAAATCGTTATTTGAATCGATAGTACGGTACATATTAAATTAAATGTTTGAAGATCATTTCATGCAAATGTTGACCGTGACTGCGGCTCAAAAGGTCCATCCGCTTAGTTCAATTTTGGCATACTCATTCCAACATTTCGGCCGGTATCTCACGAATAAATGTTTCAATGTTGTCTTCCAATGCGTCAACTGAAACGGGCTTGTATGTTTAGGCATGAGCTTTAACAAAGCCCCACAAAAAATAATCTAAAGGCGTTAAATCGTACGATCTAGGCAGCCAATTGAACGGTTCCGAGGTGAAATAAAATGTTCACTGAACTCGTCTTTTAATAAGCCCATTGTTTCGCGTGCGCCTGTTTCATGTAGCGCCGTCTTGTTGAAACCACAAATCATGCAAGTCAAACTCTTGCACTCTGCTTATTTCAGACAAAAATGAGCTTCGTCGTTCAATGGAAGAAGCGCGCAATGAACTTTCTTAACAGTGCACGCATTTTGATAACAAAAGTCATTAATTTGCAAGCGTTGTTCGTTTGTAAGACGAGTCATGGTTAAATCATAGACCAAACTGAAGACGTTTAACAGTGAAACCAAACACGAAACGTGCGTGAGTTGTTTTAACCAGTGTTGCCAAATTCCGGAAAAATCTGAAAATAAATGCGTCTTTTATGCACTTTAGGCCCTATGTCAGCATATCAGTCTCCATGGCAGCTATATAGATGTGGACAATGGCTATATGGCAGCTATATGGTCCGATGTGGATCATTTCCGATTCAAACCAGGGTAGGCCTACTGATTTTAATTTTAGTGCAATCGAGTAATAAATGAGGCTCTTATTGGCATAAGATACTACATCGGCAAATCGGTCTACATCACAGCTATATCAAAATATGGTCCGATATGGACGATTATGAGTTTGAGACGCTGTAACTCACTAACTGAAATTTCAGCTAAACCGGGTAATAGAAGTGGCTTTTATGGGCTTAAGACTTTAAAGTGAAATCGGTCTATATGGCTGACATATCTAAATATGGCCCATATTAAGCGAGCATGACGGAAGGCATAAAACAGCACACAATTTGAAATTTCAGCGAAATCGGGTAATAAATGCATCTTTAATGGGCCTAGGAAACCTTAAATCGGCAGAAATGTCAATGTGGCAGCTACCCAGCAAAAACTCTCATTACCAAATAACCAGAAACGTAAGCTCATACAAAAACTAATAACTACTAATTTTTAGGCATCGTTTCTAATTACTTTCAGGAGGAAAGTCCTTCCGAACAAGCATACCAATAGTTCTAAAATAAGTACTTATGCCTAAGCATACAAGTTCTCAAAAATTAATGACTTATTATCTTAGTTGAACGTTGTAAAAATATAACTACTTAAACTCAAACATGTTTTCGCCTTTCCCCACCACCACGTTCTCAATGCTCAGTTTCTTTGAAGAAGGCAAATTTTATATGAATAATTCAAATTATAAATGAAATTAGAATTTTACCTTCATCGCAGCCGAGAGTTGAACCAAGAACTTTCAGTTTTCAAAGCAGACGCTGTACGCATTCATCCACTTTACTATGGTGTGAATAAGACACTATTTTCTCCTTTCAATATTAGCTTACAATACAAAAGCAAACTTTAATTCTATTCCATCAAAGATGGCCATGCTTTTGTGTTTTTTTTTTTTTTTGACATATTCCATTTAAAGACACAATATTCTAGCACATGGGAGTGATTTTAGTAGTTTTGTAGTACAGAGCGTACAGCAGAAGATTTACAATACAATGGTCCCGAGTTCGAATCTTAAAAATATTTTTTATAATAATAACGCCACAATATTTCCCTCCTAGTGCTACAAAGTCGTTGTCGTTGTAGCCACATTTTCATGGCGAGGTGGCGATCCTCGTCAAGCGTTTATAGGTGAGCAAGCTCCTTCACGTCCAAAGGACCGATCGCCACGGGAACAGTATGGTCATGGGTTATTTAAAGGCGCCAATAACTCCCCTTGTCATATCGAACATCATAGGCACTTATCATTGGTGCAAGAGCCGGTGCCGCCCGGCCTCTGACTGAGACTCTCCGCTCGATACCGCTGATTGTCCGCGACTGCCGTTGCAGCTACTCCGTATGGAGCATTCCACTATCCGCAACCTGTGGATGCGCCCGGTAGCTCGCAGCTAAGCTTCTCGTGACAGCAATGAACACCACACTGACGGACCTCACTATTCCATCCTGTGTGGTGCTCACAGCTATCCCGTGCCGGGGGTGCTACAAAGTGGTGTCACTTTGCGATAAGCCATTCGGACTCGCCAATAAAATGGAGGTTCCATATTATTGAGCTTAACGGCATTTTTATCGATACCGAGGTTATAATAATGATTTTTTTCAATTACAAATAAGTGCTTATTCTTGAACTTCATCGAATGTTGTATGCAATAACATGACTGCTGGTAACACAGATGATATTCCTGTTGATAACTCGTTATATTTTAGCAGCTAGTAAATCTGAGGATAATGAGTTATCTATTATTTTACATGCCAAAAATAATGACATGTACAATACTTACCAAGTTTTTGCCAGGAATATACAAACATGGTCCGAATTGACTCGTTCAAAAATTTGGATCTGTGCCAATATCAACTCAGTATCTCAATTTTTTAATACTGTTGCATGATTTCAACAGACTCACGGACATCGTTCAATAGTTTTTTGTAGGATCAAAGCGGATATTTTGATGTGCTGCAAACGTTATGACTAAATGAATATACCCCCTTTCTTATGGCGTGGGTATAATAAGAACTAATCATGGATGGAAAACAGGTTGAATTCTCAGCAGGAAACAAAAATTTGTTCAATCTGTAAAAAAACTGAGCACTAGATGTTTTCAGAATTTGAACGATTGTGGGATTTATGAAAATTGTGGTTTATTTAAAACTGGGGTGCACAAAACTAAAATTTCCTTTGCCCTAGCGTTGATGCTTAATTCAGACATTTTTATCTTCTCCTGACTTCAATCGATGAACACACGCATGGATGTGCGTATCAATTTTCTATTTCTAAACACAATGTGTTCTTCTGATATAACGCTAGACGGGAAACAAGTTTTTAATTTTCTTACATTAAGTTTATTGAAAAAAAAACTTCATTGGTTCTGTAAAATAATTTGATTTTCAATCATGGAGAGAATTTAATATTTTTTAGGAGAGGAACACACGCATACTATCTCGTTTTCATTTTGTGCACCTGTGATTTACAAGTATGAACATGGGGTCAATTTGACAACACCGTAGATAGCCAGCACGCAGATCAGTGCGCATATCAACAAACCAACACACCTTAACATTTTTGCATTAAAATGGGAATGCTTGTAATATGTGCAATGATCGAACCATAGCTTGTCAGTTCGTTGAGTGTGTGGTCAATATGTGGAACATGTTGAAACCAACCGCAAGTTCGATTGCACATATATGCATTCACCACATAAAACAGATGTTAGTTCATGGAACATATAAAAGATATATATTTACAAAGGCCATTAGATTTAAGGTTTCCTAACTTTTCCTTTTCTTAAAACACTCTCTCCTTTTCTGAAGGTTAAGCTATCAACATCTGTGTATCCTCAAATTGTACTTAATTTGTAAATTCTTTGCAGCAAAATAAATAAATTGTGCAACCATTTGTTTAAGAGGACTTTTCTTTTTCTTGTTTAAATAAAAGGGAAACCTCTTTACTATTTTCTCAACACTGTGCTTGATTTATTCTATAGGTGCGTGGTGAACGATTTCGTGCCACCTACAGAAAAGTCGTGAATCTCGTTCTCAAACTCCAAGACCATCTGTGATCTTGCCGTCCTGATTGTTTTTGCCCTGATGGCCACTTTACCACTCATAATGTTTACACTCAACGTCCTCTCTTTTAGACCCTACCACCTTACGCAAACTCTAAGATCAAGACTGTCCGTGATCTTGCCGTCCTGATTGTTTTTGCCTTGATGGCCATTTTTCCACTTAGGCAGTCAAAAACAAATCTGAGTCCCTGAGTTCTCAATTTAGACTCCCAGGCCTACTCTGTCCTCTAGCTTTCTCTTGTAGATGGCGATACCAGAGTTCTGTCAATCCATGACTGTGGCGCTGGCAGCACTCGACATCAAATTGCATCTCAGGTAAATGATCGGAAACCTCTTCTGTTCCTTCTAGGTTTCTTATCGTTTACTCGATTAGTTCGCAATCTGCTCTTATCCTTTATCCATTCTGCCATCGCTTTAAGTCTCATAACCGTAGTGGCTACTTCGCACTCAATCTGTATCAAATAAAATCTATGAGTCGGATATCTATAATAGTCTTCACTGCCCGCCTATGCCAAGAGAACATGTGCTCTGAAACTGTTTTAATATCCTGACAGCTCTATCATAAAGCTTGACATTTTTGAGATTATACGTACTCAGAACGTTTTGACATAGGAGCGCTATTTGTGTTGTTTACAGTAACTTAAAAGATTCATCTCGCTCAGAAAATGGAATTAAATGATGAACATTTTAGTGTGATTATTTTTTACAACTTTCGCCGTGGATTAACTCAACAAAAGGGCATCGATGAACTTAATTTAATTTTTGATGATGAAGCTCCATCAAAAACCAATGTTTATGGATGGTATTGTGAATTCAACCGATGTGCTAGTTCACTTCAAGACGGATTTCGTGAAGGTCGTCCAAAATCAGTTGTTGTTTCATAAACCATTGATGCTGTACATAATCTAGCGGTATCCTAGCGGGACAAGCATACATTCAATATTGCATGAACATTTGACCGTTAAAAAAAAAACTTGTTCGCGTTGGATCAGCGTGGATTGGTCGAAAGAAATGCTCCCAAAATACGAAAGAACTGCATTTCTGAGCACTCAAAACATCGATTTGATGAGTTATTCTTCGTATAATCCTGACTTGGCACCGAATGACTTCTTTTTACTCCCGTACGTAAAAATAAAATGAGAGGTCAAAGTTTTTCAACACCTGAAGAAGCATTTGATGCGTTCAGAATCCATGTTTTGGAGATACCTCAATCAGAGTGGCAAAAGTAAATTTGCATGAAATAATCTTCAACCAGTAAGGAAAGGCAAAAGTCGGGCGGTGCCGACTATATAATATCTTACACCACCGAGTCAGCGTACTACTTTGAATGCATGGAACCTATGTTGCAATATAATCAGATTTTAATTTTGCATACATATACATATATTGAACAGAATCTTGTAAGATTTTCTTACGATAGGACCTAAATTGTAGCTACAGATCCCTAAGGCCCATATCATATAAAATACATATATAGGGAACATCATATCTCTAAATCTGGAAGGACTTTGATATAATTTAGAGCTGGTACTAAGACGTCAAATGAAGCACCTCACGCCATATTTTATAAAGATCGTACCAAAATTGTGGCTTCTATAGCCTTAAGAGGGCATATTGGATGGAAGATATATATGGGAACTATATCTAAATTTGGGCCGATTTTTATGAAATTTTCCCAATCAAACAACACATCTCATGCTAAATTTTGTTAGGATCGGATTTAAGATATATATGGGGCTATATCTTAATATGAACTGATTTTTATGAAATTTTGCACACATATCGGAATGTCATATAAAACATCTCATCCAAAATTTTTTAAAGATCGAACAAAAATTGCAGCTTTTATAGCCTTTATAGGCCATATCGGATGAAAGATATATATGGGTCCAATATCTAAATCAGAAATAATTTAAATGAAATTCTGTACACGTAGTGGGACATAAAAAAATATCATGCTAAATTTTGTAAAAATCCGACCAAAATAGTGGGTCCTATAGCTTTAAAAGTCAATATCGGATGGAAGATATATATGGGAGTTATATCAGTTTTTACGAAATTTTTTTACAACATCTCGTGCAAAATTTTGTAAAGATCGGATTAAAATTGTGGCTTCTATAGGATACAAAGGCCATATCGGGTGACAGATATATATCTAACTCTGAACCTATTTTTATGGAATTCTGCACACGTATTAAGTTGTCAGTTAAAATATATCGTGGAGAATTTTATAAAGATCGGACCAAAATTGTGGCTTCTACAGCATTATTAGGACATATCGGATGAAAGATATACATAGGAGCTATATCTAAATATGAACCAATTTTTATGAAACTTTGCACACAACACGTGTTGGAACATTAAATAAAACATAATATGCAATATTTTGTAAAGATCGGATTAAAGTTGAGGCTTATATAGCCTTCCAGAGCTATATAAATCTGAACCGATTTTTATGAAATTCTGCACATGTATTGAGACGTCAAGGCAAAACAGCTCGTGCAAAATTTTGTAAAGATCGGTCCAAAATTGTGGCCTTTACAGCCTTAATAGGCCATATCGGATGAAAGATATATATGAGAGCTATATCTAAATCTGTTCCGATTTTGTTCAAAATCAACAGCGTTCATCCTCGAACCAAAAGAGTGACTTTTGCAACATTTTATGACATTCGGACAACAAACCTTGATTTCAAAAATACATGGACAGACAGACGGACCGACGGACATAGCTAAATCGAATCAGGAAGTGATTCTAAGCCGATCGGTATACTTATCATTGGGTCTACCTCGTCTCCTTCTTAACGTTGCAAAAAAATGCACAAACTTATAATACCCTGTTCCACAGTGGTGGTATAGGGTATAAAAGTTAAAATATATGGACCGTACTAACGATTCAAATAAAAATTTCATGAATTTTTCTCAATTTTATGTGGGGGGGGGGGGGGTATACTAATTTATAGGATGGGGGTATACTAATTTCGCCATTCTGTTTGTAACACCTCGAAATATGCGTCTGAGGCCTCAAAAGTTTATATATACAATATTTTGGATCGTCATGTCATTTTAAGTCGATCTACCCATGTCCGTCCGTCTGTCTGTCGAAAGCACCCGAATTTTCGAAGGAGTAAAGCTAGCTGCTTGAAATTTTGCACAAATACTTTTTATTAGTATAGGTCAGTTGGGATTGTAAATGGGCCAAATCGGTCCATGTTTTTATATAGCTGCCATATACACCGATCTTGGGTCTTGACTTCTTGAGTCTCTAGAGGGCGCAATTCTCGTCCAATTTGGCTGAAATTTTGCATGAGGTGTTTTGTTATGACTTCCAATAACTGTGCTAAGTATGGTACAAATCGGTATATAACCTGATGTAGCTGCCATATAAACCGATCTGGGATCTTGACTTCTTGAGCCTCTAGAGGGCGCAACTCTAATCCGATTTGGAAGAAATTTTGTACAACGGCTTCTCTCATGACCTTCAGCATACGTGTCTAATATGGTATGAATCGATCATACAGCTTGGTACAGCTACCATATAAACCGATCTCCCGATTTTGCTTCTTGAGCCCCTACAAGGCACAATTCTTACCCGAATGTACTGAAATTTTACACAATGACTTCTACAATGTACAGCATTCATATATGGTCCGAATGGGACTATAACTTAATATAGCTCCAATAGCATAACAGTTCTTATTCAATATTCTTTGTTTGCCTAAAAAGAGATACCGCGCATAGAACTCGACAAATGCGATCCATGGTGGAGGGTATATAAGATTCGGCCCGGCCGAACTTAGCACCCTCTTACTTGTTATTTTGAAAACTTTCCTATGGCTCTTAAAAAACCACCCTTTATAAAGTTTCGTTTTAGACCCCTTTAATGTTCATTCATTTCAAAATCATATTTCTGCAACAATCCGTATATGATGCCACTGTGCTGTAGATATGATCGAGTCGTTCAGTACCGTATCGACCCATAGCGGCTTGGTCAGGTCTACATGAAAAGATATTTTTAAATGGCTCTATAGACGTGTGAATGACTCTCGATTTTAATTTGTCTTCGGATGGGGCGGGATACTATAGATTATATTGCTATTGCCACCAGTGGCAAGGGTTGATGGGGACGGTGATGAGTCGAGGTGCAGGTGGAGGTTGGTGGTGAGTTTTTTCGCCTATTCCATCTCTGCTATTCACTTTGGCGTTATTTATTTTACTGAATGGCCTTTTACTAGCGCACAGACACACACCCATTACAATCATTCTCATGCTCACAATAGTCATGCTCGTCATTTCTGAGTTTCCGTTTCAGGTTTTTCCCTCCTGTTGAAGATTATAATGAGTATGTAAATAAATTTGTGAGACTTTTTGTGCGAATATTTCAATAAGAGTTTATAAACATTCGCTAAATATGATGATGATGCATCATACATCATTCATTCTGTCCTTTCATTAACCATTTGGTTGTTGAATTGATAGTTCATACAGAGATAGTTAATAAAACAATCATCATTTTGAAAGATTGGTTGGAAATGCTAAAGAAAAGTGTCATAAGAACGTAGCAATCATTTAACAACCACAGCAGGGGTAGTATTCTGCTTAGACGCGAATGAATAAAGCAAGTGGGAGTATAGTTATTTCAATTCCATCATCATTACTTTTCATAATGAGACGGTAAAAGGCTTACTTACCATAAGCACACTACCAACGATACTGCCGGTATGCTAATACTCATCAAATGTCTTACAAATTCGTACTTCGTCCCGGCCCAATCTAATGCCTACATATTTGTTTATTATATAGACCAGAAAAATTTTCAATTATTTTAAAATACATTTGAAATATTGCTACAGTTCCAATATGTCTGTGCTTATTCAATAAAACTACCAGACCATTGCCTGTCTATAAGTACGCAAATATCATAAATATATTTTTTTTTTTGCACAATTAAAATCTTGCAGAGTGAAGCAATACACTTAACATTGTATTTTAATGATAAACATAAAGAAATGCTCGTTCAAAATTCTTTCAATGATTGTTTTTGTTTTTGCTGATGTGATCTCAAATAGCACAAGAAAATATTTTTCTTTTTCGGCATCAAAAAATTGTTCATTAAAAAGCAACAAGGCATTAAATTCGGTCGGACCGAACTTTTGATACCCACCACCTCTGGTATATATGTAAACCCCATTTCGTAACAATGTGGTGAAAATTGGATAACTTAAGCACCAAAATTCGGCACGGACATTGAGTGGTCAAATATATATGTATGTCATTATTCCATTTTGTATAACAAAATATTGGTCTTTTTGGTAGATATATCCAATTATAAACCGATCTGAACCATATTAATCGGATATCGTTAGGCTCAGAAAAGCTCACTGTTTCAAATTTCAGCAAAATCGGATAATAAATAAAGCTTCAGTCCCCTTATCGGAAGATCGGTCTATATGACAGCTTTATCTAAATACAGTCCGATCAAAACCATAATAAGGTCGGCTGTTGGGAGGTCTTAACCTACTCACTGTTTCGAATTTCAGCGAAATCGGGTAATAAATAAAGTTCAGACCCCTTATCGGCATATCGGTCTATATGACAGCTATATCTAAATATAATTTGATCTGAACCATATTTAGGTCGGGTGCCAGGAGGCAAAAAATAACTCACTGCTTCAAAGTTTAGCGAAATCGGTAAAAAAAATTAAGCTTTTATGGGCTTCAGACTCATTATCGGAAGATCGGTCTATATGACAGCTATATCTGAATATAGTCCCATCTGAACCATATTTAGGTCAGATGTCGAGATTCTTAAAATAACCCTCTGTTTTAAATTTCAGCGAAATCGGGTAATAAATAAAGCTTTTACGAGCTTCAGACCTTTTATCGTGAGATCGGTCTATATGGCAGCTATATCTAAATATGGACCGATCTAATCCAAATTTAAGTCAGATCTTGGGAGGCTTAAAATAACCCACTGTAATTTTAATTTCAACGAAATCGGGCAATAAATAAAGCTTTTTTCTCCTTCAGACCCTTTATCGGGAGATCGGTCTATATGGCAGTTATATCTTAATATAGTCCGATGTGAACCATATTTAGGTCAGATGTCGGGAGGATTAAAACTGCGCACTATTCCAAATTTCAGCGAAATCGGGTAATAAATGAAGCTTTTATGGCCTTCAGACCCTTAATCGGGAGATCGGTCTCTATATAACAGCTATATCCAATATGGTCCGATCTGAACCATATATACGTCAGATGTCGGAAGGCTTAAAATGACTCACTTTTTTAAATTTCAGCGATGGCCTTCAGACTCTTTATTGGGAGATCGGTATATATGGCAGCTATATCTATATATAGTCCGATCTGAACCAAATTTACGCCAGATGTCGGGAGGCTTAGATATTTGGGTCAGTTGTCTTGTAGCCTTAAACCACTCACTGTTTCAAATTTCAGCAAAATCGAATGAAAAATAAGGTTTTTATGGGCATTAGACCTTATATCGAAAAATCAGTCTATATAGCAGCTATATCCAAATATGGTCCGATTTAGCCCGTTCCATAACTTAACCAGCATACATCAAAAAGACATATCTGTGCCAAATTTCAGCTCAATATCTCAATTTTTTAAGGCTGTAGAGTGATTACAACAGACGGACGGACAGGCGTACAGACACACGGACATAGTTAAATCGTCTCAGAATTTAACGACGATCCGAAATATATATACTTTGTAAGGTCGGAAATTGATATTTCGATGTGTTGCAAACGTAATGACTAAATGAATATACCCCCTATCCTACGGTGGTGGATATAAAAACAAACACACACTAGTGATATAAACACAGCTACTCTTAAGAAAAAAATTAAATGCAGTTATATCGCATAGGCTTGGCATTAGATCAACAATAAGTAAGGAGGTTAAACAAGTAAAAGCGTGCTTAGTTCGGCTGGTCCGATTCTTGGGGACCCACCATAATGGATTCCACTAAAAATTAACCCTTATTAACTGAGTGTGTATTTGAATTATTTTGGTCTCAAGAATTCATATCGGGACATTGGTACTGAGGGGGGCTATATCACCATATTGACCGATTCGGATAAAATTTGGTACTGATATTATAAGTCATAACATAGTTTTTTGGGCCAAATTTCTGCCAAATCGGGTGAAAATTTAGGCTTCTAGGGGCTACAGAAGTGAAATCCGGGGATCGGTTTGTATGGGGGCTATATCTGTTTACAGACTGATTGGGATTATACTTAGAATGGATGTTGGATGTTACAATACAAGTCTTTGTTACAAATTTCAGCCAAATCGGATTAAAATTTTGGCTTCTAGGGCCATAAGAAGTCATATCCGGGGTTCGGTTTATATAGGGGCCATATCTGTTTATGGACCGATTCGTATCATACTCGGCATGTATGTTGAAAATCACAATACAAGTCTTTGTTCCGAATTTCATGCCAAATCGGGTGAAAATTTAGGCTTTCAGGTGCTCAAGAAGTCAAATCCAGGTATCGATTTCTATGGGGGCTATACCACTTTATAGACCTATTCAAATCATACTTAGCATGGATATTGGAAGTCATATCTCAAGTCTTTGTTCCAAATTTCATCCAAATCGGATACAAATTGAGGCATCCAGGGGCTTAAGAAATCAAATCCAGGGATCGGTTTATATGGCCGTATCTGTGATTTAGACCTCTCTACATCCTTCTTCAATACCGGATTAGATTTAGATATAGCTGCCATATAGACTTTTCTCTCGATTTAAAGTCTTGCGCCCGTTAAAGCCACATTTATTCGCATTTATTCGCACAATTTCGCTATATTGGCACAGTGAGTTATGTTAAGCCCCTGACAAAAAATACAAATTTTTCCCATGAACATTCTACTAAGGAACAGGTACAAACTTCTCACATATCAATGATAAGGGGCCTCCTCTTTGTAGCCGAGTCCGAACGGCGTGCCGCAGTGCGACACCTCGTTGGTGAGAAGTTTTACATGGCAAAGTACCTCACAAATGTTGCCAGCATTAGGAGGGGAAAACTACCGCTGAAAATTTTTTCTGATGGTCTCGCCAGGACTCGAACCCAGGCGTTCAGCGTCATAGGCGGACATGCTAACCTCTGCGCTACGGTGGCCTCCCCCTCGAAGCCTCTGACATCATTTTTCAATACGGCCCAAATCGGTTCAGGTTTAGACAAAGCTACCATATAGACCGATCTCTCGATTTAAGGTCTTGGGCCCATAAAAGGCGCATTTATTGTCGGATTTCGCCATAAATATGGGACAGTAAGATATGTAAGGCCCCTATACATCCTTAGTTTAATTTCGTCTAGATTGGCCCAGAATTGGATATAGCTGCCATATATACCGATCTCCTGATTTAAGGTTTTAGGCTCATAAAAAGTGAAATTTTTAACCGATTTTGCTGAAACTAGACACGTTGCGTTCTGTTAGACCCTTCGAAATTCGTAACGAGTACGGTCAAGATCGGGCTATATTTGGATATAACTGCCGTATATATTTATCTCGCGATTTTATTTCTGGGGATAATAGAAGCACGTTTATAACTCGATTTCGCTGAAATTTGATACAATGGAGGCTCTTCGATATTCATGTTCAATACGTTCAAACTTTTGCGGATGCTGTGAGGACACCGAAGAATAAGAGACTATGGAACAGCTTCTGTGAGTGTTTTCCGCCCTGGTAGACAGAAGGAGGTCCACTTTAGGTTCTCATTTTTTTAAGAACCTGTCTGATTTATCGGATGTGAACTTTCTCAAGTTGTTGGACTTTGTAAAGCGATCTGGATGGTTCAACTATGGGAACTAGAAGGCATCATCCATCTTCTTATCCTGTGATATGACAATGAACAAACACGTATAAGTGACTATAACATTCGTACCGAATATGGTCAAGAACGGCCTATATTTGGATATAGCTGTCGTATATACCGATCTCCCGATTTAATTTCCTGGGACAATAAAACCACGTTTATAACTTGCTTTCGCTGAAATTTGACACAGTGGGCTGTGTTAGGCTCTTCGATATTCATGTTCAATATGACTCATATCGGTCTATATTTGGAATAGCTGTCCTTGGGCCTATGGTGAATTTTTTAACCTATGAATTTGGTTAAAAATTTTGTGTTAGACCTTTACATAGCCTTTCTGAAAGTAATGGAGTTTGGAAAATATATAGACGTAGCAGCCATGGGTTCAAAAATTATGAACCCATTATGGCGAAAGGTGGTTAATATATATCCAATATATCCCAGGTGGTGGGTATTCAAAATACGGCCCGGCCAAACTTAATGCCGTTTTACTTGTTATACCCTGCACTATAGGATGAGTGATATACTAATTTCATCATTCCGTTTGTAACACCTCGACATATGCGTTTAAAACCCCATAAAGTATATATATTCTTGATTGTCAAGACATTTTAAGTAAATCTAGCCATGTCCGTCCGTCTGTCGAAAGCACTCTAACTTTCGAAGAAATAAAGCTAGCCAAATGGCGAGCCTATTCGGAATTTGATACCACAGATACCTGTGGTATCATTATGGACTTAATTCTCCGAGTGAGCCCGATTAATTTTATCACAATGAGATGTATGAATTAATACCCAACATTAATTTTTGGCCCCGAACACACGCTTATGTCGAATGTTGCCAAGTAATTTCACACCATCCAGCAATGCTACGGGTTCATGGGAACATTTGCAAACTACCGCCGCATCAAATTAGGAAAACAAACAAATTGTTTATTTACAACCGTGGCAGGCGCATGGTATTTCTATAATTGCTCTCCACCACAATAGAGTTGCTAGCTGCTACTTTTGTTGAAAATCTAATTAAGCAATAGAAAAAAAGAACGGAAGTCAAAATCAACAGAAAAAGAAACATGGACGAATGAATACGGCACTCAAATCAGTTTTGCAGTTATGTAGAACACAAATATTCGAGTACTTTATAAATCATTACGGCCACAAGCGCCTTCAATCACATTGCGCGTATTTAGGATATTTTTCATATTTTTGAACTGAAAGGCTTGCATGCCGCATGCCACATACATACCAATATTATTGTACACCTACCCCATGGAGTGCCCCCCATGCAACAACAGGCAGTGTTAACTCACGCGCTTCATTCGTTCGTAGGCAATGTAGAAGCTAACGGTCACAGCTGTTATTTTGAGGGGGCGGTTTTCGGGCGCAGGGATTTGTTGTTTATTTCAGTCGATACACATGGTCAAAATAATTGAGAAATGTTCTTCGGCCAAATGTTTATGGGAAATACCTATAACACAAATGAAACGATAACACGAATAGGCTGAGGAAGAGAAACCGAGAAAATTCTCTTGAAAAGGAAAACAAGTTTATTTCTTTTGAAATTCAGTGTACTTTTTCTTTGTTAAAAAAAAAACGTTGGGGAAATTATTCAAGAATGGTTATTGTCATTTTCATCCATTAGTGAGTTTTGCGATACCTTGTCATCTGCCCAGTAAGGCAAAAATTTTCTATGGTTTATGTGTTCTTGGAAGACACACTGCACATAATAGTCATAAACATACAGAGTTCAAAGCTGATTGAAATATCTAGACGACGGCATACAATGTTTTTGTTTATTGACGAATACCCTAACAAATTAAAAAGGAAAAAGTAAAAGCGTGCTAAGTTCGGCCGGGTCTTACCGAATCTTACATACCCTCCACCATGGATCGGATTTGTCGAGTTCTTTTCCCGCCATCTCTTCTTAGGCAAAAAAAGGATAAAAGAAATGTTTTGCTTTGCTATTAGAGCGATATCAAGATATGGTCCGGTTCGGACCACAATTAAATTATATGTTGGAGGCTTGTGCAAAATGTCAGCCAATTCAAATAAGAATTGCGCCCTTTGGGGGCTCAAGAAGTAAATGGAGAGATCGATTTATATATGAGCTGTATCAGGCTATAGATCGATTCAGACCAAAAAAAAAAAAAAAAACACGAATGTTGTTGGAAGTCATAGCAAACCACGTCGTGCAAAATTTCATTCCAATCGTATAAGAATAGCGCCCTCTAGAGGCTGAAGAAGTCAAGACCCAAGATTTATGGCAGCTATATCAGGTTATGGACCGATTTGAACCATACTTGGCACAGTTGTGGGCTATCATAAGAAAACACGTCGTGCAAAATTTCATTCCCATTGGATAAACATTGCGCATTCTAGAAGCTCAAGAAGTCAAGACCCAAGATCGGTTTATATAGCAGCAGCTATATCAAAACATGGACCGATTTGGTCCATTTACAATCCCAACCGACCTACACTAATAAGAAGTATTTATTGCAAAATTTCAAGCGGCTAGCTTTACTCCATCGAAGGTTAGTATGCTTTCGCCCACTAGAGGGCACAATTCTTATCCGATTTGGCTGAAATTTTGCACGAGATGTTTTATTACGACTTCCAATAACTGTGCTGAGTATGGTTGAAATCAGTTCATAATTTGATATAGCTGCCATTTAAGCCGATCTCGGGTCTTGGTTTCTTGAGCCACTAGAGGGCACAATTCTTTTCCGATTTGGCTGACATTTTGCACAAGGTGTTTTTTTATGACTTCCAATAACTGTGCCAAATATGTTTCAAATCGGTCCATAACCTGATATAGCTGCCATTGAAACCGATATGGGATCTTGACTTTTTGAGCCTCTAGAGGGCGTAATTATTATTCGATTTGGCCGAAATAAAGTACAACGCCTTCTTCCGTGACCTTCAACATGCGTGCCAATATGGTACGAATCGGTCCATAGCCTGATATAGCTCCCATATAAGCCGATCTTTCTATATTACTTCTTGAGATCCTAAAGGCACAATTCTTACTCGAATTGGCTGAAATTTTACACAATGACTTCTACTATGGCCTCCAACATTCAGTTCAGACCGGACCATAACTTGACATAGCTCCAATATTATAGCAAGTCTTTTCTTTTATCATTTGTTTTCCTAGAAAGAGATATCGGGAAAAGAACTCGACAAATGCGATCTATGGTGGAGGGTATATAAGATTCGGCCCGGCCGAACTAAGCGCGCTTTTAATTGTTTAGGTTTTCTACTGTCAAAAAGTGGTAAACGTCGAAAACGTCATATATTTGTATGAAACGTATAAAAAGTAGTACGTCATAAACCAGGAAAAAGTCCTGTTACTTGTTTAATTTAAACATCATATCTTTGTTTTAGATTTGTGGTTGTTGTTATTTGAATATATCAAAATTTTAATTATGATCAAAAGTTTTTTAATTTTATTTAATGTTGGCTCCATGTGGGCCACTATAAGATATTCATAAATACCACTAGCATTAGTGAGGGGGAACAAAAGCTTAAATTGTTTTTGCAGACGCTGTGAGGACAAGAACACCTTCTGTGTGTGCGTCGTTTGAGATCCTGTCCGATTTAGCGGATATGAAAATTCGCACGTTGTTGGGCTTTTTAAAGCGATCTAGACGGTTCAACGGTAGGAACTGGAAGGCATCTACCGTCTTCTGTTCCTGTGGTATTACAATGGACGAAAACGTCTAAGTGAGTCTGATGGCAGACTGCCACTTAAACCTTACCTAACCTTCCCGTACAATTTTATGCAGTTAACTAGTCTATCACAATAGGGCAAAGCTGCTGTACAAGTCATATCCCCTTCTTGGACTTACCTCCTCGGTTATATTTAGGATGGTCCCAAGTCTTAATAGTCAGACTTTGCTCTAGTTCCTTAAAGTATAAGTGTGCATCAGAGATAGCCTGTAGAAAACTCTGAACTATATGACATACATTTCTGACGTAGAGTACATATTATGACATTATATCATAGCCACTCCACTACTTCCTTCCAAGGATCTCCGCTTAATACACACTGCAGTGGTCCGGTAACCTTTTCGATATGACCAGTTCTAGATCTTTAGAGTACACCCCAAAGCTCAACTGGTCGTCTAGTTTGGAACCATCCGTATAGAAGTCTATATAATTTCTATTTCCAGGGACATCGTAGTTCCAATCAGTTCTTCCAGGAATAGTGCTAAAGTACTTTTTATCAAAAAGCGGCTTAGGTAGTGTGTAACCCAAAGTGTCCGTAGCCGCCACATGAGCAAAGAAAAAGCTCCCTTAGCCTCACGGCAGTGATCGCAGCAATTTGTCGAGCCAAAATGTCCATGGGCATTAGATGTAGCATTAAATTCAGAGCATCAGATGGTGTCGTCCTCAGTGCGGATGTGATGCACTAACAAGCCATCCTTTGGTTGACTATTGAACAGTAGGTGAACACTTGAAGTGCCGTCCACCAGGCCACAACACCATATACCATTATAGGTCTGACAACTGCAGTATATACCCAGTGCATGACGCGCCACTAACTTTTGCCAATGGATCTCTTGCAGTTGTATAGGGTCGATTTTCTTCCCCTTTTCATAAAGTTGAATTTGAAGTTAAATTTCCTGTCCAGCAAAGCTCCCAGGAATTTTGCGCTTTCTGTTTCGCATGGATTTACGCCTAGACCACTTTCCATAGCCCTCTTCGCTGTTGCACGTAGAACTTCCTGAAGTATGTGCTGGGAAACTTTCCCCAAACCACAATAGCCATCTTATCAGCATACGCGACCATCTTTACACCCTTTTCTTCCAGAGACAATAATATATTGTTAATGGTTATATTCCTAAGTAGAGGAGACAGTACACCTCCTTGAGGTGTTCCTCTGCAGACCCATCTTTTAAGATCCACAGATCCCAAGCCTGCCGTAATGCATCTATTAATAAGTAAGTTACTAATAAACTTTCAGGAGTAATGGGTGGCGATTGTTTTCAATAGCCCTTGCCGATCAGTCGTCTGTCGGCTGGTCGATTCTAAACCAGCCATTTCACTAGTCGCGGTCTCAATAGCAGATAACATTCAACAGCCTGATACCACCACCGCAGCTGTTGGGTCTTTGGAGTCCATTCGAAGCTTTCTTCCGAGCACTAGATCTGCCACTCCACTGGTAACAGACACAGCTATCAAATTTTTCCGAAACAATTACCTATTCCGAGTTACAGAATATTCTTGCGAAGCGAGCTATTCGCTGCATCTGCTACCGTGTCTGCATGATTGTTGATCTAAAGGTCTTCGCTGTAAATCCACTTTAAGGCTTCTGGATCCATTTAGGGGCTTCTGGGCGGTGGATGCGTATCCACAAGATTTTGATTTGGATGGTCTCTGCGATAACAGCCCAGAAGGCATTGCTCAGACAGTTACATCTTCGCACGGGTACGATCATTGTCTCCTAATGAAGGTGGCCCATGTAAGAACTGAGAAGACAGCTCGTCGCAGTTCGATGAGCGCCATTCCGACAGGTCGACTGCGCGTCACATATTCGACGAGTCCACACTGGTGGTGCGTAACTTACCATAGCCAATAGCTTTGTGTTTAATAAGGTTTCTTTGTGACTTCAGAAAATTTTTTTCTACTTCTGACCTTATCGCAAATTGCAATGGCAGAATGTGTAAGAGCTGTTAAATGGGACACCAAGTATTTTGTGACACATTAAAGTACTGCTTATACGCAATTTTGACAAGGTCCTATAAAATTGTTCTTCAAATATCTAAACCAAAAATAATGGAAAAAATATTTGCATCAAGCACACAGTACCTTATTTGCAAATGTAAATCGAAAACATAAGAATAAATAGTTTTCAGCGTCTTAAGAAACGAAAATATAGTCGAAAATTATGGCCCTTAGCTATATATCAAAAGCACAAACTGTTGCCAGATTTGAATAGCAACGCTTCAATTAAAAATAGAAATAACAAAACATCATATAATACAAAAGTTGTGTTGACCAGTGTAATTCATTTAAACTCTGTGCATCATTTCGCGCCGGCATGTTCGAGCGCCTACGAAATGTGCAAGCTTACTCATACATGTTCGCTCATTTTTGCCATAATGTAAGTGAAATGTCAAAGCGCAGAGAAAACATTGAATGTCAAAACACAGATAATAAGATGAACACATATGGCAAGTAGATAGCGTAAACGAAGATAGCAAAGAAAGAAGATGCGTTTGACAATCAAAAATTTCAGCACAAAAGAGAATAACAATAAACACCAAATGCAGGCGAAATAATGAAAATACATTTCGTATATTCCATTGCTAAACCATGAGCATTTTAGCGCCTGCGCATTATACGATGTCACTTGCTGCCTAGGAAATCTGTTTGTTGTTCAACTATGAATGGGAAGTTCAACATAAAATAGAGCACATTAAAAAACAGAATCTAGAAGAATTTTGTTGTAGTATCACACAAACACAAAGCTAGATATTGTACATGTGTATGTACATACATATGACGGCATGTGTTCGGCACCCAGCGGAAAAAAAATTACGGGTTCATTCACTCAGGCCTTACAAAATCAGAAGGAAAACAAGTAAAAAGGCGTTAAATTCGGCCGGGCCGAACTTTGGATACCCACCACCTCGGGTATATATGTGAACAACCTTTCGTCAAAATCCAGTGAAAAATGCATACCTTATGCCCCATAGCAGCTATATAGACATATCAAACGATTTAGACCAAATGCTTATAAGTACAAGTCATTGTTCAACCGAGAGATCGGTCTATATGGCAACTATATCCAAATCTGATTCGATCTGAGCCAAATTGAAGACTAACATCGAATAGCCCAACACACCTCACTGTCCCAAATTTCGGCGACATCGGACAATAAATGCCCTTTTTATGGGCCCAAAACCTTAAATCGAGAGATCGGTCTACATGGCAGCTATATCCAAATCTGAACCGATCAGTGCCAAATTGAAGAAAGATGTCGGAGGGCCTAACGCAACTCACTGTCCAAAATTTCAGCAAAATCGGATAATAAATGCGGCTTTAATGGGCCTAAGACCCTAAATCTGAGGATCGGTCTATATGGCAGCTATATCCAAATTTGGACCGATCTGGGCCAAATTGACGAAGGATGTCGAAGGGTCTAACACAACTCACTGTCCAAAATTTCAGCAAAATCGGATAATAAAAGTGGCTTTTATGGGCCTTAGACCCTAAATCAGAGGATCGGTCTATATGGCAGCTATATCCAAATTTGGACCGATCTGGGCCAAATTGACGAAGGATGTCGAAGGGCCTAACGCAACTCACTGTCCCAAATTTCAGCAAAATCGGATAATAAATGAGGCTATTATGGGCCTAAGACCCTAAATGGGCGGATCGGTCTATATGGGGGCTATATCAAGATATAGTCCGATATAGCCCATCTTCGAACTTAACCTGCTTATGGACAAAAAAAAAAGTCTGTGCAAAATTTCAGCTCAATACCTCTATTTTTAAAGACTGTGATTTCAACAGACAGACGGACAGACGGACGGACATGTCTAGATCGTCTCAGATTTTTACGCTGATCAAGAATATATATACTTTATAGGGTCGGAAATGGATATTTCGATGTGTTGCAAACGGAATGACAAAATGAATATACCCCCATCCTTCGGTGGTGGGTATAATAAGAACAAGCTATAAGACACTTCCCTTTTAAACCTTTCACCATAGGATGGTGGTGTACAAATTTCATTCTTCCGTTTGTAACACCTCGAATTATTGGTCAAATAAACTACAAAGTGTATATATTCTAGATTGCTAATACATTTAAGCCGATCGATTCCTATTCTTTCGTTCGTCTTTCGGAAGCAAGCTAACACTCGAAAAAAAAAGAGATGGGCTCAAAATTTATTTACAAAAACTTCTAAAAAAGGCTCATGTTGAAATATATGTTCAATTTAGATTTTTGACTTCTTTAGACCCAAGAAGGTGCAAATCTTGTCCTATTCAGCTGGGTTAGATGTCTCTCTCTCTATATATATATATATATATATATATATATATATATATATACGAAACGACGAAATTTGTTAATTTTCGATCAAAATTACAACTTTGTTGTTGAAGGGCTCTCTTAGTAAGCCAACATATAACATTTAAACCAGCCACCACATGTGCTTTGCTTCGGTGCGGTGGTGTTTTGCATTTTCTTATGTTGGCTTTGCGCTGCTTGTCTCCTTCGTTTACTGCTCTGCTCTCGGGTTTTTTTTCTCTATTACTTTCTCTCCTATTACCCTAAAATCCAATTTTATTAATTCTGCTGCCGCTTGATTTGAAGTCATATTTTATAGTTTACCGACATCAATTTACTCAAAAAGTAATAAGTGTCTCATTCAAAATCAATTCAAAAAAAATTTAATAACCACTTTTAACATTTTTTTAATTAGGTTAGGTTGCAGGTTGCAGATATTAATCCGCCAGATTCCACAATGCACATACACCTAAGCCAATAATCGGCTTGTTGTGCGCTCCAAAAACTAAAAAGTAACCTCTTAAAAGAAAATGTTAAGTTAGGAATTCCGTGCTACTTTTGTAATTAGCACGGAATTCCTTAATTGTTTTTATTACCACTCCCCTAAGTCGGTTCATGTCTGATATTCTGTCTCCACCTTAGTACCGGTATCTATTGGATGCGAAAGCCGGGCAATGAAATGGTCCAACGTCTCATCATCTTCCCCATATATACTGACGTCCTTCTTGCTATTTCTCACCATCTGGATCTCGCCATCGGATTTTCGCCGTCCTACCGACCGTTTCGCTATTTCACAATGTTGCATTCGCATTCGTCGCCCACTCCCTTAACTCGAACTGCGTCGACCCGAAGGCTTCGGGTTAACCAAGTTTATTGACGGAAGTCCTCTGGTCTTCACCGCCAAATCGTCTGCCCTTTCATTTCCCCTTACTCCGTTATGGCCCGGCACCCAAATGGGCCCATCCTCAGAGAAGCCAATAATCTCCTTCTTACACTGCAAGACTGTTCGTGACTTTACCGTCCTGGTTGTTAATGCCCTTATGGCAATTCTACTTTCGGTAAAGATGTTCACACTCGACGCCCTCGCGTTAGCACCACACCACTTCACGCATTCCGTGATGGCCCGGATCTCCACCTGCAGGAACGTATTATGGTCAGGCAGTCTAAAAAATCACAGTCCCTGGGGTATGATCTTCCAGATGGCAATACTAGGGTTCCGTCAATCCAAGACTGTGCCGATGGCAGCAGTGCCTCGCACTCGACTTCAAGGTTCATCTCAGGTATCCGATCGGAAACCTCTTCCCTTCCTTCCAGGTTTCCTATCGTCGCCTCGATTATACCGCTATGATATGAGCTACTCCCGCTCTCAATCCATTGTCCCATCGCCTTAAGTCTCATAGCCGCAGTGGCTGCCTTACACTTAATATGTATGTCAATGGGTCGGATATCTAGAATAGACTCCAGTGCCCTAGTGGGCGTGGTCCTCATCGCTCCGCCTATGTCAAGACGATATGTTCTCTGAACCTGTTGTATATTCCTTATGTTGCACTTATTCTCCATACTGCGGCGTATGTAAGTATTGATCTAATCACGCTCTTGTAGAGCCAGTGGACTATCCCAGGATTCAGGCCCTATTTCGAGCCTACGGCCCGTCTACATAGTGCCCAACATCTGTGAGCCTTCTCAGTACGCTCCTGAATGTGACACTTCCAATTCAGTTTCCTTTCCAAGATCACACCTAAGTATTTGACCTTGTCAGATATCGAAATCGTCTTATTGAAGAAACGTGGTGCGTTAAATTGGCCCACCTTCGTCTTCCTCGTGAACAGGCATTCAGTCTTTTCTGGGTTAACATTGGGTCAAGTCCAATCGTATGCCATATGCAAAACTCTTTCGGGCCCTCTGTATAGCTCGTTCCGATCTTTACCCTTAGAAGTATTAAAACATCGTCGGGTTCAAATCCCTCCTCAGTCAGCATCGGTAATAGGTTATTTTGATGGTCACCCATAGGAGTGGCGATAAAATGCCCCCTGTGGCGTGCCCGGTGCCACTTTCCCCCCTTATATTTATGTTATAGGGCACACAATCTATCCACCTGTTCCTTAGCATTTGGTTTATCCAGTCTCTAAGGACCGGGTCCACCCGGTACTGGTCTAAGTATTGGATCAGTGTGTCGGTCCGTACATTGTAAAAATCTCCTTCGAAGCCCATGCATAACGCCATTGTGTACGTTTTGGCATCAAAGGATTCTTCTGTTTTATGCAAAACCTCGTGCAGGGCAGTATCGATCGACCTTCCCTTGACATAGGCATGCTATTTGTATTCGAGCAGTTTGCTGGATATCCTTACATTTATCATGATATCCATGATACGTGCTATGTTTTTGAGTAGAAAGGACGCAAGGCTTATAGGCCTTTGGTGTCACATAACTTGCCTTGCCTGATTTTGGTAATAAAATTCAATGATTTGCAAGCGTTGCTCGTTAGTAAGTCTATTCATGATGAAATGTCAAAGCATACTGAGCATCTTTCTCTTTGACACCATGTCTGAAATCCCACGTGATCTGTCAAATACTAATGCATGAAAATCCTAACCTCAAAAAAATCACCCTTTATATGACGTATTAGAGACAGCATAAATATCTGTTGCAGAGACTGTCGTAGGTCTTTCAACGAGATGGCTGAACAGATTTAAATTCACCTGTAGGGCATACGAACTTTCAAGACCCGGATTTAAGTTACAACTTCGAACGAATTGAGGGCTGTGACACTTCAACGCTCCATGATTTTGTGGTCCAATCTAAACATGATGAGATTTTGTCCCGTATTAACAGCTTTTTGCCAGATTCTTCTGGGTTTTTCCATCCTCATCTGAGTGGTGGCTGTCTGTACCATTAAAAGTTATTGCAAAATAATTCACAAATTTCCTGACATGAATTGACAATTCTTTTAGTTAGTTCTTAACTAGGGTTGGTATTCTGTTCTGCTTTCGGAATAGTCTCTGATATGTTTAATTGTTTCACGAGCGAAATTTGCCAGTAATCATTTGTTTTTATTTTTATACCAAGAGACGTTTTTTATCTGCACTTATATTTTAGATTTTTTCGCAAATAAAAAAAGTAAAATGTGCTAAGTTCGGCCGAACAGAATCTTATGTACCCTCCACTATGAATTGCATTTAAAAAGCTATTTGCCCAATATCTCTTTTAAGGTAAACAAAGGATAATGGATAAGAATTGATATGCAATTAGAGTAATTCCAAGTTATGAACCGATTGGGGCCATGCTGGTTTGGCTGCTGGGGACCAAAGTGGAAGTCGTTATGCAAAATATTCAGCCAAATCGGATTGTAACTGCGCCCTCTAGATGCCCAAGAAGTCAAGTTCCTAGATCGGTTTATATGGAAGATTTATTTGGTTATGAACCGATGTAGATCATACTTGGAACAATGTTTGGATGTGAAAACAAACCACCTCATGCTAAATTTCAGTCAAATCGGAAAAGAATTTCTCCCTCTAGAGTCTCAAGAAGTCAAGATCCGAAATTGGTTTTTTGGGAGCTATATCAGGTAATGAACAGACATAAACCATACTTAGCACAGTTGTTGCAAGTTAAAGCAAAACACTTCACGCAAAATTTTGGCCAAATCGGATAAGAATTGCTCCCTCTAGAGAGTTCGAGATCGGTTTCTATAATAGCTATATCAGCTTATGATGCGATTTGGACCAAACTTTGCACAGTTGTTGAAGGTCAAACCAAAACACTTCATTCAAAATTTCACGCAATTCTTATTCAAATCGGATAAGATTTCCTGCCTCTAGTGGCTCAAGAAATCAAAATTGGGAGCTACATCACGTAATCAATCGATTTAGGCCATAATTATCAAAGTTGTTGATTGTCAAACCAAAATACATCATGTTAAATTTAAGCTAAATCGGATGATAATTGTGCCCTCTAGCCGCACAAGAAATCAAGATCCGAAATTGGTTTATATTTGACCAATATCAGGTTATGAACCGTTTAAGTTCATACTTGTCACAGTTGTTGAAAGTAAAAAAAAAAAAAAATACCTGGTGTAAAATTTCAGCCAAGTCGGGTGAGTTGCGCCCTCTAGAGGCTCAAGACGTCAAGGCTTATATGGCATCTATTTCAAAACGTGGACCGATTTAGTTTTATTACAATCCCAACCGAAGTATTCGTGCAACATTTTGAGCGCCTAGCTTTATTCATTCGAAAGTTAGCGTGTTTTCGACAGACAGACGGACGGACATGGCTAGATCGATTTAAAAGGTCATGGCGATTAAGAATATATTTACTTTATGGGGTCTTAGACGCATATTTCGAGGTGTTGCAAACAGAATGACCCCATCCTATGGTGGGGGGTATAACAATGATGCAGACAATGGTTTCAAGGATTGTCACAAAAATTTGTATTCGCCATTTTCCCCACTGTAAGCAGAGTACTACTTTTTCGCATTTTCACGTTTTGCTAACGTTTTGTTTAATATGGAGTTTCACACCATTCCGTGTGAAAAACTGATAAGAATGCCTAGCTTAACACTTAAAAACGTTAATAAAAATGCCGTATATAGAAGCTTTTTAAAATGTATGACCTTCAGAAAGGCCTCTTTTAAGGACAACCTTTTCCTATATTTAACCGCTGTGCGGTGGGTACGTACTCCCGACGGTTTGTATGTATGCATGTCGATGTTGATGATGTTGGCTTGTATCAGCCTGCCGTGCAATTTCTATTTTATTTCAGAATTTCTTCTTTTGTACCTTTTCCCCTAAATAATTCCCAGACATTACGTTGCTGGGCTAATTACTCATAATCGTTTACTGTAGCCCATTCATTGTATTTATTTCGAAATTTAGTTTCCGTTTTTGTTTTCTTGTGTGCATACGTGTTTGTGTATGTGTGTGAAAGTATTTTTGTCTCAATGTACTGATGGTGGGGGTGCTGAGGTGACGTTTGTTATGGCCGACAACAAACTCATGTTGTTACACTTTTGTTTACATTTACCTTTGGCGCGAGTGTAGAGTGGAATATAAAACAACAAAACATTTCTCCGCCACATCACCTTTTCACCCACGCGCGCCACAAACTGTCATACATATGGTAAACCGTTCTCACACTTTTTGTTTCTCTCTCATTCTTGTTATAGGAGATGCCAAATTCAACTATTTCATTTTGTTATTTCCTTAAAATATTTTGATTTTGGATCGAACAGTTTTTGGAAGATTAAGTTCGTTCCGTTAATATTAATTATATGAGGGCTTCCGAATATTGTAAAAATGTTATTGATTTCGGAGAAGAAAAATTCGATCTGCTGTTTTTGTTTAAAAAAGTTGTTACTAGTAACAAAATCTTATATACCCTCCACTATGGATCGTATTTGTCAAGCTGTTTGCCCGGTATCTCTTTATAGGCAAACAAAGGATAATGGATAAAAATTGCCAAGTAATTGGAGTTATATCAGGACCGATTCGGACCTACTTGGTTTGGATTTTAGGACATCCCGGTATCCGAGTTGGTAGCGTGCAGGTTGTAGGTTCGATTTCCGCCAGAAGCCTTGGTCTGTCGCTACTGTGGTATCTCAATGGACTTAAAATTGTCTAAATGAGTCTGTAAAGGACTGCCACTCTTACCTAACCTAACCTAGTAGAAGTCACAGTGCAAAATTTCAGCCAAATCGGTTAAGGATTGTTCTATATAGAAACGCACGAAGTAAACTCAGAACACCTATTTATAACCTATTTATATGGGAGCTATAATAGATTATAGACAAATTAATTCAGACAATATTTAGCAAGTATGTTTAAGGTCGTAAAAGAAGTTGTTTCAGCCAAATCGGATAAGAATTGCGTCCTATAGGAGCTGAAGTAGTAAAATCGGAAGATCTATTGGTGTGGGAGCTATATCAGTTTATAAACCAATATAGACCATACTTGGCATAATTATTAATCAAAAAAAAAAAAAAAAAACACTTCACGCAAAATTTCAGACAAATCGGCTAACAATTGAGCATTCTGGGGCTGAAGAAGTCGATCAGCTGTATCAAGTTATTAACCGGAAGTCGTAACAAAATATCTCATACAAAATTTCGGCCAAACCGGAAAGGAATTGCGTCATCTAGAGGCTCAATAATTCAAAATCTCACATCGGTTTATGTGGCAGCTATATCAAAGCATGGGCCGATATGACTCATTTATAATCCCAACGTACTAATATGAGCCTAGGTTTATTCCTTCGAAAGTTAAAGTGCTTTCGACAGACGGACGGATGAATGGACAGGGCTAAATCGCCTTAGAATGTCAAGACGATCAGGAATATTTATATGCTAATGGCTCTCAGGACAATATTTCGATGTGTTACAAACAGAATGACGAAATTAGTATACCCCCATCCTATGGTGAAGGGTAAAATAAATAAACACACGTTTTAAACAATTATGAACCGTTGAGTGGAGCGGACGATTTGTTATTTTGCTCCCCAAAATATGCTATTTCTCGCAATAGGGAGTTATTTTCGGGAAAAAATTTTAAGTCACTCAAGGATAGCTATGACAGTGTAATCCATTAGGCGGTTGATGATCTGTGTCTGTCTCCAGTGGAGCGACAGATCGAGAGCCCAGGCAGTAGGTTTAGAATGGACTCCAAAGTCCCCACAGCTGCTTTGGTGGTATCAGGCCGTAGCGTGTTGTCTGCTACTGACACCAAGACTGATGGAGCGGCTGCACCCTGTTCCACAAGCCGATAGACAGTGCTAGTTTTTCAAATAGTCATGTATTTAAAAACTGGCAGCAGCATATTATACCCTCCACTATAGGATGGGGGTATACTAATTTCGTCATTCTGTTTGTAACACCTCGAAATATGCGTCTGAGACCCCATAAAGTATATATATTCTTGATCGTCATGTCATTTTAAGTCGATCTAGCCATGTCCGACCCTCTGTCTGTCCATCCATCCGTCCGTCAGTCTGTCGAAAGCACGGTAACTTTCTAAGGAGTAAAGCTAGCAGCTTGGAACTTTGTACAAATACTTTTTATTAGTGTAGGTCGGTTGGGATTGTAAATGGGCCAAATCGGACCATGTTTTGATATAGCTGCCATATAAACCTATTTTGGGTCGTGGCTTCCTGCGCCTCTAGAGGGCGCAGTTCTTGTCCGACTTGACTGAAATTTTGCACGGGTGTTTTGGTATCACTTCAAACAACTGTGCTAAGTATGATTTAAATCGGATCATAATCTGTCATAGCTGTCATATAAACCGAACTTGGATCTTGACTTCTTGAGCCAATTGAGGGCGCAATTCTCATCGATTTTGCTGAAATTTTGCATGAGTTGTCCAATAACTGTGATGAGTATGGTACAAATCGGTACATAACCTGATATAGATGCCATATAAACCGATCTGGGATCTTGACTTCTTGAGCCTCTAGAGGGCGCAATTCTCACCCGATTTGGCAGAAATTTTGTTCAATGGCTTCTCTCATGACCTTCAAAATACGCGGTTAATATGGTCTGAATCGATCAATAGCTTGAGACAGCTCCCAAAGAAACCTATCTCCCGATTTTGCTTCTTGAGCCCCTACAAGGCGCAATTCTTATCCGAATGAACTGAAATATTACACAATGACTTCTACAATGTTCAGCATTCATTTATGGTCCGAATCGGACTATAACTTGATATAGCTCCAATAGCACAACAGTTCTTATTCAATATTCTTTGTTTGTCTAAAAAGAGATACCGCGCATAGAACTCGACAAATGCGATCCATTGTGGAGGGTATATAAGATTCGGCCCGGCCGAACTTAGCACGCTCTTACTTGTTAGTTTTGTAATTGTATTTTCAAACATGCTCAACGCTAGCCGTTGTTCAAATAAACCTATTTAAAATTGCATACTTAGTTAACTCACACTCTCACTAACACTAAAACTAACTGAAAATCTTGAGGAACCTACCGTGTCTATCGAAACTGTTTCAAGGCTTGTCCCAGTGGTCTCGGTTATTTCAAATTCCTCATTGGTATACCTTATTTGTTTACTCAATTTGCATTGGGGGCAATTATTTATGTACTACCCAATCATCCTATTCATATTCTTTCATATATATATCGCTGTTAACTTTAACGTGGCTTTTTTGACTCCCAAGTGTCCAGCGTGTGCCAAATTGTGATATTCTTGAATCAATTTGAATTGTCTATTATTGCAGCATATTGTCTATTATTGCTCCTCGCTTTATCTGGCTCGATAGCCATGTGGTGAAAGTACCCTCTAAGATATTGGAGTGGTATAGTCATTGGACTATCATCTGTATTCTCCGATGTCCTTGCGAAAACTCTTGGACCTCCTCTAGCATGCGACGATGCAGGCTGGTAGTAGGGCCGATACAAATTAATTGCTTTCGGGGCACAACGCTCAATTGAAATATGTATCGTTGCGTCCTTAAAAAGATTGGCGAGTTCTGGGCAAGCGTAGCAATAGATTAAATCAAGATGGAAGATATTCCTTCTCGGCCAATGGTAGACGCATGGATACCAATGATTCCCTCAAATCCTGAATCCATAACCACCAACCACATCTCTAGAGTCTAGCTAATTGCAGGACACTGAAAATAGCACTGTCACAATCAAATCAAGAGGCAGCTACTGCTGGTTAAGTATGTAAGGAGGAATTGTCCACAACCCAAGTATCCAGCACCCTGAGGAAAAGTAGTACCACTGCTTTATCTACTGCCCTATGCAAGGAAACTCATCATGAGAAGATCAAACGAATCTTGCGAGGGTGAACTCCTGGTGGACTCAGAAAATAGGGCTAAAGCAACGGTGGTGGACATTCTGAATCCTGACTATGGTCCAGTTACTGCAGATTTCCACCATTGTAAGGCCGCTTCGGTAGCACCAAACGTCCTTCTGAAGGCAGGAGGATTTGACGTGGTTTTATTCAGGTGCAATGGCTGTGTGGAGGATTGGTTCGAGGACTAAGAATTCCGGGATTTAAACTATTCAAGGGTACGGGGAATGGGAGACACAGAGTCTGTATACTTCAAAGAGTAGTCTAAATGGTTTTCTTTTTTCGTCGCTAATCACTTTAGATTCAATAGTAGCCAGCCTTGAAATAAATTAGTCTCATTACTAGCTGGCCTCCCTATATATGGCACACGATTCAGAGATGCCGCCTTCAAACCTTAAGTTGGTGGTTGAAGCCGCTTCTGTATTTTCACTGTAGAAACTGATGCTAATTCACATTACCAGATGTGGGGAAGTTCGGATGTCAACGAAAGGGGTGAGTTGCTTTTCGAATATATTATAAGCTGCAATCTGGCGATTTGTAATAAAGGGGATAAACTGACGTTTATTACCAGGAACAGGCAGGAGGTAAAAGATATTACCTTTGATTTGGAAGATTTTAACTCAAGAATATGCGACTGGGAAGTGTTGGATGATCACAGCTTCTATGACCATCGTAATATTAGTTTAATTTTTAGAGAATACTGCAGAAGTGGTCCCTCGGCTCAGAAAAACGACGGATTGGGATAAATTTCGGTAAACACAAACACACAAGGGTAATTTTCACTCCAAAAGCAGGAAAACGTTACCAGACGAAGGCGAAAGATTTACGGTAGGATTGGGATATGTATATCTAAAAAGATGGCTCAGCAGAGGAACACCTCTAGGAAGTGTACTGTTTCCTCTTTTTATACCCTCCACCATAGGATGGGGGTATACTAATTTTGTCATTCTGTTACAAACTACTCGAAATATTCGTCTGAGACCCCATAAAGTATATATATTCTTGATCGTCGTGAAATTTTATGTCGATCTAGCCATGTCCGTCCGTCTGTCCGTCCGTCCGTCCGTCCGTCTGTCTGTCAAAAGCACGCTAACTTCCGAAAGAGTAAAACTAGCCGCTTGAAATTTTGCACAAATACTTCTTATTAGTGTAGGTCAGTTGGTATTGTAAATGGGCCATATCGGTTCATGTTTTGATATAGCTGCCATATAAACCGATCTTGGGTCTTGACTTCTTGAGCCTCTAGAGAGCGCAATTCTTATCCGATTGGAATGAAATTTTGCACGACGTGTTTTGTTATGATATCCAATAACTGTGTCAAGTACGGTTCAAATCGGTCTATAACCTGATATAGCTGCCATATAAACCGATCTTGGGTCTTGACTTCTTGAGCCTCTAGTGTGCGCAATTCTTATCCTATTGGAACGAAATTTCGGACAACGTGTTTTGTTATGATGTCCAACAACTGTGCCAAATATGGTTCAAATCGGTTCATAACCTGATATAGCTGCCATATAAACCGATCGTGGGTCTTGACTTCTTGAGCTTCTAGAGTGCGCAATTCTTATACGATTGGAATGAGATTTTGCACAACGTGTTTTGTTATGATATCCAACAACTGTGCCTAGTATGGTTCAAATCGGTTCATAACCTGATAAAGCTGCCATATAAACCGATCTGGGAACTTGACTTCTTGAGCCCGTAGAGGTCGCAATTATTATCCGATTTGCCTGATTTGTACGACGGATTCTCTCATGACCACCAATATACGTGTTTATTATGGTCTGAATGGGTCTATAGCCCGATACCGCTCCATATAAATCAATCTCTCTATTTTACTTCTTGAGCCCTCAAAGGGCGCAATTCTTATTCGAATTGGCTGACATTTTACACAGGTCTCCCACCCCAATTTAATTGTGGTCCAAACTGGACCATATCTTGATATCGCTCGAATAGCAGAGCAAGTCTTTTCTTATATTCTTTTTTGCCTAAGAAGAGATGCCAGGAAAAGAACTCGACAAATGCGATCTATGGTGGAGGGTATATAAGATTCGGCCCGGCCGAACTTAGCACGCTTTTACTTGTTTGAAATATAACCATTAACAATATATAATTGTCTTTGGAAGAAAAAGTTTTAAAAGAATTCGCGTATGGTGATGACGCGGCATTTACAGTCAGGGGAAAGTTTCCCAGTACTCTAAGAGATATTCTTCAGGAAGTTCTTCGTGCAACAGCAAAGTGGGCTACCGAAAGTGGTCGGGGTATAAATCCATGCAAGGCAGAAGTAGTTCTTTTTAGATGGAGATACAAGTTGCCTACAGTGGCACCTGTCTCCTTGGGGGGAAAGAATGTTGCATTTAAAGAAAATATTTGGGTGTTTTGCTGGACAGGAAATTGATCTTTAAATCCAAAATTTTGGAAAGGGCAAGAAAGAAACTCTTGCCGTATACACCTGCAAGAGAGCTATCGGCAAAAGTTAGGAATTTAGATCGGGTGTCATGCATTGGGTATATACTGCAGTTGTCAGACCTATAATGATATATGGTTTTGTGGTCTGGTGGACGGCACTTCAAAAATCCACCTACTGCTCAATACTTAACTGGATCCAAAGGATAGCTTGTTTGTGCATCACAGCCGCACTGAGGACGACACCAACTGATGTACTGAATTTAGTGCTTCATCTTATTGCAGCAGCCACTGGCGTGAGGTTAAGGGAGCTTATGTTATCCTTGATACAATATCCGATGTTCCAGGCAGTGTCGATTACACCCCACCTGAGCCGCTTTATGATAAAAAGTACTGTACCACTATTACTGATAGAACCGATTGGAACTACGATATCCATGGTAACATAAGTAACATAGACTACTATACGGATGGCCTAATATGGACTCGAAGAGGTCTTCCGGTTTGCTGTCATTGGCTAGAACAGATGTCTCAGTCATTGTGTCCGCCATGACCGGTCACTATCTAATCGGAAAACTATCTGACAGACTGAATGTTGCCAGCAACGACATTTTCAGAAGCTGTGAGGACTTTGAAGAAGAAGAGACTATAGAACACCTTTTGTGTGTGTCCCGCACTAGCAGTCAGAAGGAGTTCCACTTTAGGTTCTCATTTCTTTGAGAACCTCTCCGATTTAGCGGATGTGAACATTCGCAAGTTATTGGGATTTTTAAACCGATCTGGATGGTTCAACTGTAGGAACTAGAAGGCATCTTTCTTCTTCTGTCCCTGTGGTATCACAATGAACGAACGGTCTTAGTAAGTCTGACGGTGGACTGCCACTGAAACTTAACCTAACCTACATGCACTGAAAATGTTTGTCCTAATTTTAAAGATTGGAGCCTATGATTAGTCATATATTTTCATATAGTCGACGTTGACAAATTTTTTCACAGCTTGTGACTCTGTAATTCCATTCTTTCTTCTGTCAGTTATCAGCTGTTACTTTTAGCTTGCTTTAGAAAAAAGTGTAAAAAAAAGTATATTTGATTAAAGTTCATTCTAAGTTTAATTAAAAATGCATTTACTTTTTTTTAAAAAATCCGCAGGCAACCCAATAGATTATCCATTTTCCAACATTTTTAGGAAACATTCCCTTTGGTGAAATATATTTTCCTTGATATTAAGCTTTTTTTTTTAAGTGGTAGGTTAAAAAATCCGTCACTGTGCGTCTTATTATTGAAAACAAAAATCTCAAATGAAGACCAACATATCGTTAAAGGATGGGAAATTACCTTTGGGACAGGCCAACGGTGTACCTTAGTTAAAGACGCAAAATTTCCTTACAAAAAGGGTCATCTTTGCGTAATTCCATAAAGTATATATATTCTGGACCGTCTCGACATTCTGAGTCGATCTAGTCATGTCCGTCCGTCCGTCCGTCTGGGGAAATCACGATAACGGTTAAACGAGTAAAGCAGGCCGCTTGAAATTTCGCACTGATATTTAATATTGATGTAGATCGTTGGGCACGCTTTTACTTGTTTTAAAGTTAAAATGCTAAGTGAAAAAAAAAAATTTTCAAAAAGAAAAATTCGACAATGATCTTTGAAGTAAAATAAGGACCAATTAGCGATCGAAATGTGAAACGGGTGGTCATGACCGTTAGTAAATAGGATAGGATCTTTATTTAAACCTTTGGTTTTTTTGGCTCGTTTTCGTTGCTTAATTCCTACGAATGAGGAAAAATCTTAAATTCTCGGCGACTTTTTTTTTCACTGTAAAAGTCTACAGTGAACTTTTGTGAACATTCCAAAACTATGTGGACTAATCAAGGCTTGAAGAAGTCTACTGCTTTGCTGTCACTGACTAAAACAGACATCTACACATTGTGTCTGTCATGACAGATCATTGTCTGATCGGATGATGAACAGCAAATTGCAAGTAACGTCTCCGCATCAGCTCTGCGGACGAGGAAGAAGAGACCATAGAGCAAATGACATGTGTGTATCCCGAACTGACAATCAGAAGGAGTTAGGTTAGGTTGAAAAAGATGGTGCGGATTTTAATCCTACCCATGCTAATGTGGATGTACACCTAAGCCAGTAACAGGCTTGTTGTGTGCTCTAAATACTAACAAAGTAACTTCGAAAAAGGAAAACTAAGTTAGGAATTCCGTGCTACTTACAAAATCCTTAATTGTTTTTCATGCCACACTCCTAAGATGGTTCATATCTGGTATTGTGTCGCCTCCTTAGTACTGGTGCCTATCGCGAAGGCCGGGCGATGACATAGGAAATGCTCCAACGTCTCATCATGCCACCACATGCCCTACACATGTTATCACTTTCCACACTAATTTTGCATAAGTGAGCTCGTAGGCCTGTGTCCCGCTACGATACCTCCTTCTTACTTCCTTTCAGTAATAGCCTCGTCCTCTCACGATTTTCGCCGTCTCACCGAGTGTTTCGCTCTTCCACAGTGTTACATGCGCATTCGTCGCCCACGGCCTTAAATTGTTCTGTGTCGACCCCAAAGACTTCGGGTTAACCAAGTTTTTTGACGGCAATCCTCTGGCCTTCACCGCCAAATCGTCTGCTGTTTCATTCCCCCTTAATCCTTTATGGCCCGGCACCCGGTGAAAAATGATCTTCTAGATGGCAATACTAGGGTTCCGTCAGTCCAAGGCTGTGCTGCTGGCAGCAGTGCCTCGCACTTGACTTCAAGGTTCATCTCAGGTATCCAATCGGAAACCCCTTCCCTTCCTTCCAGGTTTCCTATTGTCGCCTCGATTATACCGCGATGGTATGAGCTGCTCCCATTCTCCCATCGCCTTAAGTCTCATAGCCTCTGTGGCTGCCTCACACTTAATCTGTATGTCAATGGGCCAGGGATTATGTATTTGTTGTGGCGGCAAGACCATAAATTGAATGTATGCAAGAATGAATAGAAATGCAGTATATTCTCATTAGAGGTCAAAAATATAACACTAAACGGTGAAATTTCTACAAGGAATTATGCATAGCAGGTGGACACCGTGGGGCAGAGTTATGCATGTCCGCCTATGACGCCGAATGCCTGGGTTCAAATCCCGGCGTTAACATGAGAAAAACTTTCAGCGGTGGTTATCCCCTTACTAATGCTGACTGCATTTGTGAGGTACCCTGCCATGTTAAAACTTCTCTACCAAAAGGTGTCGCTATGCCGCACGCCGTTCGCCGTATAAACCCTTATCATTGAGCTTATACCTTAATCGGGCTGCGCTCATTGATATGAGAGAAGTATCCCCTTTTCCTTAAAAGAATATTCATGAGAAATTTAGTAATAACATAGGGCTTTTCTTAAATAAAAAAAAATGCGGTCTTCTGGCCACCCCAGTTTGGAGGAAGCATTGCAACGTCTGTTTCGTTCGCACTGGAATATCATGGGCGCCTACATCTAAAGCGACACATAAACTGGGGATAAACGAAAACTCTACAAAACATTTCACATGTTAAAACTACAAAAACAATGGCCAGCATAGAGATATAAACAAACCGTTTAAAGGGAGTGGGTGGGGATGCTATAACCCAACAGAACAATGAATGCAAGGAGAGAAGAAAAGAGAGATGATAACAAACACAAAGTGAATGGCACTTGTGCGACCTACGAATGTACAACCAACAACAAACGAAGTTTTGGAAAATGGGAGCCCCACAATGCGAGAGCATGTTGCAGAGAGCGTCAAAGAAAGAAAGAGAGCTCATGTGAGAGGATAAAACATACTTTAATACACTTTTCCCCAAATACAGAAAAGAATGAAAAAGTTTTTCAGTTCGAGTGCAGAGATAAGTAAGAAAAGTTGATTTCGAATGAAACGAAACGTTGTCGAGTAACAAAAAAAAAAAAAAAATAAAATTTATGTGTGTAAAAATCCAAAAAAAACACTAAAACTCTAACCGAGTGTGATAATATTGAATTAAACCCACAAGTGTTAAATTGAACAAATCACCACTGCTGAAAAGGATATATAAATAAGCTTTAAACATTTCACTTGCAAATGGTTTGAGAAGTTATTTTAGTTGTGCTTCTTCTTGCGAAAACTCTAACAAAAAAAAAAAACATACTTTTTTAAGGCAACCTTGTATGAGCCTATGCAAGAAGTTCGCTGCTAGAGTGAAAGTAGGAGAGAGAGAGAGAGTGTGTGTGTGTGTGTGTGCGAGTGATGTATTCATTTGTCCCAAGGATGGGAAGCCAGAGGGGGGTTGCCGAAATAACACTAAGAGAGAGCATAGGGAAAAGTGTACACTGGCACTGGGAAAACTAAGTTAATATTTACCTCTTCCCCCTCGGTGTGCTCATCATCAAATTCTCTGACATAAATTGCTATTTTTAAACATTTCCTTTCCGGAAAATAACTCCCAAATATTGCAAATCGCCAAATAATGAATGGAACTCGTAAGGGTTTCAGGGAATATTTTCAAATTATAAAGGGAAAACTATTAAATCCTTTATCTATTTGCAGTTTTCTGCTGACATTTGACTATGCATGTGTGTGAGTGTGACAGTTCTTTGCTTCCACTTTGTTGTTCTCTTCCGTGTTATTCCTTAATATCTGATTCCTTCGTTCTTGTTCTTCTTTTGTTCCGTTTTTTTTTTCTTTTTATTTTACTATGAAGGTTTTGAGGTTAAGTTTTTTCGCATTAGAACATGTTTCAATATGTCAGTGGCAGATATTTGCGTGTGTGTGTGTGTGTGATTTTATGTTCACCATGAGCTCCCTCTAAGAGTAACCATTTGCAAGTCAAGTGTATTGCTGGAACATATATTTAATAAGGATTTTCTTTTTTACTCCAACAATTGTGAAGTAAAGTTAGAAAGTGTGGCAAAAACGAGACAAACCATAGTTTCCAGCATAAATGACGCGGAAGTGACAAAAATTATATCTAAAGGAAATAAAAATATATCCAAGCAAGTGGGCAACCAAAACGCACAAAACCAGCGAAATATTCAGCTGCAAAAATTTAATCTAAACCCATATCCCCTCTCTGGTTAAAACAAATGAAAAATATCTCTACAACATACATATGTTTAGTGCTGCCGTCATTTTTTTGAGAAATTGTGTATTAATCAACAAAGCAATCCTAAAATTTAAAGGGACAAGTGAAAACAAGAGAGCCCTCTCTAAATTATTAATAAAACAAATAAAGTTTAGTTAACCGAACGCATAAAAAGGCAGAGTTTAAATACCTGCCTACACTTAGCTGCGAAAGTTTTCCCTTTAAAGTGTACCTCCATAACCAACATACATATATATATATATCAGTTACGCTGAGCGTGCTGGGTGTGGGTGTGTGTACTGAGTGCGTGTGTAAGTCGGTCCACGTGTCTATGTGTTTGTGTATGGCACACCAGTGAGTGCGTGTGTTCATTTAAAGCGAATCCTGTGTTTGTAGTCCCAGCATTGCGTTCTATCCCACAAACATAACGAGAGGGCTTCTGCTCAACCCCACCCACCCCGATTAACTACTGTGTGTGTGAGTTCGTGTCATACTAAGTCAAACTCCATTGCGTCCTTGCAAGTCTAACCAAACTTCCTATTGAAAAGTTTATTTTTGAAATAAAAGCAAAAAAATAAGGAAAACCAAAAAATTAAAGAAAAAGTAAACACGAAACGAAGCAAGGAATTCCATTTTGCCTAGAAAACAAGAAAACACTCAAGCCACATCATCTCACTCTATTAACTTCAGTGATTTGTGTTTTTCTTTTGTTTTCGTTGGCCAATGAGTTAGTGACGATTTTGGCGCTTTATTGTTGCTGTTATTCTGAACGTTAACAGTGTTGTTTTTTGACCTGTCGCTGGCGCTTACTGTTGTCCCTCTATCAGCAGCCTGACTCTTATTGGCATCATTCGCATTTCCACCTACACCGGGGGGTGACATTACCCGTTTTTCTGTTTGCGAAACTGTCTGCGAAAATTCTTTCAAAATATCTTCGTTCGAAGAAGATTATCGGGCTGATCGGCCCATGGTGCAACGTGCATCATCCTCAGATGTACCTTCGGTATCGGGTGGCCATCGAGAATCTCGATTTGGCCTCGGTTATTCATCATATCAAAGTGGATACAATAAACTTTTCACACAGGTGGGTAAATAAGCTGAACAGTTGGAATTATTATTTTATAAACAAATGCCAATCGTATATGAGCAATTCCAATACAAAGGCGGCCGTATTGGTTTTATTGTTTCAAATGATATAAAAAAATTTTCTTTAGAAATTTAACGGCCGCATTCACAAACCCTAATGAAGCCTTAAAATGGGTTTATTTAACAGTTCAAATAAACCAATTTCAAATCTATATTGGGTTTTATGAATACCGCACACTTTGAATTTGATTTTGGTTAAAAAGTGCATTTTACTTTAAGCCGGGCTTTGAAGACAGTAGTGCCGATAAAGTTAACACTCAAAAATCTCTGATGATCATAAAAGTTTTTTATGAAACATTTCTAAAGTTTTCTTTATACCCGTAAGTCAGACATATTAAAAGAACTGTTTCCATTTAAATGGTCAATTTGAAATCGTGATATTAACTATATAGCCTGTCTACACCACATTTATTCCAAACTTTTTATACCCACCACCGAAGGATGGGTGTAAATTCATTTTGTCAATCCGTTTGCAACACATCGAAATATCCATTTCCGACCCAATAAAGACGATCTAGCCATGTTCGACCGTCTGTCCGTTTGTCTGTTGAAATCACGCTACAGTCTTTCAAAATAGAGATATTGAACTGAAACTTTGCACATATTCTTTTTCTTCTCCATAAGCAGGTTAAGTTCGAAGATGGGCTACATCAGACTATGTATTAATGTAGCCCCCATATAGACCGATCCGCGGATTTAGGGTCTTAGGTCCATAAAAGCCACATTTATTATCCGATTTTGTTGAAATTTGGGACAGTGAGTTGTGTTACTTCACTTTAATTGGCTATGACAGAATATTTGTTCCAATAGCCGAACGTAGAAAAGCGTTCAAACACCTCGATCTTCTGCGCTCATTCTAAAATCTCTGACACCAAGTTTCGAGGTGTCTCCCACAACTTGATCTTTCCATCGAGCTTTTAGTCTTCCCGGTTTGCGTGTACCACCGTGTTTACCTTCAAAAGACTTCTTTGCTGGAGCTTCTTCATCCATTCTGACAACATGACCTAGCCAACGCAGCCGTTGTATTTTGATGCGTGTAACAATGCTATCGTCGTCGTAAAGCTCATACAGTTCGTGGTTCATACGTCGCCTATATTCTCCATTCACGCAAACTGATCTATGTATTTTACGAAGAATCTTTCTCTCAAATACTCCAAGCACTGCCTCATCTACTTTCACAAGTACCCATGCTTCAGAACCATATAACATCACGGGTAGTATCCGTGTCTTATTTCTAAACTGCTTACTTAGTCCAAAGTAGCATCTGTTTGCCCGTATTATTCTTCGCTTTATCTCAAAACTGGTGTTATTCGCTCGGTTGTACAAGGCGTTTTGGGAGTTAAAACCATCCTATCGGCTTATCTCCATTTACTGTCAGACACATTTTCACCAACGCTCTTTCGATTCTTTCAAAGGCAGCAGTTACTACATCCGGAATGATGGAATGATGTCGATTTCGTCGCCATAGGTCCGAGTCGCCGAGTAGCACGTGTTCTTTTGTGAGTGGTGTGCCATAACTATTCACATCTGCATCTCGTATGATCTTTGCCAGCAGCATATTAAAGAGATCACACGATGGGCTGTCTCCTTGTCTGAAATCTCGTTTGGTATTAAATGGTTCGGAGAGATTCTTTCCTATTCTTACTGAGGAACGCGTGTCAGCAAGTGTCATCCTGAAGAGTCTTATATGGCTTGAAATACCTTTGAACATAAAGAAGTGTCGAAAGCGGCTTTGTAGTCAACAAAGAGATGGTAGGTGTTGATTTGTCCTTCCCGGGTCTTTTCCAGGATTTGGCGCAGTGTGAATATCTGGTCTAGAGTGGATTTACCAGGTCTAAAGCCTCATTGATAGGGCCCAATTATCTCATTGACTTTCGGTTTTAAGCTTTCACACAGTACGCTCGATAGTATCTTGTATGCGATGGGGAGGAGACTTATTCCTCTGTTGTTGGCACATTCCGTCTTGTTTCCTTTCTTCACCGGGTATGCGTTCTTCTAGCCAGATTGCGCAGATAAGTTGATGCATACGCATAAGCCTTTCGATAATCTACTGCAATTTGGCCCAGATCGGTCCAGATTTGGATATAACTGTCATATAGACCGAGCCGTCGATTTAGGATCTTAGGCCCATAAAAGCCACATTTATTGTCTGATTTTGCTGAAATTTGGGACTGTGAGTCGCGTTACGCCCTTTGACATTCTCCTTCAATATGGCCCAGATCGGTCCAGATTTGAATATAGCTGCCATATGGACCGATCTCTCGATTTAAGGTCTTGCGTCCATAAAAATCGCATTCTTTGTCCGATTTTGCCCAAATTTATGATAGTGGGTTGTGTTAGGCCCTTCGACATTCTTCTTCAATTTGGCCCAGATCGTCTTAGATTCGAATATAACTGCCATATAAACCGATCTCTCGATGTAAAGACATGGCCCCATAAAAGACGCATTTATTGTTCGATGTCGCCGAAATTTGGGACAGTGAGTTAAGTTAAGCCCCTCGACATATTTCTGCAATTTGGTTAAGATCGATCAAGATTTGCATATAGCTGCCATATAAACCGATATCTCGATTTAAGCTCCTGGCCCCTTAAAAACCGCATTTATAATCCGATTTCACTGAAATTTGTCACAGTGACTTATGTTAGGCTTTTTTACAGCCGTGTCGTATATGGTTCAGATCGGCTTATTTTTAGATATAGCTACTAAAAAGAGCAATAATTTGTTTTACACAATTGAACAATGACTTGTACTTATTAGTATTTGGTCCAAATCGGAACATATTTCGATATAGCTGCTTTGGGGCATAAAGTATGCATTTTTCATCGGATTTTGACGAAAGGTGGTTTACACATATACCCGAAGTAGTGGGTATCCAAAGTTCGGCCCGGCCGATTTTAACGCTTTTTTAGTGGGTATCCAAAGTTCGGCCCGGCTGATTTTAACGCTTTTTTACTTTTTACAATTGCATTTCCATTTATATTCTAAATAGAGATTCAGCCGAGCCGAACTTTGAGTACCCACCACCGATAATATATATATTAACCACATTTCGTCAAAATTCCGTGAGAAATGCAACATTTATAAACTTATGGAAGCTATATCGAAATGTAATCCCAACCAGTGTTCCCGTTTTTGGTAGGTTTCCACCAAAATTGGTAGGTTTGTATTCTCTTGGTAGATTGTTGGGCTGACCTCAATTTTTGGTTGGTTTTTCCAACGGCATGGATTATCCAAAATTCGTTCCAATGTATGTGTTAAGAGTGCAGAGCAAAACCATGGATGTCGAGGGTGTCGAGGGGTCTGCCTCAAATTTCCGTAAAATGGCCGTTAGTTCTGATATTGACTAACTGGTACCAATGTTAAGGCATCTCTTCCAAATTTTATAAATTCTGGGTGAAATGCGTCTTTTGTGCGTTCAATGCCTTCAATCAGAAAGCAGGGCTATGTGGCAGCTGTATACTAATATGGTCGGATCTGGTTCATATTCAAATGTTGAGACGTCCATGCAACTCACTGTAAAATGGTTAATAAAGGTGCATTTCTGAGTTCAACATATAAATCGGGATATAGCTTTATCCAAACTCGGTACAGTTGTTTATTGAAATCGGGGCAAAAATTCGGTTTTATGAACTCAAGATTTCTTTTCGGGAGATCGGTATTAAGAGTGCTATATGAAGATATAGGCTATCTTTGAACGTTAGGCGATTTCAACAAACAGACGGACGGACATGTCTGGACCTTTTATGAATAACGACGATCTTATACTTCGTAGCATTGAAAATGTATAATTTGATGTGTTTCAAATGGTTGTAGGTTTGTAGAACATTAGATAGGGTTTGGTCGGGTTTGGTAGGGTTTTTCTTTAATTATAGCAGGAAATAATTTTTTTGAGTGGCAACACTGGTCTCAACTTGACCAAACTCTACATTGACGGCCTAATACAACTCACTGTACTAAATTTTAGTGAATCAGCGAAATATGAGCTGCTTTGTAATATAGTCCGAACTTGACCAAATTCGGGTAATTAATGTACCTTTGCTAAAATAGAATGATCGTATTTTATATGATTCAGGCCCTAAATTGGCAGATCGGTCTATATAGCAGCTATGTCGAAATATGGTTTGATCTAGACCATCTATGGTTCAGACAAAGGGAAGGCTAGTCCAACTCACTACTCTAAATTTCAGCAAAATCGGATAGACAAATGCTGCATTTATAGGCTTAGATCGGTCTATGTGGCAGATAGATGTATCTAGATATGATCTGATCTGGACCATATTCGGGTCGGTCAAGTTCGTCTTTTTCAAGATTGGGAAAACAAAGACAGACAAATATCCTCATATTGAGCCATCAGGCGGTGCTGTGGCGGGACACTCAATATCGCCTAACGGACAGGAGACCGACGACGAGGCAATCACCGACTGTCTCAATATTGGGAAGACTACGAAAAGCAGAGATCCTAGTACTAAAACATCAGGCAGTCCTGGCGTGATTCACCCAACACAGCTTAACGAACAGAGATGCCACGACGGAACCATCAACGACTTTCTCAAGATAAAGATACTAATACTGAAACATTAGACAGTGCAGTGACAGAGATTTCAATAGACCTAACCTGACCTAATGCACAGAGTGCCGACGATGAGACCATAACTTACTCCCGAGAAGCCCATTTACTCAATATTTGGAAGACTAGTATAGGCAAAGATCCTTATATTGAAACATCAGGCAGTGCAGGGAGGGAGGACTCAATACAGCCTAACGAACTAGGACCCGATGAAGGAACCACCACACGGACTCTCTCAAGATTCGGAAGATTACGATATGCAAAGATCCCAATATTAAAACATCAGGCAGTGAAGTGACGGGAAACTCAATGCATCCTAAAGAACAGGGAGCAGGCGATGAGACCATCACTCAATCCCAAAAAGCCAATTTAATGGAGGACATCCAGATAAACCTTCAACATAGCGAGGCAGCTATTCACGCTCTGATGGAGAAAATCAGCAAGGACAAGATTCATATTGCCTTAATTCAGGAGCCATGGATGACCCAGAACAAAGTTTCTGGACTGAGTTGTCAACTTCTGATGCAACGGGGATGAGATAGGGAGACGGTGGAATATACCTGGCATCACTTTATCTGCCTTTAAACTCTCCGACACCGCCACCTACGTCGGAGCTACAACGGTTGTTAAGGAAAGCAAAACAGACAGAAAATGAGGTAATAATAGAGTGCGATGCGAACTCTCACCACATTTCGTGGGGTAGTACCAACAATAATAAGCAGGTCCAAGCCCTTTGTTAATAGTATTAGGGAGGAGGTTTTAGATGTGACAATATGTTAATCGATGAATTTCACGATTGGAGGGTCTTCACGGAGCATTCCTTCTCAGACCATCGCTACATTAGGTTTGGAATAGCACAGTCAGCTATAAGCTCCAGAATAACTTGAAAACCAATTGGCCAAATTCGGAACACTACTCAGAAGAAGACTTGGGCAAGACAATTTAGATTATCCAAGCATAGAAGACATTGACGATGTGTCTACAGGATTACGGCTGCACTAGTGGAGTCTTTCGAAGACAGTTATCCTCTTCGGGAAATGAAATTAGCCCAAGATAAACACCGGATTGCCAGGGAGATTCACAACATTGAGAATGAGGTCCGCAAACTTTTTAACAGAGCACGTCGTAAAAAATGGGAAGTATATTGCGATGTGTATTACAAACGGGTCAAGAAATACAATAAGATTACCAAAGCGGCAAAACGTGCCTCCTGGAAGCTTTTCTTTGAACATGTCCATAGCGTTAATGAATGAATGATGAAGAAGTTTCTCTCAAAAACCCATGTGCAAACTGAAACGTTAGTAGACGACATGGAAGTGAGAGCAGAAACAACGGAAGACATGTTGAGGCTGCTGATGAAAACCCATTTTTCACAGGATACGACGGGACTCACAGGGACACCGGAATCTTAGAATAATGAGTTTGATCGAAGGTTTATCATAACGGAATTTATGGTGAAGGAATCCTTGATGCGCTTCAAACCAATTAAGTCACCCGGGCCTGAGGGAATATTTCCGGCGTTTTTTCAGCAGGAAGCAGACTATCCTGCTCCCCACCTGGCCAATATTTTCACAGCGTGCCTGGGACTTGCATATACTCCGAAAGCCTGGTAGGAGGCAATGCAAGTTATGCACGGCAATGCAAGTTATGCGACACTAAAGGCCACAGACCAGTAAGCCTTACATCCTTTCTACTCAAAACCATATTGTGGATATAATGATAAAAATGATAAAAACGTATTTTGGATATAATGATAAAGAGTAGAACATCCAGCGAACTGCTCAAATACAAACAGCATGCCTATGTCAAGGGAAGGTCTTTGGAGACTGCCCCCCACGAGGTTGTGCATAAAATACAATAGAAGAATCCTTCGATGTCAAAACGTAAACGCCTGTGGTATGCATTGACATCGAGGGGGCATTTAACAATGTGCGATCCGACCCACTGATCCAATACTTAGACCAGTATCGGGTGGACCCGGTCCTAAGAGACTGGATAAACCATATGCTTAGGAACAGATGGATAATAATGTGTGTGCCATGACATAAATAAAGGGTGATTTTTTAGCTATTATCTTTTTGGCAACACTGGTTCTAAACTAGCACGTTTCGTGTTTTGTTTTACTCTCAATCATCTTCAGTCTATAGTTTAACCATAAATAGTCTTACAAACGAACAACGCTTGCAAATTTTTGAATTTTATTATCAAAATGCAAGCTCTGTTAAGAAAGTTCACCGCGCCCTTCTTCCATTATGCGAGGAAGTTCATTTTTGGTTTTGGAGTGAAGATCAGCCAGAAGCATTGCAAGAGCTATCAATGCATCCAGAACAGGCACAGTTTAGTGCGGTTTATGGGCTGGTGGCATCATTGGACCGTACTTCTTCAAAAATGATGCGAATCTTAACGTAACTGTGAGTGGTGAGCGCTAGCGTGAGATTATATCCAACTTTTTTTGCCCAAAATACCAAGCTTGACTTGCATGACATGTGGTTTCAATTAGACGGTGCCACAAAATAATATCATAAAGCTACCTTATGGGATACAACACTTTCAAAAACCCACTGGTACTTTATTTGTCAACCGAAATTTGAAGGAAACATTTTACTCTGAGGGAAAAATTGTACCAAAACTTTTCATTGCAACACTTTTTTATCTTGAATTTCTACATGTCCGTTTAAAGTTTTTTTCTTAGATAAGAGGGCCCAAATAACTTTCATTTGATACTGATTTTGTAGTGCCGGACATGCATATCCATTTTGGGTTTTTTGGGGATGAATTTCATTTGTGAACTTTGATGATCTTCGCCCTAAAAGGTAAAAAGCTTGGAAATAAAAAAAAAATCAGCAGAGCCCGGCCGGGATTCGAACCTGGGCACACGGAGTAACGGCCAGAGACGTTGCCGTTTTCTGGCGTTCGAAGCCATCAATACAACTTCCAAAAGATAGTTAATATGGTATTTGTATCATAGAGGCGTTTTCGCAGAAAATACGATACAAATGCAACATGCCAACGTACGGCCTTTGAAGCCATCACACCTAATATGGTTGAAAAACACACCTTATATGGCTATATCTAAATCTGAACTGGGTTCTATGAAATTAACCAGTAATATTTGGAGTCATAAAAAAATCCTTGCAGTAGATTTCGAGAAAATCGGTTGACAAATGACCACTTTATTGCAATATTTCTCAAAATCAGACGAACATATATATGGGAGCTATATCTAAATCGGAACCGATTTCGACCAAACCTTATGGATATTGTGGAAGTCGTCGAGGAAAGCATTGTACAAAATTTTGGGAAGATTGGTGAATAAATGCGCTTACAGTGGCTTTAGGGGTGAATATCGGCCGATATATTTATGAGAGCTATATCTAAATCCGAATCTATGAAACTCACAAGTAATATTAAGAGTCAAGACAAAATCCTTCCTGCTAAATTTCAAGAGAATCAGTTAAAAAATGACGATTTTATTGCTGTACTAGCTGACCCGGGCCCGCTCCGCTGCGCCTTCTTTTACTTTATATGGAACAAAAGTTTCCTTGGTATATTTATTTTCGAAGATCTTGCAGTGAAATACCATGCTAACTTGACTAAGAGTTTAACAATATAAGTGCCTTTATCTGAATCCCATAAGATCTTTATTGGTCTACGAATTTAAGTTTGGATGTAAGGTGTACTCCATTCTTAAAATACTTCATTTCAGGCCGATATTCTCGTGAAGTCTGATTTAGTGGTGTTTTCGGGGGAGAGGTGGTCCCCCAGATACTTGGCCCTAAAAAAATATCAGCATCGTGCTCATCTCTCAAATACCATTTATTTAAACCCCATATTGCCATTGGCTTAAGAGGAGTATACAGGATGAGGCGTCCCCCTAACACATGACCCCAAAATAGGTTATCAAATTAGTTTTCTAATCTCAAATACCTTTCATTTGAGCCACATATTGGCATGGTCGAAACTTTTTTTTCTTTTGGTGTGTTTTAGGTAAGGGGTGATGACCTAAATACATGGTCCTACATATGGATAACAAATTCCTATTCTACTCCCAAATACCTTTATTTGAGCCCCATATTGCGATGGTCACTAAAAAATTGCTGTTTGTGGGGTATTTTGGGAAAGGGGTAGACACCAAAAAAATTGGTCCCGAAAATGGGTATCAATTCTTGCTCTACCCCCCAATACCTTTTATTTAAGCTTCACATTGACATAGTAGGTACATATGCCCTTTTTAGGGGTGTTTTTTGGGGATTGGGGTGGTCCCCCACTTACTAAGCCCGGAAAATATATCAGTAACGTGCCACTGCCCTCAAAATTGGATACCAAATTCGTTCTAATCTCATTTAAACTACTTATTGCAAAAGTCAGCAAATATGTCCGGTTTGGGGTATTAGCCCTAAAAACTATGAATATTTAGTTCCAATCTCTTTAAGACCCAAATTGTCTTGGTTAGCTAATACGTCATATTTGGGGGTTGTTATGGTGGTGGGACGTCTGCTAGACAGTTGGCCCCTAATGTTGATATGAGATACGTGGTCTACTCCCAAATATCTTTAATTTGAGCCCCATATTTCCATAGTCGGCAAACATGACCTGCTTGGGGGGGGGGAGGTTTTTGGGGGATGGGCGGCCACTCAGTGAGTTGGCCTTGAAAATTATATATCGGATTCGTGTTCCACTTTAAAAACCCTCTTATTTGAGCCTCATATTGCAATAGTCAGAATAGTATTACAATTTGGGTGGTGTTGTGGGGGTGGGCTGGCCCCATAGACACTTTTCACGAATATTAATATCAGATTCGTGCTTTACTCCCAAAGACCTTTCATTTGAGCCCCATATGCTCTGGTCGTGAATTTGTCCCCTTTGGGGGATGTTTTTGGTGAGAGACGGCCCCCCCAACGTTCAAATACCTTTAATTTAAGGCACATATTCCCATGGCCAGTAAATAAGTCCAGTTTGGGGGGTGTTTTGTGGAAGGGGTGGACCCGCAGAAACGTGGTCCCACATTTGGATATCAGATTCGTATTCTATTCGCAAATACCTTTCATTTGAGTCCCATATTGCCATGGTCGGTAAATATGTCCGATTTGGGGTGTTTTTGGGCTTGGGTGGTCCCCAAGCCCCAAAACACCTCCAATTGGATATCAGATACGTTTTATTATCCTAAGTACCTTTCATTTGTGTCCCATATTGTTGTGATTGGTCTGAATATATGTTTGGTAGGTTTTGGGGTGGGGCAGCCTCCCTAGGTACCCCATCCGAAATTTGGATACCAAATTTTCATTTTTAGGGTACTATATGAGAGCACACAAAATTTCGCTTAAATCGCACCAACCATCTCCAAGATCTGGCGTTTCTAAAAATAAGGGTAAGGGTGAGGATCCGGATATCAAAAAATGCAGTACCCTATTTTGGGGGGGTGCTCGGGCTCTTTAAAACTGTTTTTTAAGTCAAAATTGTAATTAAATTTCTTCTAAGGACAAAATTTTTATAAAAAAAAAATCAACAAAATTTTTTCTAAAGACTAAATTTCACGGAAAACCTCTCTATAGACAACTTAACTTCGAATAATCCATTTTTTAAATCCAAAACTTAATAAAATGTGCAATTTTACATTTTGCATAAACATTTTTAAAGTCTTCTTATTGTAGTTATCTGTCCCAAACAACATTTTCGTAAAATTTTTTCTATGGACAAATTTCAACAAATATTTATAAAGACAAAATTTTTACCCATTACGCCTGACCCTCGATTCCGTTGTTCGATTTTGATGAAGTTTTATATATTCATAATTTAGAGAATTTATATTGACTTACCAATTTTTTTTAAATATTTTGGAATATAAAAATTTTTGTTTGTTTCTCTTTGCTGGATGATCGGAGATGCAAATGGAAAAGGAAAGCCAAAGATAGCAATACACACCAACCGTTACCCAAGTACTATGGGACGCGTTTCGTCTTTGGTTAGAAGACTTTTCAACCATATAAGGTGGTCGGGCTCTGCCGAATTTTTAATTTTTCAATTTTTGAAAATAAATCTTCTTATTTTCTAAGCCCCTGCAACAAAAATTATTTTCTTAATATTTTATGACCATTTAGCGAAAAAGCTGGATTTAATGATTTTGGGTGTCAAAAGAAGTAGGGTTATTGTCATAAATTTATTTTTTTTATATATTGGGTTGCCCAAAAAGTAATTGCGGATTTTTCATATAGTCGGCGTTGACAAATTTTTTCACAGCTTGTGACTCTGTAATTGCATTCTTTCTTCTGTGAGTTATCAGCTGTTACTTTTAGCTTGCTTTAGAAAAAAAGTGTAAAAAAACTATACTTGATTAAAGTTCATTCTAAGCTTTATTAAAAATGCATTTACTTTCTTTTAAAAAATCCACAATTACTTTATGGGCAACCCAATAGAAACCATCAAATGCAAAAGACATTGAAACGGATTCCAGAAATATCACTCCTAAGAATTTTTAGAAAATTTTTTGTTTGATTTTTGGGATATAAAAAAGTGAAAGTGAAATTCCCAGGCTTTCCACGATTATTTTTTTGAAAAACTACAAAAATATCGCTGATAACATAACACTTGTATTAAAATTTTATCATAAATAATGGGCAAATGCGCAAATTAAAAAAATAACACCAAAATACCGAAGCTGATTCGCTGAAACTTTCACTATAAAACTAAAATATTCGCAAAGGTAACCACACTTTAAACACGTTGAAAGATTAAGATCGTGTTATAAATAGTGTGTTGGAAATCAGTACAAAATTCCACTCTGACTTAATGACCAAATGTCACCGTCAATGGGTCATAAAATAGCGACCACAATTTTCAAAAAAAAAAATTTTATGTATCTTTACTAATTTTACAGTAACAGAAGAATTGTTACAATCTTCGATTTTGAAAAAAAAGTGGGGTGTCCCACAACCCAAAATGAAATCATGGCTACGTCCCTGGCTGCCATATATATCAATGTTGTTTCGATTTGGACTTATATTGCAATAATGTGGTCATTTGGTAACCGATTCTCTCGGATCGGATTCAGATTTGGATACAGCTCCCATATATATATCGTCTGATTTTCATTACTGGGGAATTTCCTTGAAATCGATTCAGATTTGGATATATCTCACATATACACATATCGCCTGATTTTTACTTATAGAGCCACGGCAAATGCATTTATTTACTAATCTTCCCAAAATCACAATGCACAACGCTTTCCTCGACGACTACCACAATAATTAAGAAGTTTGATCGAAATAGGTTAAAATTTTAGATTTACTTTACTTTAATTGGCTATGACAGAATATTTGTTCCACTAACCGAACATAGAAACCGCCGCGATCTTCTGCGCTCATTCCAAAATCTCTGACACCAAGTTTCGAGGTGTTTCCCACAACTTGATCTTTCCATCGGGCTTTTGGTCTTCCCGGTTTGCGTGTACCATCGTGTTTACCTTCAAAAGACTTATTTGCTGGAACTTCTTCATCCATTCTGACAACATGACCTAGCCAATGCAGCCGTTGTATTTTGATGCGTGCGTAACTATGCTATCGTCGTCATACAGCTACAGCTCGTGGTTCATACGTCGCCTATATTCTCCATTAACACAAACTGGTCCATATTTAATAACGAAGAATCTTTCTTTCAAACACTCGAAGCACTGCCTCACCTGCTTTCACTAGTACCCATGCTTCAGAACCATATAACATCACGGGCAGTATCAGTGTCTTGTATAGTGTGATCTTCGTCCGTCGAGAGGTGGCCTTGTATCTAAACTGCTTACTTAGTACAAAGTAGCATCTGTTTGCCAGTATTATTCTTTGCTTAATCTCAAAACTGGTGTCATTCGTTTCGTTAACGGCGGTGCCGAGGTAGATAAAGTTACTGACTGTCTCAAATTTGTGGTTCCAAACTTTCTCCATTTTCTTTATCTGCTCGGTTGTACAAGGTGTTTTGGGAGTTGAAACCATTTTCACTGACTCTCTTTCGATTCTCTCAAAGGCAGCAGTTACTGCTTCCGGTGACCGACCTATGATGTCGATGTCGTCGGCATAGGCGAGTAGCATGTGTTCTCTTGTGATAAGTGTGTCATATCTATTCACATCTGCATCTCGTATAATCTTCTCCGACAGGATATTAAAGAGATCACACGATAGGCTGTCTGCTTGATTGGTATTAAATGTTTCGGAGAGATTCTTTTCTATTTTTACTGAGGAACGCATATCAGTAAATGTCATCCTGCAGAGTCTTCTTAATTTTACAAGGATACCAAACTCAGACATGGCTTGAAATACCTTTGAACGTGTAGAGCTATCGAAAGCGGCTTTATAGTCAACAAAGAGATGATAGGTGTTGATTTGTCCTTCTCGGGTCTTTTCCAGGATTTGGCGCAGTGTTAATATCTGGTCCAGGGTGGATTTACCATTGTTTAAAGCCGCATTGATAGGGCCCAATTATCTCATTGACTTTAGGTTTTAATCTTTCACACAGTATGCTCGAGAGCATCTTGTATGCGATGGAGAGGAGGCTTCTTCCTCTGTAGTTGGCACATTCCATTTTGTCTCCTTTCTTGTGTACGGGACATAGTATGCTGAGGTTCCAATCATCGGGTATGAGTTCTTCTAGCCAGATTGCGCAGATAAGCTGATGCATACGCCTTATCAGCGTGTCGCCTCCGGTCTTAAATATTTCAGCGGGTAACCCGTCGGCTCCTGCTGCCTTGTTGTTCTTTAGTCTGGTCACTAGTACTTGGACCTCATTCCGACTAAGAGGTAAACATTCTATACCATTATCAGGGATTGGTTCTGCTGTATCCTCTTCGCCGCCAACGTCGGACACTAGCAGTTGGGTAAAATGTTCTTTCCATATCCTCAGCATATTATCTGTGTCAGTTACCGGATTTCCATCTTTGTCTCTGCAGGAGGATGTGCCTGCACCAAAGCCATAGGTTTGATGTTTATTTCTTTGGTAGAATTTCCGGACTTCATTCTGACCCCTGTACATCTTAATTCGCTAACACTCACGTCTTTTCAGTTCCTGTTTCTTTCTGCGGAATAGACGTTTCTCCTCTCTCCTTTTCTCTCCTTTCTACTGATTGCAGGGTTGCTCTATATGCCGCATTATTGGCTTCAGTAGCATCTCGACACTCTTGGTCGTACCATGGGTTTCTTGGAGGAGGCTTCCGTTACCCAAGTACGGATTTCGCGGCATTTTTCATGGAGTGAGCAATAGTTTGCCACTGCGCCGTTATATAATCGGAGCAAGGAGTGCTTTCATCAAGCAGTTGGGTCATTCGAGTGAAGTATGCTGCTGTCATTTGTTGTGTTTGCAGCTTTTCAATGTCCAGCTTCCGTGCAGTGTCAGGTCGTACTTTCCTCGCCATGTTCAAACGGGTGCGAACCTTTGCTGCAACAAGGTAATGATCCGAATCTATATTCGCTCCACGGATCGATCGTACATCTAACACGCTGGATGAATGCCTTCCATGTATCACAACGTGATCAATTTTGTTTCTCGTGTTTTGATCGGATGACAGCCATATGGCTTTGTGAATATTTTTATGTTTAAATCTGGTGCTACTAAACTACCATGTTTTTTGCCGCGGCGAAATCTATCAGCCTCAACCCATTATTGGACGTTATCTCGTGGAAGCTAAACTTTCCGACTGTTGGACCAAAAATGTCTTCCTTCCCTATCATCGCATTAAAATCACCTAGAACGATTTTAATATCATGGGCGGGGCAGCGGTCAAATTCTCTCTCTAGGCTCTCGAAAAAAATATCCTTGGTATACTCGTCTTTGTCTTCCGTCGGGGCATGGGCACAAATAAGGCTGATGTTGAAGAATATGACTTTTATGGGGATTGTGGCTAGCCTCTCATCCACCGTAGTAAAGCTGGAGACAAGGTGTTTCAGTCTCCGACTAACCACAAATCCACAGCCAAATTCATGCCTCGTGTTATGGCAGCTATAGTATAGTTCGTCACCGTTTGGTGTTGTAGTGACGCCATTCCCAGTCCATCGCACTTCCTGTAAGGCGGTAATATCTGCTTTGTACTTCTCTAATACATCCGCCAGCGCGTATACTGCACCTTCTCTATAAAGATAATACGTTCGTCCGATTTTGAGTAACATATCTTTCCATTCGTCTGTTTGCAGTTATCGCACTCCAGTCCTTAAAAATTAGACTATAGAGGAGAAACACATCAGCATTTTGTCCATAGATAGATGAAGTCTGAAAGTGGACTGCAAAGGGCTATATTTTTATATAGCTGCCATATAGACCAACCTCCCGATCTAACTTCATAAGTTCATAAGAAGCGTATACTAAAACTAGATACAGTGAGTTATATTTATTTCCTCGAGATGAGTTCCTTATACTCATTTGTATCATCTTTCAATATACTAGCTACCATACAGACCGATTCCCCAAAGACCAATCTGCCATTTAACTGCATATGCTCATAAGACGTATATTTAACCTAAGATTGACAGCTTTGAATTGTATTATATATTTCGGTCGGTAATTTAACATAGCTACAATAAAGATCAATCTCTAAATTATACTTCACGGCCTCATAATAGGGTTTTAACATCTTTAAAGATTTTGTAGATTTCTTCTTTGTTTGTGTTTCCATTGTTTAAATTTAAAGTTCCCTCACAAAACAGTACTCAATACTTAAATCCATATCTTCTACTTATCCTTGCCATCATTAAAATGTCAGCAGCGTAAGATATACGCTCTTTATTTAGGTCAATGCACAGCATTCTCGCATGGCGAATGCAAAGGCGAAATTCATCCCTACCATGTTAACAAAGAACAATGGTAGGTAGGACATCACATCAATTGTAGGATAATACGAGGACATATTTGAATTATCTTCAACAACAAATCATTGGAGCGTGTGCTATAGAATCGTAGTTAACATTACAATTGAATTATTCTCTGCACACAGGCAAAGTGACCTGGAAATACATTCTCATATCCCCAGGACATTGTTTGTAATATTGTCTGCTACAGTCATCGAACACATACATACGAGAATGTACACCAACACCTACAACAAAGAAGTCAACAGGTCTCCCACATAGGATTATTTATTTTAGTAAATATGTTTGCTTCTCTAAAGGATGGACTTATTGACAAAGCGACCATTGGCAACCAACAATAATATAAAATGATCAATAATAAGTTTTTTGTTTTTTGTTGCTCGGAGTAATCGTCTGCTGCTCTTCCATGAAATGCAATGTTAGGCGCTGATGTTAAATAGAGGATAACAAATAGAACTGGTTCCTCCACCATATTTCAATCCTTTAGGTGGCTATCATTATTGAACGAGTATAATCCAGAAGTAGGGTGAGTAACTTCTACTGTTGTTCCTAGTTCTTGACCCCACACATATGGGGGCGGCACAACTTTTGTTTGCAGCCTTTGTGTGGGTGGATATTTGTGTTTTTAAAATAGAATTGCTGTCAATTAAAATTTATTGGGGAGTGCCGACAAATGGACGCTATGAATTGCATGGAATTTAGCTTAGATTGAACCGGAGTTGCTTTCTGGCATATTTGCCGAATGATTCGGAGTACCTGAGTTTCAGTCCTGACAACGCATAGCATGATTCTGACAAAATGTATGAGCATTTCCATCTGACAAAAAATTCTCTATATAGAAATGTTCATCTACACGCCGAGGAAAATATGATACCAAACGTGCTCATTTATGAAAAGCAGCACCATGTGGTATCATATGTGGATGATATATAAAACGATTAGTACCGTTTGCTACTAGCCATATAAAACGAGCGAGCATTGCTGTAAATGCCAGACAGTTAATGGTTTTACTACCAAACCGTTATCGTTTTACAAACGATCCCGTTAGTACTCTAGCATTCCATCTACTATTGAACCAAAATAAAGGTTACGTTATGTTTAAGTAGCAGTCTGCCATCAGCCTTATTTAGCCGTTTTTCTTCACTGTGATGTTACAGGTGAAGGAAGATGCCTTCTAGTTCCATCCGTTGATCCATCTAGATCGCTTTAAAACGCCCGCAAAATAAGATAAGTTTTTAAAAAGTGAGAACCTGATGAGGAAATCCTGCCAGAGTGGACCACACACACACAATTTATGTTCTATAGTGTCTTCTTCCTAGACCTCCTCACCTCCTGCTCTAGCCATCGATAGCAGACCTGTAAACCTCTTCAAGTCTACATTAAGCCCGCATTTAGTACCCACCTGTCATTCTTTGTCCTTCGGGCCTGATCCTGAAAACGCAGCTTATCCGTCGCTAGAGGCATACCCACCTATTCCAGTTCCCCTATAATATGTAGGATAGTTCCTAGTCGCGTAAGCTCGACGGCTCTACGACTGTCTGGCATATCTCTGTGGACCGGTACCCAGCACAAGTGAATTTTGAACTATTCAGTTATATCGTTGAGAGATATGCGCAAATCGAGGGTTGTTTTTGAAATCAGAAATATGTTCCCCAGAAATTTTGTGGATGACTGGCTGAAAAGATATCTATGCCAATCTATGCCAATTATATTACACCACTTCTTAAATTACAAATTTCTCCACTTGACACACACTAGAGTGGTCGGGCAACCTTCTAGATATGACTATTCGTAGTTCTTCAGAGAACACACCAAAGCCCACCTGGTCATCTAGTTTGGAACCATCCGTATAGAAGTCTATGTTACTTCTATTACCAGGGATATCGGAGCTCCAAACGGCTCTATTAGAAACAGTGGTACAGTATTTTTTTTATCAAAAAGCGGCTCAAGCAGTGTGTAGTCCACATCAGGGCCTGAGGATTTAAAATAGTCAAAACTCATCATCTTGGATTTTTCAGCTCGCTGTATTTTTTAACTCAGCATTATAGACGTCGCAGTCGTGTGGTGACCTTGTGGCTGTCGCCCTCTGGAAGGAGTTTCGGCACATATTCATCACAACTTTCCCCCCTTGACCTGAAAAGAAAGTGGAAACCATGGAGCATATAGACATAATGGTCAAACAAATCACGAAGGTAATCAATAAGTCCCTTCAGTCAGCATGACCTATAGCCAAACCAAGGGGTAAACAGCTACCACCATGGTGGTCCCACTAGTTAGTCTAAGGAAGGTGTGAAAACCACAAGGACGTCTATAAAGCTGAGCTAAGAAATACAAGCGCTAGCTATAAAGGATCCGAGCAAATCCTGACTGAGACTCTGCAGCTCCATGGAGGATATATCTGAGGCCTCTAGGCTAAGGAATATCTTATTCTCGAAACCTTTTACAGTAGGATACATTCAGAAGTGAGTGATTGTATGGACATTGTCTAGTGAGGAAACACTGGAACTTCTCATTGACACAGATTTGCCGGGAAAGTCTCCAACGGAAACGTAGCGCCAAAAGAGGTTGGCACTGGTATGCATTCGTCGGAGGTTACTGGAGAAATTCTGTCTGAGCCGAAAATCATTGGGCTATAAAAACGTTTCGCCTTCTTTAAGTCGCCAGGCCCTGATGATTCATCACCGGTTGAATTGCAAGCTGTGTCCGAGAGATTGGCTCCTTGGCTAAGGGAGATATACTCCGCTTGTATCAGCATTTCGTAATTTTTCATTCCAAAAGCAGGGAAACCGTACCACACAAAGGCGAAAGATATTAGTCCTATTAGTCTGTCATCCTTTATGTTGCAGACGCTAGAGAGGCTTATAGAAATAAAACTTCTCGGCAAGAGAATGCATATAGTTAGGAGAAGTCCACTAAAACAGTCTTGCATGACCTAGTCGCCTACATAGAGAGTTCTCTCGTTGTCAAGGAATATACAGTGACAGCATTTCTTGACTTTGCTGTGTGGCGGGTGTGCATTGGAGTGTACTCCTATGATCTAGAACTGGTCATATCGAAAAAATTACCCGACCACTGCAGTGTGTATCATGCTGAGATCCTTGCTATAAAGGAAATTGGTGGAATGGCTATGATATAATGTCATAACGAAGATTGGCATAAATGTCTTCTCAGTCAGCCACCAAATCTCTGGAGAACGTATTTCTGAACACAAAATCCGCTCTCTACGGCCTCAGAGATATCCCAGGGTATTGTTTCGCAGATGAGTTGGCAAGACTAGAAACTACCTTAGACATTCCAGGTTAAATTGAATCTGTGGGTATGCCGCTGGCGACATGTAAGCTAGGTCTTCAGCATCATGCCCGAAGCGCAACGAGTGGCAGATGGTCTCAAAGGAGGCGATTGTGAACACTCCAAAATTATGTGGCCCAATTTAGACTTTAACAGGTCTACCGCTTTGCCGTCGCTGACTAGAACAGACGCCTTAGTCATTGTGTTCGTCATGACAGGTCACTGTCTATTCAGAAAACATGCTGACAGACTGAAGGTTGCAAGTAACGACTCCTGCAGAAGCTGTGATTGTATGGAAGAAAGGAAGAAAAAGAGACTATATATATATGCTGTGTGTGTGCATGTCCGCCTATGACGCTGAACGCCTGAGTTCGAATCCTGGCGAGACTATCAGAAAAAATTTTCAGCGGTGGTTTACCCCTCCTAATGCTGGCAACATTTGTAAGCTTCTATGCCATGTGAAACTTCTCTCCAAAGAGTTGTCGCACTGCGGCACGCAATTCGGACTCGGCTATAAAAAGAGGCCCCTTATCATAGAGCTTAAACTTGAATCGGACTGCACTCATTGATATGTGAGAAGTTTGCCCCTGTTGCTTAGTGGAATGTTCATGGGCAAAATTTGGAAATTTGTGTGTTCTGCACTGGCAGCTAGAAGAAGTTCCTCTTTAGCTTGTCACTCCTTTGAGAACTTGTCTGATTTTGCGAATGTGATCATTCCAAGTTGTTTCCGATCTGGCGATTAAGGGGACCATCTGCCTATAATAGGCGCATTTATTACCCGATTTCACTGAAGTTCTGCATAGTGAGTTCTATTAGGGCCTCCGCACCAAAAATGGTCCAGATCGGAATGTATTTCAATATAGCTGCCATATAGACCGACCTTCCGATTTTGGGTCTTAGACCTATAGCATGCACATTTATTACCCGACTTCGCTGAAATTTAGAACAGTGAGTTGTATCAAGAATCCTAACATCAGTCCCGAATGTGATCGGGGTATATTTAGATATAGCTGACTTAGAGACCGATCTTCAACTTTAGGGTCTAAAGACCATAAAAAGCGCATTTATTCTCCGATTTTAATGAAATTTGAAACAGCGATTTGCACTAGGGGCCTCGGCATCCGACCCGAATATGGTGTATATCGGACCATAGTTTCTTATAGCTGCCTAATGGACCGAAATGCCGATTTAGGGTCTTAAGCCTATAATTTATTACCGGATTCTGTCGATATTCTAACCAAAAATGGTTCAAATGGGAACATATTTGGATGTAGCTGTCATATAGACCGATCTGTCGATTTTTGGTTTGGGGCTTATAACAGGCGCATTTATTACCCGACTTCGCTGAAATTTGTAACAGTGAGATGTATTAATCCTCCCAACATCTGTCCCGAAAATGGTCCAATCTTCAGCTTTATGGCCATTTATTCTGCAATTTTGTTAAAATTGTAAACAGTGAGCTGCTTGAAGACTCCCGACATCCATTTAAATATAATCCGGATGGGACCATATTTAGATATGACTGTCATATAGATCGACCATCCAAATTAGGACTTAATCACATGAGTGACACACTTATTACCCGATTTCGCTGAAATTTCGAACTGTTACCTGTATAGAGCTTCTCGGCACATGCACCAAATATGATTAAGACCGGATTATATTTGGATATTAATATGGATATTATAGTGTTATAATAAATTTGGATAATAAATATATCCATGGTGGTGGTATCAAAAGTTCGGCACGGCCGAACTTAATGCGTTTCACTCGTTTAAACTATGGCTGTTCCTTAAGCAATGCTGACGACATTTTTGAGAATTCCAAGTTTGCAAAAATAAAAGACAGCTAAACTTAAAAATAAATGAATTTACCTCTAAGTTTAATTTGCTATTTATACACTATCGGACTAGTACCGGGTGGACCCGGTCCTTAGAGACTGGATAAACCATATGCTAAGGAATTGTGTGTCCATGGCATAAATATAAGGGAGAAAAAGGCACAGGGCACGACACAGAGGGCATTTTATCGCCACTCCTATGGGTGACCATCATAAATGACCCATTACGGATGCTGACTGAGGAGGGATTTGAGCCCGTCTGCTATGTAGACGGTGTTATAATACTTCTAAGGGTTAGGATCCGAGCGGGCTATTCAGAAGGGCCGAAAGGGTCTTGCATATGGCATTTGACTGGGCTAGATCCAGAGGTATCAACGTTAACCAGAGAAGACAGAAATGTGCCTGTTCACGAGGAAGACGAAGGTGGGCCAATTTAACGCACCACGTTTCCTCAATAAGACGATTTCGATATATGACAAGGTCAAACACTTAGGTGTGATCTTGGATAGGAAACTGAATTGGAAGTGTCACATTCAGGAGCGTACTGAGAGCTCTCACAGATGTTGGGCACTATGTAGACCGGCCGTAGGCTCGAAATGGGGCTTGAATTCGAGGATAGTATACTGGTTCTACAAAAGTGTGATTAGACCAATACTTACTTACGCATCAGTCGTTTGGTGGACTGCTATGGAGAAAAAGTGCAACATAAGGACCATACAACAGGTTCAGAGAACATGGTGTCTTGGCATAGGCGGAGAGATGAGGACCACGCCCACTGGGGCACTGGAGACTATTCTAGATATCCGACCCATTGACATACAGATTAAGTATGAGGCAGCCACTGCGGCTATGAGACTTAAGGCGATGGGAGAATGGGTTGAGGATGGGAGCAGCTCATACCATAGCGGTATAATCGAGGCGACGATAGGAAACCTGGAAGGAAGGGAAGGATACGGATAAGGGAAGGATAAGGTGTGGTGCTAACGCGAGGACTTCAATGGGAACATCTTTACCGACAGTAAAATTGCCTTAGGGGCAATAACAACCAGTACGGTAAGGTAACGAACAATCTTGCAGTGTAAGAAGGAGATTAACGCCTTCTCTGAGGAGGGCAAAATCCGCATCGTTTGGGTGCCGGGCCATAACGGAGTAAGGGTAAATGAAAGGGTTGACGATTTGGCGGTGAAGGCCAGGGGACTGCCGTCAATAAACTTGGTTAACCCGAAGCCTTTCGGGTCGACGCAGTCCGAGTTAAGAGAGTGGGCGACGAATGCGCATGCAACATTGTGGAACGGCAAAACGGTCGGTAGGACGGCGAAAATTCTATGGGGGGATCCAGAACGTCTGAAGACGAGGCTATTACTGAAAGGAAGTAAGAAGGAGGTCAGTATAGCTATTGGTGTCATAACGGGACACATAGGACTACGAGCTCGCTTATGTAAAATCGGTGCGGCAATTGATAGCATGTGTAGAGCATGCGGGGAGATGATGTCATTGCCCGGCTTTCGCGTCTAACATGACACAATACCAGACATGAACCAACATAGGGGAGTGGTATTGGGAACATTTAAGGATTGTGTAAGTAACACGGAATTCCTAACTAAAAATTTTCTTTTTCGAGGTAACTTTATAGTTTTTAGAGCGCACAACAAGCCGACTACTGGTTTAGGTGTATGTCCGTAGTGGAATGGGGCGGATTAATATCAACTTAACCTAACCTAACCTATACTAACGGACACAGCCATTCATTTCGAATTTGGGTCGCTAGCCGAATTTCGCTTTACTGCACAACATATCCACAATATCTTGCTTTTCGAAAAATCCTGCTTTGTAAACCTAGCACTCATTCATCCATACTTCGTTATACAACTGTAATACGCTTAAGTGAAAAATCTCGCTTAATGAATAAATCTCGTTCAATTGAAACTTGATGAAGAGTATCGTTCATTTTTGGTGCTATTCAATGCAATTGAATTTACCGTATTGAAATATCGCTAAACTGAAAAATACTCTTAACGGAAAATACTTTCACACTTGCAATCTAATGTCTATATGAAGCTAAAAAATTTCCTTCACCAATAAAATTAGCAAAAACACACCTTGTTATCTCGCCAGTTTATTAATTACAGTGATCTTGAGAGAGCATTGCTCTTTTTCAACTTACACACTAAATTAGTGCGATGAAGTGAAAGTTGGCCGTCACTTATGCCTTGTCGTTTAACCGGACATGAATTTCATTTATCCGAACTACGCTTAATTGCAAATTTCGGATAAGTGAAACGAAATGGGCACATTTTAAACGAGACACTCATCCGGTTTCGATGTATTCTAGTTCTAATAATTATGCACGAAACACTCTAATATGTTATACCATGGTTTATATGGATGAGCCCTAAACGATATGTGAAAGTGCACTTGTGCATTCACACGAAACCCAAGGGGCTTAGGCTAAGAACATTGTTTTTGCCACCTGAGGTGACTAGCATGGTAATTGTTATTGACATCAGCAGAAGCAATTTATAAATATCCCTTTTAGACCAATATCTTGTCCACATTTAAACAGGTCACCGATGTTTACTTAAACTTTTGTGGCAATTATTAATTCTTACCTCGTTTTCAATAAAATGGGCTTTGCGGTATAGAAATAATTGGTTAGTATTGGCGGTAAGAAATTAAAATAATTATAATAGGCTTTTTACATTAGGCTTTAGTGAACAATGCAGTTGATTGTTCCAGGTTATACTAGGTTATTAAAGCTGTCTATAATCAGACTCTCTTTGACATTTTTGTTCATTGTTGTGTCGACAGTAACAATGCAATGATGATGCCTTTTAGTTTCTACCATTGAAACAGCCAAAACGCGTTAAAAATCTTAATGGCTAGCAATTCTTTACATAGCCAAATGAAAAGGAAAACAAATAAGAACCTTAATATGAACTTCTTCTACTTGAACGGGACAGGTACACAGAAGACGGTCTATGGTTTCATCTACCTTGGCAGAAATCAATAGATCTGCTCAACCCCAATTCTTTCGAATATACGCCGAAGCCCACATGGTCATTTAGTCTGGAATCATATGCATACATATGTAACTACCTTCTAAAATCAGGGATATTGATTCCAATCGGCTTTATCAGATATGGTGGCACAGTACTTTCGAGCAAACAGCGGCTCATGCTATGTGTAATCTACACTGCCTGGAACCTCGGGAATTGTTCCAAATACAACACAGTGTCCATAGCCGCCGCATGACCACAGAGAATGGTCTCTTGGCCTCACAGCAGTAGTCGCAGCAATTTGTCTAGTACAATGTCCAGAGGCATTAGGTGTAGGAATAAATTCAGTGCATCGGATGGTATCTTCCTCAATGCGGCTGTGAGGCACAAACAAGCTACTATTTGGATCCGGTGGAGTATTGAACCATGGCCGACCACCAGACCACAACACCATATGGAATTATAGCTTTGACAACTGCAACGCCCTCTAGCAGGCGTAAAAGGCACGGATTGCCTTTTTTGCTCTTTCCAAAATGTTGGATTTGAAGTTTAATATCTTGTCTTGCACTTTCAGTAAGTGCAATATTCTCTACTCACAAGGAGACACATGCCACCATGAACACCTTGTAACCCCTGCAGAAAAACCAGTGTAACCTTCTCACTACTGACATCCTCTGCAGAGGATATGACTTTAAGAGTCCACTGTTTATTACTCATATGATTTTTCTTATATTTTTTTCCTTGAGTGTATTAACTGTACTGTTCTTATATTTACATATCAATGGTGGGAAGCCCAACACGCATTTAAACAGTTAAATTTTGATTTTGTGTGACGCTGTCCGCTAAAAACCACATTCCCGCTGTTTCTCAAATTAGATTTGTATAATTGTGGTAATCTATTGCTTATATTAAATCGGTAATTTTTTTCTGGAACGAAGAAGTGTAGCTTAGTAAAATGCATACAAAACAAGTAAAAAGCTATTAAGTTCGGCCAGGCCGAACTTTGGTTACCCACCACCTCGGGTATATATGTAAAACCCCTTTTGTCACAATCCGATAAAAAAACTTATGCACCCAAATTCTGCACTGACATTGAGTGGTCTTAAATATAAGTCACTTTTGAATTTTTTATTCCAAATTTCAACAAAATAAAGTAATAAATAAGGCTTTTATGAGCTTCAGACCCTAAACCGGCATATCGGTCTATATGACAGCTATATATATAAGTACAGTCCTACTTTTACCATATAAGGGTCGGATGGCGGGTGGCCTAAAACTACGCACTGTTTCAAATTTCAGCAAAATTGGATAAAACAAGTAAAAGCGTGCTAAGTTCGGCCGGGCCGAATCTTATATACCCTCCACCATGGGTCGCATTTGTCGAGTTCTTTTCACGGCATCTCTTCTTAGACAAAAAAAAGGATAAAAGAAAAGATTTAGAGCGATATCAAGATATGGTCCGGTTTGGACCACAATTAAATTATATGTTGGAGACCTGTGTAAAATGTCAGCCAATTCGAATAAGAATTGCGCCCTTTGTGGGCTCAAGAAGTAAAATAGAGAGATCATGAGAGAATCCGTCGTACAAAATTTCAGGCAAATTCGAATAAGAATTGCGCCCTTTGTGGGCTCAAGAAGTAAAATAGAGAGATCATGAGAGAATCCGTCGTACAAAATTTCAGGCAAAATTGCGACCTCTAGAGGCTCAAGAAGTCAAGATCCCAGATCGGTTTATATGGCTGCTATGTCAGGTTATGAACCGATTTAAACCATATTTGGCACAGTTGTTGGATATCATAACAAAATACTACGTGCCAAAATTCATTCAAGTTGGATAAGAATTGCGCCCTCTAGAGGCTCATGAAGTCAAGACCCAAGATCGGTTTATATGACAGCTATATAAGGTTATGGACCGATTTGAACCATACTTGGCACAGTTATTGGATATCATAACAAAACACGTCGTGCAAAATTTCATTCCAATCGGATAAGAATTGCGCACTCTAGAGGCTCAAGAAGTCAAAACCCCAGATCGGTGTATATGGCAGCTATATCAGGTTATGCACCGATTTGAACCATACTTGGCACAGTTTTTGGATATCATAACAAAACACGTCGTGCAAAATTTCATTCCAATCGGATAAGAATTGTGCACTCTAGAGGCTCAAGAAGTCAAGACACAAGATCGGTTTATATGGAAGCTATATCAAACCATGAACCGATATGGCCCATTTACAATACCAACCGACCTACACTAATAAGAAGTATTTGTGCAAAATTTCAAGCGGCTAACTTTACTCCTTCGGAAGTTAGCGTGCTTTCGACAGACAGACGGACGGACGGACTGACGGACGGACAGACGGACGGACGGACTGACGGACGGACAGACGGACGGACATGGCTAGATTGACATAAAATTTCACGACGATCAAGAATATATATACTTTATGGGGTCTCAGACAAATATTTCGAGTAGTTACAATCAGAATGACGAAATTAGTATACCCCCCATCTTATGGTGGAGGGTATAAAAATAATGCTTTTATGGGCTTCAGACCCTTTATCGGGAGATCGGTCTATATGGCAGCTATATCTAAATATAGTCCGATCCAAACCATAATTAGGGCGGATGTTGGGAGACCTGAAACTACCCACAGTATCAAATTTCAGCAAAATCGGGTAATAGATAGGGCTTTTATGGGCTTCAGACCCTTTATCGGGACATCGGTCTATATTGCAGCTATATCTAAATAAAGTCCGATCTAAACCATATTAAGGTTCGAAGTTGAGAGGCTTGAAACTATTCACTGTTTCAAATTTCAGTGAAATCGGTTGAAAAATAAAGCTTTTATGGGCTTCAGACCCTTTATCGGGAGATCGGTCTATATGGCAGCTATATCTAAATTTAGTCCGATCTGAACCATGTGTGTACTCAACTTCCAAATATCTTTAATTTAATAGCCATATTGTCCCAATTGTTAAAAATTTCCTGTTGAGGGATTTTGGAGGGTGGGGAGGCCCCTCACACACCAAGGAATACATTTTTATGTCAGATTGTTACTTTACTTTTAAATACCTTTCGTTTGATATCTATATTGCTCAAAGCAGTGCAAGCATGCTATTAGTCGGTCTTGTGGGGGTGAAGGGTCCTTCACCCCGAACAAGACCGACTGAACACTTAGAGTGAAATTTGTATACCAAGTTCGTACTCTACTCTTAAATACCTTTCATTTTATACCCATATTGTCCCAATCAGAAGAAATTTCCGTTCAGATGGGTTTTGGATTGGTACGTCCCCCTAAGTTATTTGACCCCTAAGTTTTATATCAATTTCGTGTTTTTGGGGGACCATAAGGTGGCATACCAAGTTTTGCTTAAATCGGTGCACCCATCTCCGAGATCAGCCGTTTTTGAGTGAATACGGAACAGGCAACAAACAAACAAACCATGCGCAACAATTTCATTTTTACACCCTCCACCATAGAATGGGGGCATACTAATTTCGTCATTCCGTTTGTAACTCCACGAAATATTCGTCTAAGACCCCATTAGGTATATATATTCTTGATCGTCATGACATTTCAAGTCGCACTAGCCATGTCCGTCAGTCTGTTTCAAATTTTGCACAAATATTTCTTATTAGTGAAGGTCGGTTAGGACTGCAAAAGGGCTTTATCGGTCCACGTTTTGATATAGCTGCAATATCAACCGATCTGGGATCTTGACTTTTTGAGCCGCTAGATGTGTTTTGTTATGACTTTCAACAACTTTGTTAAGAATAGTTCAAATCGATCCATATCCTGATATAGTTGCCATATAAACCGATATGTGATCTTGACTACTTGAGCCACTAGAGGACGCAATTATTATCCAATTTAGCTGAAATTTTGCATGAGATGTTTTGTTATGACTTTCAACAACTGTGCTAAGAACAATTAAAATCGATCCATATCCTGATATAGTTGCCATATAAACCGATATGGGATATTGACTTCTTGAGCCTCTAAAAGGTGCACGTATTATCCGATTTGGCTGAAATTTTGTACAATGGCTTCTCCCATGACCTTTAACATAAGTGTTGAATATGGCATGAATTGGTTTATAGCCTTATACAGATCCCCTATAAACTGATCTCCCTATTTTACTTCTTCAGCCCCTTTAGCGCGCAATTCTTACTGGATTTGGCTGAAATTTTACACAATGACTTCTACCTTGGCCTCCAATTTTCAATATTCTTTTATTCTTTGTTCGCCTAAAAAGAGATACCGTGGAAAGAGCTCGACAAATGCAAATTATATATTTACGAGTAAAAACATAGCAAGTAATTGCGGATTTTTCATATAGTCGGCGTTGACAAATTTTTTCACAGCTTGTGACTCTGTAATTGCATTCTTTCTTCTGTCAGTTATCAGCTGTTACTTTTAGCTTGCTTTAGAAAAAAAGTTTAAAAAAGTATATTTGATTAAAGTTCATTCTAATTTTTTATTAAAAATGCATTTACTTTCTTTTAAAAAATCCGCAATTACTCTTTGGGCAACCCAATATATACATATCTCTTTCGATATTTATATATAGCAGATATAAATATATCTGATCCCATATCCAATTATCTCTACTACCATATATAGTGATATATATCATCAGATATAATTATCTATAATTGGATATGGTAGATCCAATTGGATCTAATTAGATCCAACTTTATCTTATTCCACATACATTTGGATCTGACCATATCAATTTTTTTTACTTGATTTATTTTAATTCACTTTAATTACAGAAATAATTAAAATGAAATCTTCCATATTATACCAGGCCTTATTGTTATCGTGTTTCCCTTGTTTGAAGAAAATATTGTGTAGGAAATTTGCCCCCAATTACTCGCATTTATGTATATCTGAGCAACCATTAACACACCACCATCGAGATGTGCTTGGTTGCTTAGTCATAGCCACATCATTTAACGTATATTTGTCTGGATTTTCTTTTGAACTTTGATTATGGCACAAGATCAAATGATTTGTTATGCCAAATGTGATTTTTTTTTTAATATTTCCGCTTATTTGGCAGCACGTTTTCTCGCTTAGAAATACAAGGGCAGCCTCAATACTTGCCATTTATGGAGGCAAAATCAAAATGAGATGAAAAATATGCCCAATTACTTTAATAGCGAGAAACTATTTTATGGTTAATTGAAATTTCCATTTGACATTTAAATGTAAATAAAATTACAGAAGATAAAATGGTGAAGATCTTTTATCCTTGGAGCTCTTTATGTGCAAAATACTTCAGTTTGTGCTTAGGTACATATTGTTATTCTGTACGGACTAAAGTCTACCTCTTGATACCCTATGCCACAGTGAGTAGTACAAAGGAAATCTGTGAAAAAACGTAACCAAGCTATTCTTAGATTTGAACCGCTTTCGACCAAACTCGATAGACTAGTCATAGAAGAAAACATTATGCAAAATATTGAGACAGTCTTTAGGTAAATCTGCTTGCTAAAGCTAGAGATTTTTATTGGGAAATAGTGTTCCGAGAATTCCCGCATTGGATATAGCTGCATTATAGACCGATATCTCGATTTAAAGTCTTGGCCCCATAAAAGTCGCATTTATAATCCATAAAAGTCGCATTTATATATACAACATCCATGTTGTATATGGTTCAGATCGGTTTATTTTTAGATATAGCTACCAAAAGCACCAATATTTTGTTATGCACAATTGAACAATGACTTGGACTTATTAGTATTTGGACGAAATCAGAACATATTTCGATATAACGGCTATGGGACATAAGATATGCAATTCTCACCGGATTTTGATGAAAGGTGATTTACATATATACCCGAAGTGGTGGGTATCCAAAGTTCGGCCCGTCCGAACTTAATGCCTTTTTACTTGTTTTATTTACATAAGCGGAATAAACATGACCACAGCATAATAAAACAAGTAAAACCGGCTTAGTTTGGCCGGGTCGAATCTTGGGAACCCACTGCCTTGGATTATAGTAAAAATTTACAAACAAATAAATCAAGTTGAATGACATTATTTTACGGTACGTATCCATTTTCTGCTAAACCAGGCAAAACTAAAAGCTTCCGAAAAAGGATAATCGATAAATCTGCTATTTTGGTTGCTATATCAGGTTATAGACCGACTTGAACCATACTTTGCACAAGCGTTGTAGGTCGTAACAGAACGAGTAAAATTTCAGCCCAAGCGGTTACCAATTGCGGCTTGTAGGGGCTGAAGATTTAAAGACGATGGATCATTTTATATGGGAACTATATCCAAATCTGGACCAATATGACCCATTGGCAAAGCCCAACGACCTACATCCATAATAAGTAACTGTGAAAAATTTCTATCGCGATTTCGACAGACGGCCGAACATGGTTAAATCGACTGAGAATGTTGACACTATCATAATATATATACCTTATCGGGTCGCAGGTCGATAGTTCGATGTGTTACAATCACAATCAAAAGATTACTTCAAGTATTAAAATGAAAAACATTTTTTATACCCTTCACCATACCATGGGTGTACACTAATTTCGTCATTCCGTTTGTAACACCTCGAAATATGTGTCTAAGAACCCAGTAGGTATATATATTCTTGATCGTCATGACACTTTAGGTCGATCTAGCCATGTTCGTCCGTCCGACCGTCCGTCCGTTTGCTGTCGGAAGCACGCTAATTTCCGAAGGAGTAAAGTTATCCGCTTGAAATTTTGCACAAATATTTCTTATATACATATCGGTCCATGTTTTAATATAGCTGCCATAAAAACCGATATTGGGTCTAGACTACTTGAGCATCTAAAGGCCGCAATTCTCATCCGATTTGGCTGAGATTTTGCAAGTGGTGTTTTGGTATCACTTCTAAGAATAGTACTATGTATGGTTAAAATCGGTTCATAATCTGATATAGGTGCCATATAAACCGATCTTGGGTCTTGACTTCTTGAGCCTCTAGAGGACGCAATTCTCATCCGAGTTGTCTGAAATTTTAGCTACCATATAAACCGTTCTTGGATCTTGACTTCTTGAACCACTAGAGGGCGCAATTCCTATCCGATTTAGCTGAAGTTTATCATGAAGTATTTTGTTATGACTTCCAACAACTGCGATAAATATGGTTCAAATCGTTACATAAGCGAATATAGCTGCTATATAAACCGATCTGGGATTTTGACTTCTGAAGCCTCTGGAGGGCGTAATTCTTACCCGATTTGGCTAAAATTTACAACGGCCTCTCCCATGATCTTCAACGTACGTGTCCAATATGGTCTCAATCGATCTATTGCCTGATACAGGACCCATATAAACCGATCTCCCGAATATGTTTCTTGAGCCCCTACAAGGCACAATTCTTATCCGAATGGACTGAAATATTACCCAATGACTTCTACCGTGGTTTTCAACATTCAATTTACTTATGGTCCGAATCGGACCTTAACTTGATATATCTCCAATAGCATAACCATTATCTTCCATTATTCTTTGTTTACCTAAAAAGAGATACCGTGCATACAACTAGACAAATGCGATCCATTTTTGGTGGGTATATAAGATTCGGCCCGGACGAACTTAGCACGTTCTCACTTGTTATACCATTCACCATAAGATGGGGGGTATACTAATTTCGTCATTCTGTTTGTAACTACTCGAAATATTCGTCTGAGACCCCATAAAATATATATATTTTTGATCGTCGCTACATTTTATGTCGATCTAGCCATGTCCGTCCGTCTGTCTGTCGAAAGCACGCTAACTTCCGAAGGAGTAAAGCTAGCCGCTTGAAATTTTGCACAAATACTTCTTATTAGTGTAGGTCGGTTGGTATTGTAAATGGGCCACATTGGTCCATATTTTGATATAGCTGCCATATAAACCGATCTTGGGTCTTGACTTCTTGAGCCTCTAGAGTGCGAAATTCTTATCCGATTGGAATGAAATTTTGCACGACGTTTTTTGTTATGATATCCAACAACTTTGATATAGCTGCCATATAAACCGATCTTGGGTCTTGACTTCTTGAGCCTCTAGAGTACGCAATTCGTATCCGATTGCAATGAAATTTTGCACGTCGTGTTTTGTTATGATATCCAACAACTGTGCCAAGTATAGTTCAAATCGGTCCATAACCTGATATAGCTGCCATATAAACCGATCTTTGGTCTTGACTTCTTGAGCCTCTAGAGTGCGCAATTCTTATCTGATTGGAATGAAATTTTGCACGACGTGTTTTGTTATGATATCCAACAACTTTGCCAAGTATGGTTTAAATCGGTCCATAAACTGATATAGCTGCCATATAAACCGATCTGGGATTTTGACTTCTTGAGCCTCTGTAGGTCGCAAATATTATCCAATTTGCCTGAAATTATGAACTACGGATCCTCTCATGACCGTCAACATACGTGTTTATTATGATCTGAATCGGTCCATAGCCCGATACAGCTCCCATATAAATCGATCTCTCTATTTTACTTCTTGAGCCCCCAAAGGGCGCAATTCTTATTCGAATTGGTTGACATTTTACACAGGTCTCCATGTAATAATATAATAATAGCAGAGCAAATCTTTTCTCATATCCTTTTTTGCCTAAGAAGAGATGCCGGGAGAAGAACTCGGCAAATGCGATTCATGGTGGAGGGTATGTAAGATTCGGCCCGGCCGAACTTAGCACGCTTTTACTTGTTTTACTTTTTATGGAACAAAATTATACTTCGAATATTTTTTTCGGCAATTAAAGAACTTTTGGTGAAATCCCATGCTACGAAAATAGTAAATGAATATTGCTTGACTAATAGTATAAGAATATAAAAGCCTTTATCTGAATCCTAGTGATACTCTATTCCTAAAAGTCTTTATTTCAGCCTGATATTGTCATGATGTCCGATTTGGGGGTGTTTTTGGGGGAAAAGTGGCCCCAAGACACTTGGCCTTGAAAAAAATATCAGCATTGTGCTCAAATACTAATTATTTAAGTGTCCTAAAACACTTGGCCCCAAAATTTGTACTCTTTGGAGGGTGTTTTGGAAAAGGGGCGGTGCCCCAAATACATGGTCCCACATTTAGATATTAGATTGGTTTTCTTCTCCCAAATACCTTTATTTGAGCTTCATATTGCGATGGTCTGAAAATAATTGCTGTTTGTGGGGTGTTTTGGGCAAGGGGAAGACCTCCAAAAAATTGGTCACGGAAGTGGGTAACATTCTTGTACCCTTCTCCCCAATACATTTCATTTTAGCCCCACATTGACGGGGTCGGTAAATATGCTCGATCATGGTGCCCAAACACTTAGCCAAGACAATATATCAGCATCGTGCTCTACTCTCAAACATCATTTATTTGAACCCCATATTGCCATTGGCCTCAAAATTGAATATCAAATTCGTTTTCTAATCTCAAATACCTTTCATTTAAACCAATTATTGCACAAGTCGGTAAATATGTCCGGTTTATGGTATGAACCCTAAAAACTATCGATATCGAGCTCCACTCTCTTTAAGACCCAAATTGTCATGGTGAGCAAATATGTCCTATTTAGGGGATAAAATGGAGGTGGGACGTCCCCTAGACAGTTGATCCCGAATGTTGATATCAGGTTCGTGTTCTACTCCCAAATATCTTGTATTTGAGCCCCATATTCCCATAGTCGGCAAACATGACAGGATTGGCGGGAGTTTTCGGGGATGGGGCGCGCACTTTGTGACTTGGCCCTGAAAATATATATATCAGATTCGCGTTCTACTCTAAAATACCTCTTATTATAGCGCCATATTGGAATGGTCAGCAAATACGTCGTATATTGGTGGTGGGATGAGGTGGCCCCATAGACACTTTCTCGAATATTGATATTCCTGGTTTACTCCCAAAGACCTTTTATTTGAGCCCCATATTGCTATGGTCGTAAATTTGTCCTCTTTTGGGGGTGTTTTTGGGCCCCACATTTGGATATCAGATTCGTTTTCTACACTCAAATACCTTTTATTTAAGTCCCAATGTTGCCATGGTCAGTAAATAAGTCCTGTTTGGTGGGTGTTTTAGGGAAGGGGTGGACCCCCAGAAATTTGGTCCCACATTTGAATATCAGATTCGTATTCTACTCGCAAATATCATTCATTTGAGACCGATATTGTCATGGTCGGTAAATTGTCCGATTTAGGGGTGTTTCGGGGGATAGGGTGGTCCCCCTAACAATTGGTCCGACAATTGGATATCAGATACGGTTTCTTATCCTAAATACCTTTCATTTGTGTCCCATATTGTCGTGATTGGTCTAGGTATATATTTGATAGGTTTTGGGGGTGGGGCGGCCCCCCTAGGTACCCCGCCCGAAATTTGGATATCAAATTTTTGTTTTTAAGGTACTATAAGAGAGCACACAAAATTTCGAGGTCAGGCGTTTTTGAAAATTAAGGTAAAGGGATCAGGCGTTTTTGCAAATTAAGGTAAAGGGGAGGTTCAGATATCAAAAAATTAAGTACCCTATTTTCACCACGGGATCATTATGCACCAACAGTGAAAATTTCATGCAAATCGGTTCAGCCGGTTTTGAGTCTATAAGGAACACACAAACAAACACAAATTGAAAAACGGCAACCATAGTTCAAAATCAGGGAATGACAAAGTGCAAATGAGTCTTAAAAGTCCCATCCAGCCCTTTGTTTCTGTCATTTGTTCATCATTTCTACTTAATTGCTAATTTCTTTTATTATCGCCTTTGTCTCAAAAAATTGCTCTTTCCTATATCATTTTAGGGTTCTGCCGATTCCAATTACTCACAACCGTCATCCGATCTGTCGCTAGACGAGGAAAAGGAATCGCTTCGGCGAGCTAAGGAAAGTCAGGCCCAAAGCCAGTTGGATAAAGCGAGAGTAAGTATATGGCAATTGCTTTTGTTGCCAAACCCCGTTCCACACAAGTAATACTAAAACAAAAAATAAAATCATCAACTTAGAGTAAACCCGTTGCGTTCGCTGTGCGAACAAATGTTGCCTATGATGCCAGCATCGATGATGACTCACCCGTCCAGGGTGGTGCTGTCTCATTTGACGTTAGGGAATTTCTACACATCAAGGAGAAGTATGATCACAACTGGTGGATTGGTCGCCTGGTCAAAGAAGGCTGTGATGTGGGATTCATACCCAGCCCCGTTAAGCTAGACCACATACGACTGCAGGTAAGTGTCTATGGATAAAAGCAAATATTCACGCTAACGATAACAATGATGTCTCTGATGTTTTAACCAGAATCAAAATCGACCCTCAAGACTGTATGGTACAAAAGGCTCATCGAGTGGGAACCTAGGCGGTCAAGGTGCGGAGCCATCACGAGGTAGCACACCCCCTACACCTGGTATGACACACATGTTCATGATGATTACTTTTTTGGTTTTATTACTTTTTTGTTCTTGAAGTTTTTCTTTTGAGTTTTTTATTTTTTTTCCGTTTAAGATTTTGAATAATTTTTTTTTCTTAAAAATGTTCTCTTCTCTAAAGAAAGGTATTTTTTAATTTTCTTTCTTATATGTGTATATAAACAAATATCTACATATGATGATTGTATGAATATTATGAAAATCTCGTTGAAACCGTGTTTAAAATGGGGTGTACTTTTTGGAGTAATGACATTTGTAATGATCGAAAACCAAACAAAAAAAAAATTCTTCATTCTTCTGATTATGTTGCCAAAATTCCAAATATTTAATTGTAAGTTTTAAAAGAAAATTATTGAACGTGTCCTGTGTTTTAAAGTGAGTGTGTGCGTGCGTGTGTGTAAACTACCAACACAACTAAAATATAAAATATTGAGTAAGAGGAAACGACCTGTTAAACATTGAGGGGATAATGCCAAGTTCCTCATCTTCTTAGGCCACCAAACAAGGTGCAAAGAAGGATTTTTTCGCGGCCATTATATAAAATGATTAAAAAAAAGAAACACAGTATGGGGAAAATGCAAAACATTTTAATAATTGAACTTAAAAACAGCAAAACTAGAGAAAATGGAGCCATTTGTAAAAAAAATTGGTTCCCTGATTTATGCAACTATAATCAAAATAAATGTCAAAGGTAACATAGGCAGCTCACTTAGTTGAAGGCTTAATTGTACATCAGATACCTCCTCTCTAATAACACCTGTTGCAGCAGCGTACTGAAAAAAGTATGGGTGCAAAATTTTCATGGATGCATATGCTCGGTTCAAACCCATTTTTATACCCAACACCAAAGGATAGGGGTATATTAATTTTGTCATTCTTTGTTCAACTCATCGAAATATTCATTTCCAATGCTATAAAGTATATTAATATATTAGACCGTCTCATCCTAGAGAATTTTTTCTTTTCAAATATAGAAGCGCAACTCCTGTATTTTTTCGTTTTGATCCCAAACGGCGTCCAAAATAGGAAAAAGAGTATTTTTTGGGATCCATTTACATGATTCTTATTGTTAATGAAACACAAGTAACACCTAGAATCACTACTTTGGCAGTTAAAAGTGTACCGATGCACTCCGACTTACCTCCTATTTCAATATACGCATGTTCATCGCCGAATCGCTGTCTGTCTGTACGTGTTTTGTAATTAGGGCACAGGTCGCATTTGTTATCAATGTATGTAACGAAATGCATATATTGTTGTTTTTCTTATCTGTTGGCTTGCAAAGAGTGCCTTTCAACAACAAATTTTTACTTTGGGTCGTTGAGATTCATAATAAATTGTTGCAGGAAAATTAACAACTTTCAAAGTTGTTTTTTCGACCAAAGTTGTTGTTTCTCAAAATTATTTTTACCTGTGTGCAAATTGGGAAACCTAGTAGGTACAGAGGCTGATCCATGGGGCTTGAAAGTTGGTCATCTTGAGTTTGTCAAATTTTGGCACAGATTCAGATTGCTTACAAAATTTACAATAATTTTGCTGTATAATGTTTTGAAAACTGATTCTTCAGTCAAAAGTTATGTGGGTTAGAAATTAACTTGTAGGTTAGGTTGAAAAGAGGGTGCAGATATTAATCCGCCCCAGGCCACTATGGACCTACACCTAAGCCACTAATCGGCTTGTTGTGCGCTCTAAATACTTAAAAAGAAAAAGAAAGTCTAAGCTAGGAATTCCGTGCTACTTACAAAATCCTTAATTGTTTTCCCTACCACTCGCCTAAGTTGGTTCATGTCTGGTATCGTGTGCCCACATAAGTACCGGTATATGTAAGCCGCGAAAGCCAGGCAATGAAATAGGAAGTACTCCAACGTCTCATCATCTTCGCCAAATGCCTTACATATGCTATCATTTGCCGCACCGATTTTGAACGAGTGAGCTTGTAGTCCTATATGTCCCGTTATGACACCAAAAGCTATACTGACCTCCTTCTTACTTCCTTTCAGTAATAGCCTCGTCCTCCCACAATGCAGATCACCCCACAGGATTTTTGTCGTCCTACCGACTGTTTCGATGTTCCACAGTGTTACATGGGCGTTTGTCGCCCACGCCCTAAAATCGGATTGCGTCAGCCCGAAAGGCTTCGGGTTAACCAAGTTTATCGACGGCAGTTCACTGGCCTTCACTGCCAAATCGTCTGCCTTTCATTCCTCCGTAATGCGTTGGCCGTGGCCCGGCACTCAAACGATGTGGATTGTGCCATCCACAGAGCATTAATCTCCTTCTTACACTGCAACACTGATCGTGACCTTACCCCCCTGGTTCTAATAAATTTTTAAGTACTCGTAGAATTTCGGTTTCCAAATAACCTCACAATTTTTGAAATACTGACCATACCTTGACGAAAATTTTCAAAAAAAATCGTCGTAAGTTCAATAACTCATAAATCGTTAGAGAAATGCTGTAAATTTTGGCATGTTTTTTGTAGGGTTTTCCGAGCTACATATATCTTTTAAAATGAAGCCGATCGGTCCATAAATGACTGTTTGGCAAATAAAAACAAAATTTGACATACTCGAGGTGACCAACTTTCAAGCCCCATGAATCAGCTTCTGGACCCACTAGGTTCCCTAAATTTTGCTTACTTTTTGGAAAACACCTCAACCTCGACTTTGTAAAGTTTCCGTTCAAAAGATCCAGAATTATTCCAAGATTTTCCTATTTGGCAACACCGTGCGGTATGAGCTTTGGTGAAAATAGGTTCGGATTTATATAAATCTACCAAGCATATTAACATACCTACCAAGCATATAAACACACCGTTACCAAGCATATAAACATTACACCGATAGGTTCAAATTTAGATGTAGCTTCCAGATATGTATCGCCGGATTTAGAAAGGAAAAGGAAAGCTAGGGATTACAACACCAACCATATTAGATGTGGAGACTTCAAGAATCATTCTGGAAGGTCGTATTTATATCACCTTTCATATTATCACCTATTCTATTCTCTTCTACCACATGCGTTTTTGTAATGATAGACTGATTTTCTATACGACTACCTTTGCTTCCATGGCATACACATGTCATTTGTGCATCTTTTGTAAGTTGTATTAATGACTTCGAACTCCAGACAATTGCAATGGCACCCGCTGCTTCTCCGCGACTCGAATCCCGGTCGGAATCTGCCGAGTTTTTATTTTCAAGTTTCTTTTGTCTTTTAGTGCGAAGATCCTCCCATCTCAGTTCGAAGATCATCCCATCTCAGTGCTAAGATCATTCCGTCTGTTTTTCTTTAGAGACGAACCAAATTATCGAAGACTTTTGCAATGGATAAGGAAAGCCAGAGATCACAACACACCAACGACGTGTTTCGTCTTTGGTAATAAGACTTTTCGACCATATTGGGTTGCCCAAAAAGTAATTGCGGATTTTTCATATAGTCGGCGTTGACAAATTTTTTCACAGCTTGTGACTCTGTAATTGCATTCTTTCTTCTGTCAGTTATTAGCTGTTACTTTTAGCTTGCTTTAGAAAAAAAGTGTAAAAAAAGTATATTTGATTAAAGTTCATTCTAAGTTTTTTTAAAAATGCATGCGGAGGCTTTAAGAGCCATATATTGTGATTTATTAAATATACGGCAAAAACGAGTCTACGATGTAAGCACAACACTAGCACATGTTTGACACCTTTCACACCAGCTGTTCTCTTCCACCGCATGTGTTTTATTAATGATAGAGTTATTATCTATACCGCTATCTTCCTTCTATGGCGTACACATGTCTTTTGTGCATCTTGTGGAAAATTTTCATTACATTTATTTTTTCATGAATATAAATAAACTGTTCATAATATTTATGAACAAAAGGTTATGAAATCCGTTGATTGAATTTATGTGCTCCCTGTGCATAGTTGTATATAGCAGTCATATAGACCGATCTCCCGAGTTACTGTCGTGAAACCATATATGGCCCATTCATTGCTCGATTTTCCTGACATTTGGAACAGTGCGTTGTGTTGGGCCCCTCGATATCCCACCGCGTTCGATCCAGATTGGAAAATATTTCCATATTGCTGCTATAGGTTTCATAAATGGTGCATTATTCACTTTGTTGAAATGTGGGAAATGTATACACCCGTGACAGTAAGTACCAAATTTCGCTTGGGCACTATGGGTGTAAGGCGGCCGCTCTAGCACTTGGCTGCAAAACTGAATTTCAGATTATTGTAAGCGAAAAAATAGCCATTCTTTACCACAAACGAAGTTGCTAAAGGTTTCATCATAAAAGAAGTGACTTTTACAACCAGTGGCAAATTCACGACTAACATTCAGCTGTGGTGAAAAATGTTACACAGTTACCATATATATTTTCGTTCGATTTTGAGAAATATTTCAATAAAGTCCTCATTAACCGACTCTCGAGATATTTGGCAGGAAGGATTTTCTTACGATTCTTAATATTATTGTTAAATTTCATGGAAATCTGTTCAGATATAGATAAAACTGCCATATATGTATATCGCCCGATTTTCACTTCTAGAGCCACTTCGAGCGCATTTATTGACCAATCTTGCCAATATTTTGCAAAACTCTTTCCTCAACGTCTACCACAATATCTAAACGGTCGAATAATGTTATAATTTATCAATCGTAGTTATTACAGTTTGAACATAAATATTTGCTCGAAATTTGATACTGATTGCTTAATACCCCATCTGAAAACATCCGCCGCGGCTCATCAAAATTAATTCAGAATTTGATATAGGTCTCACATTGCACTTATAAGGTAGGTGTAGAGTATTATACAGTCGGCACCGCCCGACTTTTGCCCTACTTTATTGCTTTTGACTATAAACTGATACCGGGCAAAGAACTTGACCAATTCAATCCTTGGTGGCGGGTATATAAAATTCGGTCCGGCCTAACTAAACACCCATTCTCTTGTTGACTTTTGTTTCATGCCTTAGTTTAATTGGCTATGACGGAACATTTGTTCCACCAGCCAAACATGACCTATCCAACGCAGCCGTGGTATTTTGATGCGCGTAACAATGCTATCGTCGTCGTACAGCTCATACAGCTCGTGGTTCATATGTCGCCTATATTCTCCATTCACGCAAACTGGTCCATATATTTTACGAAGAATCTTTCTCTCAAATAGTCTAAGCACTGCCTCATCTGCTTTCACAACTACCCATGCCTCAGAACCATATAACAACACGGGTAGTATCAGTGTCCTGCATAGTGTAATTTTCGTCTGTCGAGAGGTGGCCTTGTTTCTAAACTGCATACATAGTCCAAAGTAGCATCTGTTTGTCAGTATTATTCTTCGCTTTATTTCAAAACTGGTGTCATTTGCTCGTTTGCACAAGGCGTTTTGGGAGTTAAAACCATCCTATCGTCGTATCTTCATTTTCTGTTAGACCCATTTTCACTGACTCTCTTTCGATTCTTTCAAAGGCAGCAGTTACTACTTCCGGTGATGGAATGATGTCGATTTCGTCACCATAGGCGAGTAGCATGTGTTCTTTTGTGAGTGGTGTGCCATATCTATTCACATCTGCACCTCGTATGATCTTTGCCAGCAGGATATTAAAGAGATCACACGATAGGCTGTCTCCTTGTCTGAAACCTCGCTTGGTATTGAACTGTTCGGAGAGATTCTTTCCTATTCTTATTGAGGAACGCATATCAGCGAGTGTCATCCTGCAAAGTTTTATTAATTTTGCAGGGATACCAAACACAGACATGGCTTGAAATACCATTGAATGTAAAACGGTATCGAAAGCGGCTTTGTAGCCAACAAAAAGATGATAGGTGTTGATTTCTCGGGTCTTATTCAGGATTTGGCGCAGTGTGCATATCTGGTCCAGGGTAGATTTATCAGGTCTAAGGCCGCATTGATAGGGCCCCATTATCTCATTGACTTTAGGTTTCAACCTTTCACACAGTACGCTCGAGAGTATCTTGCATGCGATGGGGAGAAGACTTATTCCTCTGTAGTTGGCACATTCCGTCTTGTCTCCTTTCTTGTGTACGGTGCTGAGGTTCCAATCATCGGGTATGCGTTCTTCTAGCCTGATTGAGCGGACAAGCTGATGCATACGCCTTATCAGCTTGTCGCTTTCGGTCTTAAATATTTCAGCGGGTAACTTGTCGGCTACTGCTGCCTTGTTGTTCTTTTGTCGGGTCACTGCTACTTGGACCTCATTCTGACTAGGAGGTAAACATACTATACCATCATCATTGAATGGTTCTGCAGTATCATCTTCGCCGCCAACGTCGGACACCAGCAGTTGGGTAAAATGTTCATTCCATATCCTCAGCATGCTATCTGTGTCAGTTGCCAGATTTCCTTCTTTGCCTCTGCAGGAGGATGTGCCTGCACCAAAGCCATCAGTTTGATGTTTAATTCTTTGGTAGAATTTCGGGACTTCATTCTGACTTCTGTACATCTCAATTCGCTCACACTCACTGTTCATTTTCTTTTTATACCCACCACCGAAGGATGGGGGTATTTTCATTTTGTCATTGCGTTTGCAACACATCGAAATATCCATTACCGACCATATAAATCAGCGTAAAAATCTAAGACGATCTAGACATGTCCGTCCGTCTGTCTGTTGAAATCGCGCTACAGTCTTTAAAAATATTTGGAGATATTGAGTTGAAACTTTGCAGAGATTCTTTTTTTTTGTCTATAAGCAGGTTAAGTTCGAAGATGGACTATATCGGGCTATATCGGACTATATCTATATATAAACCGATCGGCCGATTTAGTGTTTTTAGGCCCATTATTCGATTTGGCTGAAATTTGGGACAGTGAATTGTGTTAGGCTCTTCGACATTTTTATGAAACTTGGCCCAAATCGGTCCAGATTTGGATATAGCTGCCATATAGACCGATCCTCCGATTTATGGTCATAGGCCCATAAAAACCACATTTATTATCCAATTTTGCTGAAATTTGGGACAGTGTGTTGTCTTAGGCCCTTCCATATCTTTCTTTAATTTGGCCCAGATCGGTCCAGATTTGAATATAGCTATCATATAGACCGATCCTCCGATTTAGGGTCGTAGGCCCATAAAAACCACATTTATTATCCAATTTTGCCGAAATTTAAGACAGGGGGTAAAGTTAAGCCCCTTAACGTACTTCTGCAATATGGCAAAGATAGCTTAAGATTTGGATATTGCTGCCATATAGACCGATCTCTCAGTTTTAGGGCTATAAAGGCCGAACTTAACGCCTTTTTACTAGTTCTTTCTGCAGAATAGATGTTTGTTTCATGCCTAGGTAACTATTGGGTTGCCAAAAAAGTAATTGCGGATTTTTCATATAATCGGCGTTGACAAATTTTTTCACAGCTTGTGACTCTGTAATTGCATTCTTTCTTCTGTCAGTTATCAGCTGTTACTTTTAGCTTGCTTTAGAAAAAAAGTGTAAAAAAAGTATATTTGATTAAAGTTCATTCTAAGTTTTATTAAAAATGCATTTACTTTCTTTTAAAAAATCCTCAATTACTTTTTGGGCAACCCAATAAATTCACTATTGTATCTTATTGCATCCGCATTCATCTTGTCTATTGAGCTTTTCTTTCCGTGCTTCCGAATAACGATAATATAAAAATTCCCAAGCATCTTTGTTGATATCTAGTTTCGTCTTCCCCTAATTTTGTTTGGCGTTGTGTTCCGTCTCTATGTCAACTCTGTACCGAACTCTTGACTATTTTCTTCTGATCTACAAACCCTTTCAGCGCAGGAGATTTTAAAAAATTAAATCGACAAGAAATGCTTTCAATAATTGAATCGCTTGCGGGCATTCCCAGGGTGGGAGTGAAAAGCATAAAGTTTCCCTTTGAAAAATCTGAAAAATGTTATCTAGAACTAATATTGCTATCCAAATACATTTTAAGAAAGATTAAGAAAGTTGATTTTCTTATTTCAAGAAAATCTAATGAAATTAAAGCAAATATTTACAACTTTTTATTAAAATTAAACAATGTTTTGCAATATACCCAACTGTGTAGTGAGGATTTCAAGTCCACTGGTCGTAACAAATGATTTTAATTTAATTTTCTCTTCCTTTTCATTTTTCGATGAAGACTCCAAGCAAATAAAATGTCTAGTTGTGGGTTACAAGGTTTATGATTTGTTTTTTCCATTTTATTTTGTTTTTATTTTATTTTGAATCATCCGCCATCAAAATTACAACAAAACCAGATGTCAATTCCCAAAACTCTTGGTCCCTCACCCCTTTTGAAATACAACTACAACAACAAAAACAAAACTACAACAAAATACAAAAAAAATCACAACTATTAAAACAAAGAAAAGTTAAACTAAAAAAAAAACAAACTTATATGTCTAGCCAGTTGATATACGTAATGCATGATTTTAAGTTGAGCTTTGGTTTTCTTCTGTTTGATAAACTTAGATTGATCCTTAGTTAAATTAGCCTAAGTTGATTACGGTTTAGTTTAGTTTTCATTTCGTTAGTTTTAGTTTAGGTTTCATTTCGATTTAGCAGCCTCTTAGTATGCTAAATTTGAGAATTGAAACTATAAGAAATGGATTCTATTTTAATGTGATTCTCTTGCACTACTTTGACTGAAAACATGTCTCTTTTGCGTGTGTGTGTCTGTCTCTAACACTGTGTACGTGCGTGTGTGTCTAAAACGTTGACAAACCTCAACTATACTCAATTTTGCACACCACTGTAATATAAAACCATCACTACAAATATACCCCCTCAAATAAACCAATCAACCAACCAACAAATCAAATAAATAAACAACAACACTTGAACCAAAGATCCTTATAGTACAACACCTCGAAAAAAGAAAACAAAAGGTTTGTGTTCGTCTTCTACTTTCTTGAACTTCTATACTGTCTTATTTTATGAGTTTTTCCTAAGAACTCCTTCTTTTCAAATAAAAATACTATTTCTTTAATTACTTTGATTTTTTTCTACAAGTCCTCTTAAGTAGTTGAATTAATTTTTCGTTAACCATTAGTAACACTGATTGGTTACAATCATAGAAATTCGTAGAAATTTGGCTATTATCTCCTTTTCTCACATGTCCTACTAAAGGATTAACCAAAAACAAACTAAAGAAGAAACAAAAACAAATCAAAATGCACACTATCCAAACACCAACAAAATTATTGTTGTTTCTCGTTTAAGTTTTGTCCTTTAAATCTCACCGTCGCGTAAATCCATTTTCGCCTTTGCAACATTTTCATAATCAAATCCCCTTCAATAAAAATTCCAGAATTATATATCTTGTCTGCCTCAGCATTCCGAATGCAAAATCAATTCGCAACTCCTATAAAACGAAATATTCCTGATTTGATATGTTTTGTGTTTTTTTACCTCCCTCAATTGTGATGAACCACTTCAAGATCCCAGCTCCTTTACAACCACGCATCATCTGACATGCAATATTCAACATCACTGAGAACCAATAAAACAAAAATCAGCCTCAATTCCAATATTTTTTTTAGTTATTTTTTTTTTAAGTAAAACATTTTAGTCATAATCATTACGAGAATTAAAAATCACTTTTAGGTGACCTTATTTAATCCGGACACTGTGCGTTAATATAGAGATTACAAGTAGGGTACATAAGCTCTCATATAGAGTTGCTGCAAAGTATGGCAGCTGGGCTGGTCTGGGTTGGCCAACGATGTTCATTTCATTGTGGGGACAAAATTTTGAAACGAAACATTCTAAGAGTGTGTTCATGTAGTCAAAAACTTATGCAATTTTGCACTAATTTTACTGTAATTCGTTCGCGTAATTTACGTGCCAATCACGAAGCCTGTACATATTCCCAGCAGCAATAAGCTGCTCCCTGGTTATGCTCTCGTAAACATACCGTACATGTAGAATAAATGTACCGTAAATGGATTTAATGGGGCACAACATGCATACCTCAATGGCAAGTTGGAGGAGTACGGGATGACACTCTTCCAGGATATAAAGGTACAACCTAGACATAGGGTCAATAGTTGCCTGGACCTCCGGGATCAAGCCGAGTTTCTCTGCTACGTGGAGGAATTATCAAGGCGGACTTCAGAGATACTGTGGTCAGGAAGCGGATTACAAAAGGAGCGCCTCAGGCGTGTTCTCGCCAATTCTCTGGAACCTAGTGATAGATAGATGATAGTGATAGATAGATAGATAGATAGTGATAGATGACGTGAGAATGATCGTATTGACGGACGACATCCTACTCAATAGCAAGTTGGATTAGTACGCGATGACACTCTTCCCGGATATTAAAGGTAGCATTTTACAATGTAAAAATAGGGTCAATAATTGCTTGGACCTCCGGGGATCAAGCAAAATTTCTCTGCTACGTGGAGGAGCGCCTCAGGGAGGGGTGTTCTCGCCATTTCTCTGAAACCTAGTGATAAACCAAATTATATCTTATCTTAAGATAGATGACGTGAGAATGATCTTATTGGCGGACGGCGTCGTACTGCATATAGGGACGACATCGTACTGCGAAGCAAATTACTTTCGGCTATCAGCGAGTTTACGCAAAGGTCAATAGGAAGACTGACGAGATGGGCTAAGAGAAATGAGCTGAGGATGACCCTAGGAAATATAGGCTGGATTGGATTACGTTCTTTCATGCAGAGGTCTGTGCCATAACGATAGCCACAAAAGACATTCTGATTGAAAAATAAGCTCTTGCCCCGACTCTCTTCTGTAATTTGTAATTTATTTATTTATTTACACCCGCACAACAAGAACATAAAATTCTTATAATTAAAGTACGGGTAATTTCTCCAACAATTCTTCTTAAATTCTCACATATATCTCACATTTTCATCACTTTTCATTTTCTCACTAGGGTATCAATTGGCCCAACTGGCCTCCGAGTGGAGGCCAGTCGGGCATCATGCTCTCATGATGCGCTAAACATTCAAAATAAGTCATCAACAATCATTGATTAGGTCTAGCAATTTTAATAATACACATTTTTATACCTTCCACCATAAGACGGGGGGTATACTAATTTCGTCATTCTGATTGTAACTACTCGAAATATTCGTCTGAGACCCCATAAAGTATATATATTCTTGATCGTCGTGAAATTTTATGTCGATCTAGCCATGTCCGTCCGTCTGTCCGTCCGTCCGTCTGTCTGTCAAACGCACGCTAACTTCCGAAGGAGTAAAACTAGCCGCTTGAAATTTTGCACAAATACTTCTTATTAGTGTAGGTCGGTTGGTATTGTAAATGGGCCATATCGGTTCATGTTTTGATATAGCTGCCATGTAAACTGATCTTGGGTCTTGACTTCTTGAGCCTCTAGAGTGCGCAATTCTTATCCGATTGAAATGAAATTTTGCACGACGTGTTTTGTTATTACATCCAACAACTGTGCTAAGTATGGTTAAAATCGATTTATAACCTGATATAGCTGCCATATAAACCGATCTTGGGTCTTGACTTCTTGAGCCTCTAGAGTGCGCAATTCTTATCCGATTGGAATGAAATTTTGCACGACGTGTTTTGTTATGATATCCAACAACTGTGCCAAGTATGGTTCAAATCGGTCTATAACCTTATATAGCTGTCATATAAACCGATCTTGGGTCTTGACTTCTTGAGCTTCTAGAGGGCGCAATTCTTATCCAATTTGAATGAATTTTGGCACGTAGTATTTTGTTATGATATCCAACAACTGTGCCAAGTATGGTTCAAATCGGTTCATTACCTGATATAGCTGTCATATAAACAGATCTGGGGACTTGACTTCTTGAGCCTCTAGAGGTCGCAATTATTATCCGATTTGCCTGAAATTTTGCACGACGGATTCTCTCATGACCATTAACATACTTGTTTATTATGGTCAGAATCGGTCTATAGCCCGATACAGCTCCCATATAAATCGATCTCTCTATTTTACTTCTTGAGCCCACAAAGAGCGTAATTCTTATTCGAATTGGCTGACATTTTACACAGGTCTTCAACATAAATATAATTTAACTGTGGTCCAAACCGGACCATATCTTAATATCGCTCTAATAGTAGAGCAAATCTTTTCTTATATCCTTTTTTTTGCCTAAGAAGAGATGCCGGGAAAGGAACTCGACAAATGCGATCCATGGTGGAGGGTATATAAGATTCGACCCGGCCGAACTTAGCACGCTCTTACTTGTTGGTTTTGAAATTTGTTCAAACTTCAAATTTTAACAGCTGGCACGAAAACGGCTCGTAAAACTTTGTTTTACTGAATTCTACTTTCCGGTTATCGTCGACAGACATTCGGCAATCGTTTGCATGTATATTCGTTGGGCAAAAAATAACAGCTGACACGTTTTTCTACATTTACGGTATATTTTCGAGAGCATAACCAGGCCTTTACTCTCTGCAAATTTTTACTGCAAAAATACGCGAACAGACCTTATATTACTAAGCAATTCTTTGTTCCGTTTTTTATACCCACCACCGAAGGATGGGGGTCCATTTATTTTGTCATTTCGTTTGCAACACATCGAAATATCTATTTCCGACCCTACAAAGTATATTCTTGATCAGCGTAAAAATCTAAAACGATCTAGCCATGTCCGTCTGTCTGTCAGTCCGTCTGTTGAAATCACGCTACAGTCTTTAAAAATAGAGATATTGAGCTGAAATTTTGCACAGATACTTGTTCTGTCCATAAGCAGGTTAAGTTCGAAGATGGGCTATATCGGACTATATATTGATATAGCCCCCCATATAGACCGATCCGCCGATTTAGTGTCTTTGACCCATAAAAGTCACATTTATTTTTTTATCCGATTATGTTGAAATTTGGGACAGTGAGTTGTGTTAGGCCACTCGACTCCTTCTTCTAGATCGGTTCAGATATGGATATAGCTGCCATATATACCGGCTTTTCGATTTAAGGTTTTGGGGCCATAAAAGGCGCATTTATTGTCCGATGTCGTCAAAATGTAGGACAGTGAGTTATATTAAGCCTCCCGCCAGTCGACCCACATATGAATCAGATCAGACTACATATACATAGCTGTCATATAGACCAATCTTCCTATTTAGGGTCTTAATAGATTTATTGTCTGAATACGTTACTTGTATATGAGTTTTCGGGACCTGAATAAAATATGAGCGAGACCAGCCACTATTACTATATAACTACTAATATAGTAGTGGTGTTATAATAATATAGGATGATTATTATATCCATATAAATTTTGTAATTTATCCTTGTTTAATTTTTATAACCTCCACCATAGGATGGGGGTATACTAATTTCGTCCTTCTGTTTGTAACTACTCGAAATATTAGTCTGAGACCCCATAAAGTATACATATTCTTGATCGTCGTGACATTTTATGTCGATCTAGCAATGTCCGTCCGTCCGCCTGTCTGGTGAAAACTCGCCAACTTTCGAAGGAGTAAAGCTAGCCGCTAGAAATTTTGAACGAATACTTCCTATTGGCGTATGTCGGTTGGTCGATCGGTCCATGTTTTGATATAGCTTTCATATAAACCGAACTTGGGTCTTGACTTCTTGAGCCTCTAGAGTGGGCAATTGTTATCCGATTTGAATGAAATTTTGCACAAAGCATTTTGTTGTGATATCCAACTATTGTGCCAAGTATGGTTCAAATCGGTCCATAACCTGATAGAGCTGTCTTATAAACCGCTCTGGGGACTTGACTTCTTGAGCTTCTAGAGGGCGCAATTCCTATCCGATTTGCCTGAAATTTGCATGAAATATTTTATTATGACTTTCAACAACTGTATTAAGAATGGTTCAAATCATAACCTGATATAGCTGCCATATAAACCGATCTGGGATCTTGATTTCTTGAGCCTCTAGAGGTCGCAATTATTATCCGAATGGAATGAAATTTTGCACGACGGATCCTCTCATGACCATCAACATACGTTTTTTGTTATGGTCTGAATCGGTCTATAGCCTGTTACAGCTCCCATATAAATCGATCTCTCAAGTTTATTTCTTGAACCCCCAAAGGGCGCAATTCTTATTTGAATTGGCTGACATGTTACACAGGTCTCCAACATATAATTTAATTGTGGTCCAAACCCGACTATATCTTGATATCGCTCTTATAGCAGTGCAAATCTTTTCTTTTATCCTTTTGTGGCCTAAGAAGAGATGCCGGGAAAAGAACTCGACAAATGCGATCCATGGTGGAGGGTATATAAGATTCGGCCCGCCCGAACTTAGCACGCTTTTACTTGTTTAATTTGATCCAGATCGGTCCAGATTTGGTTATAGGTGCCATATAGAATGATCGCTCGATTTCAAGTCTTCGCACTATAAAAAGCGCAGTTATTATACGATTTCGTTGAAATTTGACGCAGTCACTTATGTTAGGCACATACGTGCCCTATATTTATTAGACCACAGTGACTTATATTTATTAGACCACCCAATTCGGCACTGACGAATTGGAGTGCTTAAGTTATCCAATTTTCACAGGATTGTGAGGAAAAGGGGTTTACATGTATACCCGAGGTGGTGGGTATCCAAAGCTCGGCCGGGCCGAACTTAATGCTTTTTTACTTGTTATTACATATTGTTAGTTAACTTAGCGCAAGAACAATCTGAAGTTGAATAACAACATATTAGTCTATTGTAATACCACATCAAGAAGAGAATGATGATGTATTGTATTTCTTACAAGATTTAAGGGAAATAAGTATTGAAAGTAGAATTTCTTCTAATTGCTAGTATGAAACAACCTTTAGTCTATCAAAAAGTTTTTCAATCAGATATGCTTTTGATTCGGCACAGCATTGAACAGTAGGCGGGCGGATATTTGAAATGACATCCTTCAGACGTCAGATTCATTTAGCATTACAGATCTGACAACTGTTGTATAGAGCCAGTGCATGGTTTAAAACTCAACGATTGCCAATAGCTCTTAGTTTCCAAAACCACATAACTTACATAAGAAATCGAATGCTCAAATCCTTAGATCAAATAAGTTATCTTTCTCTCTGGTGTAAAGAAGAGAAAATGAAATCCATAGTTCATAACTACGGTTCTAGTAGGTTATTTGAGGGACCAATAATAGAATCAAAGGATCAAAATTTTGTTCTGAATTTAATGTCTAGGGCAAATACGAACATTTATGTCTTGTATGAGTTTTTCTTTGAGGTTAATTTGTAATTTATAGTGAACATGATTCTAAAACATAGTTACCTAAGTACGTTCTGTCATAATCAGCCCAAAATCCACATGTCCTTAAAAATCAACTTACTGTGAATAACAATCGTTATAATCATCAAAATGATGCAGCCATGTTGAGTTTCATTCCATATGGCGGGTATTTTATTTTATATGCATTTTTAATAGTACAAGCCATCTTGGCTGTAAGCTTGTCTCGTATAACCATGTCCAATAATTCCATCTGAAGTTCATGTAAAATTTATGCAGCTATTCTAACACCATTATAATAAATTTGAGTTGAAGTTCATTGCAAGAACTTTATCATGAAAGTATTGCCTAGAATTATATACGATCAGTTAACTAAGGGCCAAAAACTACAATGAAACCAAGAATTGGTAAAACATCTTCGGTTATTTCTTTCCAACCATAAATGAAAAACGTTTGTCACGTTTTTAAATATTTGCATTTTTTTTAATATGGTGGAGATATGTGATGCCTCTAACTTTGGACTCTACTAGGAGCAGCCTTGAGACTCTGAAGAATGTATGGAAACCACAAGTCCACACAACATTTGTGTGGGAAATTGAGACACCTTCGAAGCATTAAGTTCTATCCCTTCCGAACCCACACATGATAATCTCTATAGTAACGGCTAATAAGATCGATCACCCACTCACTCACTCACTATGACTCACCCACGTCACGTACATTAATCACAACACTGCATAATTAGCAATCAATTATCAATAAAAAATTCTCAATCAATCAATCAATTAGATATAAATCAAACATTTATCAATCAAATCGAAACAACCAAAAAACACCCTTCTTTTCACGATAGTTACAATCAATCGATCCGATGCAAAGAAATCAGATCGCCGCAAAATCAAACAAGTCAAAAACTTAAATCGCTTCATGTAGCTGCCATAGATCTCGCTCATCCGATTCCATACTTTTGTTTCGTTCTTCTCCCCCCGTTTTTTTCTCTTTGCCTATTTCGATGATACTAACCAATCAGGTGATGAATCAGATTCGGGACCAGGACGAAAGGCGACTCTAGCCACACCGCCCAACAAGGAGAAGCGCAAGCCATTCTTCAAGAAACAGGAGACCGCCTCGCCCTACGATGTCGTGCCATCGATGCGTCCCGTTGTCTTAGTGGGTCCAAGCTTAAAGGGTTACGAAGTAACCGACATGATGCAGAAAGCTTTATTCGACTTCCTCAAGCACCGGTTCGAGGGTCGCATCATCATCACCCGTGTCATGGCCGACATCTCCCTGGCCAAACGTTCCATCATGAACAATCCTTCGAAGCGGGCGATAATGGAGCGATCCAGCAGCCGATCTGATTGTCTGAGCAAAGTACAGGAGGAGATAGAACGAATATTCGAATTGGCCCGGACGTTACAATTAGTAGTACTCGATTGTGATACAATCAATCATCCGTCACAACTAGCAAAAACTTCATTAGCACCAACTGTAGTTTATCTTAAAATTAGTAGTAGTAAGGTAAGTCAGTAACCAAGTATACCATGCCACGGACCACTTCCCGAGTGTTCCATGATGCATGCTGCTGCTAGTCAACTATTGCTATCTCACTCATACATAATGTTTCCTCTATTTTGTCACGTGTTTATCTTGCCATGGTAAAGGTTTTACAGCGTTTAATCAAATCACGTGGTAAATCACAGGCTAAAAATCTTTCCGTACAAATGGTAGCCGCTGAAAAACTGGCTCAATGTCCACCGGAAATGTTTGATGTTATCCTAGATGAAAATCAATTAGAAGATGCCTGTGAACACATTGCTGAATATTTAGAGGTAAGTGATAATTTCTGACTATGTGTGTTTTCATTCAAATCCAAAACTACATGTAAGCTCTTAATACCCTACACCACCATTGTGGTACAGGGTATTATAACATTGTGCATTTTTTGTGCAACGCAAAGAAGGAGAAGAGTTAGACCAATTGATAAGTATACCGATTGGCTTAGAATCACTTTCCGATTCGATTTAGCTATGTACGCCTGTGTTTCTTTGAATTCTTGTGATTAAAGTACACCGAACGAAAAATTGATACCAATGGTATTGATAATAGAGTAATACCAAAACAATGCTGTATGGTGTGGATAATGTAAAGAATTATACCATTCGGTACGGTTTTGATATTAATTCACGGTGTTGTTTTACTGTCAATACCATTTATACCAGACGGCATCAATTTTTCTTTCGGTGTATTGATCGCTTTTGTTGTCCGATTGTCGTAAAATTTTACATAATTCGCTTTGTTGATCGAAGGACTAAAGTTATTAATTTTGAATACAATCGGTTGAGATTTACACATGTATAATTCATCCGATATAGTATTTTAAGGTAGAGTTGGCTAACTATCGATAACCGCAACATTCGATATTTTCGATATTTCTAATAACCAATATAGATAGTATGGATGCTATCGTTAAATTAAGGAGTTCGATGTATATAGAAGCGATATCAATGCACAGACCGTAAATCATTGTACAAATTTTTAGCCCAATCGGATGAAAATTGCGCCCTCTATAGGCGCAAGAAACATTGCGATAGGATACATATAGTGTCGGATCTCTTATTTTTGTTCAATTTTGCAAAAAATTTAACTTTGCCGATTGTATCGATAGGAAAAATATCAATCGATAATAAGACAAACAACAAAATATCAATAACGCCATCGATATTTTACCAGCTATATTTTAAAGCTGTAGAAGTCATTATTTTGGTACAATCTCTACAAAATTTACCATGAGGTGATTTATTTAACATCCTAATGCGTATGCAAAATTTCATAAAAATCGCTTCAGGCTTATAACATATATATCTTTCATCCGATGTGGCGCTTTAAGTGCTAAGGAGCCACAAACATGGTCGATTTAGCATGAGGTGTTTAATATGATGTGCCAATATGTGTAGAAAATTTCATCAAAATCGGCTCAGATTTGGATCCTAAATATATCTATCCGATGAGGACTTTTAAGGCTGTAGTACCCATTATTTATTTCAATATTTCCAAAGGTTCTATGCATTAAAAGTTCTATGTACTGAAAGTAGAAGATAAACTCGGTGGTATAGGGCGCTGTCGACTATATAATTTAGTCATCTGCGCCCTACTTTTCTTACTGGTTTCGCCCATACTTAGGTACACAAGGCTCCATTTGTATATTAACAAGTAAGAGCGTGCTAAGTTCGGCCGGGCCGAATCTTATATACCCTCCGCCATGGTTCGCATTTCGTCGAGTTCTTTGCGCGGTATCTCTTTTTAGGCAAACGTAGAATAATGAATTAGAACTGTTATGCTATTGGAGCAACATCAAGTTATAGTCCGATTCGGTCAATAAATGAATTGAACGCTGAACATTATAGAGGTCATTGTGCAATATTGCAGTCCATTCGGATAAGAATTGCGCCTTGCAGGGGCTCAGGAAGCAAAATCGGGAGATCGGTTAATATGGGAGCTGTATCAAGTTATTGATCGATTCAGACCATATTAGACACGTATGTTGAAAGCCATGAGAGAAATCGTTGTAGGAAATTTCTGCCAAATCGCATAAGAATTGCGCCCTCCAGCGACTTAAGAAGTCAAGATCCCAGATCGGTTTATAGCGCAGATATATCAGGTTATGTACCGATTTGCGTCATACGTAGCACGGTTATTGGAAGTCAGAATAAAACAACTCGTGCAGAATTTCAACCAAATCGGATAATAATTGCGTCCTCCAGCGACTTAAGAAGTCGAGATCACAGATAGGTTTATAGCGCAGATATATCAGGTAATGTACCAATTTGCTTCATACTTAGCACAGTTATTGGAAGTCATAACGAAACACCACGTGCAAAATTACAGCCTAATCGGATAAGAATTGCGCCCTCTAGTGGCTCAAGAAATCAAGACCCAAGATCGGGTTATTTGGCAGCTATATTAGGTTATGAACCGATTCAAACCATACTTAGTTGGTTTGAGTTGTTGAAAGTGATACCAAAACACTACGTGCAAAATTTCAGTCAAATCAGAATTGCGCCCTCTAGAGGCTCAAGAAATCAAAACCCATGATTGGTTTATATGGCAGCTATATCGAAACATGGACCGATTTGGCCCATATACAATCTCAACTATGAAAAGTGTTTGTGCAAAATTTCAAACGGGTATCTTTACGTCTTCGAAAGTTAGCCTGCTTTCGACAGACAGACGGACGGTCGGAGGAGCGAACAGACGGACGGACATGGCTAGATCGACTTGAAATGACATGACGATCAATAACATATACATACTTTATGGGGTCTGAGATGCATATTTCGAGGTGTTACAAACAGAATGACCAAATTAATATACCCCCATCCTATGGTGGAGGGTATAAAAACGTACACAATTTAATTATGTATCAATTGTATTGACGGTTGCCTATCCCTAATTATTAGAGAGCGGAAAAATATGCACTTTTTGTGTGGGGGCCAATTTTGACCAAAATTTGTATCAAGACATAATTTGGAGTAAGAAAACAACAAGTGCATGTCTGAAATATGAATCTTTTATGCAAAAACTATGCAACATGCGTGGGCCAAAATTGATAAGTTTAGAATATTAAATAAATGACCGGTTAAGTTGTTAAGTACTTTTAAACCCAATTACTTCTAATTGAATCATAAGTAGCTACAACATTCAAATTTGTACCGGGATCACGATTTGGGGTCCCAGATATATAAAAGCCGCGTTTTTATCCGATTTCGCTGAAATTTGGCACAACCTGTTGTGTTAAGATCCTTGATATCTGTGTCTCATATGGTTCAGATCGGTCAATATCGTAATATAGTGGCCCACATTGAACAGTATTTATATAGTTTAGGGCCTTTAGCACATAGAAGTTGCCTTTTTTCGATTTCTCTGAAGTTTGGAACAACGAGTTGGTCCTCTCAAAACCCAGTGTTCCGAATTTCACACAAATCGAATAAAAAATGAACCTTTTATGGATGGACCTTCTATTGGGTTGCCCAAAAAGTAATTGCGGATTTTCATATAGTCGGCGTTGACAAATTTTTCACAGCTTGTGACTCTGTAATTGCATTCTTTCTTCTGTCAGTTATCAGCTGTTACTTTTAGCTTGCTTTAGAAAAAAAGTGTAAAAAAAGTATATTTGATTAAAGTTCATTCTAAGTTTTATTAAAAATGCATTTACTTTCTTATAAAAAATCCGCAATTACTTTTTGGGCAACCCAATAAAACTAAGTTTCCCATGAACATTCCATTAAGGAACAGTGGATACCACCTCATATCAATGAGTGTAGTAGTCTTATATTTAAGCCCAATTATAAGAGGCCTCCTTTCTTCGTTTGTGGTCCGATTTCCAAATTTCCCATTTCCAGCCATAACCGACCGTCTGTCCGTCCGACCATCTGCCTCCACAGCAAATTTACTAAAAATGCAGATTTTGAAACAATCTTTGCCCAAAATGCGTATTTTGGGGATTTTTGGGCAAAATTATTTTTTAGTTTTTTAAGAACACTTTTGTCTGCAACAAGTTATAGAGATATCCCTATCCGTTATTAAGTGTTATTAGGTCGTTAGAATTGAAGAATTTTGTCTAGGCTTGGGCTCATTATTTAATGTTGGTACTAAACTACGAAATGTGGTGAGAGTTCGCATCGCACCCTGTCAGGACCTAATTTCCTGTCTGTTGTGCTTTCCTCAGCAGTCGTTGCAGCTCCGTCATGGATGGCAGTGTCGAAGAGTCAAAAGGCATATAAAGTGATGCCAGGTATGCTCCACTGTCTTCCTGTCTCATCACTGTTGTGTCAGACGTTGATAACTCTACGTGAAAATTTTTAAGACAAATGTCGCTGGTCCTCGGCTGAGTACCTAGGTGATGCAGTTCGGTCCAGAAACTTCGTTCTGGGTCGTCTATGACTATTAAATTAAGGCAGAATGAACCATGCTGGTTTTCTTCAACGGAGTGTGCAGCTGTCTCGCTCCGGTGGAGGTTTTTCTGGATGACCTCAATCATTGGTACTCCAGTAAATGAGCATCTTGGGAGCAGTGCCACGACCCTAAGTTAGTTCATTTCTGGTATCGTGTCCCCACCTAAGTCCCGGTATCTGCTAGCCGCGAAAGCCGGTAAATGACATAGGAAATGCTCCAACGTCTCATCATCTTCCCCGCGTGCCCTACATATGCAAACACTTGCCGCGGCGATTTTACATAAGTGAGGTCGTAGTTCTATGTGTACTGTTATGATACCAATAGTTATATTGATCTCCTTCTTACTTTCTTGCAGTAATAGCCTCGGCCTCTCACGATCCGGATCCCTCATAGGATTTTCGATGTCCTACCAACTGTTTCGCTGTTCCAGACGAACGCCCAATCCCTTAACTCGGAAGGCGTTGACCCGAAAGGTTTCGTATTAACTAAGTTTATTGACGACAGTCCTCTGGCCTTCACCGCCAAATTGTCTGCCCTTTCATCTCCCCTTACTCCGTTACGGCCCGGGAACCAAACAATGCGGATTGCGTCATCCTCAGAGAAGGCGTTAATCTCCTTCTTACAATGCAAGACTGATCGTGACCTTACCATCCTGGTTGTATATGATAATTTTACTGTCAGTAAAGATGTTCACACTCGACGTTCTCGCGTTAGCACCACACCACTTCACGCATTCCGTGATCGCCTGGATCTCCGTCGGTAGGACCGTGTTATGGCCATGCAGTCTAAAACAGATCTCAGTCCCCAGATTCTCAATGTACACGCCCAGGCTCACTCTGTCATCAAGCTTTGATCTATCCGTGTAACATGATACTCCAAATGGCAATACTAGGGTTCTGTCAGTCCAAGATTGTGCCACTGACAGCAGTGCCTCGCACTCGACTTCAAGTTCCCTTCCTTCGATTATACCACGATGGTATGAGCTGTCTATGATTGTGCCACTGGCCGCAGTGCCTCGCACTCGACTTCAAGTGTCGCCAAAAGTATCCGCTCGGTAACCTTTTCCCTTCCTCGATTATACCACGATGGTATGAGCTGCATCCCTCATCAATCCATTCTCCCATTGTCTTAAGTCTCATAGCCGCAATGGCTGCCTCACACCTAATATGTATGTCAATGGGTCGGATATCAAGAACAGTCTCTAGTGTCCTTGTGGGCGTGATCCTCATCACTCCGCCCATGCCAAGACAACATGTTCTCTGATCCTGTTGTATGGTCTTTCCGTTGCACTTCATCTCCATAGCTGTCCACCAAACTACTGAGGCGTAAGTAATTATTGGTCTAATCACGCTCCTGTAGAGCGAGTGGATTATTCTCGGATTCAGGCCCCATTTCAAGCCTACATAGTGGCCAACATCTGTGAGCCTTCTCAGTACGCTCCTGAATGTGACACTTCCAATTATGCTTTCTTGGATAGGAAACATAATTGGAAGTAAGTATTTGACCTTGTCAGATAACGAAATCGTTTTGTTGAGGAAACGTGATGCGTCAAATTGGCTTCTTGGCGTCTTTCAGTCTTCTCTGGGTTAACATTGAGACCCCTAGCCCAGTCATATGCCATCTCCAAGACTTTTTCGGTCCTTTTCCATAGCTGGTTATTACTCCTAATAAGTATTATAACATCGTATGTATAGCTGATGGGTTTAAATACCTCATCAGATAGCATCCGTAATAGGTTATTTATTGTAGTGCCCCATAGGAGTAGCGTTAAAATGCCCCCCTGTGGCGTGCCCTATGCCACTTTCTCCTTATATTTAAGTCATGGGACCCGCAGCAATTTATCTACCTGCTCCTTAGCATATGGTTTATCCAGTCTGTTTTTATATTAGGATAGTTTCTTATCTTTGTCTTCCTATAATTGAGAAAGTCGGTGATGGCCTCGTCTGATGTCTCAATGTGAAGGTGATGTCTCATTATAAAGGTCTGCGCTTGCCCTAGTTTTCCCATCTTTGAAAAAAACAGCCTTGGTCTCGAAGTTCGACATGCCCTTAGTCTTAGATAAACTTGTCATGGAGTCTTGATGAAGAGGACAGTTTCTTCCTCCTTCCCCTCTTGTGGAAGACCTCCAATTTTCCCGCGACCAAACCTAGGTTTTGCTGGTAAAAATTTTCATCGCGTGTCCCATCGTGTATTTGCAGCAACCATCTTCCCCTTCCGTGATGACCATGCCTCCTTTTGGGAGTCACAAATGAAGACTCAGCGGCCATGCCCACTTCCTTCGTTCCCATTCCGACTTGGTCTCTCTTCGCAGGTCAATGTCTGTAGTCTTCACTACGGAAGGGCAAAAGCGGGACGCTATTTTTCGGCATTTTAGCAGTATTCGGGAGATCTGATTCTCGTTCCAGCTTCCGTAGAAATGCTTGGAATGTCAGTTCCACCCCTTCTAGCATCTTGCACTTTCGTCCGATTGCGCTGCCGGTGCATACTCCTCAGTCTCCTTCGTTGTGTCATGGATTGCTTTTGCGGTCTCCTTGTGAAAACACGTCCGCTCTGCTTCACGGTTACTTATTATTATACCCATCACCATAAGTTGGGGGGTATACTAACGTAGTCATACCGTTTGTAACACCTCAAAATATTGATCTACGACCCCCATAAAATATATATAGTCTCGAACATCTGGACATTTTGAATTGATCTAGTCATCTCCGTCCGTCCGTCAGTCTGTTTGTCGAAGTTTGCACAGATACATCTTATTGATGTAGGTCGTCAGGGATTGCAAATGGGCCATATTGGTTCAGATATGAATATAGCTCCGCATTTTTTGTGCGATTTGGCTAAAATTTTTGCGTGAAGTGATCTGTTACGACTTTCATAACTGTGTCAAGTTCGGTTGAAATCGCTCTATAACCTGACCAAGCTCCCAAATAACCCGATTTCCCGATTTGACATCTTGAGCCCTGCAGTCCGCATTTTATGTCTGATTTGGCTAAAATTTTGCATTTAGTGTTCTGTTACGACTTTCAACAACTATGCCAAGGTCGGTCCAAATCGGTCTCTAATCTGATATAGCTCCCATATAAACCGATCTTTCAATTTTCCTTGTTCCGGTTCCTAGAAGCTTTCGTTTTTGACCGGTTTAGTAGAATTTTGGTGCGTATAGTAAAATTATGCCTTTCAACTAATTTTATTTAGTGCCAATTTTACGTAGAATTCATGGTAGTAAGTTTCATAGATTCGGCCCGGCCGAATTTAGCACATATTTAAAACTGGGTTCACATACGTAAATTTTTAGCAGAATCCATTATAGTGAGTACCTAAGATTCGGCCGGGCCGAACTATACGTTTTTGTACCCACCACTGAAGGATAGGGGTATATTCATTTTGTCACTCCGTTTGAAACACATCGAAACATCTATTTCCCACCCTATAAAGTATATATATTCTTGATCAGCGTAAAAATCTGCCATGTCCGTTCGTCTGTCCACCCGTCTGTCTGTGAAAATCACGCTACAGTCTTTAAAAATAGAGATATTGAGCTGAAACTTTGCACAATTTCTTTTTTTATCCATAAGCAGGTTAAGTTCGAAGATGGGCTATATCGGACTATGTTTTGATATAGCCCCCATATAGACCGATCCGACGATTTAGGGTCTCAGGCCCATAAAAGCCAAATTTATTGTCCGATCTCGCCAAGATTTGGGACAGTGAATTGTGTTAGGCCTTTCGACAACTCCCTTCAATTTGGTCTAGATCGGGCCAGATTTGAATATAGCAGTCATATAGACCGATACGCCGATTTAGGGTCTTAGGCCCATAAAAGCCACATTTATTATCCGATTTCGCTGAAATTTATGACAGTGTGATGTGTTACGCCTTTCGACATTCTTCTTCAATTTGGCTGCGATCGTTCCAGATTTGGATATAGCTGCAATATAGACCGATCTCCTGATTTAAGGTCTTGCTCCCATAAAAGGCGCATTTATTGTCCGATTTTGCAGAAATTTGGGACAATGAGTTGTGTTAGGCTCTCTGACAACTGTTTTTAATTCGGCACAGATCGGTCCAGATGTGGATATAGCTGCCATATAGAGCGATCTCTCGATTAAAGGTTTTGGGCACATATAATGCTCATTTATTGTCCCAAGCCGCCGAAGTTTGGCCCTTCGACATCCTTCTTAAATTTGTTCCAGATCGGTCCAGATTTGAATATAGCTGCCATATAGACCGATCTTTCGACCTTTTTCTTATTATTTGTTCATTTAGGTATTCAAAACACAGCCTTAGGCGCTATAGCTAACCTGTGCGACGAGGTGGCCTTTTTAAGACCATTTTATTTTTAATCCCTTTTCGTAGACAAAATGTTAACAAACATTTTCTTCTTTTTCTTTTCATATTTAGACCTATTGGAGAGCTACACATCCAGATATAACAGCAGCTCCTTCCATACCTAGACCAATACCTCAGGAAGCTTCACCTACCACAGATCAGGCCCATATGGGTCCAACACCACCTGGTAAGTTTGTCGCCAAAACGAGCTTTGAAGTTTTTATTTCGCCAATTCTAGTTTTACTTGGACATCATGTCAAAGTCATCTCAATGTCACAACTCGTTTTAAGAAAATGCTCTTTTGACATATGAAAAAAGCATTAGATTTAGGCCTACGAAAAAAATCAAAAACATTAGAACAACTACTCACGCTCAATCACACGTGACAAAAAAATAAATAAATAGATAAAAGAAGAAAACATTATTCCATAACTTTTTAGTTGGATTTATTTAAAAAAAAAAAACCATAAAGAATACCTACTGACACTATTTAACAAATTTTTGTAAATTATGTTTATTCTACTTTTTTATTGTTTATTTTTTTAATTAAAAAAATAAAAACTTAACCAAACCACATACAATCGAATCGATCTTACTCGTTCTCTCGACTCTTTCTCTGTGTGTGTGTGTATCGTTTGTAAATAACGTAACGTAATGTAATGTAACGCAACTTGTGGTCTCCAACTAGTTGATGGAGGCGAGGATGAGCGCGATTATCGCATGGGCTCCATTGAACGCGAGGGTAGTCGAGAGCGTGACATTTCAAGTCGCGAACGGGAAAGGGACGAAGACTATGAACGCGACTATTGGGACAACGAGTTCTCAAAGGGTCGCCGTACACCACGCGAAAGGCAGCGCGATCTTGAATGGGAGCGCGAAAGAGCAAGAGAATGGGAGAGAGAACGAGAAAGAGATTGGGATAGAGAATTCGATTGGGACCAAGGTAAACAACATAAATGAACCTTCTTTTTATGTTTTACTTTTACAACTTACTTTGAAACGAACTTCAATTAGAATTGTCCTGTATTTGTAATATTTTTTTTATTTTTTTTTTGTGTTTATATAAAAGACATACCAAAATTTCAAATTAAATTTCCTTAGAACTGAAACTGAAAATGTAAATTTGCTTCTGATTGAGACATTGGCAATGAAATTGAAATTAATTGACTTGTATTTTTATGATTTGTTTGATTAAAGCGTTACTCCTACCTACTCTACTTTAAGAATTTTTCTTATACTTTACTCAATTACTTTTATTAATTATTTCCATGTTTCTTTTAACTATAATAGTTTACTAAGTACATATATATATTAGAACATACTATAAATATCTATAACACACAATATATATATACCTATACATACTCATATTTATTGTATATCCTTAGAAAGGCTTTGTTTTGTTAGCCCATATTAAAATGTTCCAACCTTCCAACAAAACACTGTGTTTACCCCCTCCCCTTTCCTTATACTATTGATGTTTCTAGTTCTATTCCTAGATGTTTTCTCTCTCAACTCTTTCTCTCTGTCCCCCCAAAACAACACCACCACCTCCACAACCTAACAATGCTTTTGAATCTGTTTTTGGTTCTCTCATTAATTGTTCTCAATTTATTTCGATTTTATTTTTTTAGCTTTCTCCTCACGCGGTACATTGTCTACTTACAGTTAAACTTTCCCAATTGACATGTTTCAGTTAGTTTTTGTTTTGTTTCCAAATTTTATACCAATTATACTACTCCCAAATAGACAAGCAAATGTACCCACAAGCAAACCGCAACTTTCAATCTGCGTGAACATTTCATTTTTGCAAATGTACCACAAAAAAGACAACCACATGTACCAAAACAACCTGTATTTTACAACTTTCTCGAACCTATCTATCCCCCTTTACAAAAGACGCGCAGTCGTTGCAACATCATGATCCGCTAAACGAGTATGCTATGATTTTCTTTTTTGAATTTTGATCCGATACCGTGTTTACAAAACGTCTACTAATAACCGTACTGTCGATAACACACCAAAAGTACTACTAAGAGTAACCCAGTTGCATTGTGTGGTAAACCTACTAAAACCAAGTCATTCGTCTAATTTTGGTGTGCTTCGGTAATTGTTGGTATAATAGTACATCCGTATAGAGAGTTAAACATAAAACTAACTTGACATAGAACAAAGGGTATTTTTTGTGTATTCTAATTATTGTCTTTGGTTATTAAATCAATGCTTTGTACTAAAATTTGGCTTATATACATATTTTTTTATTAAACAATCATATATGTCGTACAATTATTCATTTATATTATTATTACAATAATAACTTTCAACGCTCAACACCAATATGGTGGGGTTTAAACGAGTCCTGGCGGGCGGACACTCCCCCTTACCCTAATCTCGGAGATAGGTGGTGCTATTTACACGAAATTTTGCGTGTTCTCTTATATATCTATTCCAAAAGCACTTTCCTTAACTTTTTTCTAAAGACAAATTCCAACAAATATTTTTGAAGATAAAATATTAACCCATTGCGCCTCGAATCCGTTGTCTGATTTCGATGAAATTTTGTCTCTATATATAAAAGAGAAGCATGATTGACTGATTGGCTGACTGACTGATCAACGTCCAGCCCAAACGGCTAAAGCTAGAATCATGAAATTTTTCACGAATGTGGGCCCTGGGTCGTAGGCGAGCGATAAGACCGGGTTTTGTGATATTCGCACGTTTTGGTACTAAAAAGTACGAAATTGTGACTTTTTGCCCAGCGCGAACGGATGGGGCTAGAATAATGATTTTGGGCTCAAATTAAGGAGCATTTCGAAAATATAACATTTGTTGACAAAAATTTCCAAAAATAATACCGGAAGTAGTAAAAATGGTACGTCTAGTACCACAATTGAGTTAGAGCTTTGAATTGTGGAATTTAGGTACTTTATGGCAACCTAAATTGGGATGCCAAAATAGTTTTTGGACATTTAGAAACAAAAAAGTACCAAAAAAAAGGTACGAAATAGGTGAACTTTGCATAGGGCGAACGGGTAGAACTAGAACTTCGAAATTTGGCTTAAATGATTGATGTTGCGAAATAAAAGGGGTAGATAGAAATAATGTGAACAAGTAAAAGCGTGCTACGTTCGGCCGGGCCGAATCTTACATACCCTCCACCATGGGTCGCAATTGTCGAATTCTTTTTCCGCCATTTCTTCTTAGGCAAAAAAGGATATAAGAAAAGATTTGATCTTCTATTAGAGCGATATCAAGATATGGTCCGGATTGGACCACAACTAAATTATATGTGTAAAATGTCAGCCAATTCGAATAAGAATTGAGCCCTTTGGGGTCTCAAGAACTAAAATATAGAGATCGATTTATATGGGTACCGATTCAGACCATAATAAACACGTATGTTGACGGTCATGAGAGGAACCGTCGTACAAAATTCCAGGCAAATCGGATAATAACTGCGACCTCTAGAGGCTCAAGAAGTCCATATCCCAGATTGGTTTACTTGGCAGCTATATTAGGTTATGAACCGATTTGAAACTTATTTGACACAGTTGTTGGGAGTAAGAATAAAATACGTCAAGCAAAATTTCATTCCAATCGGATACGAATTGCGCACTTAGAGGCTTAAGAAATCAAGACCCAAGAAGGGTTATATGGCAGCTATATCAGGTTATGGACCGATTTGAACCATAGTTGGCACAATTGTTGAATGTCATAACAAAGTACTTCGTTCAAAAATTCATTCAAATCGGATATGAATTGCGCCCTCTAGAGGCTCAAGAAGCCAAGACCCAAGATCGGTTTATATGACTGCTATATCAGGTTATGTACCGATTTGGACCATACTTGGCACAATTGTTGAATATCATAACTAAACACGGCGTGCAAAATTTCATTCCAATCGGATTGCGCACTCTAGAGGCTCAAGAAGTCAAAACCCAAGATCGGTTTATATGACAGCTATATCAAAACATGAACCGATATGGCCCATTTACAATACCAACCGACCTACACTAATAAGAAGTATTTGTACAAAATTTCAAGCGGCTAGCTTTACTTTTTCGGAAGTTTGCGTGCTTTCGACAGACAGACGGACGGACATGGCTAGATGGACATAAAAAACATAAAAAAAAACAGAATGACGAAATTAGTATACCCCCCATCCTATGGTGGAGGGTATAAAAATTGTAATGGAAACGGTTTCTTCCGTTTCGTATTTGGTACCATTTCATACATTCTTTACGCATTGAACTAGGGTTCTGAAATTTAATATGTAGATTCTACTTAGAAATATATGTTGGCTGACTAAGTATTTTTTAACAAGTCATACATTTTGGTACCAAGAAGTACGAAATAGCTTATTTACTTTTACAGTGAACGGAGAAGGATACAATTCAAAAATTTGCCAAAATGATCCATGTCTTGACAAATATACTATAGTTGTACCAAATATGAAATGTTGAAATGGTACCAGGAGTGAAATAAATAGTAAGTGCTGTAATTGGTATTATTTAGTACTTTCTTTATAGATTGAGCTACAGATCTGAAATTTGGGTACAGTCACATCTTGGCAGTATGTTCCAGGAGACTAGAAGATTTTGTTGGTATTCGCACGTACTAATACGTACAATATGGCACCATCCTTACGGATTGAGCTACAACTCTGAAATTTGGAATACAGTTACATCTAGGCACTATGTACCGAGCGATTAAAATATTTTTTTTGATATTCGTTCATTTTGGTACTTAAACGTACAAAGTGGTGCTTTATTTACAGACTGAGCTAGATCTGTGAAATTAGGGAAACAGGTATATCTTGGGAGTATGTAACGGATGACTAGAAGATTATTTTGAAATTTGTATATTCAGTTGTACTTTAATTTACGGACTGAGCTAAAGATTTCAAAATTGCGACAGCGGCCGACCAGAGGTTTTTTTTTTTAATTCGTACATTTAGGCACTAAGGCTTAAACTATTAAAATTGCGATACAGTTACACCTTGATACTGGGTGTACCATCGGGGGCAGCGAAGCGACAGGGCATATGCTAGTATATTCACAATTAAGAGAATTTGCATTGACTAGCAATTTTTTACAAATATTTTGAATTTTCAAAAATTCTTTTTATTTTTGTTTATCGAAGAAAGCTGGATTTAATGTTTTTGGCATAAAATAGGAACTGCTGTCAAAAGAAGTAGGATTATTGTCATAAATTTATAATTTTTGGACCATCAAATGCAAGACATTAAAACGTTTGAGCCAATTTTCCCCCAAAACGTGACGGGAAAAATTTTTGTAACTGGTTTCAGTCGCCTACTTTACGCTAATCCAAATTTCATTGCGACCCCCTTTTCCTAACTCGAGCTAAACTTTTTCTAAGGTAGCTCTATTCTTGGGTATTTTTTGACGTTAATGCGAACCTGGGCACACGGAGCAGCAGCAAGAGCCGTTGGTAATTTTCGATTTTGATAAAATAAGTCGATGGATCCACCCCACCCCCATAACACCATCCAAATAGGACTGATATATACTTTCAGAGCCAGGGCTCAAATGAAAGATATATGGTGGTAGACCACGGATCTGAAATCAATATTCGGGGCCATCTGTCTAGGCCCACCTCCATAATAACCTCCAAATAGGACGTATTTGCTCACCAAGACACTTTGGGTCTTCATGGCAGTGGAGCTCGATATTGATAGTTTTTCGGGCCCATATCCCAAACCGGACATAAGGGTTTTAAATGATAGATATTTAAGATTAAAAAAGGAAATTTTGAGGCCATTGGCAATATGGGGTTCAAATAAATGATATTTGAGAGTATAGCACGATGCTGATTTATTTTCAGGACTAAGTGTTTGGTGAACAAACCCACTCCCCAAAACACCACTAAATCGGGCATATTTACCGACCAGGTCAATGTGGGGCTGAAATGAAAGGTATTGGGGAGTAGAGCGCAAAATTCTTTCAATATGTAAAAAAATATTTTTGCTCTAAATGTTTGGAGTTTACAAAAATAAAACTTAATATAGGAAAAATTTGACCTTTAAAATCTTTTCGTCATTTTTCGAACATCTTCCAGCTCGAGATCATATTCAATGCTTTCTATTTAAAGAATGGGTATGAAGGCCTTAGACAATTTGAGAAAGAAATGATCCACTAGCCAGTCAAAGTGTTTTGAATAATAACACACACTTTTTGAATAATAACTCAACTTTTATAAGTTGTTTGCTATGCTATTCTTTGTTCTCAGAAGTTTCTGGGAGGCGTCGTTTCGATATTGGAAGGTCCCTTTCTACATCCGAACAAGGCAAGCAAGCTCCCATAAGGGGGTGTAGAGAAAGAAAATGCTCTTAAGATAATAATTTGAACTTAAACAGCTACCGTCCTGAGAGCAGAGATTTCACTTGACATGCTGTCTGCAGTGTCTGACCCAATATTTCCTTCCCATATGGGAGTATGCTACTGCATATCTCCATTACGAATCTGCTGGGAAGTGGCCCACCTATGTTGGTCAACAATCGACTTTGTTGAGCTCTTATCCTTGCCGCGCTTTTCGTCGCGTGCTGTATTTGCTCTGCATAGGTCAGCTTGGTTTTCAATTGGATCGGATATTAAACCGATATCCTATGGTGATTTCGATTGTGTAGCATTTTTTCGACATGTTGCACTGAAATCGAAATTTTCTATTCGTTCGTATTCCAAATAATTTCACCCCATCACCGAGTGTAGTGTTCGTTTCTAATGTTGTTGTCAACAGAGAGAGTGCAAAAATGTTGCATATCTTATACCGTGCGAAGTCTACGGCGGAGAATGTCGCACTTATTTACAATCAGCGGCTATCATTCAAGCAAATTTTTTTGAACAGAAGGAGAAGACAAAATTTTCTGAATGTTTGGAAAATGCAGCAATATTTTAAAAGTTAATATGTAATAAAAATGGAAAAAGTGAACGTGTTTTATTTAGCTTACGGCATATTAGTTGCATTGCTAGAAAGTTTTTTATCCGAAGACGATTATGGGGTTTTCGCAGTATTATTTGGATGCAGTTACTACATATAGTCGTATGAACATGTTCGATTGCAAAATGCAAAAAGTGTAACACTATGAGAGGGTTAGGGCGACATTTGCAAAATGTTGTCCCGTAAAAGTGTAAAATTGTTTTCACAATCTAAATCACCATTAGCCTACACCGCAATGTCGTCTATGCTTATACTCATTTCTACGGAGATATTTTTGCTCGTCACGAGTAGCAACTCCGTCTTCTGGGTCGCAAGTTGCATGCCGTGGAAGTCCCGGCAGTCCCTGCCTTTAACGCCACCTGCAGTAGTTTGTCCTATGCCTCTTCCGTGTCACTTGCCGTGATGACGGGTAGCGATATCGTCATCGCATCATTCAAGAAAGATTCCGTATGTCATTTTTGTTCGTAGTATTCCATCATAATTAGCATTCCAAAGATCTGGATCAAGTATGGAGCCCTACGCCGCTACTGAGGTGAACTCATATTCACTGCTATTCAGGTAACTTCTCATTATTCTCATCAGATCCGCCGGTCCTCTCTGAGTGCCCGGATGACGTTGGTCCACCTGAGGACCAATGATTAAATGCTTTCTTCACATGCATTGTGGTCAAGATGACAACTGGTCTGGAGTATTTATTTCTTCTCCTAGCTGCCACATTTTTGAAAGCTTTGATCGCGGACATTCCTGTCAGGACGCTATGTTGACTCACTGAAAGTCCACCTCCCACAATGATAGCTTCTTGGAGCTGTGGCTTTATGAGTTGCCCCCAAAAGATTGCCAGCCGTATCAGGCATATACAATAGGATGTGGGATCACCTTTGCCATTGCTTATGATTCTTCCATACATCCGAAAATAAAACCAATAGGTACAGGTTAGAGTTTCTCAGAAGAAATTCCGGGCCTAGGACAGGTTAGAGTTTCTCAGAAGAAATTCACAGCGGGCCTAGGACTTTCATATACTCCGAAAGCCTGGCAGAAGGCAAGGGTGGTGTTTATACCCAAGCCCGGCAAGGCAAGTTATGCGACAGTAAAGGCCTACAGACTCATAAACTTTACGTCCTTTTTACTCAAAACCCTAGAACGTATTGTGGACACCATGATAAAGAGTATGACATCCAGCCAACTCAGTAGGTGGAGACAAAACGTACACACTGGCAGTAAGCATTGACATCGATGGGGTTCTTAACAATGTGCGGACCGACACACTGATCCTATCCTGAGACTAGTACCGGGTGGACCCGTTCCTTAGAGACTGGATAAACCATATGATAAGGAACAGGTGGATAAATTGTGTGTCCCATGGCATAAATATAAGGGAGAAAGTGGCACAGGGCACGCCACAGGGGGGCATTTTATCACCACCATAAATGACCTATTATGGATGCTGACTGAGGAGGGATTTGAACCCGTCTGCTACGCAGACGATGTTATAATACTTGTAAGGGGTAAGGATCCGAACGAGCTATGCATAAAACCCGAAAGGGTCTTGCATATGACATATGCCTGAATCCTAGGATAATCCACTGGCCTTACAGGAGCGTGATTAGACCAATACTTACTTACACTTCAGTAGTTTGGCGGACTGTTTGGAGAAAACAACATAAGGACCATACAACAGGTTCAGAGAACATGTTGTCTTGGCATAGGCGGAGCGATGAGGACCACGACCACTAGGGCACTGGGGACTATTCTATGTATCCGACCCATTGACATACAGATTAAGTTTGAGGCAGCCACTGCGGCTATAACACTTAAGGCGATGGGTGCAGCTAATACAATCGCGGTACAATCGAGACGACGAAAGGAAACCTGGAAGGAAGGGAAGAGGTTTTCGATCGGATACCTGAGACGAACCTTGAAGTCGAGTGCGAGGCACTGCTGCCATCGGCACAGTCTTGGATTGACGGAACCCTAGTATTGCCATCTGGAAGATCATGCTACACGGATGGATCAAAGCTAGAGGACAGAGTGGACCTGGGGCTTTACATTGAGAACCCAGGGACTGAAATCTGTTTTGACTGCCTGACCATAATACTGTCCTGCAGGCGGAGATCCAGGTGATCGCGGAATGCGAGAAGTGGTGTGGTGTGGTGTTAACGTGAGGACGTCGAGTGTGAACATCTTAACCGACAGTAAAATTGCCATAAGGGCAATAACAACCAGGACGGTAAGGTCACGAACAGTCTTGCAGTGTAATAAGGAGATGAACGCCTTCTCTAAAGGTGGGAAAATCCGCACCGTTTGGGTGCCGGGCCATAACAATGTAAGGGGAAAGGAAAAGGTCGCAATTTGGCGGTGAAGGCCAGAGGATTACCGTCAATAAATTGGTTAACCCGAAGCCTTTCGGGTCGACGCAGTCCGAGTTAAGGGGGTGGGAGACGAATGCGCATGCAACATTGTGGAACAGCGAAACGGTCGGTAGGACGGCGAAAATTCTATGGGGGATCCAGATCGTGAAAAGACGAGGCAATTACTGAAAGGAAGCAAGAAGGAGGTCTGTATAGATATTGGTATCATAACAGGACACATAGGACTACGAGCTCACTTATGTAAAATCGGGTCGGCAAGTGATAACATGTGTAGGGCATGCGGGGAAGATTAATAGACGGTGGAGCATTTCCTTTGTCATTGCCCGGCTTTCCCGTCCAACAGATACCGGCACTTAGGTGGAGACACAATGTCAGACACGAACATAGGGGAATGGTATTGAAAACAATTAAAGATTTTGTAAGTAGTACGGAATTGCTAACTAAAAATTTTCTTTTTTAGAGGTTACTTAATAGTTTTTAGAGCGCACAACAAGCCGATTACTGGATTAGGTGTGTGTCCATAGTGACATGGGCCGTATTAATATTTTCAATCTAACCTGACTTATTACTCAGCAGAAATTGGGGGTAGACAACATTCCGATTAAGTTAGTTAGAGAGCACCGAGACGCTGGCTTAGGGTTGGGTTAGACAAACTGAAATTTCGAATGATTGAGGATTTCTCAGTAAGCGATTATTCAAAAATAAAACGCACAATAATGCTCAAGGCCTGTAACGTGTATTCAGCATACATATTTAAAATTATTAGAGATTGGTGGGGGAGTAAGCGTCTTCTGAGTTTGTTTCCTGGCACTACCAGCCTCAGAGCTATATATTGGGTTGCCCAAAAAGTAATTGCGGATTTTTCATATAGTCGGCGTTGACAAATTTTTTCAAAAAAGTGTAAAAAAGTATATTTGATTAAAGTTCATTCTAAGTTTTATTAAAAATGCATTTACTTTCTTTTAAAAAATCCGCAATTACTTTTTGGGCAACCCAATATTTCCGAACTTAAGATCGTATACAGCTTATTGTGGGCTACCGCAGGCATATTCATAGAAATTAGAAATGGCAAAGCAGGGTTAGACAAACTGAAATTTCGAATGATTGAGGATTTCTCAGTAAGCGATTATTCAAAAATAAAACGCACATCAGGCAACGCCCAGGCCCTAGTGCGAACGGTGACTGTAACGTGTATTCAGCATACATATTTAAAATTATTAGAAATTGATGGGGGAGTAAGCGTCTTCTGAGTTTATTTTCTGGTACTACCAAACTCAGAGCTACATATTTCTGAACTTAAGATCGTATACAGCATTTTGCTGACTACCGCAGGCGTATTCATAGGAAATTAGTAGTAAATCTGTATGGCCTTATCATGTAAAGATACACCAAACGCTTTGAACTGTCATAACATAATACTTGTCTGCAATTGTCAAAGTGAGTCCGACTTCAGATCTACTTTATAAATTTAAATATTATTTGGTACATATATCCGTAATTTCTACCTTGTTGGTGTTGAGCGGTTGTGGTGTCGGTTATAATCGACACGTTGTATGGATAACCAAATGTGTATTCATAACCATTAATACAAAAACAGAACACTACTAATAATTTATTAATGTTTTTTATGTTTTTTTCCTTTTATTGATTTCTTGTGTATTTTTAGTTACTCCCGGGATCGTACGTCTTTAAGTGGCATTAAAATTTTGTGTTGTATATTTTTTGTGTTATGTTAAATGTCAAATGAAAAGCAAAGGCAAGACAATAGAATAACTGAAAATTTTTAAGAAAAAAAAAACTTATTCAATGTGTGTTCCTTAAAACATAAATGTTCACTATAAAATGTCAACCTTTCCTGTGATACTTTTTATGTTCGCCTACTTCTACTACATCAATCAGCTCTTTTTCTACTCGTCTCTTATCGTTCGTCCATATCGCATAATTTTGCATTGTTCGATTATTTCAATTCGATGCCAAATACAATCAAATTGCCACATACTACACACCAGTACCAAATACCGATTACCAATTGATGTGTATGTAAGTGTGTTTATGTGTGTGTGTGTACCAGTATCTGTGTTTTAGTGAGTACAGTGTCATAATGGTAAAATGATGTTGAATTATTTCACTTCTTTTCTTTTTTTTAATAAATTCCCCTTTATTTCTTTATTGCTAAAATTCATTTTTTATTGTTTACTATTTACTTTAATGTTATTCTCTGTTAATATCACAAATCCATTACCACTCCCATGAAATCCCATTAGAATGTTTGTTCATACTTTAGATCTTTGAAGACAATTATGTTGTAATAAAAAACATCAAGTAAAAGCGTGCTAAGTTCGGCTGGGCCGAATCTTGGAACACACCACCATGGATTCTGCTTAAACTTTATAAAAAAAATTTAGTTGAAGGGCATACTTTTGGATTAAGGACTTATGAAGCCAAATCGGGAGATCGGTTTTTATGGGAGCTATATCAGTTTGTGGACCGATTTGGATCGTACTTGACACATTTGTTGAAAGTCATAACAAAATATCACATGCTAAGTTTCAGCCAAATAGGACAAAATTGGCCGATTCTAAGGGGGTCCAGAAGTCAAATCAGGAGATTAGTTTTTATGGGAGCTATATCAGGTTATAGACCGATTTGGGCAGTACTTGGCACTGTTATTCGAAGTCATAAAAGCTCACTTTGTGCAAAATCTAAGCCAAATCGGACAAAAACTGCCGCTCCAGGGGTTCAAGAAGTCAGATGGGGGATAGGTTTATATGGGGGCTATATCCAAATATTAACCGATATGATCCATTTGAAATCATGAACGGCCTACATCAATAGGAATGCCTAGATTAGTATGCCCCTATCCTGTTGTGTTGAGTGTAAACAAGTAAGAGCGTGCTAAGTTCGCCGGGCCCAACATTATATACCCTCCACCATGGATCGCATTTGTCGAGTTCTTTTCCCGGTATTTCTTTTTTGGCAAACAAAGAATAATGGAAAAGAATTGTTATGCTCTATGTTGAAGACCATAATAGAAGCCATTGGGTAATATTTCAGTCCATTCGGATAAGAATTGTGCCTTGTAGGGGCTTAAGAAGCATATTCGGAGATCTGTTTATATGGGAGCTGATCGATTAAAACTATATTGAACACGTATGTTGAAGGTCATGGGAGAAGGCGCCCTCTAGAGGCCTTAGAAGTTAAGATCCCAGATCCGTATATATGGCAGCTATATCAGGTTATAGACCGATTTGATCCATATTTAACACAGTTATTGGAAGTCACAACAAACTACTTCGTGCTAATTTTCAGCCAAATCGGATAAGAATTGCGCCCTCCAGTGGTTCAAGAAGTCAAGATCCTAGATCGGTTTATATGGCAGCTATATTAAGTTATAGACCGATTTAAATATTTGATGTAATGATTTGATATTTGACACAGTTGTTGGAAGTCATAATAAACAACTTCATGCAAAATTTCATCCAAATCGGATGAGAATTGCGCCCTCTATCGCCTCAAGATGTCAAGTCGCAAGATCGGTTTATATGGCAGGTATATCAGGTTATGGACCGATTTCAACCATACTTACCACATTTGGTGGTAGTCATAAAGAAATACTTCATGCAAAATGTCAGCCAAATCGGATGAGAATTGCGCCTACTAGTGGCTCAAGAAGTCAAGATCCAAGATCGGTTTATATGGCAGGTATATCAGGTTATAGACCGATTTCAACCATACTTACCACATTTGGTGGTAGTCATAAGGAAACACTTCATGCTAAAAGTGACCCAAATCGGATGAGAATTGCGCCCTCTAGTCGCTCAAGAAGTCAAGACCCAAGATCGGTTTATATGGCGGGTATATCAGGTTATCAACCGATTTGAGCGATTCTTAACACAGTTGTTGAAAGTGATACCAAAACACAAGATGCAAAATCTCAGCCAAATCGGATAAGAATTGCGCCCTCTAGATGCTCAAGAAGTCAAGTCCTAAGATCGGTTTATATGGCAGCTATATCAGGTTATGAACCGATTTGAAACATATTTAGCACAGTTGTTGGAAGTCGTAGCAAACCAAGTAATGCTAAATCTCAGCCAAATCGTACAAGAATTGCGCCCTCTAGTGGCTCAAGAAATCAAACTTCAAGATCGGTTTATCTGGCAGTTTGAATACAAACTCTTAGCTCAACATATGTCCTTTATCACAGAACCTGTGATAAAAAATGTTGCTCTACAACGTTATCTCCATTATATCGCACTTTTTACACGGCAGTAATAACGGCTTAGGTTTGGTAGGATTATATTGAAAAAAGGGCGCGAAAATTAATCCGTCCCAAAATTTTCAGCGGTGGTTTTCCCCTCCTAATGCTGGCAACATTTTACTAAGCCATGTAAAACTTATCTCCAAAGAGGTGTCGCACTGCGGCACGCCGTTCGGACTCGGTTTATCATTGAGCTTAAACTTGAATCGGTCTGCCCTCATTGATATGTGAGAAGTTTGCCCCTGTTCCTTAGTGGAATGTTCATGGGCAAAATTTGCAATTTGAGTTGGTTTGTAACACCCAGATAAGTATACCGATCGACTCATAATCACCTTCTGATTCGATTTAGCTATGTCCGTCTGTCCATGTTAATTCGAAACTAGTCGTTCAGCGTCATAGGCGAACGTGCTAAGCTCTGCACTACGGTTGCCTCCCGTATGTTACTGAAAGCTATACTGATATCCTACTTACTTCCTTTTGAATAATAGGCTCGTCTCCTCACGGTCCGTAGGATTTTCGTCCTCATACCGACCATTATGCTCTTCCTACCTCAACTCGAAGTGCGGCGACAAATTTAAAGGTGTCCACACTAGAAGTCCTCACTTTATTACCATACTACCTTACGCATTCCGTGATTACCCGGCTTAGAATTTTTCAAATACAACCTGCCAGTTATCATTAAAGTGTTTGTGGGGATCCTTTTTGAATTGCCTTGGTTTCTTCTTCCGGTATAATGCCGGAATAGTTCACGCAATAGGTAATCTGTATGGTGCATAGTACATCTAAACAGATTAACACATGCAGATACTACGCTTATTCAGTCAAGGGTCCATCTAGCCATGTCCGTCCATTCGACTGTGGAAATCATGCTAAATTTCGAAGGAGTAAAAGTAGGCGCTTGAACATACCAAAACGCCATGTGCAAAATTTCAGTCAAATTGGATTATAAATGCGCCCTCTAGAAGCACAAGAAGTCAAGACCCAAGATCGGTTTATATGGCAGCTTTATCCAAATATGGTCCGCATTGTACAATGAAATAGATTACTATGCGATGAAGTCAAGTAACTCATATTACCTAGAAAGATTAATGCTTTCCCGAAACCTTTAAAACACAATAGCCTACTATTTGGGTGCAGGAAAACCAATTCTGTACAAACATTCAAAATTCCTTTTGATCCATCTACAATGTTATGTCCAAGTTCCCCTTTAATCCCAAGTTCCCATTCAACATTATTTTATGCGTACTCGTAAAAGACAACCCTAGACAAAATCAATCGATCACAACACTTGTATGACAGAGTTGTAGCGTGTATCCCTTGTTCCGTATAATAACTCCCCCAGTTCATGAAAGATTTTCAAACTAGGAGTTGCTCCCTGTAGTTCCGCCACCAACACCATCACCATCTACTACCGCTGCAGTAGATGGTGCATTTTTTTTTTTGTTTTGGAACATTCATGAAAATACTCTAGTCTTCCGTCCATCACTTGTCATAGTTACATTCGTTAGAAGTTGCGTTGATTAATTTGTTTAATTGTTCTTGTTTCGTTTTGTTTAATATTTTCTACTAACCTTTACAAGTGTTTTTGTTTTTGGGTTTTTTAACTTATAAACCAAGTTTTTTGTTTGTGGATTTTTTTAAAACTACTAAAAGGCAGAAAAAAGCAACAAAAAATTGTTTATTAAACTATTCAAATAACAATACGTACGTAATAAATAATACTCTCTACTACTACTACTGCATTTATGAGTGCTTGAGTTTTTACTATTTAAACCATTTACAAAAAAGTTAAAGAGAACCCAAGAAAATTGTTTTTGAACAAATTAACCCCGTCCCCGAAGTTTTGTGTTCCTGTTGCCAAACTCTAAAAGCGATTTCATTTACATGCAATGTTAACTGATAATTTGTTGTATAATTTTCAGGAGGTACTTCCTATTCACACAATCGTCGTCCAGCCTCTGGTGGGCATCATGATCGCGGCTATGAACGAGATCGCATGGAGCGGGAACGTGAACGAGATCGTTATGAACGAGAACGTGAGCGTGAGCGTCTGCATGCGCGTGAACGTGATCTCATGCACTACGATTTAAATAATGAGGAGCTTTTGGATGAGCGCAGCTACGCTGCCGATTACCCACCTCATCGGGGTGCCGTGGGCGGCAGTGTCCATGGGCATTTGTCACGCGGCAGCCGGCTAATGGATGACAGTGACTTGATGCACGAGAGGGATGAATTGCGTGGCGGACGTTACGCAAGTGGGGCCTCGGCCCGCATCATTGATCCCAGGGACCTACCTCCGTCGGCGCCAACAACAAGACGCGGAGCACCCATCGTTGATCGCGATGAATACAGTCCGCACCGAGGCGGTGGGAGTAGTAGGAGAATGCTGAATGCCATGTAGGAATCGTGGATATAGGGGTGGGATCAGATCGATAGTAAAGGCGCGACGATGATGGCCGGCAGTGCCACAACGTCCAGGGTTAGAGAGCACAAGGAAACTACAAATAGTTCTAGTAATATCGATCGCCATTATCAGCAACATCATCCGCATCACGAACATCATTTGACACAAAAACAATCACAACAATCCTCGAAATCACGATTATTGTCCTCCTCAATAACTACCTCCTCCACAGGCTGCGACCAGGGCAGCAGTAGTAATAGTAGTGGTAACATGAGTAGTAGTGGTAGTAGACGTCCTAAAATAAGTCATGCACGTTTCTCCCATATCGATCCCATGTTGTCACCGACATCACCACCATCACCACTTCCATTACAACGATCACAACAACAACTGCCACCGCCAACACTGTCATCATTGTCTCCGTCGTCACAACTACCACCACCACCACCTACGGCATCATCTGTATCAGATGTGACACCCGGTAGCAATGTCATCATGCAACAACCATCACTACCACAATCATCCTCATCATCTCTTCTTCCCATGCAGGAAAAGACGGATATATTCCATCTGCATCACTCATCCAACGATCAAGTACATTCCTCCTCCTCCGCCAGCAACAATTGTAATTCGGCCAATCTCGCCAATTCTTCGTCCTCACATCACATGAAATCGCAACTGCATCAACATCAACAACAGCAACAACAACACCAGCAGCAGCAGCAACAGCAACAACATTATCAAATGCTCAGAGGACGCCACAAAGATGATGACGGCAAGACAGACTATGCCACCTCGTCCTTTACGAACATGGACGACCTGACGAATGCCATACGCAATAAAGTTATCGTCGAAGAAGACGAAGAGGACATACTGAGCAGTGATAATACGTATTTGTATTAAAGAGATTTCATGTCATTCAATTGCGATATTTCACAATGATCAACATTGAATTATATTTTTTTTGAAGAGCTTTAAGTTGAGAGTATCCAAAAACACACATACATAGATATGTAAAAAGAAAACTAAAATAAACTGAAATGTGGCCAATAGTCGAGAGCTTGAGGTCTGGAGATGCACTAAGAAGGGGAAGAGAAAATGTTAGATGTTTACGTTGCTCAACCACAAATAGGCTGACCCATTTACCCACATTTTTTAATTGCAACCCAAACTATAGAATGTACAATTAAATCATTCACAAAAAACTATGACGAAAATTATTTCAATTAAAAATAAAAATTTTTCAATTAAAAAATTAATTGCATCAATCATTTTTTTATTGAATCCGGATTTTTTTCAATTAAAATCGTGATTGACATTTAGGAAATTTTCAATTAAAAAATTATTTGATTAATTTTTTTAATTGAATCTGCATTTATTTTCAATCACAATTGTGATGGAAATTTTTGTCATTTTCTATTAAAAAACTATTTGATTCAATATTTTTTATTGAACTTTAAAAAATGTTGTATATAAATGTGATTGACAAAGAAAAAAACCATAAGGGTCTAAACTTCTAACTTTTTTTATAACTTTTTTAAATACAGTTGATTTTATAAGGAGAAAATATTGGGTTGTCCAAAAAGTAATTGCGGATTTTTCATATAGTCGGCGTTGACAAATTTTTTCACAGCTTGTGACTCGGTAATTGCATTCTTTGTACTGTCAGTTATCAGCTGTTACTTTTAGTTTGCTTTAGAAAAAAAGTGTAAAAAAGTATATTTGATTAAAGTTCATTCTAAGTTTTATTAAAAATGCATTTACTTTCTTTTAAAAAATACGCAATTACTTTTTGGGCAACCCAATAGCTTTTTTCATTAAATTGTCGAACGAATCAAGTAACGAAGACAAAGCAATTTTAGTAGTCTAGGTGCTACTCTTATTTTTATAATTCGGAAACAATATTTTCCATTACATTTGAGTAGTAATAATGGAACCAAACATATACCTCAAATTCGTCTTCCAGGAGATCTACATATGTGAACCATGCTGCATCGAAATTGAGGTTAAGCCCAATGAAAAAACAAATTAGTTATTTCGGAAATTTCAATCATTTTTTAATTGGATCAATTAAAAATAAATATTGAAAAGTTTACAAAATTTCAATATATTTTTTAAATTGAATATGCAAATTGTTTAATTGAAAATTCGTTCAATTCTCATTTTCAAAAACTGTGATTGATATTATCATTTTCGTAATTGAAGCAGTTTCAAGTAAAAAATTAATTGGATCAATTAATTTCGTAATGGAACCCGATTTTCATTTGTTTCTATTTACTTTACTGCTTCATTCTAACAATTAGTACCTTATTTTTACCATTTCCATTAGCAAACTTCTAAGCTAGATTTCAATGAGTTAGTTTGTGATTTGGTCAAGACAAATCTAAGTCATATGACAATTTTCGTACTGGCAATAAAAACAATAAATAAAGTACTTATTTGGGTACTATTAGTAAAATTGGTATCCAAATTGATACAAAGTATTGTACCAATTAGATTTCCAGTACCAATATTGAAATATGATGTGTGATATGACAACTCATCTGCATGAAATAGGCTACCATTCTACCAAAGGTGATATGAGAATACCTTCTTTCCTGGACCTTAAGAAAGGAGCAAAAAATTATTTTGTACCGTATATTGTTGCAAATTCACGATTACATGTAACTTTATCCATGATTTTATGTATAATAAACCCAGATTTTCCATAAACATAGTTTTGTTGCCAAACAATATTATTTCACTTATGTTGCAGTTGAGGTTTAGAAGTGTGAGCGCTTAATAAAAACAGCAACTAGACTTCTTCATCAATTTGATGATACTGGAAGCCGAGTCTTCGTAGAATTTCTATCCTTCTATGTGGCTTTTATGAGGCCATGTCTTTAAATCGAGAGATCGTTCTATATGGCATCTATATCCAAATCTGAACCGCTCGAGACAAATTGAAGGATGGGATGTCGAAGGGCCTAACACAATGTCCTTTAAAAAATCTTACAAGGTTCTATTGAGTTTTTTTACTTTTGTATTAAATTATATATTGTTAAGTAAAAAAGTTAAACTGCAAAATCAAGTTGTGTTTATTTTGAAATTTTACTCGACTGGTAGGGAATTTGGTAGGTCGGAAAACTTTTTTTTATAGTGCCAACGCTGCTATTAAATAAGAGATCATGAGTACATATCTCCGCAGAGGCATCTAAGTTGTAACGTTTTTTTTTTTGTTTTGCTTATGAATAATATTGTTGTTGTTACTTGATGTTGGCATACAAAGCCAGTGCCTTTCAATAAAAAATGTTTACTTTAGGTCGTTGCGATTCAAAATAGATTGTTGCAGGAAAATTAACAAATTTTCTCGTTGTTTTTTTGACCAAAGTTGTTATCTTTCAACATAGTTTTTAATCTGTGCAGGATTTCTGGAATTAAAATGTAAATTACAATAAAAACTAGTCGCTAATCGAACTGAATCGCTTATTTCTTTTTGTGAGAAAGTCAATATGTTGAACGAAAAGATACAAAAACAGCACGCGGAATGAATTGAGCAAGTGAAACAGTTGAATTAAAAGGGTTGCTCACTTGCATTCAGAATATAACAGTAATTTCAACAAGCGATAACTTACTGGCAATGTAAACCTTGCATAGCATTATCTCTCCCTCTCTCTTGCTCCGCATCTCCTGCTCTCTTGATCCTTAGACTGGTGTGTCATCGGAGAAAGACCAAAGGTTATCATAAACTATTAACCATGTGAAAACAATCATTACTCAAACATCTCATACATTTAAGATGAGAGCGAAAGTTTTTTGTTTTTGTTTATTTTGGTAAAAATTTAAAGCATTTTTAAAGTGCCAAAACTACTAATTCAGCATTATAATTTGTCTCTCAGTTGTCGTATCTACTAATTATTCTCTTGTTGCAATCAAACGATAAAAAACAAACAAAGAAACAAAAAAACAAAAAAAAACACACAAAAACAAATCTCATATAAAAAAATTAGAGGAAAAATAAAACAAATTTCGGTTTCTGTTGAATAGAAGAACATTTTGTACATTTTATGATTAACAAATGCTGCAAAAAAAATTTTTAATTTTTGGAACTCGAAGAACAATATCCATTCGTCGTTATTCGAAAAAGAGAAAATATTGAGAAAAAGAGAAAATCGCTAAGAAGCCTAATGTGTCTTAAATTTTAGCTAAATATATTGAAAATAAACTAAAGAATAACTTAATAGCAGAACATATACTTTAAATTGTAAAAATATGAAAAAAAAAATATAAACTAAAATTTTTTTTATTTTTAATGACAATTTAACAATTTTCATGTTAAAAGTCAAATTTGTAAAAATCGTAAAAAAAGAACACAAAACCAAACTCAAAAAATTTAGCAAACAATTGTGTACTGAATAAGTGTCAGCTTTAATAATTTAATAATAGACAAATATGGAAAAAACAAAAAAAATGATAAAAACAAAACTTTGCAACAACAGTTTAAAACCAACAGAAAAACCAAGCAACTAAAACCTATGTTTGAATCCTCTATGCAACATAAACAAAAACTATTCTTGTATTTTTAAGAAATCCTTTCTAGTCTCACCCTCTCTCTCTCTCTCTTTCTATATATTTCGATTACAGCAACTCTATATTTGAAAATAAAAAGAATATCTCAAACAACAACTGAAAAGATTTACTTGTTGTATATAACTGATAAAGAAAATTACTATTTTTTTAAATCATAAAAAAATCCTTTTTTTCTTTTGTTAGTAAGGAACGGAGAAAAAAAAAACAAAAAATAATTTTACCAAAGAACCAGAATGTAACTCAAAATGCACAATGTATTTAAGGCATACAAAACAAATAACAAAAACCTAATGATATATATATATATATATATAGAAACAACAACTGATTTTTTATATTTCTTTACAAACAATAATTAATTTCATGAAATCTCTTTAATAGTTTTTAATTACAATTCATTTTAACATTTGTTTTTAGATTTTATAGAATTTGTTATAAATTTATAGGTTAAAAAGAAAAATTGCTATGGTGGGATGTTTTTTTTTTTAATTGGGTGGCTGATTGTTGTTGTGGCATTTTCGAATTCATTTAAAACCAGACCAGAGAACATATTATAGATCATCTCATAGATGTCGCTATATAAACAATAAACAATTTTTTATTTGAAAAACTTTGATATTACTTGGAATCATTTCAAAGATGTTGCCATATCAACAAATAATCAATTTTTTTATTTGAAAATCACTGATGTAACTATAACAATTTTTTTATATTGTCTAATCTTTTTTCTTCTATTCATATATTAGAGTTTTCCTGCGGCTTGATTTTTGATTTTTATACCCTACACCATTGATAAGTATACCGATCGACTCAGCATCACTTTCTGATTCGATTTAGCTATGTCCGTCTGTCCGTCTGTCCACGTTAATTTGTGTACAAGTTACAGGTCGTAGTTTTCATCCGATCGTCTTCAAATTTGGTACAGGCATGTTTTTCGGCCTAGAGACGAAGCCTTTTGAAATTGGAAAAAACCGGTTCAGATCTGGATATAGCTCCCATATACATGTTCGTCCGATTTGCAGTAATAATGCTATAAAATGGTCATTTGCTATCCGATTCTCTCGAAATTTGACTCCCAACATTACAAGTGAATTTCATTAAAATCGGTTCGGATTTAGATATAGCCCCCATATATATGTTCGTCCGATTTTCACTCCTAGAGCCACTGCAAGCACGTTTATTGACCAATCTTGCCAAAATATTGCACAATGCTTTCCTCGATGATTACCACAATACACATAGAGTTTGGTCAAAGTCGGTTCAGATTTAGATATAGCTCCCATATATATGTTCGTCCGATTTCCAGTAATATTGCAATAAAACGGTCTTTTGTTAACCGGTTTTCTCGAAATTCGGCAGGAGGGATTTTCTCGTAACTCTCAATATTACTGGTGAATTTCATGGAAATCGGTTCAGATTTAGATATAGCTCTCATGTATATATATTGCCCGATTTTAACTGCTAAAGTCACAGCAAGAGCATTTATTGATCCATCTTGCCAAAATTTTGCAAAACGCTATCCCCGATGACTGCCACACTATCTGAGGAGTTTGCTCGAAATCGGTTCAGATTTAGATATAGCTCTCAAGTATATATATCGCCCGATTTTAACTGCTAGAGTCACAGCAAGCGCATTTATTGATCCATCTTGCCAAAATTTTGCAAAACGCTTTCCTCGACGACTGTCACACTATCTAAGGAGTTTGCTCGAAATCTGTTTAGATTTAGATATAGCTCTCATATATATGTTCGTCCGATTTTGAGAAATATTGCAAAAAAGTGAACATTTTTTATCCGATTCTGTAGAAATTTTGCAGGAAGGATTTTCTTATGCCTCTCGATATTACTGTCGAATTTCACAGAAATCAGTTCAGATTTAGATATAGCTGTCATATATGTATATGGCCAGATTTTCAACCCAAGAGCCACTGCAAGCACATTTATTGACCAATCTTGGCAACATTTTGCACAACACTTTCCTCGACGACTACCACATTATCTGAGAAGTTTGCTCGGAATCCGTTCAGAATTAGATATAGCTTCCATATATACGTTCGTCAGATTTTGGGTAATTTGCCATAAAGTTGTAATTTTTCAACAGTAGTTGTTTGAACATATTTGCTCGCCGAGGTCCATCAAAATTGGTTCAGAATTGTATATAGGTCCCACATTATACTTATAGGGTAGGTGTTGGGTATTATATAGTCGGCACCGCCCGACTTTTGCCCTTCCTTGCTGGTTTAAAAAGGCGTTTGTTTGACCGCAAGTGTTACACATTGGGTACCTGCTTCGGCTTTGCTGTATTTCTAAACTCCGAGGAAGCTCAGTTGCTAACGAAGTTAGATGAGGCTGGTTCGGTTTCCACCAGAGACTTTGGTCTCCTTGATTTTTATTTGAACCATTGAGTAGAGCGGACGTTTTGTTATTTCACTCTGGAAGTATTTTCCTGTAACTCGTAATAGGTCATTATTTTTAGAAGAAAAATTCAAGTCACTCAAGGATAGTTGCGGTTGATGATCTGCGTCTGTTTCCAGTGGAGCGACAGATCTAGAGCCCGGGAGTAGGCTTAGATTGGATTCCAAAGACCCAACAGTTGCGATGGTGGTATCAGGCCGTAACATGTTGTCTTGTGTCTTGTGTTAGGCCCTTCGACATGCTTTTTTCTATTTGGCCCAGATCGGTCCAGATTTGAATATAGCTGCCATATGGACCGATCTGTCGATTTAAGGTTTTGGGCCCATAAAAGGCGCATTTATTGTCCGATGTAGCCAAAATTTGGGACAGTGATATCTCTATTTGAAATCTTGGCCCCATAAAGGCGCATTTATAATCCCATTTCACTGAAAGTTGACACAGTGACTTATGATAGGCTTTTTGACATCCATGTCGTATATGGTTCAGATCGGTCTATATTTGGAATTGAACATTGACTAGTTATTAGACCTCTCAATATCCGTGTCAAATTTGGTCCAAATCGGACTATATTTCGATATAACTACTTTGGGGGCATAAACTAAGCATTTTTCACCGGATAATGATGAAAGGTGGTTTACATATTGTATACCCGATGGGGTGGGTATCCAAAGTTCGGCCCGGCCGAACCTAACGCCTTTTTACTTTTTTGGCTTGATTTACGACTTTTTTGATGTTTGTGTTATTCGTTGGAAATGTATGTCCAGAGTTTTCGACAGGCTATCTCTGATAATTATTTATAAGATCGGAGTTCAATTGCAAACGGAATGACAAAATCAATATACAACTACAAACGACCGATCAAACCTGCAGATTGTAAAGTCCATACTGAATATATTTACTAAATGGGGCCGGCAATCAATATGTCATAGATTCAAATTGGTGGGTAACAAATGGAGTACCTCTGATTGAATAGAAGTCCTTTGCCTAAAATATTAAAATCGAAATCAAGCCGCAATTTATATATCCATAAATCCTTAATGAAGGATTATACATAGTTTTTTAAATGTTTTAGTTTGTTTTTTTTTTGCCTCTTTTAAAGATTCCAAGCAACATTTACCCATAGGATGCAATACATTTTTTTCACTAGTTTCATTATGTCATTAACATCTGCGCAAAACAAAATCGCCAAGAAAAATCCCACCCACTCCTATGAAAAAATGATTTGCAAATTTTTGTAGAATATTTGAATTTGAGATTGATTGATCTGATTCTATCCTGGCAAGCAGTCTTTTACAATTCCAATCGCCGTTACTTGCTAAATTGTGGCAATATATTGAACATGTTATTGTGAACTGAATTCAAAGTGATCAAACCAAATGGGATGCAATCTTTGGGTATTTTGCTAATATCACACCCCTATATCATTTGCCGCTTAACAAAAAAAAAAAAAAAATAATTGTGTATATAAGTGACTACAACAAATTACAATTGTTAAATGCTTTTTTAATTTATATTTCTAAGCTTTCGTACGAAGGAAATTATGTATTTTAGTTTGGAGTTAAAAAATTGTTATATATAATTAAAGATATTTGTTTTGTGTTTGTAAAAATTTTCAATTTTGAAAAGACTTGAACCTTGGACAATTAATTTCCAGGGTTATTTGTTTTTTTTATGAAATGCACAGAAAACATATGTGAATAGTAGCCATTCCGATAAAAAAAAAATAATTTAGTATTAAATTGAAATATTTTCAGAATTTCTGATGCTATATGAATTGCGCTCACATTGTGTGTTCCACGCTTTGAATAGTCTGTTTGAATAATTCTAATATTCCAATCAAAATTTATGATACAATTCTGTAGAAAAATCTTTAGGTAAGGTTGAAAAGAGGGTGCAGATATTAATCCGCCCATGCCACTATAGACATACACCTATGCCAGTAATCGGCTTGTGGTGCCCTCTAAAAAACTATAAAGTAACCCGTAAAAGAAAATTTTAGGTAGGAATTCCGTGCTACTTACAAAATCCTTAATTGTTTTCAATACCACTCCCCTAAATTGGTTTATGTCTGGTATTGTGTCTCCACCTAGGTGCCAATATCTGTTGGACGCGAAAGCCGGGCAATGACAAAGGAAATGCTCCAACGTCTCATCATCTTCCCCGCATGCCCCACACATGGTATCACTTACCGCATTGATTTTACATAAGTGAGCTCGTAGTCCTATGTTTCCCGTTATGATACCAATAGCTATACTGACCTCCTTCTTGCTTCCTTTCAGTAATACCCTCATCTTCTCACGATCTGGTTCCCCCCATAGGATTTTCGCCGTCCTACCGACCGTTTCGCTGTTCCACAAGGTTACATGCACAATCGCCGTCCACTCCCTTAACTCGGACTGCGTCTACCCGAAAGGCTTCGGGTTAACCAAGTTTATTGACGGCAGTTCTTTGGCCTTCACCGCCAAATCATCTGCCCTTTCATTTCCCCTTACCCCGTTATGGCCCGGCACCCAAATGATACGGATTTTGCCATCCTCAGAGAAGGCGTTAATCTCCTTCTTCCACTACAAGACTGTTCGTGACCTTACCGTCCTGGTTGTTATTGCCCATATGGCCATTTTACTCTCCGCAAAGATGTTCACACTCAACGTCCTCGCGTTAGCACCACACCACCTCAAGCATTCCGAGATCGCCCAGATCTCCGCCTGCAGGACCGTATTATGGTCTGGCTGTCTAAAACAGATCACAGTCCCTGGGTTTTCAATGTAGACCCCCAGGCCCACTCTGTCCTGATTTTCCAGATTGCAATACTAGGGTTCCGTCAATCCAAGACTGTGCCGATGACAGCAGTGCGTCGCACTCGACTTCAAGGTTAATCTCAGTTATCCGATCGGAAACCTCTCCCCTTCCCTCCAGGTTTCCTATCGTCGCCTCAATTATACCGCGATGAGTTGCTCCCATCCTCAATCCATTCTCCCATCGCTTCGGTCTCATAGCCGTAGTGGCTGCCTAACACGTAATATGTATTTCAATGGGTCGGATATCTACAATTGTCTCCAGTGCCCTAGTGGGTATGGTCCTCATCGCTCCGCCTATGCCAAGACAACATGTTCTCTGAACCTGTAGTATGGTCCTTATGTTGCACTTTTTCTCCATAGCAGACCACGAAACTACTGAAGCGTAAGTAAGTATTGGTCTAATCACGCTCCTGTAGAGCCAGTGGACTATCCTAGGATTCAGGCCCCATTTCGAGCCTACGGCCCGTCTACATAGTGCCCAACATCTGTGAGCCTTCACAGTACGCTCCAGAATGTGACACTTCCAATTCAATTTCCTGTCCAAGGTTACACCTAAGTATTTGACCTTGTCAGATATCGAAATCCTAATATTGAGCAAACGTGGTGCGTTAAATTGGCCCACCTTCGTCTTCCTCGTGAAACGGCATATTTCAGTCTTCTCTGGGTTGACATTGAGACCTCTGGGTCTAGCCCAGTCATATGCAAGACCCTTTCGGCCCTTCTGCATAGCCCGTTCGGATCCTAACCCTTACAAGTATTATAACATCGTGTGAGCAGACGGATTCAAATCCCCTCTCAGTCAGCATCAATAATAGGTCATTTATTATGGTCAACCATAGGAGTGCCGATAAAATGCCCCCCTGTGGCGTGCCATGTACCACTTTCTCCCTTATATTTATGCCATGGGAAACACAATATATCCACCTGTTCCTTAGCATATGGTTTATCCAGTCTCTTAGGACCGGGTCCACCCGGTACTGGTCTAAGGACTGGATCAGAGTGTCGGTCCGCACATTGTTGAATGCCCCCTCGATATCTTAAAGTGTAATAAAAAAGTTTAAAGTTGTTAAAACATTTTTAAGCTAAAACTTAGGTAAAGATGCTCCATGAAATCAATATCCCCATAGGTCATTCAAGGAAACGTAGAAGTTATTTCTTTCTTACTTTCATTGACCGCTGGCTGCAATTGTCGTCAGGTTATAAAAACGAATAACTTCGAATTAGCCTTCTAGTTCCTGTCGCCGATCCCACCAAGTCGCCTTAGAAATTCTAATAATTTGTGATTATTGTCATCTTTTAATTCCGACAAGTCTCGAGAAAACCGTATCGCGGATGTTCTTTAGTTACCTCTTTCCGTTTAGCCACGACAAATATACGATAGACAAACTCTAGATACACCATAATTTGGGTCTCATCTTGAAACAGCTAACTATGAACTGTTGTCAACTGTACCGAGTAAACTCCCACCCTTTGTCACACCGGGAGATTAATTCAACCTCGGGACAGCTTTCGCACTACTTCAAGGAGGATCCCATATCTTGTGACTATCTATATCATCTTCATTGTGTCTGCGTCCAGACCTTCGCATACCCAACTCAGCTGAATCCATCTAGCCATCGCCATCCCGTTCTTTTCGTTCTCCATCATTCTCTGGACTATCGTTTCAGGCGTAAAGTCGAATATTACTGTATCTAGAGCGTTTGAAGTGACTGAATATGTTCTCTATATAGTTTCCAACTTCCAGTTTTTCATGAATGCACTTGCTAGAAGAGCATTTGCCCATTCAACATTGGTATTTTCGGAAGTAACTATGGCCTGTCAACATCTGTGTGACTTAATAGTTGACATCGCACAGTGGGATACAATATAAAAGTACTAAAAAGAATACTGTCATATAAAAATGGGTGCAAATATAACTCTTTGAAGTTCAAAGGTTAGAGCTGAGGTGGTAACAAGATCATATACAAAGGCGTTGTGAGTATTTTCATCAATTCAAATTATGCGTCAAAAAAAATATCGAGACACACGTAAATTGTAAAATACGAAGCCAATCTCGGCCAAAATTTTAAACTTCTTTGCTGTGGTAATCTTTGCATAGAAAGCCTTGGATGAAATGGTCTATAGCCGGACAATATTCCGCAATGGAATCTAAAAAAAATCACAAAAAAAAATAAAATTTAAAGTCAAATATCTCCGAAACCAGAAGATATATTTTGGACCTCAGGCAGATTGGAACACAAGTAAATATTTGGTATCCTGAACAATTTTTTGAAATGTACCAACTTGAGGTACCTGGGACACCATCTTGACATTTTATAAATGATCTTTTTAACATTTTCTATCTAACCATTCAAAAGGGTTACCTCTATCCGTTCTCAAATGACAGATTTTTTTTACTATTTTTATACCCACCACCGAAGGATGGGGTATATATTTATTTTGTCATTCCGTTTGCAACGCATCGAAATATTAATTTCCGACCCTATAAAGTATATATATATTCTTGATCAGCGTAAAAATCAAAGACGATCTACACATGTCCGTCCGTCTGTCCGTCAGTCTGCCTGTTGAAATCACGCTACAGTCTTTCAAAATAGAGATATTGAGCTGAAACTTTGCACATATTCTTTTTTTTTGTCCATAAGCAGGTTAAGTTCGAATATGGGCTATATCGGACTATATCTTGATATAGCCCCCATATAGACCGATCCGCAGCCTTAGGGTCTTAGGCCCATAAAAGCCACATTTACTATACGATTTTGATGAAATTTGGGACAGTGAGTTCTGTTTGTTAGGCCCATCGACATCTTTGGCCCAGATGGGTCCAGATTTGGATAGAGCTGCCATATAGACCGATCTCTCGATTTAAGGTTTTGGTTCCATAAAAGGCGCATTTAGTGTCCGATTTTGCGATAATTTGGGACAGTGATTTGTTTTAGGCCCTTCGACATCCTTCTTCAATTTGGCTCAGATCGGTTCAGATTTGTATATAGCCACCATATAGACCGATCTTTCGATTTTAGGTTTTGCCCCCATAAAAGGCGAATTTATTGTCCGATGTCACGGAAATTTGGGACAGTGAGATAATTTAAGACCCTCGATATATTTTTGGATTCTGGCCCAGATCAATAAAGATTTGGATATAGCTGCCATATAGACCGATCTTTCGATTTAAGCTTTTGGGCCCATAAAAGGCGCATTTATTGTCCGATGTCGCCGAAATTTGGGACAGTGTGTTATGTTAGGCTCTTCGACATTTTTCTGCAACTTGGCCCAAATCGGTCCAGATTTAGATATAGCTGCCATATAGACCGATATGTCAATTTAAAGTCTTGGCCCCATAAAAGGTGTATTTATAATCCGATTTCACTGAAATTTGACACACTGACTTATGTTAGGCTTTTCGACATACATGTATATGGTATAGATCGGTTTATTTTTAGATATAGCTACTAAAAAGACCAATATTTGGTTATACACAATTGAACCTTGTACTTATTAATATTTGGTCCAAATCGCAACATATTTACATATAGCTGCTATGGGGCATACGGTATGCATTTTTCACCGGATTTTAACTAAAGGTGGTTTACATATATACCCGAGGTTTTTCAATTTTTCTTTCGGGATGAGCCTAATTATCAAAGATAAGATGTTTAATTAGACTATTCTGCAAATTGTGAAGTTTATAAAAAAAATCATAAACTTATATATTGTAAAATCGGAGTGGCCTCTTCACATTATTCTGTATTGTTAAGTATTTGGTCATGAATAAATTAGGAAGACAATTTTAAAAATTTAAAAACAATTCGAAATTAAAAAAAAAACACATTTTTTTTTAAACAACAAACAAAGCTTTATGGCAATGTTTCAATAAAAAAATAGATATTTTTATTTACATTTTGTCTACTATTATTTGATAAGCTTTAAAATTAACTAGTACTTTATAATAAATAAGCACACAAAATAATAATAGTTATATATACAAACAAAACTAACATCCTCCTCCCTCAAAAATGAAACGCTATAAATAAATAAAAACAATATAGACTTTAATAAAACAGAACTATATAATATGAACACCCCAATGAACAAAAGAAAAATGAAATAAAACCAGACAACAAAATTTAGTAAAATAACAGTTTTGACAAAAGTAAAAAAATAAAAAATAATTTTTTGCATTATACACACACATATTATATATATATATATATATATAAATATATATATATATATAAAAGAAAAGATTAACAATAAATCTAACATAAAATACTATCAATAAATTCGTAACAAAACATGCAGGTTTATTAGATGAGAAATATTGAAAACAAAAACAAAAAACAGAAAACTTGAAGAAAATCACTGATACGAAAATCTAAATGAACTTACTACAAAAACAACAACAAAACAAAAAATGTCCTCAATAAGCATAAAATAAGGTAAAAATAAAACAAAAAAAAAACTATTAAAACTTTAGCCTAGCATTATTATCAAAATAAATGCTTAAAATGAAAAAGTAAACCAGAACATAATGATTTAACAAATTTAACAGGACAATTTTCACACACACATATATAAATTATTTTTTTAAACAAACAAACCGAAAATACTAGAAGTATTTTCCAACAAAAATATCCTTTGAAGGTTTATAAAACAACCCAAAATATTTCCAGCAAAATGTTAAAAATAAAAACCAAACCAATCTAAAAACCTTTTGCTATAGAAAACGTTTTGTCTAAAATATTTTGTAACATTTCGTCCTTATATTCGATATTAATATCAAATCCATTTTGGTAATTCTCTGTGAAATGATTCAATTGAATTTTCCTATTAACAACACACAATGATTTAGTACAAGCGAATGTTTTGAACAGCCAAGATTATTTTCCAATTTTCAAGTTCAAGTTTAAATTGTTGTTTATCGAAATGGATTTGTTCAATTTACCCCCAAATAATAATGAGACAATGTAATTGCTACTTTTTTTTATAGCATTGCATACAAATAAATATATATATATATATACATAATAATAACTATAAAAAAAAACCAACTGCAACAAATTAAGAAAATCATGAAAACAAAATTTCTAGACAAAGGAAAAAAATTAAAAAAAAACAAAAACAAAAAAGTACCACAAAAAACATCATAATTTGAAAAACTCGTAAACATTAATATAATTAATTAATAATTATTATTACACAAAACTTAGGCACGAACAAATAAAATTTAATATATAAACAATTTTACTACAAACAAAACCAAAACAAATCAGACAAACCCCAAAAATTTTTTAAAAAAAATATTTAATTCAAAAACTTAACATTAATTAACTATTAATAATTATGTAATATATATAAATTTTTAGTTAAATTTACAATTCAACAATGTTTTGTTTCAATTTGTAAGTTTGGATTTCTGTTGTTACCCTTTAAGATGACTCGCAAATAAATAACCCCACTAGTTTTTGGTTTTTTCTCTCATTCTTTTCAAAGCTTAAACTTAAACAAACAAAAGAAAAATCCCCCAAAAATTCAAATAAATAAATACAAAAGGAAAACAAGAAAAAACATTTATTCCAAATATGTTAAAATAATCTTTTTCAATAAATTGAATAAAAAACTTGTAAAATGCCATGAATTCTTAATGTGTCTCATTACAAATGTTGGAAAAAACAGTTGGTAAGTGTTAGAAAACAAAGCAGCAGCATTAAGTTTGGCCGGGCCAAAATATTATGCCTTTTAATGGACAAAATGGCTCCAGAAGAGGTTGTTACTGGTATACCTTCTTCGTACAGGAATTTTAGGGAAATTGTGCTTTATGCGATAGATAGGGAGATACACTCTGCTTGTATCAGCATGCTTTATATACCTGTGGGATAGAGAAACACAAATGTCATTTAAATTCCAAAAGCGGGATAACCTTGCCACACAAAGACGAACGGTTTTCGACCTTTTAGTCTGTCATCCTTTGTGCGAAAGACTCCATACATAAATCAAAGAAAAAGGCGTCAAGTTCGCAGAAGAATGCCGAGGGGTTTAACTTAACTCACTGTCCCAAATTTCGTCCATATCGGACAATAAATGCGCCTTTTATGGGCCCAATACCTTAAATCGAGAGATCGGTCTATCTGACAGCTATATCCAAATCTGAACTGATCTGTGCCATATTGCAGAAGAATGTTGAAAGGCCTAATGCAACTCATTGTTCCAAATTTCGTGGACATCGAACAATAAATGCGCCTTTTATGGGCCCAAAACCTTAAATCAAGATATCGGTCCATATGACAGCTATTTTCAAATCTGAATCGATCTCGGCCAAATTGAAGAGAAATGCCGAGGGGTTTCACTTAACTCACTGTCCCAAACTTCGCCGACATCGGAAAATAAATGCGCCTTTTATGAGCCCAAAACCTTAAACCGAGAGATGGGTCCATATGGCAGCTATATCCACATTGGGACCGATTTGGGCCAAGTTGCAGAAAAATGTCGAATAGCATAACACAACTAAATGTCCCAAATTTCGTCGATATCGGACAATAAATGCGCCTTCTATGGACCCAAAACCTTAAATCGAGAGATCGGTCTATATGGCAGCTATATCCAAATCTGGACCAAATTGCAGAAAAATGTCAAGGGGCCTAACGCAACTCACTGTCCCAAATTTTGCCAAAATCGGAGAAGAAATGCGATTTTTAAGGACGCACGACTTTAAATCGAGAGATCGGTCTATAAGGCAGCTATATCCAAATCTGAACCGATCTGTGCCATATTGCAGAAGAGTGTTGAAAGGCCTAATGCAACTCACTGTCCCAAATTACTGCGTTTTTGACAATAAATGCGCCTTTTATGGGCCCAAAACCTTAAATCGAGAGATCGGTCTATATAGCAGCTATATCCAAATCTGGACCGATCTGTGCCATATTACAGAAGAATGTTGAGATGCTTAACTGAACTCACTGTCCCAAATTTCGGCGACAACGGATAATAAATGTGGCTTTTATGTGCCTAAGAGCCTAAGACCCTAAATCGGCGGATCGGTCTATATGGCAGCTATATCCAAATCTGAACCGATCTGGGCCAAACTGAATAAGGATGTCAAAGGGTCTCAAACAACTCATTGTCTCAAAGGGTACAGGGTATTACAGATTTATGCATTTGTTACCAACGCTAAGAAAGAGGTAGACCCATTGATAAGTATACCGATCGGCTTAGAATGACTTTCTGATTCGATTTAGCTATGTCCGTCTGTTTGTCTGTCCATGTATTCTAGTAATCAAGGTACAGGTCGTATTTGTTGTCCGATTTTTATAAAATTTTGCATAAGTCTCTTTTTTGTACAAGACGAACGCTGTAGATTTAGAGAAAAATCGGTCCAGATTTAGATATAGCTTATATAACTATATAGCATATATAACTTTCATCGGATGTGCCCTTTTACAGCTGTAGAAGCCACAATTTTGATCCGATCCCTACAAGATTTGACACAAAGTGTTTCTTTTTATGTCCCAATATGGGTGCACACAATTTGGGTCCGATCTCCACCAAATTTAGCGTAATATGTTTCGTGTGACTTCCCACTACGTGAGCAAAATTTGATCCAAATTGGTTCAGATTAAGATATAGTTCCCATATATATATCCTCCATCCGATATGCCCTTTTAAAGCTGTAGGAGCCACAATTTTGGTCCGATCTCTACCAAATTTAGCGTAATATGTTTCGTGTGACTTCCCAATACGTGTGAAAATCCAAATCGATTCAGATTTAGATAGAGCTTCCATATATAACTCTCATCCGATTTAACCAATTAAGGCTGTAGAAGGCACAATTTTGGTCCGATCTTTAACAAATTTGGTACAAAGTGTGAAAAATTTCATCAGAATCGGATTAGATTTACAGATAGCTTTCATATATATCTTTCATCCGATATGGTCTTTTAAGGTTGTATAAGGCACAATTTGGGTCCGATCTTAACTAAATTTGGCAAGAAGTACTTTTTTGACATCCTAGTATGTGTACAAATTTTCATCAGAATCAGATCAAGTTTATATATAGCTCCCATATAAATCTTTCATCCGATATGCCCTTTTAAAGCTGTAGTAGTTTGGTCCCACCCTTACAAAATTTTGCAGGTGATGTTGTATTTGGCGTCGCACTACATGCAAAAAATGTCATCAACATCGAACCAGATTTAGTAAAATTCCCATATATATTTTTATACCCTCCACCGAAGGATGGGGTATATTCATTTTGTCATTCCGTTTGCAACACATCGAAATATCCATTTCTGACCCTATGAAGAATAAATATTCTTGATAAGCGTAAAAATCTAAGACGATCTAGACATGTCCTCCCGTCTCTCCATCTGACCGTTGAAATCACGCTACAGTCTTTAAAAATAGAGATATTGAGCTGAAACTTTGCACAGATTCTTTTTTTGTCCATAAGCAGGTTAGGTTCGAAGATGGGCTATATCGGACTTTATCTTGATATAGCCCCCATATAGACCGATCCGCCGATTTAGGGTATTAGGCAAATAAAAGCCACAATAATTATCCGATTTTGCTGAAATTTGGGACAGTGAGTTGTATTAGGCCCTTCGACATCGTTCTTCAAATTGGCTCTAATCGGATCAAATTTAGATATAGCTGGCATATGGACCGATCCCTATATTTAGGGTTTCAGCCCATAAAAGGCGAATTTATTGTCCGTTGTCGCCGAAATTTGGGAGAGTGAGTTAAGTTAGGCCCCTTGACATATTTCTGCAATATCGCTCAGATCGGTCCAGATTTGGACATAGCTGCCATATAGACCGATCTCTCGGTTTTAGGTTTTGGGGCCATAAAAAGCGTATTTATTGACCGATGTCGCCGAAATTTAGGACAGTGAGTTGTGTTAGGCCCTTCGGCATCCTTCCTCTATTTGACTCAGATCGGCTCAGATTTGGATATAGCTGCTATATAGACCGATCTCTCGATTTAGGCCCCTTGACATATTTCTGCAATATCGCACAGATCGGTCCAGATTTGGACATAGCTGCCATATACACCGATCTCTCGATTTAATATTTTGGGCTCATAAAAGGCGCATTTATTGTCCGATGTTGCCGAAATTCGGGACAGAGTGTTAAGTTAAACCCCTCCACATTTGGTCTAGATCGATCAGATTTGCATATAGCTGCCATATAGACCGATATCTCGACTTAAAGTCTTGGCCCCACAAAACAACAGCTCTATACACTCATACACATTCTACAATTTTCAAATTATTGATAGAATTTAAGTAACAGCAATCAAAATGACTATTGAAATTTAAAATTTCAATAATTTTTTTAAATGATCCAATTAAAATTTAAAAAATTTTAATCATTTTTTAACTGAATATGCAATATTTTAAATTGAAAAAATTAAATTTCTTTTTAAAAAACGGTGATTGATGTTATCATTTTCGTGATTGAAGCAGTTTCAATAAAAAATTAATTGGATAAATTAATTTCGTGATTGAAAGCGATTTTTATTTTTTCTATGTAGACAGACTGATAGCAACATATCTTATGGCAAGCATCATTGGATACCGCCTGTCTCGACAATAACACGCATATGGTAAGGGCAAATCCACTGAAACTGCCCTGCCCTGGTAGTCAAACCTGATCGCCTACATTGAGGGTTCCTCGCTATCAAGGAATATATAATGGAAGCTTTTCTTGACATTGAAATTGCCTTCAATAATGTAAAACTGAAGTCATCATGAAGGATCTGGAGTTTCTAGGCATCAGCACTACCTTAAGAAAGTTTATTAAGAACTTACTTAATAAAGATGCATTACAGTAGGCTTGGAATCTGTAGGTCTAAAAATATTGGTCAACAGAGGATCATCTCAAGGAGGTATCTCCTCTGTTCTGGAGTAAAGCTTTTAGGAATATATTTTTGTTTCTGAAAAAAAGGCGAAAAAGTGATCCCGAACGCTTACGACGTGGCTATTGCATTAAGAGAAAGTTTCAAAGCACTCTTAGAGATATACTTAAGGAAGCTCTACGTACGACGACGAAGTGGACTTCCGAAAGTGGTCTAGGCGTAAATCCGTCTAAGATGGACTTAGTTCTTTGCAGCAGTCGATACAAGCTACCCTCCGTGCCAACTGTCTCGATTCTATTTACTGAAATCTCAAAATACCAGGATGTTTTGCTGGACAGGAAATTTATTTTCAAATCCAAAATTTTGGAAAGGGCAAGAAAGGCAACTCTTGGCCTGTACTTCTGTGAGAGAGCCATTGGCAAAAGTTTGAGGGCTTAAACCGCGTCTCATGCACTGGGTGCATACAGCAGTTGCCAGACCTATAATGCTTTATGCACAGATAAAAATATAATTGAAAATTTGAAAATTTTCAATAAATTTTTCCATTGGGTCAATTAAAAAATTAAATGAAAATATGCAAATATTATATTCAAATGCACCAGCGATTTCTATACAACGTGGATCGCATAGGTTTAAGGTTTATGTTTGGGCCATTTAGCAAGGTTGCCCGGTAATGGATAATGGAACCATTATGTAATGTAAATTTTGATCAACAAGAAGATTAGGTTAGGTTGAAAAGAGGGTGCCGATATTAATCCGCCCAATGCCACTATGGACATACACCTAAGCCAGTAATCGGCTTGTTGTGCGCTCTTTAAACAAAAAAGTAACCTCGAAAAAGAATATTTCAAGTTATGAATTCCTTGCTACTTACGAAATCCTAAATGGTTTTCCATGCCACTCCCTAAGTTGGTTCATGTCTGCTATTGTGTACCCACCTAAGTACCGTTATCTGTTCTACGCGAAAACCGGGGAATGACATAGGAAATGCTTCAACGTCTCATAATCTTTCCCGCATGCACTACACATGCTATCTCTTGCCGCACCGATTTTATATAAGCGAGCTCGTAGGCCTATGTGTCCCGTTATGATACAGAAAGCTATACTGACCTCCTTCTTGCTTCCTTTCAGTAATACCCTCATCTTCTCACGATCTGAATCTCCCCATAGGATTTTCGCCGTCCTACCGACTGTTTCGCTGTTCCACAGGGTTGCATGCACATTCGCCGTCCACCTCCTTAACGCGGACTGCGTCGACCCGAAGAGATTCGAGTTAACAAGTTTATTGACGGAAGTTCTCTGGCCTTCACCGCCAAATCATCTGCCCTTTCATTCCCAGTTACTCCGCCATGGCTCGGCTCCCACACGATGCGGATTGCCATCCTCAGAGAAGGGGTAAATCTCCTTACATTCAAAAACTGTTCGTAATCTTACCGTCCTGGTTGTAATTGCCTTTATGGAATGTTTACTGTCCGTAAAGATGTTCATACTCGACGTCCTCGCGTTAACACCACACCACCTCACGCATTACGTGATCGCCCGGACCTCCGCCTGCAGGACCGTATTATCATCAAGCAGTCTGAAACAGATCTCAGTACCTGGGTACGCAATGTAGATCTCCAGGCCCATTCTATCCTCTAGCTTTGATCCATCCGTGTAACATGATTTTTCAGATGGCAATACTAGGGTTCTGTCAGTCCAAGACTGTGCCGCTGGCAGCAGTACCTCGCACTCAACTTCAAGGTTCATCTCAGGTATCCGACCGGAAACCTCTCCCCTTCCTTCCAGGTTTCCTATTGTCGCTTTGATTATACCGCGATGGTATGAGCTGCTCCCATCCTCAATCCATTCTCCTATCGCCTTAAGTCTCATAACCGCAGTGGCTGCCTCACACTTAATCTGTATGTCAATGGGTCGGATATCTAGAATAGTCTCCAGTGCCCTAGTGGACGTGGTCCTCATCGCTCCGCCTATGCCAAGACAACATGTTCTCTGAACCTGTAGTATGGTCCTTATGTTAAACTTTTTCTCCATAGCAGTCCACCAAACTACTGAAGCGTAAGTAAGTATTGGTCTTATCACGCTCCTGTAGAGCCAGTGGATTATCCTAGGATTCAGGCCCCATTTCGAGCCTACGGCCCGTCTACATAGTGCCCAACATCTGTGAGCCTTCTCAGTACGCCCCTGAATGTGACACTTCCAATTCAGTTTCCTGTCCAAGATCACACCTAAGTATTTGACCTTGTCAGATATCGAAATCGTCTTATTGTGGAAACGTGGTGCGTTAAATTGGCCCACCTTCGTCTTTCTCGTGAGCAGGCATATTTCAGTCTTCTCTGGGTTATCATTGAGTCCCCTTGGTGTAGCCCAGTCATATGCCTTGTGCAAGGCCCTTTCGGCCCTTCTGCATAGCTCGTTCGGATCTTTACCCCTTAGAACTTTTATAACATCGTCTGCGTAGTAGAAGGGTTCAAATCCGTCCTCAGTCAGCATCCGTAATAGGTCATTTATGGTGGTCACCTATAGGAGTGGCGATAAAAGGCCCCCTATGGCGTGTCCTGCGCCACTTTCTTCCTTATATTTATGCCATTAGACACACAATTTATCCACCTGTTCCTTAGCATATGGCTTATCCCGTCTCTAAGGACCGGGTCCACCCAGTACTGCTCTAAGGATTGGATCAGTGTGTCGGTCCGCACATTGTTAAAAGCCCCCTCGATGTCAATGCATACCGCCAGTGTGTACGTTTTGGCATCGAAGGATTCTTCTATTTTATGCACAACCTCGTGCAGGGCAGTCTCCACCGACCTTCCCTTGACATAGGCATGCTGTTTGTATTTGAGCAGTTCGCTGGATGTCATACTCTTTATCATGGTGTCAACAATACGTTCCATGGTTTTGAGTAGAAAGGACGTAAGGGTTATGGGTCTGTAGGCCTTTAGTGTCGCATAACTTGCCTTGCCGGGCTTAGGTATAAACACCACCCTTGCCTCCTACCAGGCTTTCGGAGTATATGAAAGTCCTAGGCACGCTGTGAAAATTTTGACCAGACGAGGTGACAGATAGATAGCCTCTTTCTGTAGTAACGCCGGAAATATTCCATCAGGTCCGTGTGACTTAAATGGTTTGAAGCTCCTCAAGGATTGCTTCACCATAAATTTCGTTATTGTAAACCATCGATCAACGTCATTATTCCAAGATTCCGGTGTCTCCGTGAGTTCCGTCGTATCCTGTGGAAATGGGTTTTCATCAAAAGCCTCAACATGTCCTCCGTTGTTTCTGCTCTCACTCCCATATCGTCTACTAAAGTTTCAGTTTGGACATGGGTTTTTGAGAGAAGCTTTTTATCTTGGTGACGTCATTAACGCTTTCGAACTGTTCGCAGAAAAGCTTCCAGGAGGCACGTTTTGCCGCTCTGGTAATCTTATTGTATTCCTTGAGCCGTGTGTAATGCACATCCCAATAAACTTCCGCGTTTTTACGACGTGCTCTGTTAAAAAGTCTGCGGACCTCTTTCCCCATTTTTCAAATCTCCCTGGTCATCCACGGTTTTTCTTGGGCTGATTTCCTTTCACGTAGAGGACAACTATCTTCGAAGGATCCCAACAGTGCAGTCGTAATCCTGTTGACATTTTCGTCAATCTCTTCTATGCTTGGACAATCAAAATACTCTTTCCCAAGTCTTCTCTGAGTAGCCTTCCGAATTTCGTCCAGTTGGTCTTTAATTTATTCCGAAAGCTTATCGGATTCGGCGCTGGCCATGCTATTCTAAACCTAATGTAGCGATGGTCAGAGAAAGAGTGTTTCATGGAGACCCTCCAATCCTGAACCGCATCGATCAGATTTTCGGAACATATCGTCACATCTAATACCTCCTCCCTAATCCTATTTACAAAGGTAGCGGTGTTACCAATATTAAATGTTATTAGGTCGTTAATATTCAAGAAATCTGCCAGGGCTCGGCCCCGCTTATTAGTGTTGGTGCAGTTCGCATCGCACCCTATTACCACCTCGTTTCCTGTCTGTTTTGCTTTCCTCACCAGCCGTTGCAGCTCCGACGTTGGTGGCAGTGTCGGAGAGTCGAAAGGCAGATAAAGTGATGCCAGGTATGCTCCAACGTCTCCCTGTCTCACCACTGTTGCATCGGACGTTGACAACTCTGGGGAAAATCAAGCAGATCCTCGGTCGAGTACCAGTGATAGCATAGAATAATTGGAAGTTGATATGGTTTAGTCCAGAGACTTTGTTCCGGGTCGTCCATGGCTCCTGATTTAAGGCAATATGAATCTTGCCCTTGCTGATTTTCTCCATCAGACCGTGTGTAGCATCTCGCTCCAGTGGAGGTTTATCTGGATTACCTAAACCATTGGTCCTCCAGTAAATGGGCATCTTGGGAGTAGGTGATGATCTCATCGTCTGCTCCCTGTTCTTTAGACTGCATTGACTTTCCTGTCACTGCACTGCCTGATGTCATCTTTTTAGATTCATTGCCTAGTCTAGTCTCCCGACCTTTTATAAAGTCGGTAATGGTTCCATCGTCGGGTTCGTAAGCTTTACTGTTCGTTAAGCTTTACTGGGTTTCCATTCCCTGTTCTGTCTGGTGTTTCAATACTAGGGTCTTTTATATTTTAGCCTTCCAAATCTTAAGTAAATAGGCTTCTTGGGAGTAGGTGATGGTACCATCATCGGGTCCCTGTTCGTTGGGTTGCATTGAGTCTCCAGTAGCTGCGCTGCCTAATGTTTCAATATTAGGATCTTTACCTATCCCAGTATTCCGAATCTTTAAGTGGGTGATGGGTTCGTCGACGGGTTCCTGTTTGTTAGGCTGTGTTGGGTCTCTCGCCACTGCACTGCCTGATATTTTAGTATTCGAATCATTGCTTCCCCTTGTCTTTCCAATATTGAGAGATGCCTTGATTGTCTCGTTGTCGGCCCCCTGTTTGTTGGGCGGTGTTGAGTCACCTGCCACTACGCGGCCTAATGTCGCAGAACGAAAATTTCTGCCTATCCTTGTCTTCTCAATCTTGGAAAAAGACAGCTCTGCTCCTATAGTTCGCCATGCCTTTAGTCTTAGCCAAACTTGTCACGGAGACTTGATCCATGCCAACCACAAAGAGAGTTCCTTCCTCCTTCTCCTCCCCGTGGAAGACCTCCCACTTCTCTGCAACCAAACCTTGGTTTTGCTTGCCCAAGAATCCCAACATGCATTCCGTCGCAAATTTACTGCCCCATCTCTTAATGAAGACCGTAGCCTTTGTGAGCTGGGGGATATCCACGTTTCTCACAAGGTCGAGCTATGCGCCCACTTAGGGAGCATGAATACCTCTGACGAGCTGTTTGACGGTATCAATACATTCCGCCGACGCAAAACGCAGCGTAAAGATGTCCCCTCTAAACTCGCAGCTCATCATTTGTATGGGTGGACCCTATACAGAGTTCCACACATGGTTCAAAAGTACGATCGTTAACCAGATCCTCCATTTGGGACCGATGATCTGGTGGAATCCTACCGGATGCACAGCCGATATTGATGACTGCATAAGTCAGCTCATCTCTGTTGTGCTTCCTTGCCACTCTGGCGTAAGAGGGCGGCTCCTTACCATTCTTAGGCTGTGGCCTCCTTTTGGAAGTCACAGTCCTCCATGAAGACTTAAGGGCCGTGAGCGCTTCCTTCGTTCCTTTTAAAACTTTGTCTACCGACGCAGGACACAGTCTGAAGTCTCCATTGCAGGATGGCTGGCTTGGTTTTCCTAGAGTACTTGAAAGCGGGGAGCTCTTTTTCTTCTTCAGTATTTTAGCAGTGTGATGCTCTTCGGGAGATCTGATCTGACCGCCTCGAAATTATTTTCATACCCTCCACCATAAGATCGGGGTATACTAATTTCGTCATTCTGTTTGTAACTACTCGAAATATTGGTCGGGGACCCCATAAAGTATATATATTCTTGATCGACGCGAAATATTACTACGATCTAGCCATGTCCGTCCGTCCGTCTGTCTGTCGAAAGCACGCTAACTTCCGAAGGAGTAAAGCTAGCCGCTTGAAATGCACAAATTTTTCTTATTGTTGTAAGTCGGTTGGGATTGTAAATGGGCCATATCGGAACATGTTTTGATATAGCTGCCATATAAACCGATCTTGGGTCTTGACTTCTTGAGCATCTAGAGTGCGCAATTCTTATCCGATTGGGATGAAATTTTGCACGACGTGTTTTGTTATGAAATCCAACAACTGTGTCTAGTATGGTTCAAATCGGTCTATAACCTGATATAGCTGCTATATGAACCGATCTTGGGTCTTGACTTCTTAAGCCTCTAGAATGCGCAATTCTTATCCGATTGGAATGAAATTTTGCACGTAGTTTTTGTTATGATATCCAACAACTGTACCAAGTATGGTTCAAATCGGTTCAAAACCTGATACAGCTGTCATATAAACAGATCTGGGGACTTGACTTCTTGAGCTTCTAGATCAAGATTGATTCGATTTGCCTGAAATTTTGTACGACGGATTCTCTCATGACCATCAACATACGTATTTATTGTGGCCCGATACAGCTCCCATATAAATCTCATCTCCCTATTTTACTTCTTGTTAACCGATTCTCTCAAAATTTGGCAGGAAGGATTTTTTTACGACTGTTGATATTACTAGTGAATTTCATGGAAATCAGTTCAGATTTAGATATAGCTCTCATATGTATATATCGCCCGATTTTCACTCCTAGAGCCACTGCAAGCACATTTATTGACCAATCTTGCCAAAATATTGCAAAGACCTTTCCTTGATGACTACCACAATATACATAGAGTTTGGTCAAAATCGGTTCAGATTTAGAGATAGCTCCCATATATATGTTCGTCCGATTTCCAGTAATATTGCAATAAAATGGTCTTTTGTTAACCGATTTTATCGAAATTCGGCAGGAGGGATTTTCTTGACTCTCAATATTACTGGTGAATTCCATAGAAATGGGCCCAGATTTAGATATAGCTGTCATATATGTATATCGCCCGATTTTCACTTTAAGAGCCACTGCAAGCGCATTTATTGACCAATCTTGCCAAAATTATGCACAACGCTTTCCTCGACGACTACCACATTATCTGAGAAGATTAATGCCCAGCCCAAACGGCTAAAGCTAGACTCATGAAATTTGGCACGAATGTGGGTCTTGGGTCGTAGGCGCACGATAAGAAGGGGTATTGTGATATTCGTACGAAGGGTGACTTTTTACCCAGAGCTAACGGATGGGACTAATCTTATATACCCACCACCATGGATCGCATTTGTCGAGTTTTTTTCCCCGCGTTCTTTTTTTGGCAAACAAAAGAAAGGACTTGCTATGCTATTGGAGCTATATAAAATTATGGCCCGTTTCGGATCATAATGGAATGAATGTTGGAGACCATAAAATTTCAGCCGAATAAGAATTGCACCTTTCAATTCAAAAAGTAAAATAGGGAGATCGTTTTATAGGGGAGCTGCATTAGACTATAGACCGATTCAGACCATATTTGACACGTATGTTGAAGGTCATGGGAGGAGTCGTTGTACAAAATTTCACCTAAATCAGATAATAATCGCGCAGTATAGAGGCTCAAGACGTCAAGATCCCAGATCGGTATATATGGCTTACTGCCATATAGACTGATCTCCAGTTTAGGGGTCTGAAGCCCATAAAAGCTGAATTTATAGCCCAATTTTGTTTAAATTTGAAAAAGTGGGTTATTTTAGGCTTCCCGACATCTGATCCAAATACGAATCAGGTCGGACTATACAGATATAGCTGTCATATAGACTGTACTTCTAATTTTGGGTCCTAATCCCACAAAAAGCGGATTTCTTGCCTAATTTCACTGAAACTGTTACTAGTATATTCGGGACCTCAATGAAATATGATCGAGATCAGCTTCTATTTAAATATAAGGCGGTATATATGAATTTTTTCATTCTGTTTGCAACACATCGAAACATCTATTTCCGACCCTACATATATATATATATGTAGGGTCGGAAATAGATATTTCGATGTGTTGCAAACAGAATGAAAAAAATCATATATTAGTTAGCTATATATATATATATATATATATATATATATATATATATATATATATATATATATATATATATATATATATATATATATATATATATATATATATATATATTCTTGATCAGCGTAAAAATCTAAAACGATCTAGCCATGTCCGTCTGTCTTTCTGTTGAAATCACGCTACAGTCTTTAAAAATAGAGACATTGAACAGAAATTTTGCACAGATTATTTTTTTGTCTTGATATAGCCCCCATATAGACCGATACGCCGATTTAGGGTCTTAGGGCCCTAAAAGCCGCATTTATAATCCGATTTTGCTGAAATTTAGGACAGTAAGTCCTTCTTCAATTTGGCCCAGATAGGTCCAGATTTGGATATAGCTGCCATATAGACCGATCTCTAGATTTAGGAATTTAGGCCCCTAACAGTCGCATTTGTTATCCGATTTTGGCAAAATTTGGGACAGTGGGTTATGATAGGCCCTTCGACATCCTTTTTCAATTTGGCTCAAATCGGTCCAGATTTGAATATAGCTATCATATAGACCGATATATCGATTTAAAGTATTGGCGCATTTATTGTCCGATAAGATTTGGATATAGCAGCCATGTAGATCGATATCACGTTTTAAGGTTTTGGGGCCATAAAAGTCGCATTTATTGTCCGATTGTGCCGAAATTTAGGACAGTGAGGTGTGTTAGGCTCTTCGACATTTTTCTGCAACTTGGCCCAAATCGGTCCAGATTTGGATATAGCTGTCATATAGACCGATATCTCGATTTAAAGTCTTGGCCCCATAGAAGGCCCATTTGTAATCCGATTTCACTGAAATTTGATACAGTGACTTTTGTTAGGTATTTCGACATCCGTGTCGTATATGGTTCAGATCGGTTTATTTTTATATATAGCTACTAAATGGATCAATAATTTGGTATACACAATTGAACAATGGCTTGTACTTATGAGCATTTGGTCCAAATCGGCACAAAATTCGATATACCTGCTATGGGGTATGAGGTATGCATTTTTCATCGGCTTTTGACGAAAGGTGGTTTACATACATACCCGAGGTGGTGGATATCCAAAGTTCGGCCCGGGCGAACTTAACGTCTTTTTATTTGTTATTTATTTTAACAAACTAAATAGCACTGTACATAAAAATTAAGGCCGCGAGCAAGCCCTGTCTTTGAATATTTATGTACTGTTTATTACACCTCGAAATATGGGTCTGAGACCCCACGAAGTATATATATATTCTTAATCGTCATGTCATTTTAAGTCGATTTAGCCATGTCGTTCCGTCCGTCTGTCTGTCGAAAGAACGCTAGCTTTCGTAGGAGTAAAAGCGGCTAGCTTTTGCACAATTTGCGCTTGAAATTTTGCACAAATACTCTTTTAGTAATGGAGGTCGGTTGGTATTGTAAATAGGCCAAATCGTTGCATGTTTTGATATAGCTGCTACATAAACCAATCTTGGGTTTTGACTTCTTGAGCCTCTCTAGAGGGCGCAATTCTTATCCGATTTGGCTGAAATTTTGCATGAGGGGTTTTCTTATAACTTTCAACAACTGTGCTAAGAATGGTTTAAATCGGTCCATAACCTGATATAGCTTCCATATTAACTGATCTGGGGTCTTGACTTCTTGAGTCACTAGAGGGCGCAATTCTCATATGTTTTGACCGATTTGGTAACAATCACTATCAATAACTGTGTTAAGTATGATTCAAATAGGTTTATAATCTGGTATAGCTGTCATATAAACTGGTCTTGGATTTCGAATTCTTGAGCCAATAGAGCGTTCATTTTTCCTCTTCCAATAACCGCGCTAAGTATGGCGCAAATCGGAACATAACCTGATATAGCTGCTATTTAAACCGATCTGGGATCTTGACTCCTTGAGCCTCTAGAGGGCCCAATGCTCATCCGATCTGGAAGAAATTTTGTACAACGGCATCTCTCATGACCTTCAACATACTTGTCTAATATGGTCTGAATCAGCTCCTATATAAAACTATCTCCCGATTTTGCTTCTTGAACCCAAGGCGCAATTCTTATCGGAACGAACTGAAATATTGCACAATAGCATGTTCTTATTCAATATTCTTTGTTTGCCTTAAAAGAGATACTGCGCATAGAACTCGACAAATGCGATTCATGGTGGAGGGTATATAAGATTCGGCCCGGCCGAACTTGGCACGCTTTTACTTGTTAATCGTTACTTGTCTCGCGAACATATTTTGGATTTGAATTAGTAAATTTACACCACAACCCATCTTTTTATAGATTGCACAAAAAAAAGCTGATATGAGATATTTATAAGCGATCTTGCTTATCAAAGCAGCTCATTCACTTGAATGCAGCGATTGAGTAAACATGTGCCACTCCTCTGTGACACTGTTAGTCATATTTCTAGTTCCCATCTATTCCGTGATGTGCCATAGGTAAATATTTGATTCAAAGCAATTACATTTACTGTGGTTTTAATCTAATATAACATTTTAACCTTCCAGCTACTATTCAATAGTTGCTCCCGGCACTATACGTTCCAATCGTAATTATTCCGTTTGTGTTACACTACATGATGCCGCCTCGCCGGCTACGATTCGTCTTACTTTGCTCTCCCTGACCAGCACTTTGCGTTTAAGCCACGATGTAGTTCTAGAACCCTATGAAAGTAAGCTGATCGATTTTATGCCACCCAAGCTCTTTGAAAAGTTCGAATATGCATTGACCGCTGAAGGAATAAAGGGAATAACTTTGAATGAAACTCAAAAGCTGATTGCATTTCCTGAAGGTGGACCCCGTGTATACATTGAGAGTGACAAGGGTCTCTATAAGCCGGAAGATATTGTACAATTCCGCATCATTATATTGGATGAGAATCTGCAAATCACGAAAATAGTGGAGCCAATACGGGTACAGATATTGGTGAGTTTGAAAATAATGTCAATGTTGCGCTATGCTGTAAATTGTGAAAAGTGTGCCTCTTTATAGACAGAAACTAAAAAAGGAGGTCAAGCAAGAAATTGATTACATTTGCTTTCTGTAGGTGCTTTAGAACTTAATTCAAGAGATAGGTTTATATGGGAGCAATATTAGGTTAAAAACCGATTCAAACCATACTTATCATGGATGTTGGAGGTCATAGCAGATCTCATCATACACAACTTTAGGCAAATTAGATAAGAATTGCTCCCTTTAGCGGCTCAGAAATACAATCTGGAGATTGATTTATGTGGGGGTTATATCGAAATCTGTACCGATATGGATCATTTGGAATCCCAAACTGCCATAGAATCGGGGTATACCTATCTTTTATGAATAAAAAGATGAAGTGGCTGATATACAAAGGCAATAACGGTTGGGACAAATATCTTCTTCAAGTAACCATAAAGCTGTGAACAACGTGTTTCTGAATTCAAAACTAAACTTTCCTCAACTGTCGCAAAGTCCTCAACGACACGAAGGAACCGTTCAATACACAGATTAAGCTAGGTTTGGTTGAAAAGGGGCGCGGATATTAAACCACCCCACGCCACTATGGAAATGCACTTAAGCCTTACACTTAAAAACTAAAAAGTAGCCTCGAAAATGAAAATCTAAGTACTTCCGTGCTACTTAAAAAATCCTTTATTGTTTTCCATACCACTCCCCTAAGTTGGTTCATGTCTGGTATTGTGTCGCCACCTAAGTACTGGTGTATTTTAGCCGCGATACTATCATTTGCCGCACCTATTCTGCATAAGTGAACTCGTTGTCCTATATATCCCGTTAAGATACAGAACACTATACTGCCTCCTTCTTACTTCCTTTCGGTAATAGCCTCGTCCTCTCACGAGCCGGATCATCCCATAGTATTTTCGCGGTTCCACAGTCCTACTACTCACGCCCCACAGAAAATCGTTTGCCCTTTCAATCTCCTTTACTCCTTTTTGGCCCGGCACCCAAACGATGTACATTTTCCCATCCTCAGAGAAGCCGTTAATCTTCTTCTTACACTGCAAGACTGTTCCTGACCTTACCGTCCTGGTTGTGATTGCCCTTATGGCAATTTTGATGTCCGTAAAGATATTCACACCCGACGTCCTCGTGTTAGCACCCCACCATCTCACGAATTCTCTGATCGCCCGGATCTCTGCCTGCAGGACCGAATTATGGTCAGGCAGTCTAAAACAGATATCAATCCCTGGGTTCTCAATGTAGACCCCCAGGCTCACTCTTTCCTCTAGCTTTGATCCATCAGTGTAACATGATCTTCCAGATGGCAATGACAGCAGTGCCTCGCACTCGACCTCAAGTGTCGTCTAAGGTATCCGATCGGAAACTTCTTCCCTTCCTTCCAGGCTTCCTATCGTCGCCTCGATTATACCGCGATAGTATGAGCTGCTCCCATTCTCAATCCATTCTCCCATTGCCTTACGTCTCATGACAGCAGTGGCTGCCTCACACTTAATCTGCATCTCAATGGGTCGAATAACAAGAATAGTCTCCAGTGCCCAAATGGGCGTGGTCCTCATCGCTCCGCCAATTCCAAGACAACATGCTCTCTGCACCTGTTATATAGTCAATATGGTGCACTTCTTTTCCATAGCAGTCCACCAAATTACTGAGGCATTAGTAAGTGTTGGTTTAATCACTCTCCTTTAGATCCAGTGGACTATCCCCGGATTCAGACCCTATTTCGATCCTACGGCCCGTCCACATATTGCCCAACATCTGTGAGCCTTCTCAGTACACTCCTGAATGTGACACTTCCAAATCAGTTTCCTGTCCAAGATCACACCTAAGTATTTGACATTGTCAGATATCGAAATCGTTTCGTTGAGGAAACGTGGTGCGTCAAATTGGCCCACCTTCGTCTTCCACGTGAACAGGCAGATTTCCATTCTCTCTGGAACAAGAATATATGTACTGTATGCGAGTTTACATCTATACTTCAATGTGTTACAAACTAAACGATGAAGTTAGTATATCCTCAAGCTATGATAAAGGGTAGAAAAATGTGAAAAAGGCAATTGTTTAAATTATTTTTGTTGGTCAATATAGGGTCTTTCTCTCGTCTCTATAAAGAAAAGTTGAACTAATACCATCAATTTGGCTTATGGTACTGTAAAAAGGGCTTACTTAAGATGTGTTTTAAATTAATTTTTATAATTTACTAACCGAACCGGGCCCGCTCCGCTGCACCTTCTCTAACTCTCTAATATCTTTTTAGGGTGGAAACACTTCGCCCTAAATGCAGATATCGAATTCGATGCTGATGCTGAACGCGTTCAAATTCTGGCGAGAACATCGGACAAAGCGGTGTTTATCCCCTCTTAACGTTGGCGACATTTGCGTGGTACATTGCTATGAATGGTCGCTATAAAAAAAAGGTCCCTTATCATTGAGTTGAAACTTGAATTGGAAAACACTCATTGATGTGTGAGAATTTGCCCCTTCTCGGTTCCTGGTGGTAATGTTCTTCCTAAGGTTAATGTTCTCATTAGGGGAGGGATGGCACCGCAGACATTTCGACTCAAATATGGATATCAAATTGGTGCTGCACTTCCAAATCCCTTTACTTTGAGCACCATATTGGCATGGCCGGTAAATATGAACCGTTTGGAGGGTGTTTTGGGCCTGGGGCAGCCACCGGCACTTTGCACTCATAATAGATATCAAATTGGTTCTTTAATCCCAACGGAAGTGAAGTTCAGTTTAGGGGATGCTTTAGGGCATACCCCAAAACACTTGGCTCCAAAATTGGAAATCAATTTTTTTTTGCTCTCAAATAACTTTCATTTGAGTCCCATATTGTCATAATGGATAAAATAACCAATTTGACGTATGTTTAGGTGCGTACATGGATCCAAATTTTAATACCATATTCGTTTTCAGGTCTCTAATAACATTCATTTGATACCCTTATTGTGCACATCGGACCACTTTCGAATACGGGTGGCGTTTTTGGGGCGAGGGGAAGGGTCCGCCTCCACCCGATATCTGCGATGTATATTGCCTATGTTTCCTTCCAGACAAACGTACACAATCGATGAACATTTTAAGAAAATCGGTTCAGCCAAGTATCATATAGTCATAATGGATCTAGTGGCGTTTTTGAGGGGTGGCGTGACCCCCTATACTTTGATCTGATTTTGTATGCCTGATTCGAAATCTACTCCCGAATATTGAAATAAGCGTCTAATGTGTTTGTTTGGGGGAGTTTTGGGGTTGGGGCGGCCCGATGGGTACTTAGACTCAAATTTCGTATTCTACTCTCCAATATCTTTTATTTGATCCCTATATTGTCCCGATCGGTTCACTTTTGATTTTCGGTTGTGTTTTTGGCATAAGGGGGAGTGTCAGTCCTCCTTCCGATACCGAACAAGTAAAAGCGTGCTAAGTTCGGCCGGGCCGAATCTAATATACCCTCCACCATGGATCGCATTTGTCGAGTTCTTTTCCCGGCATCTCTTCTTAGGCAAAAAAAAGATATAAAAAAAGATTTCCTCTGCTATTAGAGCGATATTTAGATATGGTCCGGTTTGGACCAATATTAAATTACATGTTGGAGAGCTGTGTAAAATGTCAGCCAATTCGAAAAAGATATGCACCCTTTGGGAGCTCAAGAAAAAAGAGAGATCGATTTATATGGGAGCTGTATCGGGCTATAGACCGATTCAGATCATAATAAACACGTATGTTGATGGTCATGAGAGGATCCGTAGTACAAAATTTCAAGCAAATCGGATAATAATTGCGACCTCTAGATGCTCAAGAAATCAAGATCACAGATCGGTTTATATGGCAACTATATCAGGTTATGAACCGATTTGAACCTTATTTGACACAATTGTTGAAAGTAAGAATAAAATACTTCATGAAAATTTTCTGCCAAATGGGATAGGAATTGCGCCCTCTAGAAGCTCAAGAAGTCAAGTCCCCAGATCTGTTTATATGACAGCTATATCAGGTTATAAACCGATTTGAACCACACTTGACACAGTTGTTGGATATCATAACAAAACCCTTCGTGCAAAAATGCATTCAAATCGGAAAAGAATTGCGCCCTCTAGAGGCTCAAGAAGTCAAGACCCAAGATCGGTTTATATGACAGCTATATCAGGTTATTTATCGATTTGAACCATACTTGGCACAGTTGTTGTATATCATATCAAAAGACGTAGTGCAAAAATGCATTCAAATCGGATAAGAATTGCGTTCTCTAGAGGCTCAAGAATTCAAGACCCAAGATCGGTTTATATGGCAGCTATATCAGGTTATGGACCAATTTGGACCATAGTTGGCACAGTTTTTGGATATCGTAACAAACCACGTCGTGCAAAATTTCATTACAATCGGATAAGAATTGCGCACTGTAGAGGCTCAATAAGTCAAGACCCAAGATCGGTTTATATGACAGCTATATCAAAACATGGACCGATATGGCCCATTTACAATACCAACCGACCTACACTAATAAAAAGTATTTGTGCAAAATTTCAAGCGGCTAGCTTTACTCCTTCGGAAGTTAGCGTGCTTTCGACAGACAGACGGACGGACATGGCTAGATCGACATAAAATGTCGCAACGATCAAGAATATATATACTTTATGGGGTCTCAGACGAATATTTCGAGCAGTTACAAACAGAATGACAAAATTAGTATACCCCCCATCTTATGGTGGAGGGTATAAAAATTGTATAGCCTATGTTTCCTTCCATACCATCCTACACAATATGCGAAAGTTTCGATAAAATTGGTTCTGCCGTTTTTCAGTCTATACGGAACAAACAAACCGAGTCCCATATATTCGTGATTGGATAATTTGCCAATTTTGGGCGTTTTTGTGGGGGTGGAGTGACCCTCTATACTTCGTCATGAATTTTTATGCCAGATTCGTTATCTACTCCTGCATACTTTTCATTTGATACCCATATTGTCTTTATCGGTCCACTTTTTATTTTCGGTGGTGTTTTTGGGGTAACGGTGGAGGGTCCGCCCCTTCCGTTATCAATAAATCATAATGTCTATTCCTACTTCCTGACCATATTCGTAATCTACTCCCGAATATATTTCATTTGAGTCCCATATTGCCATGATCGTCAAATAAACCTATTTTAAGAGGTTTAGGGGGCTGGCGCGGCCCCCAGGTACTTGTACCGTACTTTTATTATATAGGGTCCAAGTGCTCTTGAATACCTTTCATTTGAATCCCATCCCGGGGACAATATGGTCCACTTTTATTTTTGGGTAATACTTTTGAGATAAGGGGGAGGGTCCGCCCTCTCCCCCTTTGTGGAAAAATTATATAGCCTATGTTTCCTTCCAGAAAATTTCTGTGAAAATTTCTACGTAATCGGTTCAGCCGTTTTTGAGTCTATATGGAACAAACAATCATAAATTGAATTTTATACATAAAATGTTGACTATAGGAGACCTTCTAGCCTTATGACCTTGTCATACTGACCTTGCCGTTTTTACTTTTTTGTAGTCGTTTTACTCATAAAGTTTTATTTTTTTTTAACTACAGGACGCACAACGGAATCGTGTTAAACAATATAAAGACATCAAACTAGATCGAGGTGTCTTTGCGGCAGAGTTTAAGTTATCTAAGCAACCCTTTTTGGGCAATTGGCTAATATCGGTTCACATCAGCGGAAAATATGACCTGGACAAAGAATACACATTTAAAGTGGAGAAATATGTTTTGCCCAAATTTAGCGTGCACATTGAAAACGACAGGCATGTGGCGAAAACGAATAAAAGGCTGAAAATCACAGTATATGGCAAATACACATATGGCAAATTTGTCCGAGGAAAAGTTGATGTTTTGTTGCGCAAAACACCCGAAAGTTACTACGATGTGTTCAACAAAAATGTTGAAATCAGCGATGGGGAAGTCAAAGCTGATGTTTTGTTCGATATGCGAGAGTTACAACATGGAGCCAAATACTACATTTATGCAACCCTAACTGAAAATCTCACAAACATCAACGCAACTGCAGAAAGCGAAGTCTATATAGAGAATAAAAGCTTCAATATATTCGTACCAGAATCTGGGATAGAATTTCGGGATAACAACCCATACCGCTTAGCGCTTCATGTAGAGAATTGGAAAGGAACTCCGGTGAGGGATCTCACAACACCGGCCACTATGCATTTTAACGAAAAGGAGTATATATCGCCGTTAGATGATAATGGTGTGGCTCTGTTTGAGTTTGAATATGAACCAACATCTTATTTTAAGTTTAGGTACAAGGACAGCTCAATAATTTACGAAAATAAGTTTGCCGAACGAGCCAGCACAAAAATTGATAGTTCCAACTGTAAAATTAAAATGAGACCCAGAACGTAAGTCATACATTTAATTACTGACTTTAAATATTTATAGCATGTGTTATTGCAAAGAGTTACGTTTGGTTCAACCTGATAAATCCCTAAGGCATATCGCATTTTGCTAAAAAAAATCTTTTAATAGATTTCGCCAGGAAATGCAATAGTTTCCTAAATACTCTTAAATATAGCTCCCTCATAAAGCGCATTTGAAATCCACAACGAACTGCAACAGTTGGAACATTGTGTGCCAAATTTCAAGAGCATAGCTTAATTCAAAAGTGCCTAAATCATCAGAAATATTACTGGTCTATGCGGCGAATTATTTTCTTTTTGTACCCTACACCACCACTGTGGTACTGGGTATTATAGATTTGTGCATTTGTTTGCAACGCTAAGAAGGAGAAGAGCTAGACCCATTGATTAGTATACCGATCAACTCAGAATCACTTTCTGATTCGATTAAGCCATGTCCGTCTGTCCGACTATGAGTCCATGTATTCTTGTAATCAAAGTGCAGGTCGTATTTGTTGTCCAATCATCACATGTCACTTTTTAGGCCCAAGGCCAAACGATTTTGATAAAAATCGGTTCAGATTTAGATATAGCTCCCATATATATGTATCGCCCGATTTACACTTAAATGGCCGTAGCAGCTTAAATTTTCAACCGATCTGCACAAAATTGGCGTGGATTGTTTTGTTACTGATCTTAACATATCTGAAAATTTTCATCCAAATCGGTTCAGATTTAGATAGTAGTAGTAGTAGCTTAAATTTTCAACCGATCTGCACAAAACTTGGCACGGATTGTTTTGCTACTGATCTTAACATACCTGCAAGATTTCACTTAAATCGGTTCAAATTTCGATATAGCTCCCATATATATGTATCGCCCGATTTACACTAATAAGGCTGTAATAAACACTTGTAACCAAAAATTGCAAATTTTGCCCATGAACATTCCACTAAGGAACAGGGGCAAACTTCTCACCTATCAATGAGTGCAGTCCGTTTCAAGTTTAAGCTCAATGATAAGGGGCCTCCTTTTTATAGCCGAGTCCGAACGGCGTGCCGCAGTGCAACCCCTCTTCGGAGAGAAGTTTTACAAGGCATATTACCTCACAAATGTTGCCAGCATTAGGAGGGGAAAGCCACCACTGAAAAGATGGTCTCGCCGGGACTCGAACCCAGGCGTTCAGCGTCAAAGGCGGACATGCTAACCTCTGCGCTACGGTGGCCTGCAATTTGTAAGCGATCTGCACAAACCTTGTTTTTTTACTGATCTTAACATATCTGCGAGATTTCATCAAAATCGGTTCAAATTTGGATGTAGCACCCATACACATTTATCGACGGATTTACACTTATATGGCCGTAGTAACAACAATTTTCAAACGATCTGTTTAATAGTTGGTTCAGATTTAGATATAGCTTTCATATACATATAAATTTACATATCTCCCGAACTTATAATTGTAGGGTAGGTGTAGGGCATTATATTGTCGGCTCCTTCCGACTTTTGTCTTTCCTTCCTGGCTTTTATTTGAGGCAAACACATTGCCAACGTTTAATCCAATTTAAGAGAGCTCTCCATTCACTCGTATCTTTTACATAAAAATCAATTTGTGTTTGTTTGTTTGTCTGTTCCGTATAACTCAAAAACGGCTGAACCGATTTTCTTGAAATTTTCACTAATGATCCCATGGTGAAAATAGGTTACTACATTTTTTGAGTTCTGAAGGGCGGGCGGACGCTCCCCTTTATCAGAATTTTCAAAAACGCGAGATCTCGGAGATAGGTGGTGCGATTTAAGCGAAATTTTGTGTGATCTCTGAAAGTAACCTAAAAACATAAATTTGGTATTCAAATTCCGGATGGGGTACTTAGAGGGGGGACGCCCTACCCCCAAAACCTACCAAATACATATGTACACACAAATCAAGACAATATGGGAATCAAATGATAGGTATTTAAGATTAGAAAACATATCTGATATCCAATTGTTGGACCAAGTGTTTGGGGGACCACCTTAACCCCTAAATCAGACATATTTACCGACTATGGCAATATGGAACTCAAATGAAAGGTATTTGAGAGTAGAATACGAATCTGGTATCCAAATGTGGGACCAAGTTTCTGGGGGTCCACCCCTTCCTCAAAAAGGACTTAATTATTGACCACGGCAATATGGGGCTCAATTAAAAGGTATTTGAGCGCAGAATACGAATGCGATATCCAAATGTGGGACCAAGGGTTTGGGGGGCCAAAAGCACCCCCCAAAAAGGACAAATACACGACCATAGCAATATGGGGCTAAAATGAAAGGTCTTTGGGAGTAAAGCATAAATCTTATATCAATTTTGAGGAAAAATGTTTATGGCGCCACCCAACCCCCATAACACCACCCAAAAACGGCATATTTCCTGACCATAACAATATGGGGAGGAAGAGGTATTTTAGATTGGAACACGAATCTGATGTATATATTTTCAGAGCCAAGTCACTGAGTGGCCGCCCCACTCCACAAAACACCTCACGAACCGGACATTTTTTCAGACTATGGGGCTCAAATGAAAGGTATTTGGAAGTAGACCACGAATCTGATATCGATATTCCGGACAAACTGTCTAAGGATCGACCCACCCTCATAACAAGCCCCAAATAGGACTTATTTGCTCACCATGACAATTTGGGCCTTAAAGAGAGTGGAGTTCGATGTTAATAGTTTTTAGGGCCCATACCTCAAACCGGACGTAATTGCTGTCTTTTACAATAAGATGTTTAAGAAAGATATTTGTGTCAGGTTATAGACCGATTCGGACCATATTTACAACGTATGTTGAAGGTTATGGGAGAAGCTGTTGAACAAAATTTCAGCTAAGATCCAGATGAGTCTGGAGGCTCAAGAAGATTACAGATTGGTTAACATGGCAGCTATATAAGCTTATGGATCGATTTGAACCATATTTGGCACAGTTATTAAAAGTCATAACATAACAGGTCATGAGAAATTTCCAAATAGGAAATGAATTGCGCCTAATGGCTGAAAAAATCAAGATTCAAATCGGTTTATTTGGCAGCTATATCAGGTTATGTACCGATTTAGACCATACTTAGTTATTGAAAGTCATAACGAAACACGTCGTACAAAATTTCAGCCTAATCGGTTAGGAATTGCGCCCTATAGACTTTCAACAAATCAAGACCCCAGACAGGTTTATACGACAGACATCAGGTTATCAACCAATTTCAACCATACTCAGCACAGTTGTTGGAAGTCATAGTAAAACACTTCATGCAAAATTTCAGCCAAATCGGATAAGAATTGTGCCCCCTAGTGGCTTATGAAGTCAAGATCCAAGATCGATTTATATGGCAGCAATATCAATACACCGATATGGCCCATTTACAATCCCAACCGACCTACCCTAACCGACCTACACAAATACTAAGAAGTATTTGCGCAAAATTTTAAGTGGCTAGCTTTACTCCTTCGAAAGTTAGCGTGGTTTCGACAGACAGACGGACGGACGGACAGACAGACGGACATTACTAGATCGACTTAAAATGTCATGACGATCAAGAATATATAAACTTTATGGGGTGTTAGACGAATGTTTCGAGGAGTCCTATGGTATAGGGTATAAAAATCGATTAGTTTAGGGTATTAAAAAGTGGGTTTCGCTCGACTTTAGCCCGTCCTTACTTGTTTTGTATACTTTTTTTTAGCAGAACCCATAATGGCGGATTCCCAAGATACGGCCCGGCCGAACTTAGCACGCTTTTACTTCTTACTTTATTTTAAATTTGGTTAGGAATTGTTTCCGGTATATGCTTATGAAGTAAAGTCGGATGATCTGTTTGTATGGGACCAATAGACACGAATTCAGACCATACTTGGAATAGAAGTTGGAGGTTACAGAAGTAATTACTGCGCAAAATTTCGATCAAATCAAATAATAAATGTGCCCTCTAGAGATGGGATTATACGGAAGTTGGAGGTGTTAGGAAAAATCATGGAAAACTTCACTCAAATTCAATAAGATTTGCGCTCTCTAGGGGCACAAGAAATATAATCTGGAGATCGGCTTATATGGGGCTATAAACAGTTACGGACCGCTTAAGATTTTATTTTACAAATATGTTGGAGTTCATAAGAGAAACCGGTTTGCAAAATTTCAGCCATATTGGAAAAGAATTGCCCCCTCTAGAGGCTCAAGAAATCAATTCAGGAGATCGGTTTATATGGGGGTTTTATTAGGATATAACCTGACATAGATGGCGATCAAGAATACATATAATCGGAGTTGAATATCGCTTGATGTTTTAAATGTAATGACAAATTAGAATATCACGGTGTGTACAAGAAGAAAATTTAAAACAAAATGGAGAGTGCTAAGTTCGGCGGGGCCGAATCTTATATACCCTATACCATGGATCGCATTTGTCGAGTTCTATTGAATAAGAACTATATGGAGGTATGTCAAGTTATAGTCCGATTCGGACCACAAATGATTGCTGAACATTGTAAAAGTCATTGTGTTATATTTCAGTTCATTCGGATAAGAATTGGGCCTTGTAGAGGCTCAAGAAGTAAAATCGGGAGACCGGTTTATATGGGAGCTGTATCAAGCTATTGATCGATTCAGACCATATTAGACACGTATGTTGAAGGTCATGAGAGAAGCCGTTGTACAAAATTTCTGCCAAATCGGATGAGAATTGCGCCCTCTAGAGGATCAACCAGTCAAGATCCCAGATCGGTTTATATGGCAGCTATATAAGGTTATGTACCGATTTGCGCCATACTTAGCACAGTTATTGGAAGTCGTAGCAAAACATTTCGTGCAAAATTAAGGCCAAATCCGATGAGAATTGCGCGCTCTATTGACTCAAGAAGTCAAGATCCAAGATCGGTTATATGACAGCTATATCAAAGCATGGGCCGATTTAAACCATACTTAGCTCAGTTATCGGAAGTCGTAACAAAACACCTCATGCAAAATTTAAGCCAAATCGGATGAGAATTGCGCCACCTAGAGGCTCAAGAAGTCAAGTCCCAAGATCGGTTTATATGGCAGCTATATCAAAACATGGACCGATATAGCCCATTTACAATACCAAATGACCTACACTAATAAAAAGTATTTGTGCAAAATTTCAAGCGGCTATCTATACTCCTTCGAAAGTGAGCGTGCTTTCAACAGACAGACGGACCGATGGACATGGCTAGATCGACTTAAAACGACACGACGATCAAGAATATATATACTTTATGGGGTCTCAGACGCATATTTCGAGGTGTTACAAACAGAATGACGAAATTATTGTACCCCCATCCTATGGTGGAGGGTATACAAAGAAAACACCAAAGAGTAAAATTTCAATCTGTGCGCATAGGGATGCCCCGTAGTACATCGATAAGCATGTCCGACGCTATGACGCTTGACAACTGGCTTTGAACTCTGGCGGGAACATCGGAAAATCTAGGTTTTTCCATCCTAATGTATGCGAAATTTGTGGGGTATATCCCATACAAAGAAGTCATGTAAACACTTCTTCCCAAAGAGGTGTCGAACTGGGTTCGGACTCGGCTGTGAAGAAGAGGTTCCTTGTCATAGATATGTGAAAAGATTCCCCCTGTTTCTTAATGCATTGCTCATGGGCAAATTTGCATTGCATAGCGCATAGATCCAGTGCGTTGCAAAATAAACAAAACAAAAATATTTGTAGAAGTCGATAAAATCTCCAAACTATTTGTTTTTATTTCAGCTCTACTGACTTGTCCGAACCCATTGAAATCGAAGTGTCTGCAAATCATAATCTAACCTATCTGATATATACTTTAACCGCTCATGGTAACATTGTACGAGAAGAATTCATCCGAGTGTCACCTAATCAGAATTCTCATGAGTTTCGAATTAATGCGTCCATGTCGATGGTACCCAACTCCTACCTTTTCGTCTACTATATTGTAGAGGATCAATTGTTTTACTGTGAATTTACTATTCGTCTGCCACACAGTTTTGTGAACAAGGTAAGGTTTTGTTTTGATTTGACTCGTTGGTGGCTATATATTATTTTTATGCAATGTTTCAGTTAACCATTACTGCACCGACCAAAGTGAAACCTGGCCAGAACATTACTCTCAACGTAAAGGGACGACCGAATTCAAGAGTTTCTATCATAGGTGTTGACAAGAGTGTGCTTTTGCTTAGCTCTGACAACGTATTGCGAAAGGATGCCATTATAAAAGATCTTGCCTTGGACAGATCATATAGCCACGGTTACCCACTACCTTTTAGATACCCGCACACACCCGGCTATAGTGCAGGATTGATCATCTTGACAAATTCAAAATTCGAAATTCCCATGTTCAGTAAGTATGAATTAACATTGGTTATATGTATGTACATTAAGGTACTTTCAGATTTGACCCAGCTTTTTTTTATCAATTTTGGCCAAAATATGTCAAATTTGTATATTCTTGAAAATCAAATCAAAAAGCGTTAACCATAAGATGAAACAAGTAAAGGCGTGCTAAGTTCGGCCGGTCCGAATCTTGGGAACCCACCACCATGCCTAAATCGGATGAAAACTGAGTCTTTCGGGGGTTCAACAAGTCAAATCGGGAGAACGATTTATATGGGAGCTATATCAGGTTGTTGACCGATTTGAATCGTACTTGGCACAGTAGTTGGAAGTCAAAGCAGAACACTATCTGCAAAATTTCAGACAAATCGGATGGAAATTGCGGCTCAATACGTCAAATCGGGAGATCAGTTTATATGGGAGTTAAATTCTAATCAGAACCGCTATAGCCCATTTGCAATCCCCAACGTCATGGCATTTTATGTCGATGTAGCCAAGTCCGTCCGTCTGTCGAAAGCACGCTAACTTTGGTAAAGCTAGGCGCTTGAAATTTTGCACAAATACTTCCTGTCAGTGTAGGTCAGTTAGAATTGCAAATGGGCCATATTGGTCGATGTTTTCATAACTAAGTATGATTTAAATCGGTCCATAACCTGATGACGTTGCCACTTAAACCGATCTTGGATTTTGACTTTCTGAGCTACTTGAGGGCGCAATTCTCATCCGATTTGGCTGAAATTGTGCATGAAGTGTTTTGTTATGACTTCTATGTCCATGTTTTCATAACTAAGTATGATTTAAATCGGTCCATAACCTGATGACGTTGCCACTTAAACCGATCTTGGATCTTGACTTTCTGAGCTACTTGAGGGCGCAATTCTCATCCGATTTGGCTGAAATTGTGCATGAAGTGTTTTGTTATGACTTCTAAAAACTGTGCGAAGTATGGTTCAAATCGGTAAATTACCTGATGTAGCTGCCATATAAACCAAACTGAGGGCACAATTCTCATCCGATTTGCCTAAAATTTGGAAAAACTGCTTCTTCTATGACCTTCAACATATGTGTCCAATATGGTCCGAAGCGATCTATAGCCTGATACAGCTCCCATATAAGCCGATCTCCTGATTATGCTTCTTGAGTACCTACAAGGTGCAATTCCTATCCGAATTAAATATTACCCTATGACTTCTATGGAATTCAACATTTAATTTATTTTTGGTCCAAATTGAACTATAACTTCATATAGCTCTAACAGCATTAAAATTCTTATCCATTAATAATTGCTTGCCTAAATAGAGATACCGCGTAAGGAACTCGAAAAATGCTATCCATGGTGCAGGGTATATAATATACGGCCCTATGACTGTGCTGAGTATGGTTGAAATCGGTCCATAACCTGATATAGCTGCCATATAAACAGATTTGAGATCTTTACTTCTTGAGCCTCTAGAGCGCGCTTTTATTATCCGATTTGGCTGAAATCGGTCTATATGGTAGCTATATCGGTCCATATTTTGGTATAGCTGCCATATAAACCGATCTCGGGTCTTGATTTCTTGAGACTCTAGAGGGCGCAATTCTTATACGATTTGAATGAAATTTTGCACGAAGTATTTTGTTGCAATATTCAACAACTGTGCTGAGTATAATTGAGATCGGTTCATAACCTGATATAGCTGCCATATAAACCGATCTTGAGTCTTGAATTCTTGAGGGCGCTTTTTGTTATGATATCCAGCAACTTTGTCAAGTTTAGTTTAAATCGGTTCATAACCTGATATAGCAGCCATATAAACCGATCTGGGATCTTGACTTCTTGAGCTTCTAGAGGTCGCAATTATTATCCGATTTGACTGAAATTTTGTACAACGGTTTCTCCCATGACCTTCAATACGTGTCAAATATGGTCTGAATCGGTCCATAGTCTGATATAGTTCCCATATAAACCGATATCTCTGTATTACTTCTTGACTCACATATCTACTGTTCATATTTGTCCTCTTCGAGATGAAATTATATCCATGCTATATATCAGTCGCTTGTCGGAAAGTGTCCAGGGGCGGGCCTTGGTATTGATTGGAGATGGTAGGGTATCCAACTCTATTGTTTCCCTTGAGCATCATCAAAATGTGGGCTGTGTGACGCTGTTCTACCGATTCTTCCACGGTGTGTGTTCTTCGGAAATCAGTCTTCTGATTCATGACTTGTTGTTTGTCAGAAATAAAAGATTTTCTAGAAGCGCGCACCGGCTTGTAATCGATTGACCTGCTGATCGGACCATGCACTACCGAGAGAAATGTTTTTTCGCAAGGACGGTTCGTATGTGGAATCGACTTCTGACGGAAGTTTTTCCCGCTACTTACGACATCCAGAAATTCAAAGCAAGTGTCAATTAACACTACTCCCTTTTTCCCCCCTCCTATCCTTAACTATCCTCTCCAACGCAATGCATTCCATATATCGGGGATATCCCCTGCATGTTGGTTAATTGAAAAGAAAAAGGCAAGTAAAAAGGCATTTAGTTCGGCCAGACCGAACTTTGGATACCCACCAGTTCGGGTATATATGAAAACCCCCTTTCGTTACAATCCGCTGAAAATTGGATAGCTTAAGGACCCAAGACCACACACGGATATTGAGTGGTCTAATAAGTATAAGTCACTGTTCAATTTTTTATTTTAAATTTTAACAAAATCTGGTAAGCTTTTATGAGCTTCAGACCCTTAATCGGCACATCGGTCTATATGACATCTATATTTAAATACAGTTGGATCTTTTCCATATTTGGGTCGGATGGCGGGTGGCCTAAAACTACTAAACGTTTCAAATTTCAGCGAAATCAGACAAAAAACAAGTAAAAGCGTGTTAAGTTCGGCCGAGCCGAATCTTATATACCCTCCACCATGGATCGCATTTGTCAAGTTCTTTTCCCGGCATCTCTTCTTAGGCCACAAAAGGATAAGCGAAAAGATTTGTTGTGCTATTAGAGCGATATCAAGATATGGTCCGGTTCGGACCACAATTAATTTATATATGGTGAAGACCTGTATAAAATGTCAGCCAATTCTAATAAGAATTGCGCCCTTTGGGGGCTCAAGAAGTAAAACAAAGAGATCGGATAAGAATTGCGCCCTCCAGAGGCTCAAGAAGTCAAGACCCGAGATCGGTTTATATGCAGCTATCCAATCGGATAAGAATTGCGCCCTCTAGAAGCTCAAGAAGTCAAAACCCAAGATCGGTTTACATGCAGCTGTATCAGGTTATGGACCGATTTGAGCCATACTTGACACAGTTGTTGGATATGATAACAAAACACGTCGTGCAAAATTTCATTCCAATTGGATAAGAATTCCGCCTTCTAGAGGCTCAAGAAGTCAAGACCCAAGATCGGTTTATATGCCAGCTATATAAAAACCTGGACTATATTCCGATTTGATCCATATTTAGGTTAGATATCAGGATGCTTAATATAACCCTCTGTTAACGTTCAAATTTCAACGAAATCGGGCAATAAATAAAGCTTTTATGGGCTTCAGGCCCTTAATCGAGAGATCAGTCTATATGGCAACTATATCTAAATATAGTCCGATCTGAACCATATTAGGTTCCTGTGTTAGGAGGTATATTGTTTCAAATTTCAGCGGAATCTGTTTAAAAAATGAAGCTTTTATGGGCTTTAGACCCTTAATCGGGAGATCGGTCTATATGGCAGCTATATTTAAATATAGTGCGATATAGACCAATATTTGGGTCTGATGTCGGGAGGCTTAAAATTTCCACATTTCAGCGGAATCGGGGATGGGTCTATATGACAGCTATATCTAAATATAGTCCGATTTGATCTATATTTTTTTAATGGGCTTCAGACCCTTAATCGGGAGATCGGTCTATAAGGCAGCTATATTGAAACATAGTTCGATTTGGACCATATTTGGGTCTGATGTCGGGAGGCCTAATATTTCAAATTTCCAAATTTCAGCGGAATCGGATGAAAAATAAGGCATTTATGGGCATAAGACCCTTTACCGGAAAATCGGTCTATATAGCAGCTATAACCAGCCCGTTCAACAACTTAACCGGCGTGCATCAAAAAGACGTATCTGTGCCAAATTTCAGCTCAATATCTCAATGTTTGAAGGCTCTAGAGTGATTACAACAGACGGACGGACAGACACACGGACATCGTTAAATCGTCTTAGAATTTTAGAAATATATATACTTTGTGTATGTTCGGAAATTGATATTTCGATGTAATGCAAACGGAATGACAAAATGAATATATCCCCATATACTACGGTGGTGGGTATAAAAAAAGTTAAGCCCGACTAATAGTAGTTAGCACCAAAAAATAAATTAACTATAGGTGTGTTCTATCCGATAAATAGTAATTTATTACATTGGGTTATCATATAATATTTCGAAATTGCACTCTTTCAGATACACTCATCCCTAGGTGGAACTCAACTAATTCTGCACCCGTCCGTTCATTATTTCCGGAAACATGGATTTTCAAGGATATAGACATGTATGTGTATATGTTAACGAACATTAATATTTAAGTGTAGCTTTTAAATAATCCGATCTTCCGGTTTGTTTCTTGATCAACTAGACAATACCCATATCAAGAATAGTCTAAATATATGTATTTATTATAAGGAAGCCCATATATGATATGCACTCATTGACATTTCCATCCCACAACGATACCCATCACCATAGGAGGAGGGGGTATACCAATTACGTCGTTTCGTTTATAGCATAACGGGATATTGATTTGTTAACCTATAAAGAATATGTATTCTTGATTGTCATGACATTTTACGTCGATCAAGCCATGCCCGTCCGTCCGTCCGTCCGTCCGTTGATTTGTCTGTGGAAATGACAAATCGTACAAAAGATATATCCACTTGAAATATTGCACTGATGTATGTCGTTGGATATTACAAATGGACCATATCGATTAATATATCCTCGATATTTATCGATCCCCCGATTTAATTTCCTTCAACATGAAAACTGAGTTAATGCGTGTACACTTTTAACAGAATACATGGTGATGGGTAACCAAGATTTGGCCACCCGATCTTAACACTCTTTACTTGTTGGTATTTACAGTATCGATTCGAATACACCGCTCACTTTACAAGTGCCAGATACAATAACAACATGGATAGTAAGGGCATTCTCTGTCAACGATGAGACCGGCTTCGGAATGATGGACAACACCCTAGACATTGAAGCTTTTCAACCCTTTTTCATAAGTGTTAGCCTACCGTATTCGGTGAAGAGAGGCGAAATCGTAATTATACCAGCTACAATATTCAATTATCTGCAACAGAGCCATCCAACCGAAATTATTATGGAAAATAATAGTGAACATTTCCAACTCATGGATGATGAAAATCAGCCCATTGTCAAGAAGCATGATGTCCGAAATATCACTGTCCCAGCAAATAATGGAAAGAGCGTAGCATTCAGATTATCGCCCAAGAAGGTGGGCAACATCGAAATTCGAATTGAAGCCAAAAACTCTATTACAGCAGATGCAGTACTACACAAGCTCCGAGTAGACCCAGAAGGCATTGCTCACAATAGCAACCAGGAAGAGCTTTTGACGTTAAGAGATGGGAATGTTATGAATTTGACATTTCGGGCCAATATACCGGCAGACATTGTTAGTGATTCGGAATATTTGGTTCTATCTGTAAGCGGCGACATTATGGGTACCACTTTGGAGAACCTCGATGATTTGGTGCAAAAGCCCACCGGATGTGGTGAACAAAACATGGTTAACCTTGTTCCGAATATTTTGATTTTAGATTATCTGAAATCGGTAGGCAAATTCGTCACTCAAGATAAGTTGGTGAATAAAGGCAAAAATTTCATTGACATTGGGTATCAACAAGAACTGAATTATCGCCACTCAAATGGCGCCTTCAGCGTATTTGGTCCCGATCAAACGACAGAAAGCAATTGGCTAACAGCCTATGTTATTCGGTTCTTTATGAAAGGTATGCAGTACTCTGCAATAGAGCCAAAAATTGTGGAAGAAGGTCTCGGATATTTGTCTACTCAACAATTGGATGATGGTAGTTTTCCACATCGTGGACACCTCTTCATGCCGGCCCACCAAAATCAATATGGATTCACAGCCTTTGTTCTGCTGACATTCATTGAAGAAAAGGTAAGAAATTACTTAAAAATGAAACAAGAACCCAAATAAAGAAAAAATAGAGAGAGTTATGCTAATGGTAAACATACTGAAAATGTAGGATAACGTGTCAGCTGTTGTGTTTTGCTTTATGAAAACGCATGCAAACGATTGTCGAACGTCTGTCGACCGTAAACGGAAAGTAGAATTTAATAAAACCAAAATTTTACAATCCGTTTTCGTGTCAAGTGATAAAATTTGAAGTTTAAAGAAATTTCTATTTCTCTGTGGTATTTGTTAAAATTTATTATTAAAAATAAAGGTTAATTGGGTAGCCCACCATGAAAGGCTGGTCTGACCTGTTGTGAACAAAAGTGAGAGTGATAACAATATTATCACTATGTCGTGAAACTGAGGTCTATTCAAGGATTCCACACACTTCTCCACGTACTTCGACCTCACTGTACCAGAGCCCACGGCCTTGAGGACCGCCATATACACATACTGATTTTAACCCGGCAAAAATTGCAAATTTTGCCATGAATATTCAACTAAGGAACAGGGGCAAACTTCTCACCTATCAATAACTGCAGTCCGATTCAAGTTTAAGCTGAATGATAAGTGGCCTACTTTTTATAGTCGAGTCCGAACGGCGTGCCGCAGTGCGACACCTCTTTGGACAGAAGTTTTACATGGCATATTACCTAACAAATGTTGCCAGCATTAGGAGGGGAAAGCCACAGCTGAAAATGTTTTCTGATGGTCTCGCCAGGATTCGAACCCAGACGTTCAGCGTCATAGGCGGACATACTAACCTCTGCGCTACCGTGGCCTCCGATTTCGACCCGGCACTCGATGATTATAAGCACCACATCAGTTGAAACTCTGAGCCCCAATTTGTTTGGTGTTCATCGTTATTATAAGAATCTCAGCGGAGTGTTACCGGGCGAGTCCACAGGTTCCGATTATTGAACGGCTTTGTATACGGAGTAGCTGCAATTAACAATTGGACAATCAGCGGTGTCGAAGGCAGAGTCTTAGTGAGAGGCCGGGCGTCAACGGCTCTTGTTTAAATACCGAGTGCCTGTGATACTCGATGTGACAAGGCGATCTATTGGCGTCTTTTAATAACCAATGGCCATAACGTTCCCGCGGCGATCGGTGACCGAATCGACCTTGAACATCATCAACCACAACTGATTTCGAAAACTACAAATCCCTTCCCATAATTTCTTGTGCGTCTATCGTTAAGGCACATAGCTCGCAGTATAGTCCCAATCCAGTCCCTGTCTCATGAAACCCTCCTCAGTTTGCCCTCCGCATCAAAAGTTTCCAGAGGGGAAACATGGCCGTATTCTGTCTTCCCGTACCGCTCAGGGCGGTGACTGTCGACCCATCTCAATATTCAAGAAGGCTGCCATTGCGTACTCCTTCAGTTGGAGAGGCGTCGCAACTTCTAGCATCACAGTGTGGAGAGCCGTCTTTTCCAACCTGCCCTTGAGTTATACCTGAAGTACTTCGACCGCAGATCTCTTTCTCCTTCAAGTCTTTTTTTGTTAAAAAAATGTTTTGTTCGAAATGTCAAATGCTACTTTTGGTAATAAGCTAAATTGCTTTTCATTTAAGATACATTTGTTCTACATTCACACTACAGGCATAACCAGGCCTTCGAGAGCCTAACCAGGCCTTCAAGCTTTGCTTCATCAATAATTAAGCATTGCTTCATCAATATCCTCAAAATGGCAAGATGAAAGCCTCTTCCGTTTACTGCTAAATTGCTCGTCTTCTAAATGATTACGAATTACAGCTTTCTTTTTTAAAATATTCGATAACGTAGTAGGCAGAATTCCAAACTGCTTAGCTTCGTCTTTTTTTATTCCTTCTTCAACTTTATTGATAACTAGTTGACCCGGGCCCCCTCCGCTGCGCCTTCTTTTACTTTATATGGAACAAAAGTTTCCTTGGAATATTTATTTTCGAAAATTAAAGATCTTTTAGCGAAATACCATGCTATGGAAGTAGTATATCGCTTGACTAACAGTTTAACAATATAAGTGCCTTTATCTGAATCCCATATGATCTTTATTGGTCTACGAATTTAAATTTGGGTGTAAGGCGTACTCCATTCTTGAAATACTTTATTTCAGCCCGATATTCTCATGATATCTGATTTAGGGGTATTTTCGGGTGTGAGGTGGTCCGCCAGACACTTAACCCTGAAAAAATATCTGCCTCGTGCTCTTCTTTCAAATATATATTATTTGAACCCCATATTGCCATTGGTTTAGGGGAGTTAACATGATGAGGGGTCCCCAAACACATGGCCCCAAAATAGGTTATCAAATTCGTTTTCTAATCTCAAATAACTTTCATTAGAGCTACATATTGGCATGGTCGAAAAATTTTTACCCTTTGGGGGGTGTTTTGGGGAAGGGGTGATACCCTAAATACATGGTCCTACATTTGGATAACAAATTCGTATTCTACTCCCAAATACCTTTATTTGAGCCCCATATTGCGATGGTCAGTAAAAAATTGCTGTTTGTGGGGTATTTTGGAAAAGGGGTAGATCCCCAGAAAATTGGTCCCGAATGTGGGTATCAATTCTTGCTCTACCCCCCAAGACCTTTCATTTAAGCCCCATATTGACATGGTCGGTAAATATGCCCGATTAGGGAGTTTTTTGGGGATTGGGGTGGTGCCCCAAACACTAAGCCCGGAAAATATATCAGTAACGTGCTCTATTCTCATATATCTATGTATATATCATTTATTTGAACCCCATTTTGTCTTTGGCCTCAAAATTGGATTTCAAATTCGTTTTCTAATCTAATTTAAAATTCTTATTGCAAAAGTCAGCAAATATATCCGGTCTGGGATATTGCCTTAAAAACTATAAATATTTAGTTCCACTCTCTTTAAGACCCAAATTGTCTTGGTGAGCAAATACGTCCTATTTGGGGGTTGTTATGGTGGTGGGACGTCCCCAAGACAGATTCGAATTTAACACTCAAATACCTTTTATTTAAGCCCCATATTCCTACGGTCAGTAAATAAGTCCTGTTTGGGGGTGTTTTGGGGAAGGGGTGGACCCGCAGAAACGTGGTCCCACGTTTGGATATTAGATTGGTATTCTACTCGCAAATACCTTTCATTTGAGTTCCATATTGCCATGGTCGGTAAATATGTCCGATGTAGGGGTGTTTTGGGGTATGGGGTGGTCCCCCTAACACTTGGTCCGACAATTGGATATCAGATACGTTTTCTTATCCTAAATACCTTTCATTTGAGTCCCATATTGTCGTGATTGGCCTAAACATATGGTTGGTAGGTTTTAGGGTGGGGCGGCCCCCCTAGGTACCCCAACTGAAATTTTGATACCAAATTTTTATTTTTAGGGCGCTATGTGAGAGCACACAAAATTTCGCTTAAATCTCACAACCCATCTCCCAGATGTGGCGTTTAATTTTTTGGAAGGGTTTTCCATATTTGGAAAGCTTTTTTAACATTGCAACCATTGACAAAGTAATGATATAGACTTTAAAACTCAAACTGTTACTTAAATAGCTCAATAGTTATCCGTTCAATGTTGCCTAAGTTCTTGGCACACACACACATGTAAATGACTGTGAATTTTACAGTATTAAGATGTCAGTTCTGTGTTTACATTCGCAGCAAACCACCCCATTCTTTCTTCTGAGTTTATATACACTTGCTGGTAATTACAACAACTACCAACTAGCTGCCATCCGCTGCGCTCAAAACCTGTTTTGCAGTAATATCTAGCTCTCTTATACTGAGAGATGATACTCACTTAAACTTGCTCATAGCATCACTACAACAATGGTTGGTTGTACACTCCTACGTCACAGATACTCATACTCCGATATCACAGATACTACTGAGCCGATAGCACGTTCTACTCTTCGAGTGATCACCACTACTTCAGTTGTGCTTAGGCTGCTGTCGTGTGTGGACAGCCACTGCAAGTATGCGACAGCTTCGGTGGCAGCCACACTAACGCAGTCTAACTCGACTTAAGTAGTTGTGTACAGGGAATCTACTGGTTTGATACAGCCCCAAAGTACCTAGACACTTGTAGGCATAGGAATGCCACTGGTTCCCAACGGCCATAGATCCCAGGCACCCTAGTTGTAGTGTACAGGGATTCTACTGGTATGATACAGCCATAGATCCCAGACATTTGAATTACACTAATTTATCCATAATTTACCATCAAGACAAACTTCCTTTTTGGGAAAGAGGTATTCTATTCTGGACCTCACGTTAACTGGTTGATTTGCGGCTGCTGTGTTTTGATGTCACTTGCCTGGTCTCTTTTAAGTTTTGCTGAATAAATTTATGGTAATTTTTAAGCCTGAATTAAATAAAATTGTTAAATACGCTTATGGAACTTCTTTTGTTTTGAACCTTGGAACCCGCTAATCTTACCCCGGCAAAGGTTATTATAACCGTTGCCAAGGTTGTCACTCACAGACAATTTCTTATGTTTCATTTATGATTCTTATACAATTAGAGATGTACAATTTACTGAATAAAAATTCGCCATAACAAGGAAGCAAACATTGAGCAGACGGGAAGCCCAGAGAACACGAAACGTTCGCTAATGGTATATTGTCTGTATCAGATTCACCTGTGTGTCTGCAAATTTCTTTTCTGTTATCAATATCAACCTTTCATTGTAGTGATATTCATTCTGATGGTAGTTCATTCTGGAATCCCCGCTCTTTGAAGATAAATAAAATGACATTAATTCAATGACCAGCCATGATAGGCATACATAACGAATACGTGTTAGCTTCATTTGATCTTTAATAATAACCATAACCTATAAACTTTTTTTTTAAATTTTTAGAAATATGCTCGTAAGTTCAAGAATGTCATACAAAAGGGAATGCAGTTTCTTAACAATCACATAAACGAAGTTCACGACATTTACTCACTCGCAATAATGGCCAATGTATATGAAAAGGCTGGGAATAGAAGCCAAGTCCAGAATATACTCGAGAAAATAAATCCAATGGCCAAAGAAGAAAATGGCCTCAAATGGTGGACAAGCAACAACAAGAATGAAGAGAGTGCCAATGATGTTGAGATCACTGCATATATTCTGTTAGCCTTGCCTGAAACCGCAGGTGACTCATATATGCCCATATTCAATTGGTTGATGAAACAACGGAACAACCACGGAGGATATGAGTCCACACATGACACTGTTATTGGACTGCAAGCATTAATTAAATACGCGCTAAAATTGAGACTTAACCAGAACACCCTGCTGAAGGTCCACTATATTGCCTTGTCCGATGAAGGCAGCCATCTAAAAGAGAATATATTGGGAGTAGACGCAGAGAACGAGCTTATATTGCAGAAAGAGGAGGTATGTTTTGCTGATTTACCATATTAAACAAGTATAGCCGCGTTAAGTTCGGCCCTCCACCATGGATCGCAAGTGACTAGATTTTTGAATGGATTTTCCAAAGGCTGTTAGAAGTCATACAAAAATATCATTTAGCCAAATTGGATAGTAACTGCGCTCTTTAGAGGCTTGAGAAGTCCAGTTGGGAGATCATAAATAACCCCCAAAAGTAATTTTGACGAAACTCTTTGGATATTATTTCACTGTGCAACAATTCACAAGTAAAGAAATGAAACAGATTCCAAAAAAAATTGTGTGTATATTGAAATCATTGCCAGTAGATGCAGAAACAGCAAATTGATGTATATCACCAGTGAAGGGCAATTATAGGCTAGCAAAATTGAATATAAAGAAGATACTTCTTATGCACTTCTACTAAGTGGAAAAGTGCAAAACTCGTGACTTTTTCAAAATGTAAATTCAAGTTAAACGAAACGAAAATTAAGCATATAATATTAAAGAAAAAATAAAAAATTAAATGGTAATTTTTTAAGAGCTATAGGAAAGCTTAAAAAAAAGACACATACAATTCGGAAATATGCATGAAATTTTAATTTGAATCGATAGTATGGTCCAAATTTTTTGATTTCCGAGAGGAGAGTCTCAGTGAGGAGTCAGGTGGCACTGGCTCTTAACTAAATACTGAGTGCCAATGATACTCGAGATGACAAGGCGAGTTATTGGCGCCTTCAAATAACCAATGGCCAACATCAGCGTCTGTTCCCAGGTTAGGGGCGGGTGGCGGCGAGCGTCGGATCTTGGAGCAAACGGCTCGCCACAACGAGGGATACATGCAATCCCACAAAACCCATGCGGTTGGGCGGGCCAGTAACCCGCCCCGGAAAACATAGAACTACTATGAAAAACAAAGGAATAGTAAAAACGGACCCCCCCCCCCCAACGTTGACGACCCACGCAAACGAAAAAAGGACCATGATATGCGGATCTGCACCTGGAATGTCCGCACTCTTTATAGAGAAGGTGCAGTATATGCGCTGGCGGATATATTAGAGAAGTACAAGGCAGACATTACCGCCTTACAGGAAGTGCGATGGGCTGGGAATGGCGTCACTACAACACCAAACGGTGACGAACTATACTATAGCTGCCATAACACGAAGCATGAATTTGGCTGCGGATTTGTGGTAGTCGAAGACTGAAACACCTTGTATCCAACTTTACTCCGGTGGATGAGAGGCTAGCCACAATCCGCATAGATGCCAAATTCTTCAACATCAGCCTTATTTGTGTCCATGCCCCGACGGAAGACAAAGACGAGCAGACCAAGGATATTTTCTACGAGCGCCTAGAGAGAGAATATGATCGCTGCCCCGCCCATGATATTAAAATCGTTCTGGGAGATTTTAATGCGAAAATAGTGAAGAAAGACACCTTTGGTCCAACAGTCGGAAAGTGAAGCCTCCACGAGATAACGTCCAGTAATGGGTTGAGGCGGATAGATTGTAGTTAGTAGCGCCAGATTTCAACATAAAAATATTCACAAAGCCACATGGCTGTCACCCGATCAAAACACGAAAAACCAAATTGATCAAGTTGTGATAGATGAAAGGCATTCATCCAGCGTGTTAGATGTACGATCGATCCGTGGAGCGTATATAGATTCGGATCATTACCTTGTTGCAGCAAAGGTTCGCACCCGTTTCAACATGGCGAGGAAAGTACGATCTGACCATGCACGGAAGCTGGACATTGCAAAAGCTGCAAACACAACAAATAACAGCGGCATACTCCACTCGACTGACCCAACTGCTTCATGAAAGTACTCCTTGTTCCGATGATATAACAGACAACATGCTGAGGATATGGAAAAAACATTTTACCCAACTGCTAGTGTCCAATGTTGGAGCGAAGAGGATACCGCAGAACCAATCCCTGATGATGGTATAGAATGTTTACCTCCTAGTCAGAATGAGGTCCAAGTAGCAGTAACCCGACTAAAGAACAACAAGGCAGCAGAAGCCGACGGGTTACCCGCTGAAATATTTTAGACCGGAGGCGACACGCTGATAAGGCGTATGCATCAGCTTATCTGCGCAATCTGGCTAGAAGAACGCATTCCCGATGATTGGAACCTCATCATACTATGTCCCGTACACAAGAAAGGAGACAAGACGGAATGTGCCAACTACAGAGGAATAAGTCTCCTCCCCATCGCATACAAGATACTCTCGAGCGTACTGTGTGAAAGGTTGAAAACTAAAGTCAATGAGATAATTGGCCCTATCAATGCGGCTTTAGACCAGGTAAACCCACCCTAGACCAGATATTCACACTGCGTCAAATACTGGAAAAGACCCGAGAAGGACAAATCAACACCTACCATCTCTTTGTTGACTACAAAGCCGCCTTCGATACTCCTTTACGTTCAAAGGTATTTCAAACCATATCTGAGTTTGGTATCCCTGCAAAATTAATAAGACTCTGCAGGATGACACTTGCTGATACGCGTTCCTCAGTAAAAATAGGAAAGAATCTCTCCGAACCATTTAGTATCAAACGAGGTTTCAGACAAGGAGACAGCCTATCGTGTGATCTCTTTAATATCCTGCTGGAGAAGATTATACGAGATGCAGATGTGAATAGATATGGCACACTAATTACAAGAGAGCACATGCTACTCGCCTATGCCGACGATATCGATATCATAGGTCGGTCACCGGAGGTGATAGCTGCAGCCTTTGAAAGAATCGAAAGAGAGTCAGTGAAAATGAGATAAGACGAAATGGATGGTTTCAACTCCCAAAAAGCCTTGCACAACCGAGCAGATAAAGAAAATGGAGAACTTTATCTACCTCGGCACCGCCGTAACCGAAACGAATGACACCAGTTTTGAGAGAAAGCGAAGAATAATACTGGCAAACAGATGCTACTTTGGACTAAGTAAGCAGATTAGAAACAAGGCCACCTCTCGAAAGACGAAGACTACACTTTACAAGACACTGATACTACTCGTGCTGTTATATGGTTCTAAAGCATGGGTACTTGTGAAAGCAGATGAGGCAGTGCTTGGAGTATTTGAGAGAAAGATTCTTCGTAAAATATATGGACCAGTTTGCGTTAACGGAGAATATGGGCGACGTATGAACCACGAGCTGTATGACGACGATAGCATGGTTACACGCATCAAAATACAACGGCTGCGTTGGCTAGGTCATGTTGTCAGAATGGATGAAGAAGCTCCAGCAAAGAAGTTATTGAAGACAAACACGGTGGTACACGCAAACCGGGAAGACCAAAAGCCCGATGGAAAGATCAAGTTGTGGGAGACACCTCGAAACTTGGTGTCAGAAATTTTAGAATGAGCGCAGAAGATCGAGGCGCTTGGAACGCTATTCGAGGTTCGGCTGGTGAAACAAATATTCTGTCGTAGCCAATTAAAGTAAAGTAAGTACGGTCCAAATAATTTAATGTATAAAGATTATTTCATGCAAATGTTGACAGTGACTGCGCCTCAAATGGTCCATCCTCATAGTCCAGTTTTGGCATACTATTTCCAACATTTCTGCCGGTATCTTACGAATAAATGCTTCAATGTTGTCTTCCAATGCGTCGATTGAAGCAGGATTGTCTGTATAGATATGAGCTTTAACGCAGTCCTACCAAACATAGTCTAAAGGCGTTAAATCGCACGATCTAGGCGGCCAATTGACCTATCCCGAAAGTGAAATAAAATGTTCACCGAACTCGCCTCTCAATAAGTCCATTGTTACTCTTACTATGTGGCACCGTCTCGTTGAAACCACATGTCAAGCAAGTCAAGCTTTTCCATTTTGGACAAAATAAAGCTGGATATCATCTCACGGTAACGCTTACCATTTACCGTTACGTTACGATCATATTTGAAGAAGTACGGTCCAATGATGCCACCAGCCCATAAACCGCACCAAACTGTTAGAAAATTTAAAATCAGCGTGTTGAAGTAGGGAACGCCGCAGTAGAAAAATTGTTGTTCAATTTAAAATCGCGGGCGCGATTCAAAATTTTCTCGCGATTCTAAATTTTCTTATGAAATTATTATTGCTTTGTGAATTTATTTGCAACGCTAAGAAAAAGAGCTAGACCCATTGATAAGTACATCGATGGGTTTAGAATCACTTCCTGATTCGATTTAGCTATGTCCGTCTGTCTGTCTGCCCATGTATTCTTGTGATCAAGGTATAGGTCGCATTTAATGTTCGATTATCATGAAATTTTGCACATGTTACTTTTGTGGACCAAGGACGAACGCTTTTGATTTTGAACGAAATCGGTTCAGATTTAGATATAGCTTCCATAAATATCTTTCCGATGTGGCCTTTTAAGGTCCGACCTTTACAAAATATAGCATGAGGTGTTTCAAAAATCAGTTCAGATTTAGATATAGCTCCCATATATATCTTTCATCCGATGTGGCTTTCTATGGCTGTAGAAGCCACAATTTTGATCAGATCTTTACAAAATTTAGAATCATGTGTTTTATTTGTGTACGTGTGCGATCGAAATCGGTCCATAATTATCTTTCATCCGATTTATTTAAGGTTGTAGCAGCCAACATTTTGGTCCGATCTTTACAAAATTCAGCATGAGGTGTTTAAGTTGACGTCCTAATATGTGTGAAAAATTTCGGCTTAGTTTTACATATAGCTCCCATTTAGAAGCCTCATCTTTGGTTCAACCTTTGCAAAATTTTGCATAAGATTTTTTATTTGACGTCTTAATATGTGTGCTAAATTTCGTCAAAATCGGCTTAGATTTAGATATAGCTCCCATATGTATCTTTTATCCGATATGGAGTTTTAAGTCTATAGCAGGCACAATTTTGGTCCGATCTTTACAATCTTTGGCGTGAGTTGTTTTTTTTTTTGAGGTCCTAGCAAAATTTCATAAAAATCAGTACAGATTTAGATATAGCTCCCATATATACTTTTGGCGGCATGGCTATTTAAGGCTATAGAAATATACAATTTTTGTCCTATCGTCAAAAAATCATATAAGGTTACATTCGACATTTCAATAGGTATGCAAAATTAATGTCTAACTAGATTTGGTGATAAGTTCCATATAATTAAACTTACGTACTACTTTAAGGTGGTGTAGGGTATTATGTAGTCGGCCCCGCCCGACTTTTGCCTTTACATATAATCAATTGCTTATATCCACAGGCTGGAGCGACTAAAAACGTCGCAACAATTTAAAAGCAGCGACTATCAAGATAAACTTTTTCAGTTATTTGAGCGTCATGACGACTAAAGCTGTAGGCGGACTCATTGAGCTAACTAAATTAATTGCCCGTTGTTTCAAGTAGTGAATGATACACTGTAAGTCTTTTTATAATTTTTTTATGATTAAAAATAGAAAACCAGTAAGGAAGGGCAAAATTCGGGCGGTGCCGACTGTATAATACCCTACACCAACCCTATAGGTACAATGTGGGAGCTATATCCAATTCTGATCCAATTTGGATGGACCTCTGCGAGCAAATATGTGCAAACTGTAATAACTACGGTTGACAAATGACAACATTATTGCAAATTGCCCAAAATCTGTCGAACATATATATAGGAGCTATATGTAATTCTGAACCGATTTCAAGCAATTTTCTCAATTTTCTTTTGGGAAGATTGGTGAAAATCGGGCTATATATACGTGATAACTATATCTAAATCTGAACCAATTTCTATGAAATTCACCAGTAATGCCGAGAGTCATAAACAAATCCCTCCTGCCAAATTTCGAGAGAGTCGGTTAATAAATGACATTTTTATTGCATTATTACTGCAAATCGGACAAACATGGGAACTATATTAAAACCGATTTTTCCAATTTCAATAGGCTTCGTCTCTAGGCCGAAAAACATGCCTGTACCAAATTTGAAGACGATCGGATGAAAATTGCAACCTGTAGTTTGCACACAAATTAACATTGACAGACAGACGGACAGACAGACGGACGCAGCTAAATCGAATCAGAAAGTGATTCTAAGTCGATCGGTATACTTATAAAAGGGTCTATCTCTCTTCCTTTTGGGTGTTACAAACAAATGCACTAAATTATAATACACTGTACCACAGAAGTGGTGTAGGATATAATTACCTCCACCATAGGATTCTGTTCTGTTTGTAACTACTCGAAATATTCGTCTGAGACCCCATAAAGTATATATATTCTTGATCGTCGTGACATTTTATGTCGATCTAGCCATGTCCGTCCGTCCGTCCGTCTGTCCGTCCTTCCGTCTGTCCGTCCGTCCGTCTGTCTGTCGAAAGCACGCTAACTTCCGAAGGATAATAATAATTGCGACCTCTAAAGGCTCAAGAAGTCAAGATCCCAGATCGGTTTATATGGCAGCTATATCAGGTTATGAACCGATTTGAGCCATACTTAGCACAGTTGTTGGATATCATAACAAAACACGTCGTGCAAAATTTCATTCCAATCGGATAAGAATTGCGCACTCTAGAGGCTCAAGAAGTCAAGACCCAAGATCGGTTTATATGGCAGCTATATCAAAACATGGACCGATATGGCCCATTTACAATACCAACTGACCTACACTAATAAGAATTATTTGTGCAAAATTTCATGCGGCTAGCTTTACTCCTTCGAAAGTTAGCGTGCTTTCGACAGACAGACGGACGGACAGACGGACGGACAGACGGACGGACGGACGGACATGGCTAGATCGACATAAAATTTCACGACGATCAAGAATATATATACTTTATGGAGTCTCAGGCGAATATTTCGAGTAGTTACAATCAGAATGACGAAATTAGTATACCCCCCATTTTATGGTGGAGGGTATAAAAATAATTAGAGTGAATTGAATTCAAAATTGGGTGTAGTTTAATTTGTTGGGGTATTATATAATTATATAAAGCCGATCTCCCGATTTTCCTTTAGAGTCCTCTAGGATTTAGTACATTTGTGTAAATTTTTAACAGAATCCATGGTGTTGTGGGTTCCCCAGATTCTTGTTGTCACAAGTTTATAATAACCTCTTGTAAATGTTAATTAAATCGTATGTCTCATTTCCAGCTACCTCGCAATACACGTTCGGTGCAAGTGGAAGTTATGGGCAGCGGTCGGGTAAACCTTCAATTTTCTTACCAGTACTTTGTATCCAATTTATCCAAAACATTAACTACGGCTTCCACTACGCGATCGTCCAAAGTTCAGAGGGCTAAATTTCCCGCTTTACCAGTTGCAGCAATGGAAGTTACACAAGCTACCGTGAACAAAGTGAACGCAATAATGAATAATGACGAATATTTTACCATAACACCAACAGCCCAATTGGAGTCATCGTTGTTAATGTCACTAGAAGTTTGCTACACCTACCAACCTTTAACAGAGGATGAAAAATTAACCAATATGGTCATACTTGAGATTCAATTTCCCTCTGGTTTTACTGCAAATGCCCATAATATTGAGAAATTACGCGACGAAGAACATATCAGTCGCATCGATATTCAGAACGCAGCAACAAAGGTGATGTTTTATTTTGAAAAGTTAGAAGGCAATGAGGAACAATGTCTCACTATATTGGCGGATAGAGGTCATGAGGTGTCTTCGCTGAAGCCATGTCCTATAATAATGTATGATTTCTATAACGATAGGCGGCGTAGTGCGATTATGTATCAACTGTAGATAAAACTTTTATGCATCACAATACATAAGATATGAAAAAAAAAATTATATAATTCATCCTAAAACATATCCCCCAATTACGATGCCAAAATATACAGAAAAAAAAAATGAAATATAAGGCAAATTTATCTCAACTTTTTTTCATAAAATTTATGAAATTACTCAATAGTGCTTAACAAATGGGTGTATAAGGATGGATCGGCTTGTATTGTCATGACGACCAGATCATTTATTTTACCAGCTGTTTAGGTGTGCTTCAGTACACGACAAATTACTATTTTGTTATCTTTTATCATATATACTAGCATACTTTTTAAGACCCCAAGATCCCTCCTGTGTCAACTTTACTCCAAAATTTAATGTAAGGTCTTTCATTTTGGTCTCAAATTATCCCCAGCGGCCTACATTTTCGTTGGAATATTTTTGGAGAGTAGTCGGCCCTCTTAATTTGTCGTTAATACAGTAGTAACCAAATGAGGAAAAATCTAATATAAAAGAATCAATTAAGAATTAATAAACATTTTGTTGAATTACTAAATAAGCTGCTATAATAGTTTTTTTTTTCGAACCATTTATTAACGTGATCCCCCTTCCGAAGACTGCGTTATGTGCGATAAATGAAACGTGTGCTCGTTCTTGTTCAATACAAAAGCACAAGCAATTAATTTATTAGTGGAAACTTTAGAGTTGCTATATTATATACAGATTTATATTACACTACCATATTGTTACAAACTATTATACAGAGTCGTACCCATTACATCTCGTCCAACCTGACCAAACAATTGACTTCGATTGTAACTTAAATCATAGAAATTCATAATCATAATATTTACTCGTATCATCCTCATTACAATCTTTTAGATTGGCAGTGTTGCCCTCAGGATCTACCAATCCTTCGTCCCTTCATCATGTTCCAGCCACATTTTCAATCGATTTGAGTCTACAATGCCGAGGTAAAGCATAAGTGTGATCTGGCAGTTCTCGACGTCCGATATCTCATATCGGTCGTTGCCCAATTCCCTCCGAATTACGTATGGCCCACTATACTTCAGTATGAGCTTCTTTTTCACCCCAGCAGTCGTGTCAACATTCTTCTAAACCAGTAAATCCCCAGACTTGAAAGTCCTGGCAGGCCTAAGGTGCTTCTTAAAATAATCAAGATTGTAGGACTGAGATCTCCCAATAGCTTCAGACGCTTCCCCTCTAATCGTCCTCAAATTGACGTCATCTCTACCATAGGTCTCCCTCTGGTGCTTCGTCGTTTCGTCTACTACATTCCCTCTCTGGTCTAGCCAAACAGCAACTTACTCGGAGACTGTCCAGTCGTGCAAAGCACCGTATTGTTCATGGCATACTTAACCTTCGCCAATTTCTCGACCCAGTCTGAGTGTTCAACCGGCTCAGCTAACTTAGATCCCTATTCACTTTCTCCAACTGGCTTAGACTGAGGGAAAGCTACCCAAACCTTTATATGAGATATGTTACGATCGCCCGAACTCATTCGACGTTAAACATGTCCGCCTGTCACTGATCAAGCACCTGGTCTGACTATAATACTCAAAAAGAACAGGGAGCAGACGATGATATCATCACCTACTCCCAAGATGCCCATTTACTGGAGGACCAATGATTGAGGTAATCCAGATAAACCTCCACCGGAGCGAGACTGCTACACACGCTCCGATGGCAAAGTAAAACCCTGGTTAATATAATCACGAGCAATCATGGCGTTTTGCAGCAAATGAATAACGAAGCATCAGATAAATATCCTTTTAGGTAAATTCTATTTACATTATTTTTCATTTACTTCAACTAATTGTTATTTTTAAGAAACTACTTGCAGCAAATATATATCCAAATTGGCTATAAGAATGGCAAAAACGAGTCGAACAGTAAGGATGATAACGCATTCTTAAAAATTAACAATTATTTATAAAATTAATTTGCAATTGCGAATGAAAAGTGAAGTGCAAGTTATTAAGCAATCAAATTTTGTATATTGAGCTTGACTGAAACTTAAAAATAAATAATCGTAATTCAAAGATGAATTTTTGTTTACGCGAACATTGTATAGGTGAAACAATTACATATTTGAAAGCAAAATAATACATTTTTTAGTTAATAATACTTTTAAAGCACAATTTATTCCTCAATAATAAAGCTTTGATTAAAGTATTTCTGCAAACTGAATGCTGATTTTTAAGAGCTATAGGAAAGTTTTTCAAAAAAAAAAAAAAACATAAAATTCAGAAAAATGCATGAAATTTTTATTTGAATCGATAGTACGGTCCATATAATTTAATGTTTTAAGATTATTACATGCAAATGTCGACCCTGACTGCTCCTCAAATGGTCCATCCGCTTAGTCCAATTTTGGCATACTCTTTCCAACATTTCGGCCGGTATCTCACGAATTAATGCTTCAATTTTATATTCCAATGCGTCAATTGATGCGGGCTTGTCTGTATAGACATGAGCTTTAACATAGGTCGACAAAAAATGGTCTAATGGCGTTAAATCGCACGATCTAGGCGGCCAATTGACTGGTCATGAACGTGGAATAAAATGTTCATTGAACTCGCCGCTCAATAAGCCCATTGTTACGCGTGCTGTGTGGCATGTGGCACCGTTTTGTAGAAATACGATCGCATCGTCTTTGAAGAAGTACGGTCCAATGATACCACTAGCTCACAAAATGCATCAAACTGTGACTGTTTCTGGATGCATTGGTAGCTCTTGAAATGCATCTGTCTGATCTTCACTCCAAAATCGACAATTCTGCTTATTCGTACACATTAAGGGGGTGGACCCTCCTCCTTACCCAGATTTTCAAAAACGTCAGATCTCGGAGAAGGGTGCACCGATTTAAGCAAAATTTTGTATGCCAACTAATGGTACCCCAAAAAAACACGAAATTCGTACAAAATTTTGGGGCCGCCCCATCCAAAAACCCATCCGGACGGACATGTGTATCGATTGGGACAATATAGGTATCACATGAAAGGTATTTAAGAGTAGAGTACGAATTTGGTATAAAATTTTCACTCTTAATTTTCGGGGGGTCCCCCACCGCCAAAAAAGTCACAAGAGGACACTTTAACCGCTTTGAGCAATATGGGCATCACATGAAAGGTATTTAAGAGTAGAGTACGAACTTGTCATTAAAATGTCACCATTAGTGTCGGGGGGCCCCCACCCCCAAAAACACCACCAAACGGGACACTTTAACCGCTTTGGGCAATATGGGTATCAAAGGTATTTAAAAGAAGAATACAAATCTGATATAAACATTTATTTTTTGGTGTCGAAGGGCCCTCCCTACCCCAAAAACTCCCCAGCAGAACGAATTTACCGATTGGGACAAAATGAATATCAAATAAAAGCCTCCCCACCACCCGAAACCCTTCAAAAGGACTTATTTACCGATTACGACATATACGAAATATATTTAGCAGCTGAGTACACATCTGTTATAAGAATTTGGTCCAAGGTGTCTATGGGGCCTCCCCAACCCCAAAAAACCGGTATAAATCGGTATCGAATGAAAGGTCTTAAAGAGTTGACTACTAATCTGGTATACACATTCAGGAGTCTAAGGCTGGCCCGCCCACTAAATACCCTTCAATAGGACGTGTAGTTCGATCGGGATAATATGTCAATTGAAAGAAAAGTCTATGACAGTTTATTTCGAATCTAATTTTGGTATAAGGATTCAAGTATCTGAGTCACGTCCTACCGTTCCGCAGGACAAGTAGATCGTGACAATAAAAGACAAAAATAAGTTGTCGTTTGGTTCTTAGCTTCGGCGGAACCGGCCCTCTCCTCCAAATAAATACAACTCAAATGAAAGGACGTGTCAGAGGGCAATCCCCCTCCCCCTAACCTACCCAAAAAAGAGGAATTAAAATTAATATATAAAGGCCGATCAGGATTGAATAGGACAGAAATAAGAGATCTGTGGTAGTAGAGTACAAAGTTTACCCTCAAATTGGAATGGACACAGGAGGACCTGCGGATCTTTAAGAATGTTATATCCCAAGTGGTCGCTTTGAAATGTGATTTTGAATGAAGATAACCAATACAAAAAAAAAATGCATTAGTGAGAATCTGAACGGGACTCGTAGCTCTGAATATCTTGATAGCCACCTTCAAAATGCTTGACATTATGGGGCTCAAACAAAATCGTGCTCTAGCACGAAGCTGATATTACTTCAGGGTCCGCCACTAAACTCCCTTCAAAACAGTCATAATTGCCGACTATGGCGATAAATATTAGGTATGATAGATTGATAGTAGAAAACGAATTTGATATCCATTTTGGAGTCTAAATGTTTGGGGGTCATATAAACTTCCCCTAAACCAATGGCAATTGGGGCTTAAATAAAAAAAATTTGAGAGTAGAGTACGATGCTTATATTTTTCGGGGCTAAGTACTTGGGTTGGGCGGCCACAACCCTGCATACTCCTCAAACTGGACATATTAATGAATTATGCAAAAAGAGACTCAAATCTGTATCTGTTTCTGGGACTCCTCAGATGATAAACTTCCCCTTAATCACACATATATACCGACTATAGCAATATGTAGCTCCAATGTGGTTTTTGGGAGTGCAGTATAAATCTGATATCCACTTTCGGGGCAAAGAGTTTGGCTACTCCAATCCACCACCAAATCCAAGAGATTGAAGTAGATCAAACATCCAAACTTTAATGGGCGGACCCTCCCCTTACTCTATTTTCAAAAACCCCAGATCTCGGAGATGAGTGGGGCGATTTAAGCGAAATTTAGTTTTAGTTTATAATAACGAAAACAAAGAAATTTTGTACACTTATTTAGGATATCTAGGGGGCCGAACCACCTCCAAAGCCAGCCAAATGTAATATAAACCAATAATGAAAGGTATTTGAGACCAGAGCATGAATCTGATACATATATGAGGATCCGCCTCACCCCCAAAAAATCCCCCACACCGGACGTAATTACCGACCATAGCAATATAAGCCTCCAATGAAACGTATTTGGGAGAAGAGCACCAATATAATATCCACATTGGCGCGAAATATCTGAAAGGCCGTACCAGCACCCCCAAACAAGACTTATTTCCTGACGTGACAGTGCAGAGCGCAGATTAAATAAGAGAGTGAATAAAGGTGCAGCGGAGCGGGCCCTGCCCAGCTATAAATTTTAATAATTTGCAAGCGTTGTTCGTCTGTAAGACTATGCATGGTTAAATTATACACCATACTGTGTTTAAACCAGCGTTGCCAAAAAGATAATAGCTAAAAATCACCTTTTATTAATTAAATGCATCCATTCACAACAGACAAGTAGATCTTTTGTGCCTCTCTCATGACGCATTCATTTTTAATTTGCGATATCATTTGATGATGACAATTAATTTGGATAATCGTCAGATTCGCAGAATTTCTCATTCTTCTGTCACAAAAACAATGACAGTGGTGATGCAAAATCGAAATAAGACGCGCGTGCACAACTGACGCTCTTAGCAGATACAGTTTATGACGACCGAGCCGAGTTAGTCAAAAAATCTTAACATAAATTATATTAAGGCAGCAGCTGAAATTCAACAGGGTTGCCAAATGAAGCGGTACAATATTTATGGTGGGGAAAATATTCAGGAATAGTTCTTTAGAGATGCATAAATTATATATTTTAGGTTAAGGGTTATACTATATTCGCTTTTCATCATTGAAAAATCATATCTTTCGCGTTTATTTTTTTGAAACACTACGCAAATATCAATGATAAAATAATCATTTTAGTAAAATTGACCATAGATTAGCTTAGGTTGAAAAGATAATGCGGATGTTAATCCGCCCCATTCCGCTATGGAAATTTGACCATGAGTGATGATGGAATGTCCTACTGAATAAAAGCTAGTATTATACCCTCCACCATAGGATGGGGGTATACTAATTTCGTCATTATGTTTGAAACACCACGAAATATGCGTCTGAGACCCCACAAAGTATATATATTCTTGATCGTTATGTCATTTTAAGTCGATCTAGCCAGGTCCGTCCGTCCTTCCGTCTATCTGTCGGAAGCAGGCTAACTTTCGAATAAGTAAAACTAGCCGCTTGACATTTTGCACAAATACTTTTTATTAGTTTAGGTCGGTTGGGTTTGTAAATGGGCCAAATCGGTCGATGTTTTGATATAGCTGCCATGTAAACCGATCTTGGGTCTTGACTTCTTGAGCTTCTAAAGGGCGCAATTCTTATCCGATTTGACTGAAATTTTGCACGTGGTGTTTTGGTATCACTTCCAACGAGTGCGCCAAGTATGACACAAATCGGTTTATAATTTGGCTGTCATATAAACCGATCTTGGTCTCATCCTATTTAGTTGAAATTTCGCATGAGGTGTTTTGTTATAACTTCCAATAACTGTGCTAAGTATGGCGCTAATAGGTACATAATCTTATATAGCTGCCATATAAACCCATCTGGGATCTTGACTTCTTGAGCCTCTAGTAGGCGCATGACCTTCTCTCATGACCTTCAACATACGTGTCTAAAATGGTCTGAATCGATCAATAGCTTGATACAGCTCCCATATAAACCAATATCCCGATTTTGGTTCTTGAGCCCCTATAAGGCGCAATTCTTATCCGAATGAACTAAAAAATTACACAATGACTTCTACAATGTTCAGCATTCATCTATGGTCCGAATCGAACTATAACTTGATGTAGCTCCAATAGCACAACAGTTCTTATTCAATATTCTTTGTTTGCCAAAAAACAGATACTGCGCATAGAACTCGAGAAATGCGATCCATGGTGGAGGGTATATAAGATTCGGCCCGGCCAAACTTAGCACGCTCTTACTTCTTTTTGCATTAAGATCTATTATCTAAAAAATAGTAATCGGCGAAAAATATCACGAAAAGGGAACATAGTATCAGCCTTAAGGCTAAATAGGAGGCCTTCGTGGTGTAGAGATTACCATGTTTGTCTCAAAGCGAGAACATCAGAAAACAATTTCAGCGGTGGTTAACCCTTCTAATGCTGGAGACATTTGTGAGGTTCTATGTCGTGCAAAAACTTCTCCCCAAAACGTCTCGCATTGCCGCACGCCGTTTGGAATCGGCCATAAAAAGGAGATCCCATATCATTAAGGCACCGTGGGGCAGAGATTAACATGTCCGCCGATGACGACGAACGCTTGAGTTCAAATCCCGATATGAACATCAGAAAAATGTTCAGCTGCGGGTTTCCCCTTACTAATGTTGGATTCATTTGCGAGGTATCCTGCCATGTTAAATCTTCTCTACCAAGTGGTGTCGCTATACGGCACGCCGTTCGGACTCGGCATTAAAATGGAGGCTCCATTTCATTGAGCATTAACTTTAATCGGACTGCACTCATTGATATGAGAGAAGTATCCCCTGTTCCTTGATGAGATGTTCATGGACAATTTTTTAGTATAGTCTACTGAAGTATTTTCCAGTCAGAGGTAACCTACCTTGACGGATACTACTAGGGTTCTAGCCAACTAGACATCTTCTATATTAGATTGGGCCACTTAAAGCTTTAAAAACCCTAACATGCGACCATCTGCTATCCGATGCACTTCAGTTTTGTTTTTTTTTTTTAACAGCAAAGCAACTGCAACCTCTTTTGTTTAAAAGTTCCCTGCTATTCTGCTCCCTTTATGTTCAGTGAAAAAAACGGCTAGTCTAGCTCGAAATATTTCAAATTTGACAATAGTAAACTGGTTATGCATATTATATACGTACAGTCAAAATTTCCAAATAATAATGCCTAGTTTCTCGCATACGCTAAACAAAGCTTTTCGATTGATTTGCGTGTTCAAAAGTAAACAAAACAGTGGTGTGTGAATAAAATATCAGTTTAAAAATTTAAAATAAAAATAAAATATCAGTTTAAAAATTAACGACCAGAAATTTTGAAACAAAACAGAAAAAATGCGAGTTTAAAATAAGTTATGTAGTGTACGGACGACATAAGTTAGGTTAGGTAAGGTTAAAAAGAGGGTGCAGATATTAATCCGCCCCATGTCACTATGGACATACACCTAAGCCAGTTATCGGCTTGTTGTGCGCTCTAAAAGCTATAAAGAAAATTTTAAGTTAGGAATTCCGTGCTACTTACAAAATCCTTAATTGTTTTCAATGCCACTCCCCTAAGTTGGTTCATGTCTGATATTGTGTCTCCACCTAAGTACCCGTATCTGTTGAACGCGAAAGCGGGTCAATGACAAAGGAAATGCTCCAACGTCTCATCATCTTCCCCGCATGCCCTACACATGCTATCACTTGCCGCACCGATTTTACATGAGTGAGCTCGTAGTTGTATGTGTCCCGTTATGATACCTATAGCTATACTGACCTCCTTCTTGCTTCCTTTCAGTAATAGCCTGGTCTTCTCACGATCTGGATCCCCCCATAGGATTTTCGCCGTCCTACCGACCGTTTCACAATATTGCATGCGCATTCGTCGCCCACTCCCTTAAATCGGACTGCGTCGACCCGAAAGGCTTCGGGTTAACCAAGTTTATTGACGGCAGTCCTCTGGCCTTCACCGCCAAATCGTCTGCCCTTTCATTTCCCCTTACTCCGTTATGGCCCGGCACCCAAACGATGCAGATTTCCCCATCCTCAGAGAAGGCGTTAAACTCCTTCTTACACTGCAAGACTGTTCGTGACATTACCGTCCTGGTTGTTATTGCCCTTATGGCAATTTTACTGTCAGTCTCTTAGGCTGACACGATTGGTATCGTTTGGCTGCCGGGCCATAGCGGAGTAAAGGGAATGAAAAACCAAACGATATGGCAGTGAGGGCCAGAGGACTGCCATCAATAAATTTGGTAAACCCAAAGCTTTTCTGCGCTTTCAACGCAGTCCGAATTAAGGGCGTTGGCTATGAACACGCACTTAACGCTGTGGAACACTGAAACGGTTGGCAGTACGACGAAATCCTATGGGGAAATCCAGATGAGAAAACGGGATATTGCTGAAAGGAAATAAGCAGGAGGTCAGTATAGCTTTCGGTACACATAGGACTACGAGCTCATTTATGGAAAGCGGTGCGGCAAGTGAGAGCATGTGTAGGGCTTATGGCGTATATGATGATACGTTGGAGCATTTCCTATGTCATTGCCCGGCTTACGGTACTTAAGTGGCGACTCAATTCCAGATATGTACCAACTTAGGGACGTGGTAAGGAAAACAATTAAGGGTTTTGTAAGTAATACGGAATTCCTGACATAGATTTTCTTTTTCGAGGTTAATTTTTCGTATTTAGAACGCACAACAAGCCGACTACTGGCTTTGGTGTATGCCCATAGTGCCATAAGGCTGATTAATATCCACACCCTCTTTTCAACCTAACCTATATAGGAGATATACGAGTATCAGGTTGTACACCAATTTTCACCCTACTTGGCACGGTTGTAAGAAGTTGTAACAACCTGTGCAATATTTATGCCAAATTGGATAACAATTACAGCTTTAATGAAGCCAAGGGCTAAAATTGGGAGATTGGCTTCTATGGGATCCATATCAGGTTAAAGCCCGACCGACACGGGATAACTGTGAGCACCATATCGGCTTGAACTTTGAGCTCCGACTTGTGTGGTACCCATCGTTATTACGGAAAGCTTAGCTGAACGATACCGCACGCATCCACAGGTTGCGGATAGTGGAAAGCTTCTTTTTTATGCGGAGAAGCCGCAAATGCAGCCGCGGGCAGTCAGCGACTTCGAGGGGACAGTCTCAGGGAGGGGTCAGGTTGCACTTGCCCTTAATTGAGTGCCAATAATACTTGGGATGACGGGGCGAATTACCGCCCCCGGAAAACTATAAGAATCACTGTGGGGAACAACAGAATAGTAAAAACGGACCGCCCCTGGAATGTCCGCACTCTCTATAGAGAAGGTGCTGTATACGCGCTGGCGGAAGTATTGAAGAAGTACAAGGCAAATATTACCGCCTCACAGCAAGTGCATTGGGGGGGAATAGCGTCACAACAACACCAAACGGTGATGAACTATACTAAATCTGCCATAACAGGAGACATGATTTTGACTGTGGATTTATGGTTATTCGGGGACTGAAACACCGTGTCTCAAGCTGTACTCCGATGGAAGAGAGGCAAGCAACAATTCGCCTAAAAGCCAAATTCTTCAAAATCAGCTTTATTTGTGCCCATGCCTTGAAGGAGGACAAGGACGAACAGACCAAGGATATTTTCTACGTGCGCCTAGAGTAAGAGTATCCCCGTGGCCCCGCCCATGATATTAAAATTGATCGGAGAGATTTTAATGCGAAGAAGGAAAGGGAAGGAAAGACATCGGGAAGTTTAGCCTCCACGAAATAATGACCGATAATGAGTTGAGACTAATAGATTTCACCGCGGCAAAAAAACATGGTAGTTAGCAGCACCAGATTTCAGCTTAAAAATATTCAAAAAGCCACATGGCTGTCACCCGATCAAAACATGAGGAATCAAATTGATCACGTTGTGATAGATGGAAGTCATTCATCAACCATGTTAGATGTACGGTCGATCCGTGGAACAAATATAGATTCGGATCATTTTCTTTGTTGCAGCAAAGGTTCGCACCCGGTAGAGCATGGCGAGGAAAGTACGTTATGACACTGCACGGAAGCTGGACAATAGAAAGCTGCAAACATAAAAGATGGCAACGGCATACTTTAATCGACTAACACAACTGTTTGATGAAAGCACTCCTTGTTCCGATGATATTATCACGAACTGGCAAATTATTGCGCACTCTATGGAAAATGCCGTACTTGGTTGCCAGAAGCCTCCCCCAAGAAACCCATGGTACGAGCAAGAGTGTCGAGATGCTACTGAATCCTAGAATGCGGCATACAGAGCAACCCAGAAATCAGAAGCAATGAAGGAAATACCTCTTCTTCATAGGAGAAAAGGTGAGAGGAGAAACGTCTTTTCCGCAGAATGAATAAGGAAATGGAAAGACGTGAGTGTGAGCGAATTGAGATGTACAGGGGTCAGAACGAACTCCGGAAATTCCGCCAAAGAATAAAACATCAAACCGATGGCTGTGGTGCAGGCATATTCTCATGCAGAGACAAAGAAAGAAATCTGGTAACTAACACAGATAGCATGTTAGGATATAAAAAGAACATTTTACCCCACTGCTAGCGTCCGAAGATGGCGGCGAAGAGAATACCGCAGAACCAGTCCCTGATGATTACATAGAATGGTTACCTCGCAGTCAGGATGAGATCCAAGTAGAAGTGACCCGACGAAAAAAAAAAACAAGGCAGCAGGATCCGACGGGTTACCCGCTGAACAATTAAATACCTTAGGCGACATGCTGATACGGCGTATACATCAGCTTGGCTGCGTAATCTCCTAAGAAGAACGCATACTGGATGATTCAAACCTCAGCATATTATGTCCCGTACACAAGAAAGGAGACAAGACGCAATGTGCCAACTACAGAGGAATAAGTCTCCTTCCCATCGCATTCAAGATACTACTGTGTGAAAGATTAAAACCAAAATTCAATGACATAATTGGACCCTATTAATGCGGCTTTAGACCTGGTAAATCCACTTTGGTCCAGATATTCACACAGCTCTGTATCCTAAAAATACCCGAAAAATCAACACCTATGATCTCGATTTCGATACCTATAGTCCAAAGGTATTTCCAGCCATGTCTGAGTTATCCACGCAAAATTAATACGACTCTGCAGGTTGACACTTGCTTATACACGTTCCTCAGTAAGCAGATACAGAGTTAATTTCTGATTTGATTTGGCTTTGTCTGTCTGTCTGAATGTCCGTCTGCCTGTATGTCCGTCTGCCTGTATGTCCGTCTGACAATGCTAACTTGTCGCAATTTTCATCGCATCGTCAAAATTTGGATATAGCTCGAAATCGGTTCAGATTTAGATAAAGCTCCCATATATATGTTCGTCCGATTTTGAGAAAACCGATCCTCTCGAAATTTGTCAGAAAATATTCTCTTTGAGTCTTAACATTACTGGTGAATTTCATAGAAATGGGTTCAGATTTAGATATAGCTGTCATATATATATCCACCGATTTCCACTTCTGGAGCCACTGCAAGCGCATTTATAGACCAATCTTGGCAAAATTGTCCATAACGGTTTCCTCGATGCCAATATCTAAGAAGTTTGGTCAAAATCGGTTCAGAGCTCCCATATATATGTTCGGCAGATTTTGAGTAATTTGCAATGATGTTGTCATTTTTCAATCGTAGTTATTACAGTTAGAACATTTTTGCTCGAAGTTTGATACGGATTATTTAATAACCCATCTGAAAACATCCGCCGAGATACAACAAAATTGGCTCAGAATTAGATATAGCTACTTATAGGGTAGGTATAGGGTATTATACAGTCGGCACCGCCCGACTTTTGACTTTCCTTACTGGTTTTTACGAAAAAAAAACTGTGAAAACCCATCGAGTTCTCAAAGCTAATACCCACAACTTGAAAACATACTTCCATTTCTTTGGACATTTTACTTAAAATTCCTGTTTTTACAAGCATCATTGTTGTTGTTGTTATAGACACATTTGCGTGTGGAGGTGGCTATCCTAGATGAGCAAGTTCGTTCCGGTCCATTCGACCGATCGCCACGGAAAACGATGACCATTGGTTATATAAAGGCGTCAGTAACCCTTCTTGTCACACCGGGCATCATACGCACTCAGTATTTAAGCAAAGAACCGGTGCCGTCCGGCCTCTCCTCAATGAGACTCTTCGTTCGATACCGCTGATTGTCCGAGACTACAGTTGTAGCTATTTCGTACGTAGCATTCCAGTATCCACATCTTGGATACTTGGCCGCGCCGTGGAAGGTTGTAGTCCTTATTGACATTTGTCTTAAATCTTTGCATTGTGCGGTCCGCTTGCCAATCAATTACAAACCGGTATGAGTTCCGGGAATGTCTAGTATCCCTAACATACATCCTTACATCACGAATAATAAGACTAATATCAGACGAACACACACCATGAAAGTACCGATAGAACAGCGCCAAATAACCCACATTGCGACGATGATGAAGGGAGGCAATAGAGTTGGATACCCCACTGTCCCCAATCAACGTCATCGCTCTCCTCAGTAGCTCCAGGGATGATTTTGAAGTTTCAGCCCATACATGTGAGTTATACTCCATTTTCGGCCTTATGAAAGTGGTGTGGATGTTAAGAAGATCAGACGGAGTGAAGTAATTCATACACCGTTTAAGGAAGCCTAAACACTTGAATGCTTCTTTCGACACTTCAAATACATGTTTAGCCCAACGAACATCACTTTGTATTTTCATGCCCAGAACATCAAGAGCTTCTGATTGCACAACATCTACACCGTTGATAGACAAAGATGATCGTAATGGGTCAGCGAATTGTTTGTGTGACAACAAGCAGCACTGAGTCTTCCGTGCATTAAAATCTACTCGATTCATTCGACCCCACTCAGAAATGGCCCGCAAATCCTGGCAGAGTGTATCTCGATGACTCGGCCTATGGTCGAATGAGTACGAATGACAGAGATTACTGTCATTCGTACTCATTCGAGTAGATCGAGTAAATGAGTAGATCGGATTTTATGATCAGATCTATTAGAAAAATAGAAGGAGAAAGAACAGAGCCCTGGGGTACACCTGCAGTCAGTCAGGTCGAATAGTGCGATCTCTGAGAAAGCTCGAAATAGATCGAACGCAGCCAAAACCGACACCAACGAAGATATTGGACAAAAATTCCCATACAGTATCAACTTTTGAAGCAAATGACTGTAGGGAAGTCACAAAAGCTCTAAATAAAGCGAAAATGGAATGGCATTCCTATGAAAATAAGCAAGATCGGCCAATTCGTGTTGTGGTTAAAAATATCCCCCAGTGTAAAAACTGCCAGAGATATAACCACACAAAAAAATTATTGCTCAAATGTTCTTAGTTTCGTTTCTACAGAAGATGACAAGAAAATTTATGGTATAAAGCGTATATTAAATACTATTGTTAGAATTGAAGAGTTAAGACTTCCCAAAAATATCCATCAGAGTAAAAACTGCCAGGGATATAAACACAAAAAAATTATTGCTCAAAAGCAAGCGAGATGTGCCAGATGTGCAGGTGAGCACGATATCAGAATGTGCGAGAAGCCAACAGTATTTCTTCCGAAATGCTTTCATTGTGGAGAAGAAAATCTCGCACTCCAAAAACTGAGAGACAAAAAGCAAAAACAATTCCGGGAATTGTCAGCCAATAAGAACCCACCTGGGAATGGGCAATACCACTAATCTGCGAACAGGAACTGGTAACTCTACATCAGTAATTACCGGTATACCATTCCAAATATAATGACCAGCAATATTCGGCAGGCAAATACTAAAAACGTACAGGTTGAAAATCCATTAGTGGAGATCCTATCAAAATTCGAAGCCATCGAATCATTAAATTAGGTACTAGATACACGTCTAAGCATGTTAGAGGAGAACTTCTGTAGTTGCCTAAATGAACAGTAGCCTAAAAATTATGCAATGGAATGCAAATGGCTTGATCTAACACAAAGATGAACTCCGCTTAGTTTTGGCAGAAGAAAGGATCGTTATATGTCTTATAAGCGAAACACATTTTGTTAAACAGTCATATATGATATTACAAAATTATGATTTATAGCACACTATCCACCCCAGTAATAACGCTCGTGGGGGTAGTGCCGTGATCGTAAGAAAAACGATTGAACATTGGATAGAAAATGGAATCAGTTTGGAAGAGTTTCAAGCAACCACAGTTACAGGGTAAACCACTTTCCGTTACATCAGTGTATAGTCCACCGCGTCATAAAATAACATGTAAACAATACGAGGACTTAATCAGCTCACACAGCTATAGAATCATCATGGGAGGTGACTATTATCCCCAAACTTAACTAACCAAAAAACGGATTGGGACAACTTTAAAAACTTAATGAATGGATCAACAACATACACTTCTATAAAGACCACAGATGATATTGACAGAGAAGTTCTAGAACTTACGAACAATATTCAGCAAGCTGCATGGAAATGCACGTCTCAATTAAAACATTCACCAACAGCGCCAACGTATCCGAGTCACAATAGGGAGTACGTAAAATGTAAAAGGAAAATACGAAAAAAATGGCAACATTCCCGTTCTCCAGAAGGCTTCTAAACAAGATCACACAAAAATTGAGCAGAAAAATCAAAAAAATTTAATGACCAAAGTCTCTCAAATCTCACATATGATAATGAAACCAACTATTCTCTTTGGAAAGCAATCAAACATAAGAGCAAACCAATTCTTCAAAAACCACCTTTCTTGAAAGAAAACCACCAATGGGCAAAAGATAATGCAGAGAAGGCTATGGAATTCGCTGAACACTTAGCTTACATATTTTCTAACACGAATATTAATTCAATGGATAGTACAGAAGACCGCCAAATCATATTTCAGCTACTTATACATAAGTCAGATTTTGAGGTGTTTACTTTCAAGGAAATATGGAAGGCAATAAAGGACCTCGATTGTAATAAATCCCCCGGATTCGATTTAATAACGGGTGGTGTGCTTAAGCAACTACCATACAAAGGCATAATAAAATTGCAGAACATTATGAACTCCATTTTGAGATTAAAATATTTTCCCACGTACTGGAAAGTCGGAGGTGCTTATGCTGCAAAAACCTAGAAAAATCCCTACGACACCAACTCGTATAGGCCGATTTCTTTACTTCTTGAAAAGTCTTTGAAAAGATGTTTTGCAAGCGTCTTGAAACCATTGTCTTATCAAAACAGATAATACCTGATCATCAGTTTGGATTTCGACAAAAAACAATTCAACAATTGATCAAGTCCATAGGGTTACGCACACGATCGAAAATGCATTCGAAAAAAAACATGTATGTTCTGCATTGGATATCTCCCAATGCACGATGGAGTATGGCATGATGGGCTCATAAGGAAAATCAAATCACTACTTTCCCAAAACTATGTTGATATTATCCCATATTTTCTCCATGGTAGATATTATAGAGTTAAATATGAAGTACAAACAAGTAAAAAGGCGTTAAGTTCGGCCGGGCCGGGCCACCACCTCGGGTATATATGTAAACCCCCTTTCGTCAAAATCCGGTGAATAATGCATACCTTATGCAATATAGCAGCTAATTCGAAATATGTTCCGATTTGGATCAAATACTAATAAGTACAAGTCATTGTTCAATTGTGTATAACAAATTTTGGTCTTTTTAGTAACTATATCTAAAACTAAACCGATCTGAACCATATACGACACGGATGTCGAAAAGCCTAATATAAGTCAAGGTGTCAAATTTCAGTGAAATCGGATTATAAATGCGATATATCGGTCTATATGGCAGCTATATCCAATCTGGACCGATTTGGGTTGACGATAAATGTCAAAGAGGCTAACATAACTCTCTGTCCCAAATTTCGGCGAAATCGGACAATAAATGCGCCTTTTATGGCCTCAAAACCTTAAACCTCTACATGGCAGCTATATCCAAATCTGGAACAATCTGGGCCAAATTGAAGAAGGATATCGAAGGGTCTAACAAAACTCACTGTCCCAAATTTCAGCAAAATCGGATAATAAATGTGGCTCTTATGGGCCTAAGACTCTAAATCGAAGGTTCGGTCTATATGGCAGCTATATTCAAATCTGAACCGATCTAGGCCAAATTGAAGAAAGATGTCGAAGGACCTAACACAAACCACTGTCCCAAATTACAGCAAAATCGGATAATAAATGTGGCTTTTATGGGACTAAGACCCTAAATTGGCGGATCGGTCTATATGGGGGCTATATCAAGATATAGTCTGATTTAGCCCATCTTCGAACTTAACCTGCTTATGGACAGAAAAATAATATGTGCAAAGTTTCAGCCCAATATCTCTATTTTTAAAGACTGTAGCGTGATTTCAACAGACGGAAGGACGGACATAGCTACAATAGATCGCCTTAGATTTTTACGCTGATCAAGAATATATGTACTTTATAGGGTCGGAAATAGAAATTTCGATGTGTTGCAAACGACATGACGAAATGAATGTACCCCCATCATTTGGTGGTGGGTATAGAAATTAGACCCCTTTACAACAGGGGTCTAATTTCTGTATGGAATTCAACTGTGGGGCTGCGCAAATAATCAACATCTCGCAAAAATACAACGTTTTCAGAACAAAGCTTTAAGGAATTCTGTCAAAGCTGCTTGATACCTGATAATTAAGACTGTTAAGGAGGGGATATGCCACTTCGCTCAAAACCACTAAATACGGCTTCAAGAACAAGAAAGTGTTGAAACTGTTAGAACTCTCAAATCTTCGAAGAAGACTTCATCGCTACAAGCCATTTGACCTAACAACACTGAAACTGCTTAACATTATAATTAACAAATTTAAACCCCTTATTGCAAATTTATTATTTAAACACCTTATTGCAAAAGCCAGCTATATGTCCGGTTTGGGGTATGGGCCCTAAAAACTTGGAATATCGAGCTCCACTGTCTTGAAGACCCACATTGTCTTGGTGAGATACGTCCTATTTGGGGGGTTTTTATGGTGGTGGGACGTACCCTAGACAGCTGGTCCCGAGTGTTGATATCAGATTCGTGGTCTACTCTCAAATACCTTTCATTTGAGCGGCCACTCAGTGACTAGGCCATGAAAATATATATCAGATTCGTGTTCTACTCTTAAATACCTCTTATTTAAGCTCGATATTGCAATGGTTAGCAAATACTTCCTATTTGGGTGATGTTATGGAGGTGGGGTGGCCCCATAGACACTTTTTTCCGAATATTGATATCAGATTCGTGCTTTACTTCCAAAGACCTTTCATTTAAGTGCCATATTGTTATGGTCGTAAATTTGTCCTCTTTGGGAGATGTTTTTGTGGGGGTTGGAGCGGTTTCCTAAACACTTGGTCCGACAATTGGATATCAGATACGTCTTCTAATCTTATGTTAGGTAAGAGTGGCCGTTCTTTACAGACTCACTTAGACAATTTTAGGTCCATTGTGATACCACAGTAGCGACAGACCACGGCTTCTGGCGGGAATCGAACCCGCGACCCCTACACTGCTAATCCAAGCACGCCACCAACTCGGCTACGGGGCGCCCAATCTAATCTTAAATATCGTTCATTTGTGTCCCATATTGTCGTGATTGATTTATATATATATATTTGGTAGGTTTTGAGGATGGGGCGGCCGCCCTAGGTACCCCATCCGAAATTTGGATACCAATTTTTTGTTTTAAGTTTACTATAAGAAAGTACATAATATTTCGCTAAAATCGCAACCCCCTATCTTCGAGATCTGGTGAAATTAGGTTAAAGGGGTGGGTTTCTGTGAAAATTTCAATTACATTTTATAGCCGGTCATGCGTTTTGATTACTTTGGGCTTTTTTTTCAAAGTGAGTCGGGCTAATCGAATGGAAGATTTTAATTTGTGGAATATTACAGAAAAGAAATTACATAATGAACATCCATTTCGAAGGTGGCGAAAAATCTCTCATCAATTTTATTGCTCTGCTAATGCCCACATTTATATGGCTATTGGCTTTGTAGCTCATCTCTACTTAAATCGATATTATACGAAAACCCCATATGGAATGTAAATAGCCAATGAGACACAAATCTCCAGTTGCCTACTGGTGAATATCTCATTCAAGAACTTCCTTCCTGGGTATTTTTTATACCCACCATCAAGGATGAGGGTATTCTAATCTAGCCATTCCGTTTGTAATACCTAGAAATATAGATCTTAGACCAAATAAAGTATATATATTCTTGATCGTTTCGACATTCTGATTCGAACTAGGCATGTCCGTGCGTCCGTCTGTGCAATCGAGATAGCTGTCGAACGCGAAGAGAAATTTTGCACAGATACTTAATATTAAAGTAGGTCATTGGGGATTGCAAATGGGCCATATCGGTTCTTTAAGTACAGCGTGTTCTGTTATGACCTCCAAAAACTGTGCCACGTACGGCCCAAATCTGTGTATAACCTGATAAAGGTCCCATATACTGTTTATTTATGACGTCCACTATTTTGTAATGACTTCCAGTTACTGTGCCAAGTGCGGTCCAAATCGATCAAGAACCTGAAATAGCTCCCAAATAAACCGATCTCCCGATATGATTTCTTGAGCCTCTGCAAGCCTCAATTTTGCACATAGTATTCTGTTATGACTAAGGAGCTAAGTACAGCCCGAATCAGTACATAACCTGATATAGCTCTCACTTAACCGATCTTCCGATTTGACATCCAGAGCTCCTGGAAGCAGCAATTTTTGTCCGATTTAGTTGAAATTTTGCACATAGTGTTCTATTTTGACTTCCAATAACTGTGCCAACTACGGTTTAAGTCTGTGTATAATCTGATATAACTCCAATATAAACCGATCTCCCAATTTGACTTCTTGAGCCACTGGAAGCCGCAATTTTCATCCGATTTGGCTGAATGTTTTCATATAGTGTTCTGTTATGAAACTTCCACAACTGCGCCAAGTACGGTCTAATTCGGTCTATATCTAGCTGTAGCTCCCATGCTTTAGCAGAATGGTGGTGTTTCCAAAATTCGGCCCGGCCGAACATAGCACGCTTTTACTTGTTTTTTATACCCTCCACCATAAGATGGGGGGTATACTAATTTCGTCATTCTGTTTGTAACTACTCGAAATATTCGTCTGAGACCCCATAAAGTATATATATTCTTGATCGTCGTGACATTTTATGTCGATCTAGCCATGTCCGTCCGTCTGTCCGTCCGTCCGTCTGTCTGTCGAAAGCACGCTAACTTCCGAAGGGGTAAAGTTAGCCGCTTGAAATTTTGCACAAATACTTCTTATTAGTGTAGGTCGGTTGGTATTGTAAATAGGCCATATCGGTCCATGTTTTGATATAGCTGCCATATAAACCGATCTTGGGTCTTGACTTCTTGAGCCTCTAGAGTGCGCAATTCTTATCCGATTGGAATGAAATTTTGCACGACGTGTTTTGTTATGATATCCAACAACTGCGCCAAGTATGGTTCAAATCGGTTCATAACCTGATATAGCTGCCATATAAACCGATCTTGGGTCTTGACTTCTTGAGCCTCTAGATGGCGCAATTCTTATCCGAATGGAATGGAATTTCGCACGACGTGTTTTGTTATGATACCCAACAACTGTGCCAAGTATGGTTTAAATCGGTCCATAACCTCATATAGCTGCCATATAAACCGATCTTGGGTCTTGACTTCTTGAGACTCTAGCGTGCGCAATTCTTATACGAATGGAATGGAATTTCGCACGACGTGTTCTGTTATGATACCCAACAACTGTGCCAAGTTGGTTGGTTGAAATCGGTCCATAACCTGATATAGCTGTCATATAAACAGATCTGGGGATTTGACTTCTTGAGCTTTAGAGGGCGCAATTCTTATCCGATTTGGCTGAAATTTTGCATGACGTATTTTATTTTTAATTTCAGCAACTGTGTCAAATAAGGTTCAAATCGGTTCATAACCTGATATATCTGCCATATAAACCTATCTGGGATCTTGACTTCTTGACCCCTAGAGGTCGCAATTATTATCCGATTTGCCTGAAATTTTGTACGACGCATTCTCTCATGATCATCAACATACGTGTTTATTATGGTCTGAATCGGTCTATAGCTCGATACTGCTCCCATATAAATCGATCGCTCTATTTTACTTCTTGAGCCCCCAAAAGGCGCAATTCTTATTCGAATTGACTGACATTTTATACAGGTCTCCAACATATAATTTAATTGTGGTCCAAACTGGACCATATCTTGATATCGCTCTAATAGCAGAGCAAATCTTTTCTTATATCCTTTTTCGCCTAAGAAGAGGTGCCGGGAAAAGAACTCGACAAATGCGATCCATGGTGGAGGGTATATAAGATTCGGCTAGGCCGAACTTAGCACGCTCTTACTTGTTACTCTCTGTTTCTGCGATGAAACCCATTTGTTTGGTTTTTTGATTATTTGCCTGTTAAGCCAACAACAACTCTCCTGTTCAGTAAATTAGAACAAGATTTGATTTCCATCATAAATTGAGCAGCAGTCTTTTTCAGCAAACAACGGACTTTCAACAGTCCGCCTGCTGCTCTGTACTTGCAGAACTATTGCTGTAACCGTCGTAACCGTCAGCAGACAGTACTCGCTACTTTCAGCAGACATTTCTCTTGAGTGTACACAACTTTGAAGGCTCACCTTCTATGCCCGGGGTCCTAGACCAGCTCTACTGAGTGAAATGGTTACTCAAAATAGCAAAAAGTTTTGCTAAAACAAAATCTTTTGTCTGCTGAAAATGGGAAAGCAAAGCTGTTTCAGCAAATATAACAAAAATTTTCTACTGCTTTTTTATCTAACTCTAAATTGTGCAGCAGTCTTTTTCAGCAAACAACGGACTTTCAGCAGTCTGTCTGCGGTTCTGAACTTGCAGAACTATTACTGTAATAGCAGAATAATTTCTGTCATAGTGGCAAAATTAACTACGAAATATAACGGTTAGCAGACAGTGCTCGCTATTTTCAGCAGACAACTTTGAAGGCTCACCTTCTACGCCCGATGAAATGGTTATTCAAAATAGGAAAAATGTTTGCTAAAACAAAATCTTTTGTCTGCTGAAAATGGGAAAAGCAAAGCTGTTTCAGCAAATATAACAAAAATTTTCGACTGCTTTTTTTATCTAACAAAATCTGCTGTTTTAAATACATTGTGCTACATTTTCTGCTAAAATATTGAAGAAATATTATTGTTGAACTGACAAACAAATTTTTTGTTATACCCATCACCATAAGATGGAGGGCCTCTAATCCGTTTGTAAAACCTCGAAATAATAATCTAGGAGCCATTAAGTGTATACATTCTTGATGGTCTCGACATTTTGAGTCTTATAGCCATGTCCGTCCGTCCGTCTGTCGAAATCTAGTTAGCGGTCGAACGCGTAAAGCTAACCGCTTGAAATTTTCCACAGATACTTAATATTGATGTAGGTCGTTGGGATAGCAAATGGGTCATATCGGTTCAGATTTGGATACAGCTCCCATATAAAGAGATTTCCCGATTTGACTTCTTGATTTCTTGAGCCCTTACAAGCCGCGATTTTTATCCGATTTTGGCTGAAATTTTGCACGTTATGTTCTATTATGACTCTCTACAACGGTGCAAAGTACTATCCAAATCGGTCTATAATCAGATATAGCTCCTATATTTTAGCAGACTGGTGGGACTGTAAGTGGGCCAAATCGGTCCATGTTTTGATATAGCTGCCATATAAACCGATCTTGGATCTTGACTTCTTGAGCCTCTAGAGGGCGCAATTCTTATCCGATTTGGCTGAAATTTTGAACATCCGCTTCTCCCATAACCTCCAACGTACTTGTCAAATGCGGTCGGAATTGATATATATCCTGATACAGCTCCCATATAAATCGATCTCCCTACTTTACTTCTTAAGCATCTAGAGGGCGTAATTCCTACCCGATTTGGCGGATATGCTGTTCTGAAATTGCAAAACATGTATTGGGTTGCCCAAAAAGTAATTGCGGATTTTTCATATAGTCGGCGTTAACAAATTTTTTCACAGCTTGTAATTGCATTCTTTCTTCCGTCAGTTATCAGCTGTTACTTTTAGCTTGCTTTAGAAAAAAAGTGTAAAAATAGTATATTTGATTAAAGTTCATTCTAAGTTTTATTAAAAATGCATTTACTTTTTTTTAAAAAATCCGCAATTACTTTTTGGGCAACCCAATAGTTATAACAGCAGAACTACTGCCAGTCAATGTTTGCGGCTATAAGCAGACTTTTTTCTATGAGTGTAACCATTTAAAATTTCGTAAATATGTCATTATTCGTTCACAAATGACAGTTTTGTTTAAACTAATGTTTTTCCTTTCCCACTGTGCCACATTTTTCAGTTTCTTGTATCCATACGAATACATTTTGTTTTTCTGGTTTGTACTTCGATTTGGAACATCTATGATGACATCACATCATGTTATAAGAATCGTAGACGTAATTGCGGATTTAAAATTGTATACAGATGAATTACAGTTGCGCAAAATCGAATTGGATTGTCACTACTGCATGTGACATTTTTCCTAAAAAGCCAACTATGTTTGCTCAATATAGACACTAAAACACCTCAATCCCATGGCAGCCGGTTGTATGTACCGGATTGACCCGATGGAGTCCTTCATCCGCAAGAGCTGCCGCCTCAGTGTATTGTAGTCATATCAGGTTATGGACCGATTCGGACCATGGTTACTTACTTTACTTTAATTGGCTATGACAGAATATTTGTTCCACTAACCGAACGTAGAACAGCGTTCCAAACGCCTCGATCTTTTGCGCTCATTCTAAAATCACTGACACCAAGTATCGAGGAGTCTCCCACCACTTGATCTTTCCATCGGGTTTTTGGTCTTCCCATTTTGCGTGTACCTTGAGCTTCTTCATCCATTCTGACTACATGACCTAGCCAACGCAGCCGTTGTGTTTTGATACATGTAACTATGTTATCGTCATCATGCAGCTCATACAGCTCGTGGTTCATACGACGCCTATGATGTCGCCTATGATGATACGACCTATGATGTCGATGTCGTCGGCATAGGACCATGGTTAGGTTAGATTAAAATGGCAGTCTGCCATCAGACTCACTTAGACTTTTTTGTCCATTGTGATACCACGGGAATAGAAGAAGGAAAATGCCTTTTGGTTCCTACCGTTGAACCAACCAGATCACTTTAAAAAGACCAACAAATTGCGAATGCTCACATCCGCTAAATCAGACAGGTTCTCAAAGAAATAAAGTGGAAATCTGTAACAACCTCTTTGTGCACAGAGACTTTGACTTAGGTTTTTACCTCAAATCATAGCCTTTGTTAAGCGGATCCGGTACTTGGATGTTGGCTGCGGCTTAGCTCGCCGGATGGGGAGGTTCTTTTCCGCTAACGGCTGTACATTTAAATTTGTACCGGGTTTTTAAAAATAAACTTTAAAACAAATGCTCAAATACACTGGAAAAAATATGATTAGTGATAATAGCTTGTGGTCCATTTGTTTGAATCTGATGGTTTACATCTTATCATGGGAGAGTTTAGGTGTTATTTCTCTCCCTGGCATCCCACCCCATTTGACCTATTGTCATCCATGGTATTTTCGGTGCCAAAAAAAAATATTTGAAAATACCCCAAAATTAATTCATCCATTCCTCACATGACCGTTACTTTTCAGCCTTTTTGACAAACTAACACATTGTTAATTAATTTTATATAGCAATATTCACATATTTATTTAAAGTTTAATTGATGGACTAAATTATTAAGAAAAATTATAAACAATTAGGGTTTTTTTTTGTTTTTTTTTTAGGAAATATTTAACAATGTTCTATGAATGAATGATTAAAAAAAAAAAATATTAAACAAGGCCTTTATATATAACATTTCATGTTTCTTTGGTGTCCTAAAACTAACATAATCATAAAAAAAAATAATATATTTTAATTTTAAATGTTTTTATATATTAACAAAAACATTTTTTTAGATTAAATTTCTAGTTATTTCGCTTGATATTTATATTTGTTTCCTTTTTTTTTTTTTGTCTAAAATATTGATTTTTAATAACAGTTTCGCCATTAACAATAAAGATTTTATAAGTTTATAGTACAAATTTTTAATTATTTATTCACTTTAGAAAATTAGTAAAATATTAATAATTATTGACAATTTTGTTAATACAAATGAATACTTTGCATGCTTAACAAAAATTGAACTTTATGAGGAAAATTTTAACACTTTTTTTAAATAAGAAAATGGCGGTTTCTTATAAATATGTATTTATTTAATACCTGTTATTAAATGTTAAGCAATCAAGTATATTTTAATATTTAATTATTATGTAAATAGATTAGTTTGCTTGTGTTCCTTTTTTTTAAATAATCGTTATGGTTTTTTTTAAAAAAAAAAACTAATAAATCCAGTAGTTTTACAATTTTGTCATACATCTGTATGTATTATTATTTCTGTGATATTTTCTCTTCCAAATCTTGTATGTAGTGCAATTTATAGCTGTGATATTAGTTTTTTTATTCAACTTTTAGTTTAGTAGTAAGTTAGGTTAAGGTTTGCGTATTTTTTTTATATACATAGGTTTTAGTAGTGTATATATGTGTGGCTAGGGGACAATTTGGGGGTTATGTTAGTTGATACATGTGGTTCCGGACTTACACAATCAAACCCATACTTAATATGGTTTTTTTTTTTTTCAAATTTCAAAAAGGCCTATATTCGGCCGACCGCCACAGCAATACAAAAGCAGGGATGTTGTGTGGCACCTGCAGTAGTACTTGCAACCCAACCCTGAGGTCTTCTTCTTCCTGTGGTAAATCCACCACGTGTGGCTAACCTCAACTGCTATGTATGTACAACCACAGATGGCTCTGTTGCACGGTGGGTCCCTAGTAAAAATGCCACAAATAAATACGCATCTCACATTACCGAAAACTATTAATTCTCTTTCTATTTACAATAGTGAATATTAAAATAAGTTTAAGCACGTGATATTCTTCTCTTTAGACTAAACGCTTCATGATGCCTTATGTTCACACTGAACGTTTTACTATTGGTCATATTTCATTGCCACATATTTAATATGCTCCAATTGTAAATGAAGGACATATGTATAAAAACGCTTTATCATTTACTTAATATGTCCATCTAACGTTCCTTTCCCATAAAAACCACGTCTTCCTAAAATTTCGCAATTAATTTGTTCAAAACTTTTTCTTTTTTTTCTTTTCTAATATTCACTTTTATAAATCTACTAACTAATTCTATCTATACAGAAATAGCCAAATAATTAAAACAAACTGATTTTTCTTACCCTTTTCTTGGGGCTGTCTTATAATATAAGGAAACGTCCTCAATAAAAAGCACTGACACAGAAAATAACCACAACTAGAACTCAATGACGCTTAAAACACGATGTTGACAGGTCAGTCTCGAGATTTGGAAAAGAACTTTTCTACTAAAACTTGTCAAAAGCATGTCCTTAAGTCCTATGCCGGTAACGTTCTTACGTCGTTACGACTATACAACCCTGCATTCGTTGCACAGGTGGCAATTCCTGTTGTACGTCCTACGCTCTTATAAAGGTTGTGCCACATAAAATCATTATTGTGAATGGCAAACAAAATAGAAAATTTAAAAAGAAGAAGACAAAGAACGACACCACAACAGCCGCCAAATAAATAAAAACAAAAGAAGTTTTATTATTTAAAGTGGTCATCACAAAGCCTGCTATTTTTACGTAGCCTGCGAAGTAAAAATTGTTGGGAAAGTCTTGTCTTGTCTTGGCCTTCATTTGTCATTGTTGCAACCAATGCAAATGCCCAAGGAATCAAAAGAAAATGCCAACGCAACATCCTACTGTACACAAACAAATGGTAAGAAACTTTCAAATGAAAACAGCTATTGTGCACATTTCTAAAATGAATTTCTATCCGCCTGTCTTCTACAGAAAAATTTGGCCAATTTAAATCTGGAAACATCTCAAACACATGCATCTGCAAGAAGCTTATCGAATGGTCAAGAAATCAAATGTGAACGGAAATCGTAAAAGCCCATTGCCAAAATGTTAGTGTTCGTTGTCAATGTATCCATGCCTGTACATTGCCTGTTGTCGATTTCGTTGATGTCCTTATGCCGTAAATCCCTTGTCGGCAATAATATATGTGCACAAATAACGACAAAAACAAATGGATGTCCGTATACCGCCTGTTGGTAATGAAGTGTGTATACAACAAAAGTCTGTAGACGTTAAACCTTGTATGCAAACTGGATATAAGAATGAAAATGCGACATGTCCTGCAGTAAATGCCTTATATGATGCCTGTAATCACAAACATCAAATGCAAATGGACATTGGAAAGTCCACAAATAGTCAAATGCCAGCAATCCGTTTGTGCCCTATCGTATGCGACTGATGTCTATTTCCTGTCTATCAGCCTATTTCGTAGTGCCTTATATGAAGATGTGTATGGCAGGTATAAAATATGTTGTATGGGCGATAACCAGCTGCAATGCACAACAAAAAAAAGCAAACCTATGTCTGTCCGTCCGAAGTAACCACACAATCAAATATCAAAAGGAACTCTTTATATGTAGTAATAAAAATATTTTAATTCAAATATATTAGTTTTTTTTTTTTTCTTTTTTTTTTTTTTTTTTTTTTTTTTTGGTAAGGGAATGTTTTAGTGTCTTTTAGGCAATATATTTTGTTATAAGGGTTTAGTTGATAAGTGTTATATCTACATGTATACTACAAAAACAACACTAACAAAAACAAAAATTTTAACAATTAAGATTAATTATATTTCTCTTTTCTTTTTCAGATAAGGACAATATACATAGGTATGATGGCTGAAATCTTGTAACGGATCAAGTGATGGTGGAGAATGGTGTATAGCTTTAAGAATTACTTTTAGTTTAACAATTTCAAATTAAATTTAAAAAAAATACTTTAGGCTGAAATTTAAGATGTAAAATAATAAATTTCATTTAATTTTTTTTTCAATAAAAAACAAAGAAATCTATTCAGATTTAAACAAAGATGTTTGTATAGAATTCTTGGACATAAAAGCAAATTGTCAAAAATCAGTACGCTGAAAAAAATTACTTTGTGTGGAATACCTTCTAAATCGCATCATGCCATTAAAAAACAACAACAAATGTAATATCTTGCTATATAGCATCAGAATACATGATTCCTGCCTCTATAATAGATTGATTTGATTCAGTTGGTGACTTAATGATTGGATCTATTCTAACAGTCGTTGCAACACAGGCATGGCAATATTTTGCCTTCCGGGACACCGCTATATAGAAAAAGAATCTTTCTCATAAGTTTGGGCTATTTATCTTAACAAAATTTCAATTAAGTGGATGGTGTTGGGTAGCCAATATGCACTAGTAATAAAGGCAGTCCCATGTTGCTGGGCGCCAAAATGTAACAACCTCTTTGTTTACAGAAACTTTGACTTAGGTTTTTACCTCAAATCATAGCCTTTGTTAAGCGGATCCGGTACTTGGATGTTGGCTGCGGCTTAGCTCGCCGGATGGGGAGGTTCTTTTCCGCTAACGGCTGTACATTTAAATTTGTACCGGGTTTTTAAAAATAAACTTTAAAACAAATGCTCAAATACACTGGAAAAAATATGATTAGTGATAATAGCTTGTGGTCCATTTGTTTGAATCTGATGGTTTACATCTTATCATGGGAGAGTTTAGGTGTTATTTCTCTCCCTGGCATCCCACCCCATTTGACCTATTGTCATCCATGGTATTTTCGGTGCCAAAAAAAAATATTTGAAAATACCCCAAAATTAATTCATCCATTCCTCACATGACCGTTACTTTTCAGCCTTTTTGACAAACTAACACATTGTTAATTAATTTTATATAGCAATATTCACATATTTATTTAAAGTTTAATTGATGGACTAAATTATTAAGAAAAATTATAAACAATTAGGGTTTTTTTTTGTTTTTTTTTAGGAAATATTTAACAATGTTCTATGAATGAATGATTAAAAAAAAAAAATATTAAACAAGGCCTTTATATATAACATTTCATGTTTCTTTGGTGTCCTAAAACTAACATAATCATAAAAAAAAATAATATATTTTAATTTTAAATGTTTTTATATATTAACAAAAACATTTTTTTAGATTAAATTTCTAGTTATTTCGCTTGATATTTATATTTGTTTCCTTTTTTTTTTTTTGTCTAAAATATTGATTTTTAATAACAGTTTCGCCATTAACAATAAAGATTTTATAAGTTTATAGTACAAATTTTTAATTATTTATTCACTTTAGAAAATTAGTAAAATATTAATAATTATTGACAATTTTGTTAATACAAATGAATACTTTGCATGCTTAACAAAAATTGAACTTTATGAGGAAAATTTTAACACTTTTTTTAAATAAGAAAATGGCGGTTTCTTATAAATATGTATTTATTTAATACCTGTTATTAAATGTTAAGCAATCAAGTATATTTTAATATTTAATTATTATGTAAATAGATTAGTTTGCTTGTGTTCCTTTTTTTTAAATAATCGTTATGGTTTTTTTTAAAAAAAAAAACTAATAAATCCAGTAGTTTTACAATTTTGTCATACATCTGTATGTATTATTATTTCTGTGATATTTTCTCTTCCAAATCTTGTATGTAGTGCAATTTATAGCTGTGATATTAGTTTTTTTATTCAACTTTTAGTTTAGTAGTAAGTTAGGTTAAGGTTTGCGTATTTTTTTTATATACATAGGTTTTAGTAGTGTATATATGTGTGGCTAGGGGACAATTTGGGGGTTATGTTAGTTGATACATGTGGTTCCGGACTTACACAATCAAACCCATACTTAATATGGTTTTTTTTTTTTTCAAATTTCAAAAAGGCCTATATTCGGCCGACCGCCACAGCAATACAAAAGCAGGGATGTTGTGTGGCACCTGCAGTAGTACTTGCAACCCAACCCTGAGGTCTTCTTCTTCCTGTGGTAAATCCACCACGTGTGGCTAACCTCAACTGCTATGTATGTACAACCACAGATGGCTCTGTTGCACGGTGGGTCCCTAGTAAAAATGCCACAAATAAATACGCATCTCACATTACCGAAAACTATTAATTCTCTTTCTATTTACAATAGTGAATATTAAAATAAGTTTAAGCACGTGATATTCTTCTCTTTAGACTAAACGCTTCATGATGCCTTATGTTCACACTGAACGTTTTACTATTGGTCATATTTCATTGCCACATATTTAATATGCTCCAATTGTAAATGAAGGACATATGTATAAAAACGCTTTATCATTTACTTAATATGTCCATCTAACGTTCCTTTCCCATAAAAACCACGTCTTCCTAAAATTTCGCAATTAATTTGTTCAAAACTTTTTCTTTTTTTTCTTTTCTAATATTCACATTTATAAATCTACTAACTAATTCTATCTATACAGAAATAGCCAAATAATTAAAACAAACTGATTTTTCTTACCCTTTTCTTGGGGCTGTCTTATAATATAAGGAAACGTCCTCAATAAAAAGCACTGACACAGAAAATAACCACAACTAGAACTCAATGACGCTTAAAACACGATGTTGACAGGTCAGTCTCGAGATTTGGAAAAGAACTTTTCTACTAAAACTTGTCAAAAGCATGTCCTTAAGTCCTATGCCGGTAACGTTCTTACGTCGTTACGACTATACAACCCTGCATTCGTTGCACAGGTGGCAATTCCTGTTGTACGTCCTACGCTCTTATAAAGGTTGTGCCACATAAAATCATTATTGTGAATGGCAAACAAAATAGAAAATTTAAAAAGAAGAAGACAAAGAACGACACCACAACAGCCGCCAAATAAATAAAAACAAAAGAAGTTTTATTATTTAAAGTGGTCATCACAAATCTTTTGTGACTGCCAGAAGGGCTTCTGTAGTCTGTTATTCTTCGATGTCCTCACAGTTTCTGCAAAAGTCGTTTCTGGCAACCTACAGCCTGTCAGCATGTTTTCCGATAAGACTCTGACCTGTCATGACGGACGCAATTACTGAGACGTCTGTTCCGGCCAGTGACAGCAAAGCGGTAGACATCTTCAAGTCTAGATTAGGCCACATAGTTTTGGAATGCTATTGGCCTTTGTGATCATCTATTATTCGTTTCCCTTCGGGTCTGGTCCTGAAAACTTAGCTTACATGTCGTCCACAGATTCCAGTTTCCCTGGAATGAGTAAGTTAGTTCCTAGTCGCGCAAGCTCGTCCGCTGTACAATTTCCTGGGATATCTCTGTGGCCCGGCACCCAGAACAGGTGAAATTTGACCTGTTACTATCTCGTTGAGAGATCTGTAACAGTCGAGGGCATTTTTTTGCTCAGAAATACGGTCCCCAGTGATTTACGGGCTGCCTGAGAAGATATTTATGCCTGAATAGTGGTACAGTACTTTTTATAAAAAAGCAGGTCAGGTAGGGTCTATTTCTCACTGCGTGGATCATCGGATCTTGTATCAAGGATAACACAGTGCCCATAGCCGCCACATGACCAATGAGAAAGCTCCCTTAGCCTTACGGCAGTGGTCGCAGCAATTTGTCTATAAGAAGAATTTTCTATAAGAAGTATTTGTGCAAAATTTCAAGCGCCTTGTTTATTCGTTCGAAAATTAGCAAGCTTTCGACAGACAGACAGACGGGCGGACATGGCTAAATCGACTTAGAAAGTAAAGGCGGTCAAGAATATATATATTTGGTTGGGTCTCAGATATTTCGATGTGTTTCAAATGAAATGATGAAATTAGTATGCCCTCCCCCTCCAATGGTGGAGGGTGTAAAGCTATTAAAAGCGTTCTAACTTCGATTGGCTCGAATCTTTTATATCCTCCCCAATGGATCACATTTGTCTAGTTCTTTACCCGGTATCTCTTGTTTGCCTATAACAAATGATATTGGATAAGAATTGCTATGCTGTAAGAGCTATATAAAGTTATGGACTAATTTAGACCATCGTAGGAGATGTAATTGTGCAAAGTTTCAGCCAAATCTGATAAGAATTACACTCTTTAGGGGCTCTGAGTAAAATCGGGAGATCGGTAAACACGGGAGCTATATCAGGTTTAGGCTGATTTAAACCAAATTTGACAGAATTACTGAAGGTCATAGGAGAAGTCATTGTGAAAAACTTCAGGCAAATCGGATATGAGTTGCGCTCTTTAGAGCTTCAAGAAGTCAAGAAATTTAGACCTATTTGGCCCATTAACAATCCCAACTGACCTACACTAATAAGAAGTATTTGTGCGAAATTTCAGGCGCCTAGCTTTCCTTCCTTCTAAAGTTATCGTGCATTCTACAGACGGACGGACATGGCTAGATCGACTTAAAATGTCATGGTGCTCACGGATATACACTTTATAAAGTCCTAGATCAATATTACAATTTGGTACAAGCGGAATGGTGAAGGTGAAACTTAAATCATATGTTTTAATTTAAAAAATTGCACTTGTTCCGCACAGTACTTTAAAATAGAACGCCATTGGTCAAATTTGTAGTTTTGTAAAGGGCAAATTGAAGGCAAATTCTAAATTTTTCTCTTGATAAGTCTTGGTTACATTATATGCTTTAATTAAGCACTTTCCATTTTTGTTATAGTTTTCAAATTGAAACAAGTCGAGTTCTTTTCCCGGTGTCTCTGTTGTGCTGTTTCAGGCTATAGACCAATGCTGATTCAAGCTGCAGACCGATTCAGACCATATTTGACACGTATGTTGAAGGTCATAGCAGAAACCGTTGTACAAAATTTCAGCCAAATCGGATAATAATTGCGACCTCTAGAGGCTCAAGAAGTCAATATGCCAGATCCGTTTATATGACAGCTATATCAGGTTATGGACCGATATGAACCATACTTTGCACAGTTGTTGGAAGTCATAACGAAGCACAAATTTCATCTAAATCAGATAGGAATTGCGCCCCCTAGAGGCTCAAGATGTAAAGTAGGGATATCGGTTTGTATGGGAGCTGTATCAGGCTATAGACCGATTCAGACCATATTTGACATGTATCTTGAAGGTTATGGGAAAAGCCGTTGTTCAAAATTTCAGCCAAATTGGATAATAATTACGCCTTCTAGAGGCTCAAAAAGACAAGATCCCAGATCGGTTTATATGACAGCAATATCAAGTTATGAACCAATTTAAACCATACTTAGCACAGTTATTAGAAGTCATAACAAAACATGTCATGCTAAATTTCACCCAAATCAGATAAGAATTGCGCCCTCTAGGGGTGCAAGAAGTCAAGATCCAAGATCGGTTTATATGGCAGCTATGTTAGGTTATGAACTGATTTCCACCATACTTAGTACAGTTGTTGGAAGTCATAATAAAACACCTCATGCAAAATTTCAGCCAAATCGGTATTGCGCCCTCTAGGGGCTCAAGATCCAAGATCGGTTTATATGGCAGCTATAGCAAAATATGGACTGATTTGGCCCATTTACAATCTCAACCGATCTACACTAATAAGAAGTATTAGTACAAAATTTCATGCGGCTAGCTTTACTCCTTCGATGTTAGCGTGCTTTCGACCGACAGACAGATGGACGGACATGGCTATATCGATTTAAAATGTCATTTTGATCAAGAATATATATACTTTATGTGGTCTCGGATGAATATTTCGAGGAGTTACAAACAGAATGACGAAATAAGCATACCCCCATCCTATGGTGGAGTATATAAAAATTTTGAATATAATTATGTTTTTAAAATACAAACTCAAATTTTCCCGCAATAAAAAAAAAATTCAATCGAGCTACCCGGGGTGCCCATCATGCCGCGGTAGTCGAGTTGATAGCGTGCTGGGATTACCAGTGCAGGGGTCATGGGTTCGTACTGTGGTATCACAATGGACTTAAAATTGTCTAAGTGAGTCTGTAAAAAACTGCCACTCTTACCTAACCTAACGTATCCGATATGATATGAGAGTTGTTTTCCCAACCTTCATTTATGGGCAGTTAATTCGTGACTTAAGTCTAGAACTGAGTTCAACTCTTCGCCCGAATAGTTTATGTACATATATTTAATACTCATGAACTTGGCACCAAGTTCCAACCAACCCTTTAATTCTATTACCTTTAATAGACATTTTCGCCGCGGTTGAACACAGTACTAGGCTTTAAACTTAACAACTGCCCAGATATTGTTCTCAAGAACTTTTTAAACATTATACGTTTACTTGTGTTGGAAATTTAAATCACCAGCCATCATTTGATAGAGTGTACAAGCATGCTGATATGAGATGTTTATAAGCGCACGTGTTTTTCAAGGCAGCTCATTCAGTTGAATGCAGCGAGTGACTCAACATGTACCGCTTTTCTACGACACTGTTAGTCATACTTTTAATTCCCCTCTATTCGGCGGTAAGCGAGAGGTAAATATTTTATTGAAAGCATTTAAATTTGCAGTGGTTTTAATCTAAAAATAAAATTTTAACCTTCCAGCTACTATTCAATAGTGGCTCCCGGCACAATACGTTCCAATCGTAATTATTCCGTTTGTGTTTCACTACATGATGCCGCCTCGCCGGCTACGATTCGTCTTACTTTGCTCTCCCTGACGAGCACTTTGCGTTTAAGCCACGATGTAGTTCTAGAACCCTATGAAAGTAAGCTGATCGATTTTATGCCGCCCAAGCTCTTTGAAAAGTTCCAATATGCATTGACCGCTGAAGGCATTAAAGGTGTAACGCTCAATGATACTCATAAGCTGATAGCATTTACTGAAGGTGGACCCCGTGTATACATAGAGAGTGACAAGGGTCTCTATAAGCCGGAAGATGTCGTACAATTCCGCGTCATCATTTTGGATGAGAATCTGCAAATCAAGGAAATAGTTGAGCCAATACGGATACAGATTTTGGTAAGTTGGAAACTAATCTAAATTTTTGGAAATTCAAATATTCAAATGCGAAAAATGGCAAAATCTCAAAGGAAGGGGTACATGGATACAAGCTATATCAGGTTTATATTTATGTTGTATGGGTAGCCAACCCCGAAAGTTTAGTTCACTCGGAGACCAGTCCGGCCAATTGTGATACCCTGGTAAGAAAAAGAAGAAAAGGTAGGCTAGGTGAAAAATATGATAATGAAGTACGAAACCCCTGCTGCGACCAGAAGGGGCGACAGAGTGTTACAATATATGATAAACACAAAAAATTTAAGAACAGAACAGAGAGCAAGCGCCTATCCATCACGGGACCACGCGAGTTCTTCCCTGGAGCGTCGCACAGTGGTTTCGCATGTATGGCAAGTTGCGACAATATTTCTAAGAAAACTAGCGATCTGAAATTTGCATTATAGCCTGTATTCTAGTGAATACAGCATAACAACACAAAAAAATCATGAACATTGGTCGATGTTTAGGCCCCCATCAGGGACATAGCCAGGATTTTATTTGGATGGGGGGCCAACCCCATACATTTTTCAAAATGGAAACATTGCGAAAATTCTTCTGTTACTGTGAAAATTGTGGTTGCTGCTGGGTGCAGGAACTGACCCATCGGAGGTGAAATTTGGTCATTAAGTCAGAGCTAAATTTTGTACTGCTTGCCAGCACACTATTCATATGCCGATCCTAATCTTTGAAATCCTTCAAAATTAGCTTGTCTTTGCAAATATCTTAGTTTTATAGTGATAGTTTAGGCGAAGCAGCTTCAGGAATTTACGCAAACAAATTATAATATTTCAAGAAAAACTAATTTTGACCCAAACTTGTTTCTTTCTTTGTTAATTTTGTTTGCGTTTTAAATTTTATTATACCCTCCACCATAGGATGGTCGTATACTAATTTCGTCATTCTGTTTGTAACTTCTCGAAATATTCGTCTAAGACCCCATAAAGTATATATATTCTTGATCGTCATGACATTTTAAGTCGAACTAGCTATGTCCGTCCGTCTGTCTGTCGAAAGCACGCTAACTTTCGAATGAGTAAAACTAGCCGCTTGACATTTTACACAAATACTTCTTATTGGTGTAGGTCGGTTGGAATTCTTAATGGGCCAAATGTTATAGCTGCCATATAAACCAATCTTGTGTCTTGACTTCTTGAGTCTCTAGAGTGCGCAATTCTTATCCGATTCGACTGAAATTTTGCACGTGGTGTTTTGGCATCACTTCAACAACTGTATTAGGTGTGGTTCAAATCGGTCCATAACCCTATATAGCTGTCATATAAACCGATCTTGGGTCTAGACTTCTTGAGCCTCTAGAGGGCGCAATTCTTATCCGATTGGAATGAAATTTTGCATGACATGTTTTGTTTTAACTTTCAACAATTGTGCTAAGAATAGTTGAAAATGGTCCATAACTTGATATAGCTGATCTTGATTTCTTGAGCCTCTAATGAGCGCAAGTACTATCCGATTTGGCTGAAATTTTGTACAACGGCTTCTCTCATGACCTTTAACATACGTGTCGAATATGGTATGAATCGGTTTATAGCCTAAAACAGCTCCCCTATAAACCGATCTCCCTATTTTATTTCTTCAGCCCATAAAAGGCGCAATTCTTTCTAGATTTGGCTGAACTTTAACACAATGACTTCTACTATGGTCTCCAATATTCAGTTCAATTATGGTTCGAAATGAACCATAACTTGATATTGTTCTAATAACATAGCAATTCTTTTCTTTTATCCTTTGTTTGCCTAAAATGGCAAGAGCTCGACATATGGGATCCATGGTGTATTAGGGTATATAAGATTCGGCCCGGCGGAACATAGCACGTTTTTACTTGTTTGATATATTTTCGTTAAGTAATAATTAATTTATGTCCCTCTTAAAAGAGATAATTTTCATAACGAAAAATTTTTTCAAACATTTTTAAAAAAGCAAATTCTTTAGAAAGATTTTCATTCAACTAGTGCAAGATGCCACTAATTGCGGTTAAATGTCCTAGCGGCAACCGTAGTTTAGGATAGGTTATGTTAAAAAGAGGGGGCACATATTAATCCGTCCCATGCCACTATGGACATACACCTAAGCCAGAAATCAGCTTGTTGTGTGCTCGTACAACTATAAAGCAACCTCCAAAAAGAAAATTTTAAGTTAGGAATTCCGTGCTTCTTACAAAATCCTTAATTGTTTTCAATATCACTCCCATAATTTGGTTCATGTCTTATATTGTGTCTCCACCCAAGTACCGGTATCTGTTAGACGCAAAAGCCGGGAAATGACAAAGAAAATGCTCCAACGTCTCATCATCTTCCCCGCATGCTCTACACATGCTATCACTTGCCGCACCGATTTTACATAAGAGAGTTCGTAGTCCTATGTGTCCCGTTATGATAACAATAGCTATTCTGACCTCCTTCTTGCTTCCTTTCAGTAATAGCCTCGTCTTCTCACGATCTGGATCCCTCCATAGGATTTTCGCCATCCTACCAACCATTTCGCTGTTCCACAATGTTGCATGCGCATTCGTCGCCCACTCCCTTAAATCGGACTGCATCGACCCGAAAGGCTTCGGGTTAATCAAGTTTATTGACTGCAGTCCTCTGGCCTTCACCGCCAAATCGTCTGCCCTTTCATTTCCCCTTACTCCGTTATGGCCCGGCACCCAAACGATGTGGATTTTGCCATCCTCAGAGAAGGCGTTAATCTCCTTCTTACACTGTAAGAAGCAGACCTTACCGTCCTGGTTGTTATTGCCCTTATGGCAATTTTACTGTCGGTAAAGATGTTCACACTCGATGTCCTCACGTTAGCACCACACCACTTTACGCATTCAGTGATCGCCCGAATCTCCACCTGCAGGATCGTATTGTGGTCAGGCAGTCTAAAACAGATCTCAGTCCCTGGGTTCTCAATGTTAACCCTCAGGCCCGCTCTGTTCTCTAGCTTTGATCCATCAGTGTAACATGATCTTCCAGATGGCAATACTAGGGTTCCGTCAATCCAAGACTGTGCCGATGAATCTGTTGTATGGTCCTTATGTTGCATTTTTTCCTCATAGCAGTCCACCAAACTAATGAGGCGTAATTAAATATTGGTCTAATCACGCTCCTGTAAAGCCAGTGGACTATCCTCGGATTCAAGCCCCATTTCGAGCCTAGCGGCAAACGTAAGTGTATAATAAATCTTATACTATGTTCAGACCATAGTTGTTTTTATTAAAAGACTCCTTTTCCCTTTATAATGCTCTGAAAACGAATCGTTTTTCCTTTAAAATTTATAACGGCAAAACGACTCATTTGCCACAGAAAAAAGTCATTCAAAATATGTGAGCCCATATAAATGCCTAAACTGTGCTAAATAAGCATAACATAACAAAACACCTCATGCAAAAACCATAATTCCCACAGTGTTTGGAAGTCATAACAAATAACTTCATGCAAAATTTCAGCCAAATCGGATGAGAACTGTGCCCCCTATTGGCTCAAAAGTCAAGATCCAAGATTAGTGTATATGGCAACTATATCAAGTTATGGATCGATTTCAACCATACTAAGCGCAGTTATTGGAAGTGACACCAAAACACCACGTGCAAAATCTCAGCCAAATCGAATAAGAATTGCGCCCTCTAGTGGCTCAAGAATTCAAGATTCAGCCACAATTTTGGACAGATTTGGCAGAAATTGAGCATGTAGTGTTTAGTTATGACTTTCAACAACTGTGTCCAGTACGGCTTAAATCGGTCTATAACCTGATATAGCTCCCATATAAATCGATCTCCCGATTTGGTTTCTTGAGTCTTTAAAAGGCGGAATTTTTATCCGATTTGGCTGAAATTTTGCATGTGGTGTTCCGATATGACCAACAAAGACTGTGACAACTACGGTCCGAATCGGTATATAACCTGATATATCTCCCATATAAACCGATCTTTCGATTTGACTTCTTGAGCCCTTACAAGCAGCAATTTTGGACTGATTTAGCTGAAATTGAGCATGTAGTGTTAAGTTATGACTTTCAACAACTGTGTCCAGTACGGCTTAAATCGGTCTATAACCTGATATAGCTCCCATATAAACCGATCTCCCGATTTGATTTCTTGAGTCCTTAAAAGGCGGAATTTTTATCCGATTTGGCTGAAATTTTGCACGTGGTGTCTCGATATGACCTCCAACAACTGTGACAACTACGGTCCAAATCGGTATATAACCTGATATATCTCCCATATAAACCGATCTTCCGATTTGACTGCTTAAACCCTTACAAGCCGCAATATTTTTCTGATTTGGCTGAAATGATTTCCAACTGACTTCCGACATTTGGCTGACTTCCACCATTTGTTCCAAATATGGTCCGAATCAGTCTATAACCTAATATAGCTCCCATGTAAACCGGTCTGTTCGATTGATACAAGATTTAATTTTTGCTGGTTTGACAGAAGTTTGGTATATTGAATAAAATTATGCCCTTCGACTGAATTTTTTTTCTTCAGATTTTTAGCAGAATCAATGGTGGTGGGCTCCCAAGTTTCGGCCCGGCCGAATTTAGCACGCTTTTACTTGTTATTAAATTAAGCTTTTCATACTAACAAGCAAAAACAAATTTTTAAAGAGAATTTTTAAATAAAATTTTTTTTCTACAGATAAAATGAAATTTTTTTGGAAAAAAATGTACAAAATTTTGGTTTAAATAGAATTCTTATTGTTATACCCTACACCACTACTGTGGTACAGGGTATTATAACAGTGCATTTGTTGGTAACACCTAGAAGGAAGAGATATAGACTCAACCGATTCAGTGTAACTTTATCAAGATAAGTTCATACTTTGACATAGCCCACATATAGCGGAAGCACCTGATTTCACCTACTTTGTAGGGCCAGCCAAAATCGGATAAAAATTGCGCCCTCTAGTGGCTTAAAAAGTCTATATCAAAACATAGACCGATATGGCCCATTTACAATCTCAAACGACCTACACTAATAAGAATTTATTTATGCAAAATTTCAAACGGCTAACTTTATTCCTTCAAAAGTTAGTGTGCTTTCGACAAACAGATGGACGAACATGGCTAGATCGACTTGAAATGTCAGAACGATCAAGAATGGGGTCTTAAACGGAATATTTCGATGAGTTACAAACAGAATGACGAAATTAGTATAAAGAATATGAAAACCGACTGCCGTATTTAAGCAATGTGCCTTATTTTACGGCAAATTTCCATACCTTTCCAACGTGCATGAAGCATTTCCCACCCCGGATCCTATCTAATCTTAATTAAGTTTGAAGATTGGAGTTGGAGAAGTGGAAAGTTGTCAACTTTGACAACCTGTATCTCATCCTGTATAACAAGTAAATATTTAGACAAGCAACGCCATTTGAAAGCCAAAAAGCCTGAACGGCTATGTCCTCCTCTACAAATGTTTAAAACATCTTTTACCGCTCAGATCAAAAGATGAAAAGTTGTCGACTTAATTCCTTTTTTTTCGCCGTTTGGCTCACTGTGCTTCGGGCAGCGTCAGAAACTTCGCTCTCTCACCAGCATTAAAAAAATCAAGATCTTGTGAAGTGGAGAGCTATTTAAAGTCAATTAATTTGATCTTTGGAAATATGCATATAGAAAAAGCTGATACTACTAAAATTAAAATTGACCTTATTGTAAATATATTGGTAAAAACCATTGTAGTACCGTCAAAAAACTATCTTCAATTTAACAAGAAGTAAAATAGAGAGATCGGTTTATATGGAAGCTGTATCAGGCTATAGACCCATTCGGACCATATTTAACACACATGGTGAAGGAGAAGCCTTTGTACAAAATTTCAGCAAAGAAGTCAAGATTCCAGATCGGTTTAAATGGCTGCTATATCGATAATTGATCGATTTGAACCATATTTGACACAGTTACTAGAAGTCATAACAAAACACCTCGTGCAAAATTTCAGCCAAATCGGATTAGAATTGCGCCCTATAGTGGCTTATGAACTCAAGATTCAAGATCGGTTTATATAGCAGCTATATCAGGTTATGCACCGATTTAAAGCATACTTAGCACAGTTGTTGGAAATCGTAACCTTACACGTCGTGCATAATTTCAAAATTGGAATTGCGCCTTCTAGACGCTCAAGAAGTCAAGAACGCAGATAGGTTTATATGACAGCTTCATCAGGTTATAGACCGATTTCAACCATACTCAGCACAGTTGTTGGAAATCATAATAAAACACCTCATGCAAAATGTCAGCCAAATCGGACATGAATTGTGCCCTCTAGAGGCTCAAGAAGTCAAGATCCAAGATCGGTTTATGTGGCAGCTATATCGAAACACGGACCGATATAGCCCATTTTCAATCCTAACCTACCTTCACAAATAAGAAGTATTTGTGCAAGATTTCAAGCGGCTAGCTTTACTTCTCGAAAGCGTGCTTTCGACAAACAGACGGACGGACAGACATGGCTAGATTGATTTAAAATGTCATGACGATTAAGAATATATATACTTTATGGGGTCTTAGACAAATATTTCGAAGAGTTACAAACTTGGATATTCTCATTCAGCAACTATGCCAAGCATGCACTAAATCATTTCATAACCATATAAACCAATCTCCGATTAAATTTCTTAAGACTGTAGAGGGCGCAATGCTTATCCTTCAACATAAGTGTCAAATATGGTCTGAATCGGTATATAGCCTGATACAGCTCCCATATAAACCAATCTCCCGATTAAACTACTTAAGACTCGAGAGGGCGCTATTCGTATCCTTCAACATACGTGTCAAATATGGTCTGAATCGGTATATAGCCTGATACAGCGCCCATATAAACCGATCTCGCGATGTTTATGCTTAAGCCCCTAAATTTGCCAGTCGAAAGCACGCTAACTTCCGAAGGAGTAAAGCTAGCCGCTTGAAATTTTGCACAAATACTTCTTATTAGTGTAGGTCGGTTGGTATTGTAAATGGGCCATATCGGTCCATGTTTTGATATAGCTGCCATATAAACCGATCTTGGGTCTTGACTTCTTGAGCCTCTAGAGTGCGCAATTCTTATCCGATTGAAATGAAATTTTGCACGACGTGTTTTGTTATTATATCCAACAACTGTGCCAAGTATGGTTCAAATCGGATTATAACCTGATATAGCTGCCATATAAACCGATCTTGGGTCTTGACTTCTTGAGCCTCTAGAGTGCGCAATTCTTATCCGATTGGAATGAAATTTTGCACGACGTGTTTTTCTATGATACCCAACAACTGTGCCAAGTATGGTTGAAATCGGTCCATAACCTGATATAGTTGTCATATAAACAGATCTGGGGATTTGACTTCTTGAGCTTCTAGAGGGCGCAATTCCTATCCGATTTGGCTGAAATTTTGCATGACGTATTTTATTTTTACTTTCAACAACTGTGTCAAATAAGGTTCAAATCGGTTCATAACCTGATATAGCTGCCATATAAACCGATCTGGGATCTTGACTTCTTGACCCCTATAAGTCGCAATTATTATCCGATATGCCTGAAATTTTGTACGACGGATTCTCTCATGACCACGTGTTTATTATGGTCTGAATCGGTCTATAGCCCGATACAGATCCCATATAAATCGTTCTCTCTATTTTACTTCGTGAGCCCCAATGGGCGCAATTCTTATACGAATTGGCTGAAATTTTACACAGGTCTCCAACATATAATTTAATTGTGGTCCGAACCGGACCATATCTTGATATCGTTTTAATAGCAGAGCAACTCCTTTCTTATATCCTTTTTTTGCCTAAGAAGAGATGCCGGGAAAAGAACTCGACAAATGCGATCCATGGTGGAGGGTATATAAGATTCGGCCCGGCCGAACTTAGCACGCTTTTACTTGTTTCTATTGTGTTCACCAAATTATTTAATTTTGTTGTTGGATTTTTGTCCAGCCTATACCAATGGGTTTGATATTTTTGTGTCTATTTTGAATAGAAAGATAAAAAAAGAGACCTTTAAAAAATTTAGTCAAAATGTGGTGTGCAAAATGCATTGGGCAGGCTTCAGTGAATACGATTTCAGCCTTATTAGGGACCTCGTCGGCCTCCTTTGCCATTAAGCAAATGTTATTTTCAATGAAACCCGATCGACAATTACACTCTAGTTTTTAAGATTGTCTTAAAATTAGTTGACCAAATACAACGGAACAGTCCCTAGCAGCATTCTTGTAGTTGAATAGTTCTTATAAATATCTTTCAGATCCGTGTTTTCATGTGTTAATTTATCTGCATGCTTTTGTGCATGGAGAGATATTTCTTCCACAATACTTTTGATTTTTAGATCCCTGTTTCTAAGGTACCATGGAGCATTAACCATGGTGCGTAATATTTGGTTCTGTGTTTTCTGAATTCAGTCAATTTGGCTTAAGCTCCACGCCCCCAAAGCTGAATGCCATAACACCATATTGGCTTTATGATTATAAAGAAGTAATTTGTTTTCGGTAGAAACTCTGTGAAAATCCATTAGATTTGGCTGAGTTTTATTGTACCCTCCACCATAGCATGGGGGTAGATTGGTTGGGATTGCAAATGGGCCATATCGGTCCATGCTTTGATTTAGCTGCCTTATAAACCCATCTCGGATCTTGATCGTGACTCCTTCACGATCTCTAGACGGCGCAATTCTTATCCGATTTGGTTGAAATTTTGTATGAGGTGTTTTGTTATAACTTCTAATAACTTTGCTAAGTATGGTAAAAATCGGTTCATAACTTGATATAGCTGCCATATAAACCGATCTCGGATCCTGACTTCTTGAGCTTGTAGAGAGCGAAATTATTATCCGGTTTGGGTAAATCTGTTGTTTTAAACTGACTTCCAAAAACTATGGCAAGTATTGTCCAAATCGGTTCATAACCTGATAAAGCTTCCATATAAAATTATCTCCCGAATATACTTCTTGGCCCCATATGGGGCGCAATTCTTTTCCGAATTGTCTGAAATTTTACTCAATGAATTCTACTATGGTCTCCAACATTTAGTTCAATAATGGTTCGATTCGAACCATAACTTGATATAGCTCCAATAGCATAGCAATTCTTATCCATTATTCTTTGTTTGCCTAAAAGGAGAGAGTGCAAAGAACTCGTCAAATGCGATCCATGGTACATAAGATTCGGTCCATCCGAACTTAGCACGCTTTTACTTGTTTTCGCTAATACATGGAGGTGATATCATGGTTTGCTGTGAAATAACATTTTTATACCCACCACCATAGGACGGGGGTATACTAATCTAGTCATTCCGTTTAACACCTCGAAGTATTGATGTAGGACCCCATAAATTATATATATTTTTGATCGTCTCGACATCTTGAGTCGATCTAGCCATGTCCGTCCGTCTGTCTGTCGAAATCACGTTAGCGGTCGAACGCGTAAAGCAAGCCACTTGAAATTTTGCACAGATACTTAATATTGATGTAGGTCGTTGGGGATTGCAAGTGGGCCATATAGGTTCTGAATTGGATATAGCTGCCATATAAAACAATTACTTAGTGTTCTATTATCATTTCCAACAACTGTCGCAAGTAAGATCCATATCGGATGAAAACCTGATATAGTAAGTAAGTATTGGTTTAATCACAGTGAACCTTACTCGGGCTCAGACCCAATTTGGAGCCTACTACCCATCTTCATAGTGCCCAGTACCTGTGAGCCTTTTTGTTATGCTCCTGAATGCGACACTTCCAATTCAGCTTTCTCATCAAGATCACTCCTAAGTTTTTATACCGTCCACCATATGAAGGGGGTATACTAATTTCGTTATTCTGTTTGTAACTCCTCGAAATATTCCTCGGAGACCCCATAAAGTATATATATTCTTGATCGTGATGACATTTTAAATCGATCTAGCCATGTCCATCCGTCTGTCTGTTACACGCTAACTTTCTAAGAAGTAAAGCCAGCCGCTTGAAATTTTGCACAAATACTTCTTCATAGTGTAGGTCGGTTGGGATTGTAAATGGGCCTTATCATTCATTTTTTGATATAGCTGCCATATAAGCCGATCTAGAATCTTGACTTCTTGAGCCACTAGAGGGCGCAATTCTCACTCGATTCGGCTGAAATTTAGCATGAGGTGTTTTCTTATAACTTCCAATAACTGTGGTTTAAATCGGTCATAACCTGATATAGCTCCCATACAAACTGATCTGGGATCTTGACTTCTTGAGCGTCTAGAGGGCGCAATTCCCATCCGATTTAGCTGAAATTTTGCAAGAAGTGTTTTGTTTTGGCTTCCAATAACTGTGCCAAATATGGTTTTAATTGATTCATAACCTGATATAGCTGCCATATAAAGCGATCTGGGATCTTGACTTCTGGAGCCTCTAGAGGTCGCAATTATAATCCGATTTGAAATTTTGTACAACGACTTCTCTCATGACTTTCAACATACGTGTCAATTATGGTCTATAGCCTGATACAGCTCCCATATAAACCCATCTCCCTTTTATGACTTCTTGAGCCCCTAAAGGGCTCAATTTTTATTCGAATTGGGTGAAATTTTACACAACGACTTCTACATTCAGTTTAATAATGGTCCAGACCATCGGACCATAAGTTGATATAGCTCCAATATCGTAGCAATTTTTTTTTCTTTTATCATATGTTTGCCTAAAAAGAGATACCGGGAAAAGAACTAGACAGATGCGATCCATGGTGGAAGATTCGGCCCGACCGAACTTAGCATGCTTTTATTTGTTTATATTGTTTGATATCGAAATCGTTCTATTGAGGAAACCTGGTGTGTCATATTTGCCCTCTTCATCTTCCTCGCGAACAGGCACATTTCAATCTTCTCTGGGTTAACATTGAACGTCATGCGATCCACAATTTATCCACATGTTCCTTAGCTAATTGTTTATCCAGTTTCTATGGACCCGACGAAGCGCCTCCGTACTGATCTAAGGATTGGATCAGTGTGATGGTTCGCAGAGTATTAAAAGCCCCCTCAATGTCAATGCATACCGCCAATGTGTACGTCTTGGTATCGAAGAATTCTTTTTATTTATGCACAACCTCTTCACCGACCTTCCCTTGACACAGGCATGCGGTTTGTATTTGGCGAGTCCGCTGGATGTCCTACTCTTGATCATGGCATTCACAATACGTTCCATGGTTTTTAATAAGAAAGACGTAAGACTTATGGGTGTGTAGACCTTTGGTCTCGCATAACTTGACTCCTGCCAGGCTTCCGGAGTATATGCAAGTCGTAGTCGTAATGGAGACTTTGCCCATCTCATTTTTTATACGAATTTGGCTCATGCCCTTTTACCACCTTTTACAGGTCGCCGCCGGAAAATTCGTTTCCCCGCCTTGACTTCTTGAGTCCCAGAAGAGTCAATCACTACTCGATATAAATTGTGTACATTTTATGGTAGCACGACAGGCCGTAGCACCAGATTACTTGTTTTGCTTTATTCTGCTGGCCACTTAGCCGCCTACCCTATCCCCACTACTCCACCTTTTCATACCGATTATGCCATTTTAACTGTACTAACTTATTTCACTTGCAAAGTTTTAATTTTTTCATTACAGGATGCACAACGAAATCGTGTTAAACAATTTAAGGACATCAAATTAGATCGCGGTGTGTTTGCCGCCAAGTTTAAGCTATCCAAGCAACCCATGCTAGGCAGTTGGTTTATATCGGTTCACATCAGCGGAAAATACGACATGAACAAAGAATACACATTTAAGGTGGAGAAATACGTTTTGCCCAAATTTAGTGTACACATTGAAAACGACAGGCATGTGGCGCAAAAGAATGATAAGCTGAAAATCACCGTATATGGCAAATACACATATGGCAAATATGTCCAAGGAACAGTGAATGTTTTGTTGCTAAAAGCACACGAAAATGACTACAATGAGTTGAACAAAAATGTTGAGATCAGTGATGGGGAAGTCAAAACTGATGTCTTCTTTGATATGCAAGAGTTAGAACATGGATCTAAGTACAACATTTATGCAACTCTGACTGAAAGACTCACAAACATCAGCGCAACTGCAGAAAGCGAAGTCTACCTAGAGGTCAATAGCTTCAATATCTTTATACCAGAATCTGGAATAGAGTTTCGGGATAACAATCCATACCGCTTTGCGCTTCATGTAAAGAATTGGAATGGAACGCCGGTGAGGGATCACACTTCAACGGCCACAATGCATTTGAATAAAAAGGTGTATTCATCGCCTTTAGATGAAAATGGCGTAGCACTATTTGAGTTTGAGTATGAACCAACGTATCTATTCGAGTTTAACTACAAGGACACCGTAATAAGGTTCGACAATAATTTTGTTGAGCAAGCCAGTAATAGAATTGATCGGACCAACTGCAAGATTAAAATGAGACCCAGAAGGTAATTCACATATTTGAATATTGACTTAACAATTCATAGCATAATAAGATATTACTCCTGCTGTTGTACGGCTCTTAAGCATGGGTACTTGCAACAGCAGAGGAATCGGTACACAGGAGCGTTTAAGAGAAAAATGCTTACTAATATAAAGGGTGATTTTTTTGAGGTTAGGATTTTCATGCATTAGTATTTGACAGATCACGTGGGATTTCAGACATGGTGTCAAAGAGAAAGATGCTCAGTATGCTTTGACATTTCATCATGAATAGACTTACTAACGAGCAACGCTTGCAAATCATTGAATTTTATTACCAAAATCAGTGTTCGGTTCGAAATGTGTTCATTCACCGTAACGTTGCGTCCAACAGCATCTTTGAAAAAATACGGTCCAATGATTCCACCAGCGTACAAACCACACCAAACAGTGCATTTTTCGGGATGCATGGGCAGTTCTTGAACGGCTTCTGGTTGCTCTTCACTCCAAATGCGGCAATTTTGCTTATTTACGTAGCCATTCAACCAGAAATGAGCCTCATCGCTGAACAAAATTTGTCGATAAAAAAGCGGATTTTCTGCCAACTTTTCTAGGGCCCATTCACTGAAAATGATTTGCAAGCGTTGCTCGTTAGTAAGTCTATTCATAATAAAATGTCAAAGCATACTGAGCATCTTTCTCTTTGACACCATGTCTGAAATCCCACGTGATCTGTCAAATACTAATGCATGAAAATCCTAACCTCAAAAAAATCACCCTTTATATGGACCAGTCTGCATTAATGGATTATATAGGCGTCGTCGTGAACCACCAGCTGTATGCGTTGACCATATCATGTTATCAGAATGGATGAAGAGGCTCTAGCAAAGAGTCCTTTTGAAGTTCCTATCCATTGAAGAAATGAATAGGAACGGTAATGTAGCGGCGACGATAGGAAACCTGAAAGGAATGGTAGAGGTTTCCGATCGGAAACATGAGACGAAACTTGTGGTCGAGTGCGCGGCACTTCTGCCCGCGGCACAGACTTAGATTGACGGAACTCTAGTATCGCCATTTAGAATTTCATGCTACACGGATGGATCAAACCAAGAGGACAGAGTGGGCCTGGAGGTCTGCATTGAGAACCTAGGGACTAAAATCTGTTTCCGACTGTTTTTATACCCTCCACCATAAGATGGGGGGTATACTAATTTCGTCATTCTGATTGTAACTACTCGAAATATTCGTCTGAGACCCCATAAAGTATATATATTCTTGATCGTCGTGAAATTTTATGTCGATCTAGCCATGTCCGTCCGTCTGTCTGTCGAAAGCACGCTAACTTCCGAAGGAGTAAAGCTAGCTGCTTGAAATTTTGCACAAATACTTCTTATTAGTGTAGGTCGGTTGGTATTGTAAATGGGCCATATCGGTCCATGTTTTGATATAGCTGCCATATAAACCGATCTTGGGTCTTGACTTCTTGAGCCTCTAGAGTGCGCAATTCTTATCCGATCGGAATGAAATTTTGCACGACGTGTTTTGTTATGATATCCAACAACTGTGCCAAGTATGGTTCAAATCGGTTCATAACCTGATATAGCTGCCATATAAACCGATCTTGGGTCTTGACTTCTTGAGCCTCTAGAGTGCGCAATTCTCATCCGATTGGAATGAAATTTTTCACGACGTGTTTCGTTATTATATCCAACAACTGTGCCAAGTATGGTTCAAATCGGTTCATAACCTGATATAGCTGCCATATAAACAATTCTTGGGTCTTGACTTCTTGAGCCTCTAGAGTGCGCAATTCTTATCCGATTGGGATGAAATTTTGCACGACGTGTTTTGTTATGATATCCAATAACTGTGTCAAGTATGGTTCAAATCGGTCCATAACCTGATATAGCTGCCATATAAACCGATCTTGGGTCTTGATTTCTTGAGCCTCTAGAGTGCACAATTCTTATCGGATTGGAATGAAATTTTGCACGACGTGTTTTGTTATGATATCCAACAACTGTGCCAAGTATGGTTCAAATTGGTTCATAACCTGATATAGCTGCCATATAAACCGATCTTGGGTCTTGACTTCTTGAGCCTCTAGAGGGCGCAATTCTTATCCGATTGGAATGAATTTTGGCACGTAGTATTTTGTTATGATATCCAACATCTGTGCAAAGTATGGTTCAAATCGGTTCATAATCTGATATAGCTGTCATATAAACAGATCTGGGGACTTGACTTCTTGAGCTTCTAGAGGGCGCAATTTCTATCCGATTTGGCTCAAATTTTGCAAGACGTTTTTTTTTTGTTACTTTCAACATCTATGTCAAATAAGGTACAAGTCGGTTCATAACCTGATATAGCTGTCATATAAACCGATCTGGGATCTTGACTTCTTGACCCCTAGAGGTCGCAATTATTATCCGATTTGCCTGAAATTTTGTACGACGGATTCCCTCATGACCATCAACACACGTGTTTATTATGGTCTGAATCGGTCTATAGCCCGATACAGCTCCCATATAAATCGATCTCTCTATTTTACTTCTTGTTTTTTTTTTTAACATGTAGCACTTCGAAATAGCAAAACGGTCGGGAGAACTACGAAAATCCTATGGGGAGATCCAGATCGTGAAAAGACCTGGCTATTAATGCAAGGAAATAAGAGGGCGGTCAGTAAAGGTTTCGGTATCATAATGGGGCACACATGACTACGAGCTCACTTATGCAAAATAGACAAGTGACAGCATGTGGCGAAGATGATGGGATGTTAGAGCACTTTCTATGTAATATGGAGAACTTATTGAGCCTTGTTTCAAAACAGAAGCGTGGTCTACACCATACTCAATAGTCGTTGGGAATGTTGAGCACCTTAATCAATTTGTCAAAGGTGTTGATGAAGATACATGGCGTATAAGAAATCGAGATCCACCATGCCAGTCAAAGTGTTTTAACTACAGCACAAACTTGACTTACTTTTATAATTTCTTTACTATGCTATTCTTCAAATAGAAAGCATTGAATATCACCTGGAGCAAGAAGATTTTCGAAAAATGACGGTTACTTTTTAGTCTTTAGAGCCCACAACAAGCCGATTTCTCAAAAACAATAAAAAACAAAGTTGAATTCCAATGCTGTATATCTTTTTTGCTAGTTTTAACTCATTAATTTTACATTATTTGGTACACGTTGAGATATTGTAGATATTTTTTAGCATGTTTGTTTTTGTGGGGTTTTACGAGCTTTACCTTAAAAAAAAGAAGCAAGCCGATCGACCCATAAATGACTGTTTGGCAAGCAATTAAAAATTTTAAAGGCTCGATGGAACCAACCCCCCAGCCCCATGGACCAGCCTCTGCACCTCCTAGGGTCTCCAAATTTTGCATACCTATTAAAAAACGCCAATATGTTATGTTTCGTGGCCATATATCTATCCGTTCAAAAGTTCCAGAATAATTTTTAAAATTTTTCGATTTGGCAACACTATGCGCTGTTTGATTCTTATTATACTACACATATAGCAATCCAATTATTATTTGTCGAAAAATTTTATTTTGACCTTCATTTTAGACTTTTATCTTTAAAAACAAGACGCAAAGTTAAGGAACCCTGCATTAAAACTAAAAAAAACTTTAATATTGAGGAAAATATCTTTAATCAAAGGAAATGTTTCCTTAAAAAGTTGGACAATTTACCATCAATAAACTTAGTTTGCTTATCTCTCGCTCGAATCTTTAAAATTAGAACACAATATTTTTCAGTGTGGAATTCATATGCAATCCACCGTGGATCGCATTTGACAAATTCTTTGCCCCGTATCTGTTTATAGGCGAACAAAGGATAATGAACAAAAATTGATATGCTACATCAGAATTTGGGACGATTCGGGCATTACTTGGTATGGGTTTTGGAGATCATGTTTGAAGTTATTTCAGCCAAATCGGATAAGAATTGCGCCCTCTACGTGCTCAAGAAGTGAAAACGGGTAACGGTTAATATGGCAGCTATATCAGGTTATAGATATCTTACAAACACACAGATATTTAACGAATATATATATGGTACCTATATCAAAATCAGGACCGATCTAAGTCAAATTAAAGACGAATGTTGAAGTGACTAACACAACTCAATGACCCAAATTTCGGCGAAATCGGACAATAAATGCACCTTTTATGGGCCAAAGACCTTTAATCGAGATCTCGGTCTATATGGCAGCTATATCCAAATCCGGTCCGATCTAAACCAAATTGAAGGAGAATGTCGAAGGGCCTAACATAACTCATGGTCTCAAATTTCGGCGTTATCGGACAATAAATGCGCCTTTTATAGGCCCAAAACCTAAAATTGAGAGATCGGTCTATATGACAGCTATATCCAAAACTGATCCGATCTAAACCAATTTGAAAAAGGACGTCGAAGGGCCTAACACAACTCACTATAACAAATTTTGGCAAAATCTGATAATAAATGCGCCTTTTATGAACCCAATACCTTAAATCGAGAGATCAGTCTATATGGCAGCTAATCCAAATCTGGACCGATCTAGGCCAAGTTGAAGAAAAATATCGACTGGCTTAACACAACTCACTGTCCTAATTTTCAGCAAAATCGGATAATAAATGTGGATTGTATGGGCCTAAGACCCTAAATCGGCGGATCGTTCTATATAGGGGCTACATCAAGATATAGTCCGATATAGCCCATCTTCGAACCTAACCTGCTTATGGACAAAAAAGGCATTTGTGCAAAGTTTTAGCTCAATATCTCTATTTTTAAAGACTGTAGCGTGATTTCAATAGACTGACAGACGGACATGGCTAGATCGTCTTAGATTTTTAAGCTGATCAAAAATATATATACTTTATAGGGTAGGAAATGGATATTTCGATGTGTTGCAAATGGAATGACAAAATGAATTTACCCCCTTCCTTCGGTGGTGGGTATAAAAACTTCCATCCATTTTTTGAATAATCTCAGTTTTCGAGCAGCTTGAAAGTCCGTACTCAGAAACGTAGTACGAATCAATTACATTTGCATACTCCCATTCTATGGGGTATAAAAATATTGAATTTTTAAGTGCTCGGAATCGACTCCGGAGTCGGAATCGGAGTCGAGCAATTTTGCCGGCGTTGTAGTAGGAGTCGATTCAAAATTGCTCGAATCCGCAGAAGTGCTCTATACGTAAAGTTTCTCACACATCATGCGAATTTTAATGGACTTAACAGATAAACTAGGCAAAAGAATAACCTTTTCGTGTAACAAGACATCTTTTGCTGTAAACGAATTTTTGTATTTCGCGTAAAAAATCGATCTTAGCACGGACGAAGTTATTAAGAGTTTTGCCATAAATGATGTAAATTTTGCATTAAATTGGCAATTTCAGGACTAACAGTGGAGGGAAATGCAATTGTGACAATAAAAATAGTACAACCCCAATAAAACAAATTTATTTGTCGCAAAAATATTCTAAACGTTCTATTTTTCTGCGTGCAAGCAAACATACACGCAAAAATACATCATTAGCCATAAACGAACTTTTCGCCAAGTAAACTTCTTTTACGATAAACGGTGGGACTTTGAATACAATAAAATTGCAAAAATGTTTGAATTTAAGGCGCAAAATATTGTCAAACACTCTATTGGCTGTAGAAATTCGAGAGTAGTTTTTGCCAAGTTTTTGATTGTACACACGTGTTTGTCACTTTTCCAGTTTACATCCCCACACGATTGCGGACCTCCCAATAACGACACTGACAGGCTAAGCTTTCTCTATTAAACAAAAAACTTAAAATTTGTCGCTTTTCAAGCTACACTCTCTGTTAAATGGAAGAGACACAAGATTTAAAGAGTCCCAAAAGATCATCTTTTCATGTAACAAATTGTCTTTTGCTGTAAGCGAAGCACTTTTGCTTAAAAGAACCACAGAAGAAGTTCATAAAAGTTTTACCATAGCCGAAAAGAATAATATCAAAATGTGGCAAATCCATGATAAACGTTCAACGGTGGAGCAGAATGTTGGACAGTTAGGTAAGGATAGGTTGAAAAGAGGGTGCGGATGTTAATCCGACCCATGCAACTATGGACATGCTCCTAAGACAGTAATCGGCTTGTTGTGCACTCTAAATATTAAAAAAGTAACCTCGAAATAGAAAATTTAAGTTAGGAATTCCGTGTTACTTACAAAATCCTTTATTGTTTTCCATGTCACGTAACTAAGTTGGTACACATCTGGTATTGTGTCAACACCTTAGTGAAGGTATCTGTTAGACGCAAAAGCCGGGAAATGACAAAGGAAATGCTCTAACGTCTCATCGTCTTCACCGAATGCCCTACACATGCTATCACTTGCCGCACCGATTTTACATAAGAGAGCTCGTAGTCCTATGTGCCCCGTCATGATGCCAATAGCTATACTGACCTGCTTCTTGCTCCATTTCTGTAATAGCCTCGTCTTCTCAAGATCTGGATCCCACCATAGGATTTTCGCCGTCCTACCGACCGTTTCGCTGTTCCACAGTGTTGCATGCGCATTCGTCGCCCACGCTCTTAACTCGGACTGCGTCGACTGGAAAGGCTTCGGGTTAACCAAGTTTATTGACGGCAGTCCTCTGGCCTTCCCCGCCAAATCGTCTGCCCTTTCATTTCCCCTTACTCCGTTTTGGTCCGGCACCCAAGCGAAGGGGATCGTGCCATTCTCAGAGAAGGCGTTAATCTCCTGACACTGCAAGACTGTTCGTGACCTTACCGTCCTGGATGCTATTGCCCTTATGCCAATTTTACTGTCCGCAAAGATGTTAACACTCGACGTCTTCGCGTTAGCACCACACCACCTCACGCATTCCGTGATCGCCAGGATCTCCGCCTGCAGCACCGTTTCGTGGTCAGACAATCTAAAACAAATTTCAGTCCCTGGGTTCTCAATGTAGACCCCCAGCCCCACTTTGTTCTATTGCTTTGATCCATCGGTGTAACATGATCATCCAGATGGCAATACTGGGGTTCCACGCACTCGACCTCAAGGTTTATCGCAAGTATCTGATCGGAAACCTCTTCCCTTCCTTCCAGGTTCTCTATCGTCGCCTCGATTATACTGCGGTGGTATGACCTGCTCCCATCCTTAAGTCTCATGTTCTCTGAACCAGTTGTATGGTCCCTATGTTGCACTATTCTAGGGATTCAAGCCCCATTTTAAGCCTACGGCCCGTCTACATAGTGCCCAACATATGTGACCCTTCTCAGTACGCTCCTGAATGTGACACTTCCAATAAAGTCTCCAAGTATTTGACCTTGTCAGATATCGAAATCGTCTTATTGAGGAAACGTGGTGCGTTAAGTTGGCCTACCTTCATCTTCCTCGTGAACAGGCATATTTCAGTTTTCTTTGGGTTAACATTGAGACCTCTGTGTTTAGCCCAGTCATATACCACGTGCAAGACGCTTTTAGCACTTCTGGATAGCTGGTTCAGATCAACGGGCTCAAATCCCTCCTCAGACAGCATCCGTAATAGGTCATTTATGGTGATGTAGGAGTGGTGATAAAATGCCCACCTCTGGCGTGCCTTGTGCCACTTGCACCCCTATATTTATGTCATGGGACACACAATTCATCCACCTGTTATCCAGTCTCTAAGGACAGGTTTATCCAGTCTTTAAGGACAGGGTCTACTCGGTACTGGTCAAAGAATTGGATCAGTGTGTCGGTCCGCACATTATAAAAGCTCCCTCGATGCCAATACATTCCGCCAGGGTGTACGTTTTGGCATCGAAGGATTCTTCTATTTTATGCACAACGTCGCGCAGGGCAGTCTCCAACGACCCTCCCTTGAAAAAGGCATGCTGTTTGTATTTGAGCAGTTCGCTGGATATCCTAGACTTTATCATGGTGTCCACAATGCGTTCCATGGTTTTGAGTAGAAAGGATGTAAGGCTTATAGGTCTGTAGGCCTGTGTCACATAACTTGCCTTGCCGGGCTTGGTTATAAACACCATCTTTGCCTCCTGCTTCGCTTTCGGAGTATATGAAAGTCCCAGGCACCAGATAGTCGGCCTCTCAAATGGTTTGAAGCTCTTCAAGGATTGCTTCACCATAAATTCTGCAATAATAAACTTAAGATCAACACCGTTATTCCAAGATTCCAGTGTCTCCGTGAGTTCCGTCATATCTTGTGGAAAATGGGTTATCATTAAAAGCCTCAACAAGTCCACCGTTGTCTCTGCTCTCACTCCCATGTCGTCTACTAAAGTTTCAGTTTGGACATGGGTTTTTCTGACAAAGTTTTTCATCTTGGCGGTGTAATTCCGCTTTTATACGACTTGCTCTTTTAAAAAGTCTGCGGACCTATTTCTCAATATTGCGAGTCTCCCAGATTATCCAGGGGTTTTCTTGCGCTGATTTCCTTTCCCAAAGAGGACATATATCTTCGATGGACCCCACAAGTGCAGTCGTTATCCTGTTGACATTTTCGTCAATGTCTTCTATGCTTGGATAATCTAAATTATTTGCCCAAGTATTTTTCTGTTCCGAATTTTGTCCAGTTGGTTTTCAGCTTGTTCCGGAAGCATATCGGATTCAGCGCTGGCCGTGATATTCTAAACTTAATGGAAAGGGTGTTCCATGGAGACGCTTATATCTGGATCAGCAATTAGATTTTCCGAACATATTGTCACATCTAATACCTCCTCCCCAATCCTATTAACAAAGGTAGCGATGTTACCAATATTAAGTGTTATTAGGTCGTTAGTATTTAAGAATTCTGCCAGGGCTTGGCCCCGCTTATTAGTGTTGGTAGTACCACACGAAATGAGGTGAGAGTTCGCATCTCACCCTATTAGTATCTCGTTTCCTGTCTGTTTTGCTTTCCTCACCAGCCGTTGCAGCTCCGACGAGGGTGGCAATGTCGGAGAGTCGAAAGGCAGATAAAGTGATGCCAGGTATGCTCCACCATCTCCCTGTCTCACCACTGTTTCATACGACGTTGACAACTCTGGGGAAAATATAAAATTCAGCCGAATACCAGTGTTAGCATTGATATGGTTCAGTCCAGAAACTTTGTTCCGGGTCGTCCATGGCTCCTGAATTAAGGCAATATGAATCTTGCCCTTGCTAATTTTCTCCTTCAGAGCGTGTGTAGCAGTCTCGCTCCGTTGGAGGTTTATCTGAATTACCTCAATCATTGGCCCTCCAGTAGATGGGCATCTTGGGAGTAGGTGATGATCTCATCATCTGCTCCCTGTTCTTTAAACTGCATTGACTTTGCTGTCACTGCACTGCCAGATGTCATCGTATTAGGTTTTTTGCCTATCCTAGTCTTTCAACTCTTTATAAAGTCGGTAATGGTTCCATTGTCGGGTCCCTGTTGGTTAGGATGTATTGTATTTCCATTCCCTGTAAAGTAAATGGGATACTTGGGAGTAGGTAATGGTACCATTGTCGGCTCTCTGTTCGTTAGGCTACATTGAGACTTCTGTCGCTGCGCTGCCTAACGTTTCTGTAGAATAGGGTCTTTACCTAGAGTTTCTCCCCCCTTCTCCTCCCTTTGGAGGACCATCGACTTCTCTGCGACCAAACCTTAGTTTTGCTTGCCCAAGAGTCCCAACATGCGTTCCGTCGCAAATTTACTGCCACGTCCCTTGATGAAGAACGTCGCCATTGTGAGCTGGGGGATGTCCATCTTTCTCACCAGGTCGAGCTTTGCGCACTCCCAGGGAGCGTGGATACCTGTGACGAGCTGTCTGATTGTATCAATACATTCCGCCGACGCAAAATACAGCGTAAAGATGTAACAGCTCATCATTGATGACTGCATAAGTCAGCTCATCTCTGTTGTGCTTCCTTGTCACTCTGGTGTAAGAGGGTGGCTCCTTACTATTCTCAGCAAACATCCTCCTTTTCCGTGATGGCTGTGGTCTCCTTTTGGAAGTCACAGTCTTCCATGAACACTCAGGGTCTGGAAGGGCTTCCTTCGTTTTAGTTCCGACTTCGGTAGAAGCGATCTTCGGGAGATCTGATTATTTTTCGAGCTTGGGTAGATGTGCTTGGAATGTCAGTTCTATCCCTTCCAACATCTTGCACTTTCGCACGATTGCGCTGCCGCTACATACTACTCAGTCTTCTTCGTCGTGTCCAGGGTCTTCGGTAGAAGTGCTTGGAATGTTAGTTCTATCCCTTCCAGCATCTTGCACTTTCTAACGATTGCGCTGCCGCTACATACTACTCAGTCTCCTTCGTCGGTAGAAGTGCTTGGAATGTCAGTTCTATCCCTTCCAGCATCTTGCACTTTCGCACGATTGCGCTGCCGCTACATACTAATCAGTCTCCTTCGTCGTGCCCAGGGTCCCTTTCTCAGTATGCTTATGAACTTAGCAAACCCATCGCTCACTTCTGGCGTCATCCTGCCGCCCTCATCTCTCGATTTGGCAGCAATGACTGCTTCATTGACACTGTCACTGTCTGCATCCGAGTCGGACACACCACCTTTACTTTAAGGCTGGGTACGAACTGTGCATCCCACTGGTTTATCCATCCCTTCCTAATTAATAAGTCTGACGACTAGTTGTGCGCTTGAAGCTTTACTCTCGACTGCAGGTGCCAAGGCACCCGCATCTATAGGAGGGGAGAACAACACGCTATGGTCTGACGCCACCACTGCAGATGATGGGACTTTGGAGTCCATTTTGAACCTACTCCAAAAAGGCTTTAAAAATTTTCGTAATAGGTAGTACCTATTCCGACATACTAATATGCGTCTGAGACCCCATACATATTCTTGATCGTCATGTCGATTTAAGTCGATCTAGCCATGTCCGTCTGTCTGCCCGTCCGTCCGTCTGTCGAAAGCACGCTAACTTTTGAAGCAGTAAAGCTAGCCTCTTGAAATTTTGCACAAATATTTCTTATAAGTGTAGGTCGGTTGTGATTGTAAGTGGGCCAAATCGATCCATGTTTTGATATAGCTGCCATATAAACCGATCTTGTGTCTTGACTTCTTGAGCTTCTAGAAGGCGCAATTCTTATCCGATTAAACTGAAATTTTTGCGCCAAGTATGATTCAAATCGGTCCATACCCTGATATAAGTGCCATATAAACCGATCTTGGGTCTTAACTTCTTGAGCCTATAGAGGTATAGCTGCCATGTAAACTGATCTTGAATCTTGAGCCAATAGAGCGCGCAATTCTCATCCGGTTTGGCTGAATTTTCGCACGAGGTGGTTTGTTATGATGACTTCCAATAACTGTGCTAAGTATGGCGCAAATCGGTACATGACCTGATATAGCTGCCAATTAAACTGATCTTCTTGAGCCTCCAGAGGCCGCAACTCTCATCCGATTTGGCAGAAATTTTGTACAACAGCTTCTCTCATGACCTTCAACATACGTGTCTAATATGGTCTGAATCGATCAATAGCTTCTTGAGCCCCTACAAGGCGCAATTCTTATCTGAATGAACTGAAATATTACACAACGACTTCTTCAATGTTCAGCATTCATTTATGGTCCGAATGGGAATATAACTTGATATAGCTCCAATAGCATAACAGTTCTTATTCAATATTCAATAGTATATAAGTTTCGGCCCGGCCAAATTAAAAAAATAAAAAAAAAAAAAAATGATATATATATTTATATATATATATATAATTTTGTCGACTTCCTTCTTCAATATGGCCCAGATCGGTCCGGATTTGGATATAGCTGCCATATAAACTGAACCTCCGATTTAGGATCTTAGGCCCATAAAAGCCACAATTTCGTCAATTTGGACCAGATCGGTCCAGATTTGGATATAGACCGATCTCTCGGGTTTCGGTTTTGGGGCCATACAAAGCGCATTTATTGTCCGATATCGCCGAAATTTGGGACAGTGCGTTGTGTCAGTCTCTTCGACATTTGTCTGCAACTTGGTCCAAATCGGTCCTAATTTGGATATAACTGCCATGTAGACCGATATCTCGATTGACCACATAAAAGGCGCATTTATAATCCGATTTCACTGAAATTTGACACAGTGACTTAGGCTTTTCGACATCCGTGTCGTATATGGTTCAAATCGGTTTATTGTTTGATATAGCTACTAAAGGGAGCAATATTTTGTTATATACAATTGAGCAATGACTTGCACTTATATGTATTTGGTCCAAATCGGAACATATTTCGTTATATCTGTTATGGGACGTAAGTTAGGCAATTTTCACCGGATTTTGATGAAAGCTGGTTTACATATATACCCGAGGGGGTTTGTATCCAAAGTTCGCTTTAAGTTGATCAATTCTCCAATTTTTTTTTTCAGCTCTACTGACTTGTCCGAACCCGTTGAAATCGAAGTGTCGGCAAATCATACTCTACCTTATCTGATTTACACTTTAACCAGTCACGGAAATATTGTACGAGAAGAATTCATCCGCGTGCCGCCTAATCAGAATTCGCACGAGTTTCTAATTAATGTATCCATGTCAATGGTACCCAACTCCTACCTCTTCGTCTACTATATTATAGAAGATCAATTGTTTTACTGTGAATTTACAATTCGTTTGCCACACAGTTTTGTAAATAAGGTAAGGTTATATTTTTTTTTTTTTTTGGCTCGTTAGTGTCCATTTATTGTTTTTATTCCGTTTTTCAGTTAGCCATTGCTGCACCATCCAATGTAAAACCAGGCCAGAACATTACTCTCAACGTAAAGGGACTACCGAATTCAAGAGTATCCATTATAGCTGTTGACAAGAGTGTGCTTTTACTCAATTCTGAAAACGTGTTGCGAAAGGATAGCATTATAAAAGATCTTGCCTTCGACAGATCATATAGCCACGATTACCCGCTACCTATTAGGTACCCGCACACTCCCGGCTATGGTGCCGGATTGATCATTTTGACAAATTCTAAATACAATATTCCCACGCTCAGTAAGTATGCAGCAGTTATTCTAGCGTTTTTAAAAATTGCTTTTTCTACCACGAACCGTTGGTCTGAAGGAGATATCTTTGAATTGTGTGCCTTGAATACGGAAGTCAGCTGGTAGTGAAATTTATTCATTTCAAGGCTGACAACATCTTCAGTGCTTAATAACAAAAAAAATATTAGATGCCCTGTGTTTTCGTTAAGCCCTACTATGCTCACATTAGTGATTCAGGCGTAATGAGAATTAGCGGGCAAAGTGGAATTTTAGTAGGGCCTGCTGCAAGGCCGGCCACCCTTACACGGGAAGTATTTAATAGGAGACAAAATCGACTAAGTGGATGTACAAATACACGTTAGTTTATCTATGACAGGGTGTTGCTGGTCCACGAACAACGCACAGTAAGATAGAAAAACCAATAAATGGAAATAAGTCTGCCATTTTAGTACGGAAAAAAAAATATTCACGAAATTTTAAATTGTTATAGCTAAGATGTTAACCAGATTTATTTCGTCGACTTTAATCTTGCACACATACCGCTCCATAGTATCTTGTATGCGATGGGGAGGAGACTTATTCCTCTATAGTTGGCACATACCGTGTTATCCACTTTCTGGTGTGCTCCTGTTGCCTTATCGTTTTTCAGCCGGGTTACTGCTACTGGACTTCGTTTTGACTGGGTAGACATTCTACACTATTATCTGGGATTGGTTCTGTGATGTACTCATGGTCACACAAACATAACAATCTACTCTATAAACATTAAAACTTTAACTGCCTTTGTCAAAAATCTTACCCAAAAATTTTCACCACACCCAAGCGTAATATTGTTAAAAAGCCTGCAACTTTGCTATCACACGCAGAATATCACAGGCAGACTATCCTGCACTAAGTCAGGAATTCTGTGCTACAGTGTTAATGTGTGTTCGTCGCCCACGCACTTAACTCGGCCTGCGTCAACCCGAAAGGGTTAACCAAGCATTTCGACTGCATTCCTCTGGTCTTCATTGCCAAATCGTGTGCTTTTTCATTCCCCTTGCCCCGCTATGGCCCGGCACCCAACCAATACAGATCCCGCCATCCTCAGAGGAAGCGGTATCTCCTTCTTATACTCCAAGACTGTTCGTGACCTTACAGTCCTGGTTGTTATAGCCCTGATGTCTAGTTTACTGTCCATAAAGATGTCCATACACGACGTCCTCGTGTTAACATCACGCCGCCTCACGCATTCCCTTATCGCCCAGATCTCCGGTTGTAGGACAGAACTATGATCAAGCAGTCGGAAATAGATGTTAGACCCAATGTTGAACTCCAGGGCCAACTCCGTCCTCAAATGGCAATACCAAAATTTTGTCAATCCAATGCTGCGCCGCTGGCAGCATTTCCTCGCACTAGACCTCGGGTATCTCATCGGAAACCGCCTCCATTCCTTTGATGTTTCCGTCGCCTTGATTATAACGCGATGATATGAGCTGCTCCTATCTTCTAACCACTCTCCCATCTCTTTAAGTCTCATAGCCGCATTGGCTGCCTCATACTTAATCTGTATGCCGATGGGTCGGATACCTAGAATAGCCTCCAGTGCCTTAGTGAGCGTGGTCCTCTTGGCTCCGCCCATGACAAGACAAAATGTACTCTGAGCCTGTTATATTATTCTTACGTTGCACACTTTCCCCATTGCAGTCCTCCAAACTACTGAAGAGTAAGTACATACGTATTAGTCTAATCACGCCAATTGACGTTGTTAAGGGTGCAAAACGAAATAAAACACAAACAATTAACAAATTTATGAATATTTTTAATTTTGCTTCCTGACACGTCACTTATATTTTTTCGAATCTCTCAATTTTTTCTGTACAATGAAAAGACAATGACAATCCAATGCCTACATATTTTTTAAAACTCAAAAGTGTTATATAAACTAACAAAGAAAATGAAAACTTAACCTACTTTGTTAAAAAATAAATAATTTAAACGATTGAGAATAATAATTGTGGATACACCACAACACTTTGGGTCTTTCTGCATAGCTGATTCGGATCCTTACCTCTTAGAAGTATTCCAAGAGTGTAGCAGTATTCTTATGCTTAGCAGATGGGTTCAAATCCGTCTTCAGTCAGCAGCATCCGTAATAGATTTTTTATGGTGGTCACCCATGCTACTGCCAACTAAATGCTCTGTAAAACTTGCTCCCTTAGCTTTATGCCTTAAGACACACAATTTATCCACTTGGCTTATCCAGTCTCTAAAGACTCGGTCCACCCGGTACTGGTCTAAGGATTGGATCAGTGTGTTGGTCTAGTATTTGTTAAAAGCCCCCTCTCTTCTTCCAAGCTTTGGATATTGTGGTGTAGAAGATTCATCCTTAGATGCTTCGCCAGCTGCTGCAGTCGAAACACCTTTTGAGTTGAATCTTTTAATGCTAACGAACATCTTGATCCTAATCCAACCGATTGACCCACAGTCGAAGGCCTTTTTGGGTTCCGTATTAGATTTGGATTTTTATCTAATTTTGCTCTAGTCGTGCTTTTCTGCTTTCAGTAATCTGGCAGATATTAGCGATGTGACCGATAAAATATTGGAATTGTAGTCCCTTAGTCTTCCCATGTCATTGTGCGAGAAGAGGTATGTATAGTCCTTTTTGACCCTCCACCATGGCTCGCATTTGTCGAGTTCTATGCGCGGTATCTCTTTTTAGGCAAACAAATATTGCGCCTCGTAGGGGCTCAAGAAGCAAAATCGGGAGACATGATTATATGGGAGCTGTATCAAGCTATTGATCGATTCAGACCATATTAGACACGTATGTTGAAGATCATGAGAGAAAAAAAAAGTTTGCCAAATCGGATGAGAATTTCGCCCTCTAGAGGCTCAAGAAGTCAAGATCCCCGATTGGTTTATATGGCAGCTATATCAGTTCATGTACCGATTTGCGCCATACTCAATTTTTGGAAATCATAACAGAACACCTCATGCAAAATTTCAGCCAAATCGGATGAAAATTGTGCGTCCTATTGCCTCAAGAAGTCAAGATCCAAGATCGGTTTACATGACAGCTATACCAAATTATGAACCGATTTGAATCATACTTAGCACAGTTATTGAAAGTGCTACCAAAACACTACATGCAAAATTTTAAATCGGACAAGAATTGTGCCCTCTAGAGGCTCAAGGAATCAAGACCCAAGATCGGTTTATATGGCGGCTATATCAAAACAGGGACCGATTTGAACCATACTAAGCGCAGTTGTTGGAAGTGATACCAAAATACCACGTGCAAAATTTCCGTTAAATCGGATGAGAATTGCGCCCTCTCAAGAAGTCAAAACCCAAGATCGGTTTATATGGCAGCTATATCAAAACATGAACCGATTTGGCCCATTTGCAATACCAACCAACCTACACTAATAAAAGTATTTGTGCAAAATTTCAAGCGGCTAGCTTTACTACTTTGAAAGTTAGCGTGCTTTCGACAGACAGACGGACGGATATGGCTAGATCGACTTAAAATGACATGACGATCAAGAATATATATACTTTATGGGGTCTCAGACGCATATTTCGAGGTGTTACAAAGAGAATGTCGACATTAGTATACCCCCATGCTATGGTGGAGGGTATAAAAACAAGTAAAAAGGCATTAAGTTCGGCCGGGCCGAACTTTGGATACCCACCACCTCGGGTACATATGTAAACTCCATTTCGTCACAATCCGGTGAAAATTGGATAACTTAAGCATTCGGCACGGACATTGAGTGGTCTAATATATATGTCACTATTCAATTTTGTAGAACAAAATATTGGTCTTTTTGGCAGATATATCCAATTAAAAACCGACCTGAACCATATTGAGGTCGGATATCGTGAGGATCAGAAAAACTCACTGTTTCAAATTTCAGCGAAATCGGTAATAAATAATGCTTTTATGGACGTCAGTTCCCTTATCGACAGATCGGTCTATATGGCAGCTATATTGAAATATAGTCCGATCATAACCATATTTAGGTCGGATGTTGGGAAGTCCATTTTTCATTCGTTGTCCTTCGGGCCTGGTCCTGAAAACTTAGCTTACATGTCGCTAGAGGCATACCAACAGATTCCAGTATCGCTGGATTGTGTAAGGTAGTTCCTAGTCTCGCAAGCTCATCCGCTTTACAATTCCCTGGGATATCTCTGTGGCCCGGTACCCAGAACACGTGAATTTTGAACTGTTCGGCCAACTCCAGCTATTGAGAGATCTGCGACAGTCGAGGGCGGTTTTTTTTTTTTTGTTCAGAAAAAAGTTCTCCAGGGATTTAATGGCTGCGTAGCTGTCTGAGAAGATTTTTATGCCAATCGTCGGAGTGACATTATATCTAAGCCATTCCTTAATAGCAAGTATCTCTGCCTGATACACAATCTTCCGATCTTCCGAGTACACATCAAAGCCCAACTGTTCGTTAAGTTTGGAACTATCCGTATAGAAGTCTATGTAACTTCTGTTACCAGGGATATCGCAGTTCCAGTCGGTTCTATCAGGAATGGTGGCAAAGTAATTTTGATCAAAAAGCGGCTCAGGTAGGGTGTAAACCACACTGCCTGGAACATCGGATATTGTATCAAGGATAACACAATGTCCATAGCCGCCACATGAACAATGAGAAAGCTCCCTTTACCTCACGGCAGTGGTCGCAGCAATTTGGGTAGCAACAATGTCCATAAGATGTAGCATTAAATTCAGTGCATCAGATGGTGTCGTCCGCAGTGCGGCTGTGATGCACGAACAAGTCATCCTTTGGATCCGGTTAAGTTTTGAGCAGTAGGTAAACTTTTGAAGCGCCATCCACCAGACCACAACACCATATAGCATTATAGGTCTGACAAACGCAATATACACCCAATGCATGATGCGCGGTCTAAATCCCCAACTTTTTCCAATGGCTCTCTTGCAGGTGTATGGGGCAAGAGTGGCCTTTCTTGCCCTTTCCAGAATGTTGGATTTGAAGTTCAATTTCCTGTCCAGCAAAACACCCAAGTATTTTACGCATTCTGTAAATGGAACATTCTCTCCACCCAAGGAGGCAGGTTTCACTGTAGGCAACTTGTATCTCCTGCTGAAAAGAATAACTTCTGTCTTGCACAGATTTATACCCATACCACTTTCGGTAGCCCACTTTGCTGTTGCACGTAGAGCTTCCTGAAGTATATCTCTTAGAGTGCTGGGAAACTTTCGCCTAACCGCAATTTCCATGTCATCAGCATACGCGACCACTTTTACGCCTTTTTCTTCCAGTGACAATAATATGTTGTTAATGGCTATATTCCAAAGTAGAGGAGACAGACTGACCCATCTTTTTAGATCCACAGATCACATTCCCCTGAGAGCCCATAAAGTATATATATTCTTGATCGTCATGTCATTTTAAGTCGATCTAGCCATGTCCGTCCGTCTGTCGAAAGCACGTTAACTTTCGAAGGGGTACAGCTAGCCGCTTGAAATTTTGCACAAATACTTCTTTTATGTAAAGGTCGGTTGGGATTGAAAATGGACCATATCGGTCCATGTGTTGATATAGCTGCCCCATAAACCGATCTTGGATCTTGACTTCTTAAGTCGCTAGAGGGCGCTATTCGTATCCGACTTGGCTGAAATTTTGCCTGAGGTGTTTTGTTATGACTTCCAACAACTGTATTAGGTTTGGTTCAAATCGGTCCATAACCTGATATAGCTGACATATAAATCGATCTTGGGTCTTGACTTCTGCAGCCACTATAGAGCGCAATTCTAATCCGATTTGGCTGAAATTTTGCACAAGGTGTTTTGTTATGACTTTCAGCAACTGTGCTAAGTACGGTTCAAATCGGTCCATAACCTGATATAGCTGCCATATAAACCGATCATGAATCTTGACTTCTTGATCCACTACAGAGCGCAATTCGTATCCGATTTGGCTGAAATTTTGGATGAGGTGTTTTTTATGACTTCCAACAACTGTGCCAAATATGGCACAGTTATTGCTCCATAACTTGATATAGCTGTCATATAATCCGATCTGGGATCTTGACTTCTTGAGCATCTAGAGGTCGCAATTATTATCCGATTTGGTTGAAATTTAGTACAACGACTTCTCTCATGAACTTCAACCTACGTGTCAATTATGGTTTGAATCGGTCTATAACCTGATACAGCTTCTTTATAAACCGATCTCCCTATTTTACTTCTTGAGTCCTTTAAGGGCGCAATTTTGGACGAATTGGCTGAAATTTTACACAACGACTTCTACTATGGTCTCCAACCTACAGTTCGATTATGGTCCGAATCGGACAATAAGTTGATATTATAAGCCCATTTTAGTAGCAATTATTTCCTTTTATCATATGCTTGCCTAAAGAGAGATACCGGGAAAAGAACCCCGAACCATGCGATCCATGGTGGAGGATATATAAGATTCGGCCCGGCCGAGTTTAGCACGCTTTTACTTGCTTTTATTGAATTTAACATTCTCAAATGTTTTTAGTTAAATACATAGAAATCTGAATTATTTGACATTTCTATGTGTATCTGCATTTGCTTTGATTATTGTAGTTAGTGGAACCGAGTCGGATATAATACTATATCCGACTATACCTCGTATAAGATTTTAGCATGAAAAAATCGGTTCCCTTTTATATAATTAAGAACAATACAACAAAACAAAACAAAGTCATAAATTCAAATAGAATATTTGTGTCTTTTGAATACAACGTCCTATAATTTTTATACCCACACACCACAGTGGTGGTGCAGGGTATAAGTATTCGGTATACTATTGATAAGTATACCGAATGACTTTCGGATTCGATTTAGCCATGTCTGTTTGTCCGTCTGTGAGTCCATGTATTCTTGTAATCAAACTGCAGGTCGTAATTGTTGTCCGAAAATCACGAAATTTTGCATATGCCACTTTTTTGGCCCGAGGACAAACGCTATTGATCGGTTCAGATTTAGATATAGCTCCCATATATATCTTTCATCCGATATGGCTTTTTAAGGCTGTAGAAGCCACAATTTTCGACCGATCTTCACAAAATTTAGCATTGGATATTTTATTTAAGGTCAACATATGTGTGCAAAATTTCATAAAAATCGGTCCAGATTTAGATATAGCTCCCATATATATGTATCACCCGATTTGTACTTAAATGGCCTTAGTAGCTACAATTTTCATCCGATCTGCACACAATTTGGCACGGACTGTTTTGTTATCGATCTTAATATATCTGGAAAATTTCATCAACATCGCTTAAGATTTAGATATAGCTCCCATATATATCTTTCATCCGATTTGAACTATTAAAGCTGTAGAAGCCACAATTTTGGTCCGACCTTTACCAAATTTGGTGTGGAGTCGTTTTTGTGAAGTTTCAATGTATATGCAAAATTTAATAAAAATCGGATCAGATTTAGATATAGCTCACATATATATCTTTCATCAGAATTTTCGCCCGATTTTACATGAGACGTTTAAATTGACGTTCCAATACGTGCGCAAAATTTCATTAAAATCAGTCCTAATTTAAATATAGCTCCAATGTGTATACTTCATCCGATATGGACTTTTATGGCAGTAAAAGCCACAATTTTGGTCACATTTTAATGACACATACTGGGACGTCAATCTCTATTTGACGCCCCAGTATGTGCCATTCAAATTGGCACAGGTTTCGATATAACTCCATATAATCTTTTATCCGATATGGCGTTTTAAAGATGTGGAAATCCAAATCTTTTGTCCTATGGTAAGAAAATCTTACAAGGTTCTAAATTGCTATTTCAATTGATATCCAAATTAAAGTCTGACTAGATTTCGAGATAAGTTCTGCATATAAAAAGTACCATATGCACTAAGTGGTGTAGGGTAATATATAGTCGGCACCGCCCGACTTTTGCCTTTCCTTACCGTTTTGTTTTTTTTTTTTTTTTTGATTAAAAGTTAGTTGTGAACATTCACAAAATTATAGTTTAAGCAAAAAAAGAAACCAAAAATTAACAAAATAAGTCAAACTATGTACTTGAGTGTCAAAGAAGGGGCCAAATGATGGCCTATAATGAATTTGGACTTTTAATTCACTATATAGCTAAAAAGGGCAAGCTAAGGTTGAAAAGTTTTTGCGGAAATTTTAAGAGACGTCGAAAACTATGTCGAAATTACCAAAATTCGAGACGAAATGCTGACAATACTGAATTGCTGCACAAACAGGCAAGATCTTCGCGTACCCAAGTGCTTGGGCGCAAAAACTTTCTTTACGAACAGCGCCTACGTACTAAGGATCTTGCTTCTACACGAGGAAGTAAGAGCTTTTGGTCGTTTGTAAAGGGGTAAGGAGTAGCGTTTTATATATCCAAACTCTTGTTAAGGATGATCAAACGTTCACACGTCGATAAGGCTAACCTGCGTGCTGATATATTTTTTTTTGGGAACTCTTCCCTGCCGGAAAGCAATGAACCACTCCAGTTAATCGAAAATGATATATTTTCAAACTCGTGGAGTTGAAGGGGCTCTTGAGAATATCGATCTTAATAAATCTCCGGGCCCGGATTGCATATTAACACTTGTCTTGCGCAAGTGTTGTTCGAAGCTTGCTTGTCCAATACACAACCTTTTTAACCTTGCTTACCGTGTGGGAGTCTTCCCTGTGCGTTGAAAATATGCGATCGTTCAGCCAATACCCATGAAGGGTGAGGCGAACAACGCTGCGATTACCGGCCAATTGATGAGTTCCACTTCCTCCAATGTTATGGAGAGCATGGTTTTTCACCATATTATGAGATATTTAGAGTCGAATGGCCTTCTTAGTGACCAAAAGTACGAGTTTCGTAGAAATTGGCCGCAAATGTACCCCAGGGCTCTGTCCTTTCTCCTTCTCTTTTTCTTATTTCATCAACGACCTGTTGAGTCAGACAACGAATCCGATCTACTTCTTTGCGGATGATGGTAATCTCTGTCATTTGTACTCATTCGACCAATGGCCGAGTCTTCGAGAGATTAAGTACAAGAGGCGGATTATGGACAATACACTTTGCCAGAAGTTGATGGCCATTTCTGACTGGCATCGAATTAATCGAGTAGTTTTAATGTACGGAAGACTCAGTGCTGTGTGTTGTAATGCAAATGATTTGGTGACACATTACGATCATCTCTGTCTATCAACGGCATAGATGTTGAGCAATCAAATATCTTGATGCAAAGTGATGACCGTTGGGCTAAACACGTCTTCGAAGTGTCGAAAGAAGCATTCATACCACTTCATACTGTAGCACTTTCATAAGGCCGAAACTGGAGTACTACTCACATGTATGGGCTGGAGCTTCAAATCATCCCTGGAGCTACTGGACCGTGTACAGAGGAGATCGATGGCGTTAATTGGAGACAGTAGGGTATCCCACTCTATTGAAAATCATCGTAACGTGGGTTGTCTGGCGCTGTTCTATCGGTTCTCTCTTTCATGGTGTGTGTTCATCTGATATTCGTCTTTTATTACTGATGTAAGGATGTTTATCAGAAATACTAGAATTTCTAGGAACTTGTTGACTGGCCAGCGGACCGAACAATGCATTACAGAGAAAATTCTTATTTCACCCGAACCGTTTGTATATGAATAGAATCGACTTACGACTAATGTTTTTCCCACCCACTAGACATCCAGAGATTTTAGATAAATGTCAACAAATAAAAGCCGCGGTATCACTTTTTAGGCAAACAAAGGATAAAAGGAAAGAATTGCTATGTTATTAGAACAATATCAAGTTATAGTTCATTCCGGACCATAAATGAACTGAATATTGTAAACCATAGTAGAAGTCATTGTTTTAGATTTCAGCCAAATCTAGTAAGAATTGCCCACTTTAGGGGCTGAAGGAGTAAAATAGGGAGATCGGTTTATAGGGGAGCTGTATTAGGCTATAAACCGATTCCTGCCATATTCGACACGTATGTTAAAGGTCATGAGAGAAGCCGTTGTACAAAATTTCAGCCAAATTGGATAATAATTGCACACTTTAGATGCTCAGGAAGTCAAGATCCCATTTCGGTTTATAAGGCAGCTATATCAGGTTATGGACCGATTTGAACCATATTTGGCACAGTTGTTGAAAGTTATAATAAAACACCTCATGCAAAACTTCATCTAAATCGGATAATAATTACGCCCTCTAGTGGCTCAAGAAGTCAAGACCCCATATCAGTTTATATAGCAGCTATATCAGGTTATGAGCCGATTTGAACCATTCTTATTACTGTTGTTGGAAGTCATAACAAAACACGTCATGCAGTATTTCAGCCAAATCGTGTAGGAATTGCTCCCTGTGTAGAATAGCGCGCTCTATTGGCTCAAGAAGTCAAGACCCCAGATCGGTTTATATGGCAACTATAACATGTTATGAACCGATTTAAATCATACTTAGCACAGTTATTGGAAGTGATTCCAAAACACAAATTACAAAGTCCGTCCGTCTGTCTGTCGAAAGCACGCAAACTTTCGAAGGAGTTAAGCTAACCGCTTGAAATTTTGCACAAATACCTTTTATTAGTGTAGGTCGGTTGGGATTGTAAATGGGCCAAATCGGGTCATGTTTTGATATAGCTGTCATATAAACCGATCTTGGGTCTTGACTTCTTGAGCCTCTAGAGGGCGCAATTCTCGTCCGATTTGACTGAAATTTTGCACGTTGTATTTTGGTATCACTTTCAACAACTGCGCTTAGTATGGTTCAAAGTGGTCCATGTTTCGATATAGCTGCCATATAAACCGGCTAATGGGTCTTGATTTCTTGAGCAATTTTTGTCCGATTTGACTGAAATTTTCCACGTAGTGTTTGGGTATCTTTCCCAATAACTATGCTAAGTATGATTCAAATCGGTTCATAATTTGGCATATCTGTCATATAAACCGATCTTGGATCTTGACTTCTTGAGGCAATAGGCCGCGCAATTTTCATCCGATTTGGCTGAAATTTGTCATGAGGTGTTTTGTTATGACTTCCAATAACTGTGCAATGTATAGCGCAAATCGATACATAACTTGATATAGCTGCCATATAAAGCGATCTGGGATCTTGACTTCTTGAGCCTCTAGAGGGGCGCAATTGATCAATAGCTTGATACAGCTCCTATATAAACCTATCTCCCGATTTTGCCTCTTGAGCCCTTACAAGGCGCAATTCTTATCCGAATTAACTGAAATATTACACAATAGCATATTCTTATTTAATATTCTTTGTTTGCCTAAAAAGAGATACTGCGCATAGAACTCGACAAATGCGATCCATGGTGGAGTATATATAAGATTCGGCTCGGCCGAACTTAGCACGCTCTTACTTGTTTTCTCTTCATGATGAAATCATCAATGAAGCTATATGCCGTTGTCGTACTAGAAACTGGGGTGTAACCTACCCAGCTACTATGTCCCAAACCAATTGAATGAAAACCAGCCTCTCGATAAAACTGAGAGGAAATATCAAATATTATACCCACTCTTCGAAGGACTGAGGCTTTTCCTATAAAAAACTGATGGTCTAGAATAATCTTAAACATGCGAAGAAAAGATTGTATTGGTATTGACCTTGGCGGAAGCCTCTACATACCAATAGCTTGCCAGAGAGTGAAGCCTAGCTTATTGTGTTTAGAAACAAAATAATTTATCCGGAAGTGTATTTTTTCCGATTATTGGTAATTCCTTCTCTTAATATTATTATTTGGAAATTGCACTCTTTCAGAATCCCTCACCGATCGATCGCCTTCCAATAACTCTGCACCCGTCCGTTCAATATTCCCAGAGACATGGATATTCAAGGATTTAGACATGTACGTATATATGTAAACGAATATTTAATATTTACGCGTCGCTTTTATATTGTCCCATCTTCCGGTTTGATTCCTTGAGCAACTAAAGAGACGCGTACCTAGCCAATATGATTAAAATTTCGCACACGAAGTTCTTTTATGACATTCAATACCCATATCAACCATGTTTGAAATATATGTATTTATTACTATTAACAGGTACTTTTACTTTAACATTTGTCCCATTAGCCGAACTTAGAATAGCGTTCCAAACTCCTTAATCTTCTGCGCTTCTTCTTAAATCTCTGGCACCAAGTTTCGAGGTGTCTCTCATCACTTGATCTCTCCATTGGGCTTTTGGCGGTCCCGGTTTGCGTGAACCATCGTCATCGCCTCCACAACACTTATCCGCTGGAGATTCATTATTCATTCTGACAACATGAACTGGCCAACGCAACCGTTGTATTTTGATACGTTTAACTACGCTAACGTCGTGATACAGCTCATACAATTCGTGCACTCATAAAAAAAGTTTGCTGAAAATAGCAAACACTGCCTGCTGAAAATTAGTAGTTAATTTTTTTGCCATTTCAGTAGTAGTTCTGCTATTACAGCAGTAGTTCTCCAATTTCAGAGCAGCAGGCTTACTGCTGAAAAGTCTGTTGTTTGCTGAAAACAACTGGTGCTTAATTATGAAGGGGCCGTGCCGAATCTTATATACCCTCTACCATGGATCGCATTTGTCAAGTCTTTTGAAAGACTTTTTCAAAATATATACATGCTACCTCAAGTTATTGAACGATAAGGACTGTACATGTCAAGACTGCTAGAAGTCATAGAAAAATACCACACTCAACAGATTGAGATCATACTTGGCACAACTGATGGCAGGCAAAACGGCCTTTGCAAAATTTCAACCCAAAAAGGACAAAAATTTCCTCCTCTAGAAGCTCAAAAAGTCTCATCCGAAGAGCGTTTTATATGGTAGCTATATCAGGTTATGCACTGATTTAGACCATACTTATCACAGTTGTTGGAAGTCATTTCTCAACGAAATATTCAAAATTTCAGACAAATCGGATAAGAATTGCGCCCTCTAGAGGCTCTAAAAGTGAAGGCAGAATATTGGTTTATATGAACAATACCAACCTACCTACACTAATAAGAAGTATCTGTGTAAAATTTCAAGCGTCTAGCTTTACTCTTTCGAAAGTTAGCATGCTATCGAGAGGCAGACAGTCGAAAATGGCTAGATCGACTTAAAATGTCCAGGCGATCAAAAATATATATACTTCATGGGGTTAGAATAACGAAATTGGTATAGCCCCAAATGTAAATGTGTGTCGCAGTGGATGTTTATAAACACCACTGGATGTATACTTTCCATAATCTTTTCATATCGTTATTCTGTTTGTAACTCCTCGAAATATTCGTCTCAGACCCCATACAGCATATATATTCTTGATTGTCGTGACATTAAAAGTCGATCTAGGAAGTAAAAGCGGCTAACTTTTGAACAAATACTTCTAGTTAGTGTTGGTCAGATGGGATTGTAAATGGGCCATATCGGTCCATTAGCATCAACCCATCATCGGGCGTTATCTGATAGAAGCTAATTTTAGACCAAATATATTTTCCTCTCCTATCTTCGAATTAAATACACTCAGAACTATTTTAATATAACGAGCACGGCAGCAATTGTATTATCTCTCTCGGCGCTCGTAGAAAATATTCTTGGTCTGCTCGTCCTTGTCTTCCGTCGTAGCATGGGCACAAATAAAACTGTTGTTGAATAATTTGACTTTTATGCTGATTGCGGATAGCCTCTCGTCCACTGGAGTAAAGCTAAAGAATGTCTCTTGTTATGGCAGCTATGGTATAGTTCGTCATCGTTTGTTATTTTTGTGACGAGATTACCAGTACATTGCACTTTCTGTAAGGCGGTAATATCTGCCTTGTACTTCTCCAATACATCCGCAAGTGCGTACACTGCACCTTCTCTATAAAGAGTGGGAACATTCCAGGTGTAGATCCGCAGATCATGGGTCAACGTCAACGTTAGGAGAGTCCGTTCTTCCCATACTTCCGTTTCTCAGAGTAATCCCTTTCATTTTCCGGGGGCGAGATACTGGCTAAGCGTTCCAACTGCAAGGGTTATGTGAGATCGCATATATATCCCTCGATGTCGCGAAAAGTATGATTCCGCTCACTCACGCTGACGCAGCCATAATTTTTATTTAATCGCGGTCACCCGATTCATTTGATTGGGTTTGGATCTCGCTCACGAATCGGGTGACCGACGCGTGATTTATGATCTGGCCCGGCTGAACTAAGCATTCTTTACTTGTTTGTATTTGCAGTATCGATTCGAATACACCGCTCACTTTACAAGTGCCAGATACCATAACAACTTGGATAGTAAGGGCATTCTCAGTCAACGATGAAACCGGCTTCGGAATAATGGACAACACCCTAGACATTGAAGCTTTTCAACCCTTTTTCATAAGTGTTAACCTACCTTATTCGGTGAAGCGAGGAGAAATCGTAACTATTCCGGTTACAATATTCAATTATTTGCAACAGAGTCATCCAACCGAAATCACGATGGAAAATAACAGCGAAAATTTCCAACTCATGGATGATGAAAATCAGCCCATTGTCAAGAAACATGATACGCGGAATATCACTGTCCCAGCTAATAATGGAAAGAGCGTTGCATTCAGATTATCACCGAAGAAGGTGGGCAATATAGAAATTCGTGTTGAAGCCAAAAACTCTATTACAGCAGATGCAGTACTACACAAGCTCCGAGTAGACCCAGAAGGCATTGCTCACAATAGCAACCAAGAAGAGCTTTTGACGTTAAGAGATGGTGATGCCAAGAATTTGACATTTCGGACTAATATACCGGCGGACATTGTTAGTGATTCGGAATATTTGGTTTTATCTGTTAGCGGCGACATTATGGGTACCACTTTGGAGAACCTCGATGATTTGGTGCAGATGCCAACCGGATGTGGTGAACAAAACATGGTTAACCTTGTTCCGAATATTTTAATTTTGGATTATTTGAAATCGATTGACAAATTCGTCACTCAAGATAAGTTGGTGAATAAAGGCAAAATTTTCATTGATATTGGGTATCAACAACAACTGAGTTATCGCCACTCAAATGGCGCCTTCAGCGTATTTGGTCCCGATCGATCGACAGAAAGCAATTGGCTAACAGCCTATGTCATTCGATTCTTTATGAAGGGTATGCAGTACTCTGCCATAGAGGCGAAAATTGTGGAAGAAGGTCTCAGATATTTGTCTACCCAGCAATTGGATGATGGCAGTTTTCCACATCGTGGACATCTCTTCAAGCCAGCCCACCAAAATCAATATGGGTTTACGGCCTTTGTAATGCTGACATTCATGGAAGAAATGGTAAGAAACTAAAACAAGAACACAAATAGAAACTAAATATAAGCTCACATTAATGTATGTATAAGAAAAAAGATTTAAATTTTTTGGAAGAGTTTCCATATTTGGAAGACTATTTTAACACTTCCACCTTGTATTTAGTTTTTCGAAATCAAGGACTTTTATTTAAATTACACTATTCATCACACTTATTGGAGAGCTAAATATATTTTTCAAATCTTTGGCGAGTTAAAATGCTGGCCACCATGGCCCAGGTTGACATTCACAGACAAGTTCTTATATTTAGTTTATCGTCCTTATATATTGAAGTAGTATATAGTAGTAGTAGTATTTGATAGTGCGCAAAAAAAAGTGGCTAGCTTTACTCCTTCGAAAGTTAGCGTGCTTTCGACAGACAGACGGACGGACGGACATGGCTAGATTAATTTAAAAGTCATGACGATCCAGAATATATGCTTTATGGGGTCTTGACGAATATTTCGAGGATTACAAACAGAATAATGAAATTAAATATGGTTCTGATCGGACTATATTTAGATGCAGCTGCCTTATAGACCGATCTGCCAATAAGGGGACTGAAGCCCATAAAAGCTTTATTTTTTAACCGATTTCGCTGAAATTTTAAACAGTGAGTAGGTTAAGACCTCCCAACATCCGACCTAAATATGGTTCTGATCGGACTATATTTAGATGCAGCTGCCTTATAGACCGATCTGCCGATAAGGGGACTGAAGCCCATAAAAGCTTATTTATTACCCGATTTCGCTGAAATTTGAAACAGTGAGTTTTTCTGAACATCACGATATCCGTCCTTAATATTGTTCAGATCGGTTTTTAATTGGGTATGTCTGCCAAAAGACCCATATTTTGTTCTATAAAATTGAATAGTGACATATATTAGACCACTCAATGTCCGTGCCGAATTTGGGTGCTTAAGTTATCCAATTTTCAACGGATTGTGACGAAGGTATTCATATACATACATACCCGAGGTGGTGGGTATTCAAAGTTCGGCCCGACCTTTTTACTTGTTTAAACTAAAAAGTCGATTTGGGATCCCTAGTTAGAAGACGACATGTGAGTGAGTGCAGAGACAACGGAGGACATATTGAGGCTTTTGAAAAAAAAACCATTTTCCACAGGATACGGCGGAAATCATGGAGACACCGGAATCTTGGAATAATGCGGTTGATCGAAAGCTTATCATTACAGAATTTATGGTAAAGGAAACCTTGAGGAGCTTCAAGCCATTTAAGTCACCCGAACCTGATGGGATATTACCGGCGTTACTAAACAGTGTTACCAGGAATTGCATATACCCCGACATCTTGGAAGGAGGCAGGGGTGATATATATACCCAATTCCGGCAAGACGAGTTATGCGACACCAAAGGCCACATCCGATGCGATATGCAATGCATTCGTCATTCAGGACCAATAAAACAGCCTACTTATGTCAAGGTAAGGTTTGTGGAGACTGCCCTGTACAACGTTGTGCATAAAATAGAAGAATACTTCGATGCCAAGACGTATACATTGGCAAATACATGCATAGACATCGAGAGGCCTCTTAACAATGTGCGGACTGACAATCCTTTATCTCTACTCCTATGGGTGACCGCCATAAATAACCTGTAATGGCGGCTGGCTAAGAAGGGACTTAAATCCGTCTGCTACGCAGACGATGCTATAATGCTTATAAGTAATAAAGATGCGAATCCACTATGCAGAAAGGCCAAATGGGTCTTGGAGATGGCATACGCCTGGGGGTCACAATGAATGAATGACATCTGCTTGTTCACAAGGCATGTTCCTCAATACAACGATTCCAATATCTGGAAACTGAATTGGAAGCGTAGCGAGAAGGCTCACAGGTATTTGACACTATGCGGATGGAGTCCGAGGATTATCCACTGACTCAACGGGAGCGTGATTAGACCAATACTTACTTACGGGTCAGTAATTTGATGGTGTGCATACAACGTAAGGATAATGCAACAGATTTAGAGAACATGTTTTATTGGCATAGACGGAGCTATGAGGACCACGCCCACAAGAGCACCGCACTCATAGAAAAAAGCCTGCTGATAGCAACAGTCTACTTGCTAAACTAAAATAAAATAAAATGATAGAAAAGATTTTAATTTTTTGAAAGAATTACCCGATCGTGCATTAATAAACAACATTCAAGTGATGAAAAACGAAAATAAAGGGATTTTCACAGTTGTTTTAGTAAAAGGCAGACTATTCTAGATATCCCATCCATGGACAAACAGATTAAGTGTGAGGTAGCCACTGCGTCTAAGGGTCTACATTGAGAAAACAGGGAATGAGATCTGTATCCAACTGCCTGACCATAATACTGTCTTGCAGACGGATATCCTGCCGATCACGGAATGCATGAGTTGTTGTGGTATTAAGTCGAAGACGTCAAGTGTAAACATTTTAGCAGACAGTAAACTGGTCATCAGGGCAATAACAACCTGGAAGGCAAGTTCACGAACAGTCTTGGAGTATAAGAACGAGTTTAACGACTTCTCTAATAATGGTACGCTCCGCATTGTTTGGGTGCCGGGTCATAATAGAAGAAGGGAAAATAAAAGAGCAAAGAATTTCGCTGCGAGGACCAGAGGACTGCAGTCAACAAACTTGGTTAACCCGAAGCCTTTCGTAGCGACGCAGTCAGCGTTAAAGGGTTGGGCGACGAACGCACATGCAACACTATGGAACAGTGAAACAGTCGCTAGGACGACGAACATCCTTTGGGAAGATCCGGATCGTGAGAAGATTGTAAGGAAGTAAGAAGGAGTTCAGTATAGCCTACGGTATCCTAATGGAACATACAGGACTATTCATAGGGCTCATGTTTAGGGCATGTGAGGAAAATGATGAGACGTTAGAGGATTGTCTATGCCATTGCCCGGCTATCGTGCCACTGCAGACAGACACCGGCACTAAGGTTGGGACACAATATCAGACAATTAACTTAAGGGCGTGGGATTCTGTCCTAAATTTTCATTTTCGAGGTAACTTTTTAGTATTTAGACCGCACAGCAAGCCGATTACTGTCTAAGTTGTATGTCCATAGTGTCATGGTACAGATTAACACACTTTTTATACCCACCACTACTGGATGGAGGTATACTTATATAGTCATTTCGTTTGTAACACCTCGAAATATTGATCTGGGACCCCATAAAGTAAATATATTCTGGATCGTCTTGACATTCTGAGTCGATACAGCCATGTGCGTCCGTCCGTCTGTCAAAATCACGATAGCGGTCGAAAGCGTATAGCTAGCCGCTTGAAATTTTGCAAAGATATTTACTATTGATGTAGGTCAATGGAGATTGCAAATGGGCCATATCGATTCAGATTTGGATATAGCTCCCATATAAACCGATCTCCCGATTTGATTTCTTGAGCCCCTGGAAGCCGCAATTTTTGTCTGATTTAGCTACAATTTGGCACATAGTGTTCTGTTATGACTTCCAACAACTGTGCCAAGTGAAATCGATCTATAATTTGATATAGCTCCCATATAAACTGGTCTCTCGGTTCCTAGAAGCTTTAATTTTTTTCTGGGTTGACAGAAGTTTGGTACCTAGAATAAAATTATGCCCTTCAACTAAATTTAGTTCGTATACATTTTTAGCAGGATCCATGGTGATGGGTTCCCAATATTCGGCCCGGCCGAACATAGCACGCTTTTACTTGTTCAATCTAACCTATGATTCTTATACAACTAGAGATTTATTTACTGAATAAAAATTCCCCATAACAAGGAAGAAAACATCTGATTGAATGAAGCAATCAAGCAGTCGGCAGCCCCAGAGAACACTATAGGGCTGATGAGGGGTGCTTATCAAGCTCCGAAATATGCGCTAAAAGAGTGTGTTGTCTGCGTCCGATCCTCCTATGTGTATGACAATTTATTTTCTCTTATCAATGAAAACCCATCAAACAGCTCGAATCTCTTCCCTTTGGGAGATAATTAACATTACCTAAAATCAATGAGCAGCCATAAAAGGCAAACAAAACAAATATGTCATTGACTTTATTTGATCAACAATGATAACCAGTGCTTACTTACCTTATTTTGACATTTTTAGAAATATGCTCGTAAATTCAAGGATGTCATACAAAAGGGAATGCTGTTTCTTAACAACAACATAAACGAAGTTCACGACATTTACTCACTCGCAATAATGGCCAATGTATATGAAAAGGCTGGAAATAGAAGTCAAGCCCAGAATATTCTCGAGAAAATAAATCCAATGGCCAAAGAAGAAAATGGCCTCAAATGGTGGACAAGCAATAACAAGAACGAAGAGAGTGCCAATGATGTTGAGATCACTGCATATATTCTGTTAGCCCTGCCTGAAACATCAGGTGCCTCATATATGCCCATATTCAATTGGTTGATGAAACAACGGAACAACCACGGAGGATATGGGTCCACACATGACACTGTTATTGGATTGCAGGCATTAACTAAATATGCGCGAATATTGGGACAGGACCTGAACACCTTGCTGAAGGTCCATTATATTGCCTCATCCGATGAAGGCAGCCACCTAAAAGAGAATATATTGGGAGTAGACACAGCAAACGAGCTTATTTTGCAGAAAGAGGAGGTATGTCTTACTGATTTTATATATATTGTAGAAATCAATTTGTGTTTTATTGTAGATTTGTTTGTATGTTTGTGTGTTCCTTATAGACTCAGAAACGGCTGAACCGATTTTCTTGAAATTTTCACAGATGGTGCATAATGATCCCGTAGTGAAAATAGGGTACTACATTTTTTGATATCTAAAAAAATAATTTTCAGGAACGCCAGATCTCGGATATGGGTGATGCGATTTAAGCCAAATTTTGTATGATCTCATATAGTACCCTAAAAATAAAAATTTGGTATCCAAATTTCGGATGGGGTGCCTAAGGGGGCCGCCCCACCCTAAAACCTACCAAACATAGATATAGACCAATTACGACAATATGGGACTCAAATGAAAGATATTTAGGATAAAAAAACGTATCTGATATCCATTTGTCGAACCAAGTGCTAGGGGGACCACCCAAACCCCCAAAACACCCCTAAATCGGACATATTTACCGACTGATATCCAAATGGGGGACCACGTTTCTGGGGGGATGGACCCCTTCCCTAAAACACCCCCCCAAACAGTAGTTATTTACTGACCATGGCAATATGGGGCTTAAACAAAAGGTATTTGAGGGTAGAATTAGAAGCTGATATCCAAATATGGGACCAAGTGTTTGGGGGCCGCCTCTCACCAAAAACATCCCCCAAAGGGTAAAAATTTGCGACCATAGCCATATGGGGCTCAAATGAAAGGTCTTTGGGGGTAAAGCACGAATCTGATATCAATATTTGGGAAAAGTGTCTATGAGGCCACCCCACCCCCACAACACCACCCAAATAGTAAGTATTTGCTGACTTTTGCTATATGAGGCTCAAATACGAGTTTTTTTAGAGTAGAACACGAATCCGATATCTGTTTTCAAGGCCAACTCACTGAGTGGCCACCCATCCCCCAAAACACCCCCCAAGCCGCTCATTTTTGCCGACTATGGAAATATGGGGTTCAAATTAAAGGTATTTGGGAGTAGAACACGTATCAACATTAGGGACCAACTGTCTAGGACGTATTTGCTCACCAAGACAATTTGGGTTTTAAAGAGAGTGGAACTAAATATTTATAGTTTTTAGGGCCAATACCCCAAACCGGACATATTTGCTGACTTTTGCAATAAGGAGTGTAAATGAGATTTCAAAACGAATTTGATAACCAATTTTGAGGACAATGGCAATATGGGGTTCAAATAAATAATATATAGATATATGAGAATAGAGCACGTTGCTGATATATTTTCCGGGCTAAGTGTGTGGGGGACCACCCCAATCCCCAAAACACCCCTAAATCGGCCATATTTACCGACCATGTCAATGTGGAAACGAAAGGTATTGGGGGATAGAGCCAGAATTGATACCCACTTTCGGGACCAATTTTCTGCGGGGTCAACCCCCTTCCCAAAATACCCCACAAGCAGCAATTTTTTAGTGACCTTCGCAAAATGCCGCTCAAATAATGGTATTTGGGAGTAGAATTCGAATTTGATATCCAAATTTAGGACCATTTATTTAGGGTATCACCCCTTTCCCAAAACAAACCCCAAAGGGTAAAAATTTTTCGACCATGCCAATATGTGGTATTTAAGATTAGAAAACGAATTTGATAACCTATTTTGGGCCATGTGTTTGGGGGACGCCTCATCCTGTAAACTCCTCTTAAGCTAATGGCAATATGGGGTTTAAATAAATGGTTTTTGAAAGAAGAGCACGATGCTGATATTTTTTCAGGGCCAAGTGCCTGGGGGATCACCATATCATGAGGGTAGCGGGCTGCAATAAAGTATTTTAAGAATGGAGTACACCTTACATCCAAACTTAAATTCGTAGACCAATAAAGATCGTGTGGGATTCAGATAAAGGCACTTATATTGTTTAACTGTTTGTCAAGCGATAACATGGTATTTCGTAACATGGTATTTCACTAAAAGCTCTTTAATTGTCGAAAATAAATATTACAAGGATAATTTTGTTCCATATAAAGTAAAAGAAGGCGCAGCGTATACGTACGTTCAAATGCTGTATGATTTGAGACGCATGGAGTCGTGAGTCGTGATTGTCTCGTGAGTCGTGAGTGTTTCGTGAGTGCCTCGTGAGTAGTGAATGTTTCGTGAGTCCTGAATTTCTCGAAGTGCCTTGTGAGTCATGAGTCGTGATTTTCTCGTGAGTCTTGAGTGCCTCGTGAGTCGTGCATGAGTACAATTTTTTTCTAGCCAGCGTGCGTGAGTTTGAATTAAAAATCACTCACGCGCACGTCTCTACTTGGAACAATTACTTCAGATTTGGATATAGCCCCCTAAATATGTTTGTCCGATTTGGATAAATACTGCAGTTAAGCAGTTATTTGTTAACCAAAATTTAAAAAGATTTCTTGTATATTTCATAGAAATCGTTTCAGAAATAGCTCTCGTCCGATTTTCACGCATTTATCAAGCGATTTTCCAAAAATTTTGCACTACGTCTCCTTTATGAGTTTCTAGATGCGTATGGAATTTGTTCGTGAAATTTTGCACGTAATGTTTTGTTTTTAATTCCAACACCCATGGTAAGTATTGCCGAAAAAGGCATATAACCTGCAACAGCTCCCATATAAACCGATCTCCTGATTGTCCTTCTAGGGCCTCTATGACTAAGTTACTTTGTATAAATTTTTGGCAGAATGCTTGATGGTGGGTGCGTGCAAAAGATTCATATTTTTACTTGTTTATAATAAATTCATTGAAATGTTAAATATTTTTTTACTTGTTTATAATAAATTCATTGAACTGTTGTTTATTAAATCGTTTCTTGCATTTCCAGCTACCTCGCAATACACGTTCGGTGCAAGTGGAAGTTATGGGGATCGGTCGGGTATACCTCCAATTTGCTTACCAGTACTTTGTATCCAATTTACCCAAAACATTAAACTCGGCCTCCACTACGAGAACGTCCATTGTTCAGAGTCCTACAACTCCCACTTTGCCAATGCCAGCAACGGAAGTTACCACCACGCAAGCTACAGCAAATAAACATTCCGCCATAATGCCGCAAATGCTCCCAACTGAGGATGTTGTTACTGAAACTGTAGTCTATGAATATTTCACCATAATACCAACAGCCAAATTGGATTCAGCGTCGTTAATGTCGCTAGAAGTTTGCTATACCTACCAACCTTTGACGGAGGACGAAAAACTAACCAACATGGTCATACTAGAGATTCAATTCCCCTCTGGTTTTACTGCAAATGCTCAAAGTATTGAGAAATTACGCGAGGAAGAACACATCAGTCGCATCGATATTCAGAATGCAGCAACAAAGGTGATATTTTATTTTGAAAAGTTAGAAGGACATGAGGAACACTGTCTCACTATATTGTCGGACAGAGGACATGAGGTGTCTTCTCTGAAGCCATGTCCTATAATCATGTATGATTTTTACAACGATAAGCGGCGTAGTGCGATTATGTATCAACTGTAGATCAAACTTTAATATATCACAATACAAATTATGTTATATCAAACTTACGGAGAGATACATGCAAACTATATGCAACATTTATATTATTCATCCTATCAAACATATTAAAATATAGAGGAGAAAAAAACCTATAACTAAAAGCAGAAGTTTTAACCTAGGGACTCGTCTCGGCGCTTTTTAACCAAATTTATGAAATTACCCACTAGCCCAGAAAAGGCTGGATCGTTTTATATTGTCCAAATTATATCCCAGATTCGTGGGTTTCTCCAAACCAATCATTTGAAAACAATTTGTAGCTATCAGTGATTTAGGGTCTTGCGTTTCATGCGAGGCGTTTTTAAAAATTGTGATAAGGAAAGTTCGCAACCCAATTTGAAACAAGCAAAAGAGCGTTTAGTTAAGCCGGCCGAATCCTATATACCCGCCTGCCCATGGATCCCATTTGACACGTAAGTTGAATGACTTTCAAATATATAGGAGACATATCACATTATGAACCGATACTACGCTTAATTTGAGACAAGACTCAAGAAGACAAAGCGGGCGATCGGTTTATATGGGAGCTATTTCAGGTTATGGGCCGATTTGGACCATACTCGGTTGAAAATTGTGCCTTTTTAGAGGATCGAAAAGTCCAAATGGGAAATTGGCTCCTATGAAAGCTATATCAGGTTACAGACCGATTTGGGTACTACTGGACACAGTAGTTAGATGTTGAAACAAAACACTCCATGCCATATTTCAGTCAAATCGGATAAGAATTACGCCTTCTAGAGGCTCCAAAAGTCAAGACCCGAGATCGGTTTATGTGGGGGCTATAACCAAATCTGAACCGATATGGCCCATTTGCAACGACCCCCAACGACCTACATCAACATTAGGTTAGGTTGAAAAGGGGGTGCTGTTATTAATCTGCCCTATTCCACTATAGACATACAACTAAACCAGTAACCGGCTCTAAAAACTAAAAAGTAGTCTCGAAAATGGAAATCTATGTGTAAGGAATTTCGTTCTACTTATAAAATCCTTTATTGTTATTCATGGCACCCCCCTAAGTTGGTTCATGCCTGGTATTGTGTCCCCATCTAAGTGGCGATATCTTATATACGCGAAAGCCGGGCAATGACAAAGGAAATGCTCCAACGTCGCATCATCTTCCTCGCATGCACTACAAATGCTATCAATTGCCGCACCGATTTAAAATAAGTCTAATCGTAGTCCTATGTGTCCCGTTATGATACCAATAGCTATACTGACTTCCTTTTTACTTTTTTTCAGTAATAGCCTCGTATTCTCACTATCTGGATTGACCATAGGATTATCGCCGTTCTACCGACCGTTTCACTGTTCCACAATGTTGGATGCGCATTCGTCGCCCACACTCTTAACTCGGACTGCGTCGACCCGAAAAGCTTCGGGTTAACCAAGCTTATTGACGGCAGTCCTCTGTCCTTCAACCCCAAATCGTCTGCCCTTTCTTTCACCCGTACTTTATTATGGCCCGGCACCAAAACGATGCGGATTGTGCCATCCTCAGAGAAGACGTTAATCTCCTTCTTACATTGCAAGACTGTTCGTGACCTTACTGTCCTGGTTGTTATTTCTGTTATGGCAATTTTACTATCCGTAAAGACGTTCTCCGCCTGTAGGACCGTATAATGGTCAGGCAGTCTAAAGCAGACATCAATACCTAGGTTCTCAGTGTAGACCCCAGGTCCATTCTATCCTCTAACATACGTCATAGCGTTAACATGATCCTCCAGATGGCAATACTATTGTTCCGTCAAGCCGAGGGTATGCCGATGGCAGCAGTGCTTCCCACTCGACTTCAAGGTTCATCTCAGGTATCCGATCGGAAACCTCTTCCCTTCCTTACAGGTTTCCTATCGTCGCCACGATTATACCGCTATGGTATGAATTGCTCCCATCCTCAATTCATTCTCCCATCGCTATAAGTCTCATAGACGCAGTGGCTGCCTCACACATAATCTATCTGTCAATGGGTCGGATATCCAGAATAGTCTCCTGTGCCCTTGTGGGCGTGGTCCTCATCGCTCTGCCTATGCCAAGACAACATGTTCTCTGAACCTATTGTATGGTTCTTATGTTGCACTTTTCTCCATAGCAGTCCACTACTGATGCGAAAATAAGTACAGGACTAATCACGCTCCTGTAGAGCCAGTGGACTATCCTCGGATGCAGGCCCCATTTCGAGCCTACGGCCCGTCAATATAGTGCCCAACATCTGTGAGCCTTCTCAGTATGCTCCTGAATGCGACACTTCCAAATCAGTTTCCTGTCCAAGATCAAACCTAAGTATTTGACCTTGACAGATATCGAAATCGTTTCGTTGAGGAAACGTAGTGCGTTAAATTGGCCCACCATCGTGTTCCTCGTGAACAGGCATATTTCAGTCTTCTCTGTGTTAACATTAAGTCCTCTGGGTCTAGCCCAATCATATGCCATAGGCAAGACCCTTTCGACACTTCTGCATAGCTGGTTCGGATTCTTACCCCTTACAAATATTATAACATCAAATCAAGTCTCCCCTCAGTCAGCATTCCTAATAGGTCACTTATGGTGGTCACCCATAGGAGTGGCGATAAAATGCCCCCCTGTGGCCATGGGACACGCAATTTATCCACATGTTCCTTAGCATATGGTTTATCCAGTTTCTAAGGACCTGGTCCAACCGGTACTGGTCTAAGGATTAGATTAGTACGTCGGTCCGCATTTTGTTAAAAGACCCCTCAATTTCAATGCATACCGCCAGTGTGTACGTTTTAGCATCGAAGGATTCTTCTATTTTATGCACACCCTCGTGCAGGGCAGTCTCCACCGAACTTTCCTTGACACAGGGATGCTGTTTGTATTTGAGCAGTTGGCTGGATATCCTGCTCTTTATCTTGGTGTCCACAATACGTTCCATGGTTTTGAGTAGAAAGGAAAGGCTTATAGGTCTGTAGGCCTTTGGTGTCGCATAACTTGCCTTGCCGGCCTTGTCCAAGTCACGCTGTGAAAATATTGGCCAGATGAGGCGACAGATAGTCGGCCTCCTACCATGAATTCCGTAATTATAAACCTTCGATCAATATCACTATTCCAAGATTCCGGTGTCTCCGTGAGTTCCGTCGTTTTCTGTGCAAAATGGGTTTTCAGGGAAAACCTTAGCATGTCCTCCGTTGTCTCTGCGCCCACTCCCATGTCGTCTACTAAAGCTTCAGTTTGGACATGGGTTTTTGAGAGAAACTTTTTTGTCTTGGCGGCGTCATTAATGCTATCGACCTGTTTGTAGAAGCTTTCGGGAGACATGTTTTGCCGCTCGAGTATACTTATCGTATTCCTTGAACCATGTGTAATAATAACCCAATAAACTTCCGCTTTTTTACGACGTGCTCTGTAAAAAATTCTGCGGACTTTTTCCCAATATTGGGAATCTCCCGGTCATCCAGGGTTTATCTTCAGCTGATTTCCTTTCCCGGAGAGGACAACTATATTCGAAGGACCTCAGTGCAGTCGTAATCATGTTGATATTTTCGTTAATGTCTCTATGCTTGAACAATCTTAATTATCTTGCCCAAGTTTTTTTTCTGAGTAGTCTTCCGAATTTTTCCCTCCTACCTAATCTTATTAACAAAGGTAGCGGTGTTATTAGGTAGTTAATATTCGAGAACCCTGCCAGGTTCTCATTTGTGGTGGTACTGCCCCACGAAATGTGGTGAGAGTTCGCATAGCACCCTATTAGTACCTCGTTTCCTGTCTGTTTTGCTTTCCTCACCAGCCGTTGCAGCTCCGACGTGTCGGAGAGTCGAAAGGCAGAATAATTGGTAGTTGATATGGTTCAGTCCAGACACTTTGTTCCGGGTCGTCCATGGCTCCTGATTAAGGCAATCAATCATTGGTCCTCCAGTAAATGGGTATCTTGGGAGTAGGTGATGATCTCATCGTCTGCTCCCTGTTCTTTAGACTGCATTGACTTTCCTGTCACTGCACTGCCTGATGTCATTGTTTTAGGTTCTTTGCCTAGTCTAGTTTTCGACTTTTTATAAAGTCGGCAATGGTTCCTGTTCGTTAGGCTGTATCGAGTTTCCATTGCCTGTACTTCCTGATATTTCAATACTAGGATTTTTGCCTATCTTATTCTTCCAAATCTTAAGTAAATGGTCTTCTTGGGAGTAGGTGATGGTACCATCATCGGCTCCCTGTTCGTTAGGCTGCATTGAGACTCCTGTCGCTGCGCTATTTCAATACTAGGATCTTTACCTATCATAGTCCTCCGAATCTTGAAGTCGGTGATGGGTCTGTCGTCGGGGCCCTGTTTGTTAAGCTGTGTTGGGTCTCTTGCTACTGCACTGCCTGATATTTTAGTATTAGGATCTTTGCTTATCCTAGTCTTTCCAATATTGAGAGAGGCCATGATTGTCTCGTCGTCAGCCCCCTGTTCGTTGGGCTGTATTGAGTCACCTGCCACTGCACGACTTGATGTCTCAAAAGGAGAATTTCTGCCTATCCAAGTTTTCCAATTCTTGAAAAAACAACCTTGCTCCCGTAGTGCGCCATGCCTTTAGTCTAAGACAAACTCGTCACGGAGACTTGATCAATGCCAACCACAAGAACTTCTTCTGCTTCTCTGCAACTAAACCTTGGTTTTGATTGCCCAAGAATCCCAACTTGCGTCCCATCAAATTTGCGACTGCCCCGTCCCTTGATGAAGAACTTCGCCTTTGTGAGCTGGGGGATGTCCATCTTTCTCACCAGGTCGAGCTGTGCATCCTCACAGGGAGAGTGAATACCTCCGACGAGCTGTTTAACGGTATTAATACATTCCGCCGACGCAAAACGCAGCGTAAAGATATCCCCTCTATACTCGCAGCTCATCATTTGTATGGGTGGACCGTCTACAGAGTTCCATAAATGTTCGAAAATCGATCGTTAACCAGATCCTCCACTTGGCACCGATGATCTGGTGGAGTCCTACCGGAAGCACTGCCGATATTGATGGCTGCATAAGTCTCTGTTGTGCTTCCTTGCCACTCTGACGTAAGAAGGCGGTTCCTTACCATTCTCAGCTGTGGCATCCTTTTGAAAGTCACAGTCCAAGGACCATGCACACTTCCTTCTTTCCTGTTCCGACATTGTCTACCTCCGCAGGATACCGTCTGGAATCTCCATTGTGGGATGGCTGGCATGGTTTTCGCAGAGTACTTGAAAGCGGAGAGCTATTTTTCTTCTTCAACATTTAAGCAGTGTTATGTTCTTCGGGAGATCTGATTCTTTTTCCATCTTCCGTAGAAGTGCTCGGAATGTCAGTTCTATCCTTCTCAGCATCCTGCACTTTCGCCCGATTGCGCCGCAGGTACATACTCCTCTGTTTACTTCTTCGTGCCCGGATCGCTTTTTCGGCCTGCTTATGAGCTTATCAAAGAAATCGCTCACTTCTGCAGTCATCCCGCTACCCTCATCTCTCGATTCGGCTGCAATAGCTGTTTCAATGATACCATCGCTGTCTGAATCCGAGTCGGAAACACCACCTTTACTTAAAGGCTGGGGAAGAACTGTGCATTCCTCTGTTTTATCCGTCTCTTCCTCATTAAATAATCGGACGACTTGTGCGCTTGAAGCATTACTTTCGACTACAGGTGCCAAGGTACCCACACCTATAGGAGGGGAGGACAACACGCTACGGTCTGACGCCACCACCACAGCTGTTGTACCTATTCCGAGATACGAAATAAAAACACTTCCGCTCCACTCAATGGCTACAATAATAATCATACATCAATATTAAGTATCTGTGCAAAATTGCAAGCGACTAGCTTAACGAGTTCGACCGCTATAGTGATTTCGACAGACGGACGGAGGTGTTACAAGCGGAATGACTAGATAAGTATACCCCAATACTTTAGGGTGGGTATACAAATCATTTTCATTCACGAAATTAATTCATTCAATTAATTATTTAATTGAAACTGCTTCATTCACGAAAGTGATAATTTCTATCACAGTTTTTGAAAAGATTTTCTATTAAAACTAAAAATACAATGCGGGAAATCGCTTTACATGGGAGCTATATCAGCCTAGTAGCGAGGCGCTTCTGGTCTGTACCGGGATTGAAAAGTAACCCGGAATCTGGTTCTGTTCGGTTTGCCAGAACCGCCTTCATTATCGGTCGGTGTCGGTGAGGTGTTACCAGTACATGGAGTGGGTACATTTACGATCTTGCTCTGTCCGAACATAGCAGTGCTGTGCGAACATGCAACAGTATCTCTCGACGATATAGGAGATTTTATGAGTCGGAAGAACATATTGGTTGCAGCAATCCAGAAGACAAATCTGACCAACATCTGCAACCTGCACAGTTGTCACGGATACAATGTGCTACGTAAGGATCGCTTAAGGAATGGAGGTGGGGGATTGGCCTCCGTGATACACCATTCCGTGCAGTTTATACCCATCTCGCTTGCGCCTGCCGCCAGTGACCCCAACATGGTGTGTATGGGGATAGCAGTCAGGTCCAGTACTACCGAGATAGAGCTATACAAAGTGTACTTACCGTCGGCTGGTAGTTCTGACCCAGTTAATGGCCAAGCTTACAAGCCCGACATAAGTGTGCTACTGTGTGACCATAATCGTCTGGTTCAAGGAGACTTTAATGCGTGAATGAGGATGCCCCCACTAGGATTACGAGGTGGTGTAGCCGCTCGCCATACTTTTCCATTGCTTCCCATGATCTCTTGAGTGACGTATGCTAATTCTCACCATCGACCGACCACCCGACTTCACAACCTCTGAGCGTCGGACGTTTATCAATCAGAAGGAGGCCGATTGAGTCGGCTTCAGAGAGTACACCAATCTCCGCTTCAGTGAACTGCCATCACCCTCGATTCTGCTAATTGCGGTAAGGAAATTCCGTAACATCATTAACGCAGCAGCCGCTAGCTTTATACCAGCCGGTTGAATACCCCAAGTGCGGCCCAATTTCCCGCGAGCTGAATCTGGAAATGCCATGCCTAAAAGAACTGGGGCGAACAGAAGATGGGTCCAGAATCTTTGCTCATGTCGCTAGAGACAGTTTGGTGATGGCAGTTGTCGACATGAGAGAAGAACACTGTTTTGCTGGACAGGAAATTGAACTTCAAATCCAACATTTTAAAAAGGACAAGAAATGCAACTCTTGCCCTATACACCTGCAAAAGAGCCATTGGCAGAAGTTGGGGGTTTTAACTGCAAGCCATGCACAGGGTTTTAGTTCGGTTGTACGGACATTGTGTTATTCTTAATACAATGTCCAATGTTCCAGGCAGTGTGGATTACACCCTACCTGAGCCGTTTTTTGATAAAAAGTACTGTACGAATATTCCTGATAGAACCGATTGGAACTACGATGTCCCTGGTAATAGATGGTGCTTAGAATTCTATACGGATGGTTCCAAACTAGACGACCAGGTGGGCTTTGGGGTGTACTCTAAAGATCTAGAACTTGTCACATCGAAAAGGTTACTCGATGACTGCAGTGTGTATTCAGCGGAGATCCTTGCAATTAAGGAAGTGGTGTAATGGCTAAGAATAATGTCATAACGACGATTTGCATAAATATCTTCTCAGATAGCCAGGCAGCCATTAAATCCCTGGAGAATGTATTTCTGAACACAAAAACCGCCCTCTACTGTCGCAGATCTTTCAATGGCTGGAGTTGGCTGAACAGTTCCAAATTCACCTGTTCTGGGTGCCGGGCCACAGATATATGCCAGGGAATTCTAAAGCAGACGAGCTTGCGAGACAAGGAACTACCTTACACATTCCAGGGAACTGTCTCTAGCGACAAGTAAGCTAAGTTCTCAGGACCTGGCCGGAAGGACAACCGATGAGAGAGAGCCACAAAGAGGGGGCTGTGAGCATTCCAAAACTATGTGGCCTAATCTAGACTTGAAGAGGTCTACCGCTTTGTTGTCACTAGCTAGAACAGACGTCTCAGTAATTGTGTCCGTCATGACAGGTCACTGTCTAATCGGAAAACATGCTGACAGGCTGAAGGTTTTTATAGCGATCTGGATAGGAACTAGAAGGCATCTTTCATCTTCTGTTTTTGTGGTATCACAATGGATGAAAACGTCTAAGTGAGTCTGATGGTAGGCTGCCACTTAAAACTTACTTAACGAAACCTATAAACTCCCTAATTGTTTTCCATACCGCGCCCTTAAGTTGGTTCATGTCTGTTATTGTGTACAACGTCTAATCAACAACATTTGTATTTAAGTTTGAATCCAATGTTGTCGTTTGAATACAATTTTGGTGGTCTTTGAGGTGGGGCAAATTTTATACCAGTATCGTATTCGACTTCCATTTACCTTTTATTTAATACCCATATTGCCCAAATGGGTAAACATGCCATTTTTGGACGGTCTTTGAGGGTGGGGCGACACGTGGCGTAAAAATTTATATAATATCATGCTAGTACTCTGCTCTTAAATACCTTTCATTTGATGTCCATACCGTCGCAATAGGTAAACTTTTCCGTTCTAGTGGGTTTTGGGTTAGGTCGTCCCCCACGGTTATTTGACCCCAAAACTTTATAAACATTTTATGTTTTTGGGTTACCATAATGGAAAATACACAACTCCTCTTAAGACGATGCAACCATTTTTATACTCTACGCCACTACTGTGGTACAGGGTATTATAACATAGTGAATTTGCTTGTAACACCAAGAAGGAAGAGAGATAGACCCATTGATATGTATACCGATCGACTCAGAATCACTTTCTGATACAATTTAGCTTTGTCTGTCTGGCCATGTTAATTTGTGTACAAAATACATGTCGCAGTTTTCATCCCATCGTCTTAAAATTTGGTACAGGCATGTTTTTCGGCCTATTGAAATTGGAAAAAATCCGTTCAGATATAGATACAGCTACCCTATATACGTTCGTCCGATTTGTAGTAATATTGCAATAAAATGGTCATTTGTTAACCGATTCTATCGAAATTTGGCAAGAAGGATTTTCTCTTGACTGTCGACATTACTGGTGAATTTCATAGAAATCGGTTCAGATTTAGATATATCTCTCATACATATATATCACCCGAGTTTGACTCCTAGAGCCACTGCAACTCATTCTTCGAGGGAATTTGACAATATCTGTAAATTTTGCTCGAAATCGGTTCAGATTTACATGCAGCTCCCATATATATGTTCGTTCGATTTGCAGTAATATTGCAATAAAATGGTCATTTGTTAACCGATTCTCTCGAAATTTGGCAGGAAGGATTTTCTTATGACTCGCCATTACTGGCGTATTTCATAGAAATCGCTTCAGATTTAGATGTAGCTCTCATACATATATATCGCCCACTTTTCACGCCTAAAGATACTTCAAGCACATTTATAGACGAATCTTCCCAAAACCTAATACAACGCTTTCGTCGATAACTTCCCCAATATCTATAAAGATTGCTTCAAATATGTTCAGATTTAGATATAGCCCCCATATATATTTTCGTTCGATTTTGAGAAATGTTGATATGTTCACAGTGTAATAAATCATCTTTAAATATTCTGCTTATGAAATTATTTATTCAATATTTGTTTTTTAAAAAAAACGTAGACTTAAGTGACGCAAAATCTTATTTGACAGCACGTGCACGATTGACGACCTTGACTGATAAATTTGATACTGACATACAATGTAGGGAATATAAGTAGTAAATAATGTTAAAGCAAAAGCTTCAACTTCATAACGTTGCCTACGGCAAACGTAGCCAATTGACACTAGTTAACGAATTCTGGCTGCAGACCGCAGGGTTCTCTGTTTCTATTACAAAAAGAAACAAGTAAGAGCGTGCTAAGTTCGGCCCGGCCGAATCTTATATGCCCTCCACCATGGATCGCATTTGTCGAATTCTATGCGCGATATCTCTTTTAAGGCAAACAAAGTATATTGAATAAGAACTGTTATGCTATTGGAGCTATATCAAGTTACAGTCCGATTCGGGCCATAAATGAATGCTGAACATTGTAGAAGATATTGTGTAATATTTCAGTTAATTCGGATAAGAATTGCGCATTGTGTGGGCTCAAGAAGCAAAATCGGGAGATAGGTTTATATGGGAGCTGTATCAAGCTATTGATCGATTCAGACCATATTGGACATGTATGTTGAAAGTCATGAGAGAAGCCGTTGTATAAAATGTCTGCCAAATCGGATGAGAATTGCGCCCTTTAGAGGCTCAAGAAGTCAAAATCCCAGATCGGTTTATATAGCAGCTATATCAGGTTATGTATAGATTTGCGCCATACTAAGCACAGTTATTGGAAGTAATAACAAAACACCTCATGCAAAATTTCAGCCTAATCGGAATAGAATTGCGAGCTCTATTGCCTCAAGAAGTCTAGATCAAAGATCGGTTTATATGATAGCTATACCAGATTATTAACCGATTTGCATCACATTAGGTATGATTCAAATCGGTCAAAATCTGGTATAGCCATCATATAAACCGATTTTGGATCTTGACTTCTTGAGCCAATAGAGCTCGCAATTCTAATCGGATTAGGCTGAAATTTTGCATGAGGTGTTTTGTTATTGCTTCCAATAACTGTGCTTAGTATGGCGCAAATCGATACATAAACTGATATAGCTGCTATATAAACAGATCTGGGATTTTGGCTTCTTGAGCCTCTAGATGGCGCAATTCTCATCCGATTTGGCAGAAATTTTATACAACGGTTTCTCTCATGACTTTCAACATTCTTGTCCAATATGGATATCATAACAACGTATGTTGTGCAAAATTTCATTTCAATTGGATAAGAATTACGCCCTCTATAGGCTCAAGATGTCAGGACCCAAAATCGGTTTATATGGCAGCTATATCAAAACATGGACCTATTTGACCCATTGACAATCCCATGCGACCTACTCTAATAAGAAATATTTGTGCAAAATTTCAAGTGGCGAGCTTTACTTCTTCGAAAGTTAGCGTGCTTTCGACAGACAGACGGGCGGACAGACGGACGGACATGGCTAGATATTTCGAGGTGTTACAAACAAAATGACGAAATTAGTATACCCCCATCCTATGGTGGAGGGTATAAAAACAAAAACAATTTATTGACACAACACAAGAAAGAGCAAATTGTTTATATGCAAGTCTGTGAAATTTTGCTTAGCTGGTCAAATCGCCTACTTTGATGTGAGGGTGAAAAGTTATTAATTTTATGTTTTTTATTAATACCTAAAAAATACAAAAAAAAAAGTTAATGAATCGTATATATAAAAATCAATTTGTGTTTGTTTGTATGTTTGTGTGTTCCTTATAGAGTCAGAAACGGCTGAACCGATTTTCTTGAAATTTTCACAGATGGTGCATAACCCCGTGGTGAAAATAGGGTACTACATTTTTGATATCTGAAGAGGGGCCGGACCCTACCCTTTACCCTAATTTTCAGAAACGCCAGATCTCGGAGATGGGTAATGCGATTAAGCGAAATTTTGTGTGCTCTCATGTAGTACCCTAAAAACAAAAAATTAGTATCCAAATTTCGGATGGGGTATCTAGGGGGGCCGCCCCACCCTAAAACGTACCAAACATATATTTACACCAATCACGGCAATAAGGGACTCAAATGAAAGGTATTTAGGATAAGAAAACGTATCTGATATTCAAATGGGGGGACCACCCCAAGCCCCAAAACACCTCTAAATCGGACATATTTACCAACCATGGCAATATGGGACTCAAATAAAAGGTATTTGCGAGTAGAATACGAATCTGATATCCAAATGTGAGACCACGTTTCTGGGGGTCCCCACTTCCCCAAACAGAACTTATTTCCTGACCATGGAAATATGGGGCTTAAATAAAAGGTATTTGAATGTAGAATACGAATCTGATATTCAAATATGGGACCAAGTGTTTGGGAGCCGCCTCTCACCGAAAACATCCTCCAAAGGGGACAAATTTACAACCATAGCCATATGGGGCTCAAATAAAAGGTCTTTGGGAGTAAAGCACGACTTTGATATTAATATTCGGAAAAAGTGTCTATGGGGCCACGCCACCCTCACAACACCACCCAAATAGTAAGTATTTTCTGACTATTGGAATATGAGGCTCAAATAAGAAGATTTTTAAAGTGGAACACGAAACCGTTATATATTTTCAAGGCCAACTCACTGAGTGGCCGCCCATCCCCCAAAACACCCCCAAAACCGGTCATGTCTGCCGACTATGGAAATAAGGAGCTCAAATTAAAGGAACGTGGGAGTAGACCACGTATCTGATATCAACAATAGGGGCCAACTGTCTAGCGGACGTCCCACCACCATAACAACCCCCAAATAGGACAATTTGGGTTTTAAAGAGAGTGGGACTAAATACTCACAGTTTTTAGGGCCAATACCCCAAACCGGACATATTTGATGGCTTTTGCAATAAGGAGTTTAAATGAGATTAGAAAACGAATTTGATATCCAATTTTGAGGGCAATGGCAATATGGGGTTCAAACAAATGATATATAGATATATGAGAATACAGCATGTTGCTGATATATTTTCGGGGCTCAGTGTTTGGGGGACCACCCAATCCCCAAAACACCCCTAAATCGGGCATATTTACCGACCAAGTCAATGTGGAGCTTAAATGAAAGGTATTGGGGGGTAGAGCAATAATTGATACCCATTTTCGGGACCAATTTTCTGGGGGTCTACCCCTTTCCCAAAATACCCCACAAACAGCAATTTTTTACTGACCATCGCAATATGGGGCTCAAATAAAGGTATTTGGGAGTAGAATACGAATATGATATCCAAATGTAGGACCATGTATTTCCCAAAACACCCCCAAAGGGGAAAAAAATTCGACCATGCCACCCCTTTCCCAAAACACCCCCAAAGGGGAAAAAAATTCGACCATGCCAATTTGTGGCTCAAATGAAAGGTATTTGAGATTAGAAAACGAATTTGATAACCTATTTTGGGGCCATGTGTTAGGGGGACGCCTTATCCTGTAAACTCCTCGTAAGACAATGAAAATATGTGAGAAGAGCACGATGCTGTAATTTTTCGGGGCGAAGTATCTGGGGGACCACCTCTCCCCTGAAAACACCACTAAATCAGAAATGATGAGAATATCGAGCTGAAATGGAATATTTTAAGAATTGAGTACACCTTACATCCAAACTTAAATTCGTAGACCTATGAAGATCATATGGGATTCAGATAAAGGCACTTATTCTTCGAAAAATAAATATTCCAAGGAAACTTTTGTTCCATTTAAAGTAAAAGAAGACGCGGGAGCGGGTCCGGGTCAGATAGTACAATATATATTTTGAACTCTTTTCAACCAACCCTGTCAAATTTGGGACAACCACATTTATATTACTGTTGACATTTCTAGTAAATTTCAAAATATTTTTTTTTTTTTTTTTGGAGTCGTAGTTATAACTTCTTTGCATTACCCATCTAAAGACCTCTGTTAAAGTCCATTAACATTGGATTGGAATTAGATAAAGCTTCCATATAACAACATCGCATACATTTTCAGAGTAGGTGTATGGCATAAAATTGTTGGCACCAACCGAATTTTTTCTTAGCTTACTTCTTGCTAAACAAATTTTGTTTGCATTTCCAACCAAATTTTTTTATTAAACCAGATATGAAATTCGGTGAGGCCTAACTTGCCAACGGCGCTTCAACAGTTGCGTCAAAATGTTTAATCTTGTTTTCAAATCAATGATCTTTTATTATGGCGTCATAGCTATTCCAAACACAAAAAAAAAACGAAGAATCCCATTATTATTGAGTTTTGCCCTGGACAAAACCCAAAGGCGGGAGAAACTGAATGTTTTGACTTAGTTTTTATCTGATTTGCAAGTTTTTGTTTCAACTCAATAGAATGGCACATTGCCATATTTTTAGCACGATGATATATATGTTTTGGCCATTATATCAAACCAAGTTGTAAAATTTAACTTTGAATCTACACAGACAACTGATTAGGCATTTCCAAAAAAAAAGTATAGCAATGAAAGTAAATTTCAAATATAACAAGTAAAAGCGTGCTAAGTTCGGCCGGGCCGAATCTTATATACCCTGCACCATGGATCGCATTTGTCGAGTTCTTTTCCCGGCATCTCTTTTTAGGCAAAAAAGGATATAAGAAAAGATTTTCTCTTCTATTAGAGCGATATCAAGATATGGTCCGGTTTGGACCACAATTCAAATATGAAATGTCAGTCAATTCGAATAAGAATTGCGTCTTTTGGGGGCTCAAGAAGTAAAATGGAGAGACCGTTTTATATGGGAGCTGTATCGGGCTATAGACCGATTTAAACCATAATAAACACGTATGTTGATGGTCATGAGAGGATCTGTCGTACAAAATTTCAAGCAAATCGGATAATAATTGCGACCACTAGAGGCTCAAGAAGTCAAGATCCCAGATCGGTTTATATGGCAGCTATATCAGGTTATGAACCGATTTGAACCTTATTTCACACAGTTGTTGAAAGTCATAATAAAATAAGTTATGCAAAATTTCAGCCAAATCGGATAGGAATTGTACCCTCTAGAGGCTCAAGAAGTCAAGACCCAAGATCTGTTTATATGACAGCTATATCAGGTTATGAACCAATTTGAACCATACTTGACACAGTTGTTGGATATCATAACAGAACACGTCGTACAAAATTTCATTCCAATCGGATAAGAATTGCGCTCACTAGAGGCTCAAGAAGTCAAGACCCAAGATCGGTTTTTATGGCAGCTATATTAAAACATGGACCGAAATGGCCCATTTACAATACCAACCGATCTACACTAATAAGAAGTACTTGTGCAAAATTTCAAGCGGCTAGCTTTACTCCTTCGGAAGTTAGCGTGCTTTGGACAGACAGGCGGACGGACGGACAGACATGGCTAGATCGATATAAAATGTACTATATTATATATACTTTATGGGGTCCCAGACGAATATTTCGAATAGTTACAAACAGAATGACGAAATTAGTATACCCCCTATCCTTTGGTGGAGGGTATAAAAAAATAATAAAAAATAAAAAAGTAAGAGGTCATTAGGCTGGGTTAGACCAGAGATCTTTCAATGATTTCTATTTATAAGCACAAGAATAAATTATGCAAACAAGGGCTCTAGGTGCTCTAGAAGTAAAATCTGAAGATTGATTAACATGGAAGCTATATAAACTTTTGTACGATTCGGGCCATTATCATTCTTTTATTTCATTCCTCTTGGAAACATGAGGCTTTAAATGATAAAAAAGAGACTTGCTCAACCTTTGGGTCTCCAGCAGAGCTGTTCCATTTTTTTTACGTATTCTCTTCAAGAATTAGGGCGATACTTATCATGAATATTGGAAGTAGTAACGAAAGTCGTCGGGAAAATTTAGCAGCTTAATCAAATAGGATTTGCTCTCTTCCAATGCTCAAGAAGTCAATTTTGGAAATCGGTTTTTATGACAGCTGCATCTAACATCTAAACATTATTTCTCTCACTACTACCGGCGGCATTTATAAGATACTAACCGAACCGGGCCTGCTCCGCTGCGCCTTTTATAGCTCTCTAATATCTTTTTAGGGTGGAGACACTTCGCCCTGAATGCGGATACTGAATTCGTGCCATTGTAGCCTATGACGCTGAATCCTGGCGAGACCATCGGACAAAGCGGTGTATACTTTAATTGGCTATGACAGAATATTTGTTCCACTAGCCGAACGTAGAATAACGTTCCAAGCGCCTCGATCTTTTGCGCTCATTCTAAAATCTCTAACACCAAGTTTCGAGGTGTCTCCCACCACTTAATCTTTCAATCGGGCTTTTTGTCTTCCCGGTTTGCGTGTCCCACCGTGTTTACCTTCAAAAGACTTCTTTGCTGGAGCTTCTTCATCCATTCTGACAACATGACCTAGCCAACGCAGCCGCTGTATTTTGATGCGTGTAACTATGCTATCGTCGTCATACAGCTCGTGGTTCATACGTCGCCTATATTCTCCATTAACGCAAACTGGTCCATATATTTTACGAAGAATCTTTTTCTCAAATACTCCAAGCACTGCCTCATCTGCTTGCACAAGTACCCATGCATCAGAACCATATAACAACACGGGTAGTATCAGTGTCTTGTATAGTGTAATCTTCTGTCTGTCGAGAGGTGGCCTTGTTTCTAATCTGCTTACTTAGTCCAAAAAAGCATTTGTTTGCGAGTATTATTCCGTCTTATCTCCATTTACTGCCAGACCCATTTTCACTGACTCTCTTTCGATTCTTTCAAAGGCAGCTTCTATTCGTTGACCGACCTATGATGTCGATGTCGTCGGCATAGGCGAGTAGCATGTGTTCTCTTGTGATTAGTGTGCCATATCTATTCACATCTGAATCTCGTATTATCTTCTCCAGCAGGATATTAAAGATATCACCTTGTCTGAAACCTCGTTTGGTATTCAATGGTTCAGAGAGATTCTTTCCTATTCTTACTGAGGAACGCGTATCAGTAAGTGTCATCCTGTAGAGTCTTGGTGACATTAGCGAGGTACAATGTCATGCATGACACTGCGGGACGGTTCCTGGTGGTAATGTCCTCCCTTAGAGTAATGTTCTCATAATGGCAGGGATGGCACCTCAGACATATCGAATCAAATGTAAATATCATCGCCATTACCAAATGCTTTTAATTTGCGCCCCATATTGCCATGGCCGGTACATGGGATTGGGGAGGCCACCGGCACTTTGCACTGAAATGAAATATCAAATTCTTTTATTATTTCCAACGGAAATTAAGTTTATTTATGGGGTGCTTTAGGGCGTACCCCAAAATACTAAGCTTCAAAATTGGATATCAAATTCGTTTTCTACTCCCTAATACCTTTCATTTGAGTCCCATATACCCATGGTCAGCTAATATGCCCATTTGGGGTTGGGCGACCTCCCATTACTTAGACCTAATGTTTTATGTCATATTTTTAATCTACTGCTTTTCATTTGAGTCCCATATTGACATGGACTTCGAATATATCTGTTTAAAAGAATTTTGGAGTTGGAGGGCCCGCTGGGTATTTGGACCCAAATTTGAATACCATATTCGTTTTCTGGTCTCCAATGCCATTAATTTGATACCCTTATTGTGCCCATCGGACCACTTTCGGATATGGGTGGCGTTTTTTGGGGTAAGGGGAGGGTCCGCCTCCACCCGATATCTAAAAATAATATAGCCTATGTTTCCTTCCAGACTAACGTACACAATCTACGAAAATTTTCAGAAAATCGGTTCAGCCAAGTATCATATAGTCATAATGGGTCTAATGGCGTTTTTGAGGGATGGCGTGACCCATTATACATCGATCAGATTTTGTATGCCAGATTCGAAATATAATCCCGAATACCTTTCATTTGAGCCCCATATTGAAATGAAAGTCCAATATGTCTGTTTGGGGGAGCTTTGGGGTTGGGGCGTCCCGATGGGTACTTAGACTCAAATTTTAATACCATATTCGTACTCTACTCTCCAATACCTTTCATTTGATACCTATATTGTCCCGATCGGTTCACTTTTGATTTTGGGTTGTGCTTTTGGCATAAGAGGGAGGGTCCGTCCCCCTTCCGATGCCAAAAAATTATATAGCCTTTGTTCCCTTCCAGATCAACCTACACAATCTGTGAAAATTTCAAGGTAATCGGTTCAGCCTTTTTTGAGTCTATACGGAACAAACAAACAAACCGACAAACAAACATAAAAACGATCGATGCTAAACTGTGTATATATTAGGGCAGACAACCAACCCCAAATCTCCTCTAAACAGATATATTCGGAGTTCATGTCAATATGGGACTCAAATGAAAAGTATTAGGCTGTAGACTACAAATATGGCATAAAACATTACGTCCAAGGGAGGTCGCCCACCCTAAAATACCCCCAAATGGGCATATTAGCCGACCATGGCTATATAGGAAAGGTATTAGGCAGTAGATTATGAATATGACATTAAAATTTGCGTTCAAGTATAGGTGGCGCTTTTCGTTCTAAAGATACGTCAAATGGGATATTTTGCCCATTGTGTCAATATGGGACTCAAATGAAAGGTATTTGAGACTAGAAAACAAATTTGATATCCAATTTTAGAGCCAAGTGTTTTGGGGGACGCCATAAAGCACCTCCTAAACTGAACTTTATTTCCGTTGGAAATAAAGAACGAATTCGATATGGGGCTCAAATTAAAGGGATTTGGAAGTGCAGCATGAATTTGATAACCGTATTTGAGTCGAAATGTCTCCTAATCAGAACATTACCCTAACGAAGAACATAACCACCAGGAACCGAGAAGGGCAATTTCTCACACATCAATGAGTGCTTTCCGATTCAAGTTTAAACTCAATGATAAGGGACCTTTTTAATAGCCGAGTCCGAATGGCGTTCTGCAGTGCGACACCTCTTTGGGAAACATTTTTTATATGACTATGCATGGCATTGTACCTCGCAAATGTCGCCAACTTTAAGAGGGAATAAACACCGCTTTGTCCGATGTTCTCGCCAGGATTCTAACGCGTTCAGCGTCATATGCTACAATGGCACGAACTCGATATCCGCATTCAGGGCGAAGTATCCCCACCCTAAAAAGATATTAGAGAGTTAAAGAAGGCGCAGCGGAGCGGGCCCTGTTCGACTAGTCACTGATAAAAAAGACGTTGCAAAATCATGCACAAATGGTATCATTATTATGAACAGCCGCTGTTAAAAATATTGATAACATGCGGGGATGATTTGTTAAACCCCAGGTTTTGATTTTATGCACCAACTGAACATAATCCCCTACAAAACGTGTATGAACACCAACCTTAAGTTTATGTGCCTTTTTTATTCTTAAGTCTATAGATACATATATCCTTCCAGATTTAAACAGGGGTATAATATAGGATTTCTTCCATAGTTCAGGTACAAGTCCCAATTTTATAGGTCTATTGAAAATCTCGGTTAAAAGAAATTAAAGGTGATCAACGCAAAATTTAAGTACACCAGCGGGTACCCCATCAGGCTCTGGTTTAAAAGACCTTTTTATCCAAATCTGGACCGATCTGGGCCAAATTGAGGAATGATGTCGAAGGGCCTTACACAACTCACTGTTCCGAATTTCGGCGACATCGGACAATAAATGCTTCTTTTATGATCCCAAAACCTTAAATCGAGAGATCGGTCTATATGGCAGCTATATCCAAATCTGGACCGATCTGGGCCAAATTGAGGATCCCAAACCCTTAAATCGAGAGATCGGTCTATATGGCAGCTATATCCAAATCTGGACCGATCTGGGCCAAATTGAGGAAGGATGTCGAAGGGCCTTACACAACTCACTGTTCCAAATTTCAGCAAAAACGGATAATAAATGTGGGTTTTATGGACCCCATCATTCGGTGGTGGGTATAAAAAAAGTTCCCTCATCATAGAGCTTGAATTTGAGATGTACAGCATTCAGCAATATGTGAGATTTTTGCCCGCGTTGCTTAATTGAATGGTTATAGGCAAATTTACCCTAATTTTCAGAAACGCCAGACCTCGCAAATGGGTGGTGCGATTTAAGCGAAATTTTGTGTGCTCTCATAAAGTACCCTAAAACAAAAAATTTGGTATGGAGTACCTAAGGGGGCCGCCCCATCCTAAAACCTACGAAACATATATTTAGACCAAGCACGACAATATGGGACTCAAATGAAAGGTATTTAGGATAAGAAAACGTATCTGAAATCCAACTGTCGGACAAAGGGTTTGGGGGACCGCCCCAACCCCCAAAACACCCCAAAATCGGACATATTTAGCGACCATGGCAATATGGGACTCAAATGAAAGGTATTTAGGAGTAGAAAACGTATCTAATATCCAAATGTGGGACCACGTTTCTGGGGGTCCACCCCTTCCCCAAAACACCCCCCAAACTGGACTTATATCCTGACCATGGCAATATGGGGCTTAAATAAAAGGTATTTGAATATAGAATTCTATTGTGATATCAAAATATGGGACTAAGTGTTTGGGGGCCGCCTCTCACCAAAAACATCCCCCAAAGGGGACAAATTTACGACCATAGCAATATGGGGCTCAAATGAAAGGTCTTTGGGAGTAAAGCACGAATCTGATGTCAATATTCGGGAAAAGTGTCTATGGGGCCACCCCACACCCATAACATTACCCAAATAGGAAGTATTTGCTGACTATTGCAATATGAGGCTCAAATAAGAAGATTTTTAGAGTAGAACACGAATCCGATATATATTTTCAAGGCCAACTCACTGAATGGCCGCCCATCCCCCAAAACACCCCCCAAGGCGGTCATGTTTGCCGACTATAAAAATATGGGGCTCAAATTAAAGGTAGTTCAGGGTAGACCACGTATCTTATATCAACATTAGGGACCAACTGTCTAGGGGACGTCCCACCACCATAACAACCCCCAAATAGAACGTATTTGCACACCAAGACAATTTGGGTCTTAAAGAGAGTGGAACTAAATACTGTATTTATAGTTTTAGGGCCAATACCTCAAACCGGACATATCTGCTGACTTTTGCAATAAGGAGTTTAAATGAGATTAGAAAACGAATTTGATATCCAATTTTGAGGGCAATGGCAATATGGGGTTCAAATAAATGATATATGAGAATAGAGCACATTGCTGATATTTTTTCTGGGTTTTGGGATTTTCCAATCGCCAAAACACCCTTAAATCGTGCATATTTACGAACCAAGTCAATGGGGAGCTTAAATAAAAGGTATTGGGGGGTAGAGCAATAATTGATACCCATTTTCGGGACCAATTTTCTGGGGGTCTACCCCTTTCCCAAAATATCCCACAAACAGCAATTTTTTACCGACCATCGCAATATGGGGCTCAAATAAAGTTATTTGGGAGCAGAATACGAATTTTATATCCAAATGTAGGACCATGTATTTAGGGCATCACCCCTTCCCCCAATTTTCGACCATGCCAATACGTGGCTCAAATGAAAGGCATTTAGAATTAGAAAACGATTTTGATAACCTATTTAGGGGCCATGTGTTTGGGGACGCCTCAAAGAAAGAAGAGCACGATGGTGATAGTTTTTCTGGGCCAACTGTCTGGGGGGGCCATTCACCACCGAAATCGCCCATAAATCAGACATCATGAGAATATCGGGCTGAAATAAAGTATTTTAAGAATGGAATACACCTTACATCCAAACTTAAATTCGTAGACCAGACATATGCGATTCAGATAAAGGCACTTATATTGTTAAACTGTTTGTCAAGCGATATACTATTTTCGTAGCATGGTATTTTACCAAAAGCTCTTTAATTGTCGAAAATAAGTATTACAAGGAAACTTTTGTTCCATATAAAGTAAAAGAATGCACTGCGGAGCGGGTCCAGGTCGGCTAGTTTGTCTAATTAAACAAAATGAAATATATATTTTGAGATCTTACCTACAAATATTTCTCATATAGGTATGTCGATTTGAGTTTTGAATAGGCCAAATGGATCCGGTTTTTCGATCTTCTTCTTTGAACAAAACAAAAATTCTCATCATATTCGATTTAAATTTTGCCCAAGTAGGGCCGAAGCAGAGATAAATAATCGATTAACCATCTTAAATTATTCGATTATTTATTTATGGAGATAACATTGTAGGATATTGTTCGGCTATAGACCTAAGACTGCCGCTGTTCCTTAGTGGAATGTTCTTGGGGCAAATTTGTAATTTGGCATTGATAGAGTACCGCCCTTTTTCTATCAGTGTACCGACTTTATTTCGAAGATTTGATTCTTTGGCTCGCAATCATAGTTCAAGTTCAACGATCAAGGAAAGAATCTTTATTTACTTGTGCGTTTTATTTTACGTGCATAAACCGATAAAAACGAAACTTCATAACCACAATTGTTTGGTATTCCAGCTACAGACACAGATGTTGCAAACCGAAAACAAATCACTTATAGCAGCCATCAAATGATGAAGTGCACAAAGACGAAATCAGGTTTCGCAGTTTAAGAGTGTTCTAGCTTATCAAGATAGTTCATTCAGTTGCTTTCAGAGGGTGAATCAGAATGTATCACTCCTCTGCGGCATTGTTTGTCGTATTATTTATTTTTGTTTATTCTGCCGGTGGCCAAAGGTAATATAAAAATAGTCAACAGATATTATACTTATAATTTTCTTTTTTTTTAATTTTTAGCTACTATTCAATAGTTGCCCCTGGCTCGATACGTTCCAATCGTAATTACTCAGTTTGCGTTTCACTACATGATGCCCCAAGGCCCGCTACAATACGCCTCACCCTGTACTCTCAGGCAAGCTCTTTGCGTTTGAGCCAAGATGTAACTCTGGAGCCATACGAATCTAAGCTGGTCGATTTCATGCCACCCAGAATTTTTCAAAAGTTTGATTATACCTTGGCAGCCGAAGGCATAAAGGGTATAACTTTGAACGAAAATGCAGAGTTATATGCTATTCCAGATGGGGGACCTCGAATCTACATAGAAAGTGACAAAGGCATCTACAAACCGGAAGATGTCGTACAATTTCGAGTCATTGTACTCGATGAGCATATGCAAATCACAAACATAGTTGAACCAATACGTGTGCAGATTTTGGTAAGTTTTAAAATACTCTTAATATTTAAAGCAGGATTTGCTCTGCTATTAGAGCGATATCAAGATATTGTCCGGGTTGGACCACAATTAAATTACATGTTGGAGACCTGTGTAAAATGTCAGCCAATTTGAATAAGAATTGTGCCCTTTGGGGGCTCAAGAAGTTAAATAGAGAGATCGATTTATATGGAAGCTGTATCGGGCTATAGACCGATTCAGACCATAATAAACACGTATGTTGATGGCCATGAGAGAATCCGTCGTACAAAATTTCAAGCAAATCGGATAATAATTGCGACCTCTACAGGCTCAAGAAGTCAAGATCCCAGATCGGTTCATATGACAGCTATATCAGGTTATGACCCGATTTGAACCTTATTTGACACAGTAGTTGAAAGTAAAAATAAAATACGTCATGCAAAATTTCAGCCAAATCGGATAAGAATTGCGCACTCTAAAAGCTCAAGAAGTCAAATCCCCAGATCTGTTTATATGACAGCTATATCAGGTTATGGACCGATTTCAACCATACTTGGCACAGTTGTTGGATATCATAACGAAATACTTCGTGCAAAATTTCAGGCAAATCGGATAGGAATTGCGCCCTCTAAAAGCTCAAGAAGTCAAATCCCCAAATCTGTTTATATGACAGCTATATCAGGTTATGGACCGATTTCAACCATACTTGGCACAGTTGTTGGATATCATAACGAAATACTTCGTGCAAAAATTCATTCAAATCGGATAAGAATTGTGCCCTCTAGAGGCTCAAGAAGTCAAGACCCAAGATCGGTTTATATGGCAGCTATATCAGGTTAAGAACCGATTTGAACCTTATTTGACACAGTAGTTGAAAGTAAGAATAAAATACGTCATGCAAAATTTCAGCCAATCGGATAGGAATGGCGCCCTCTAGAAGCTCAAGAAGTCAAATCCCCATATCTGTTTATATGACAGCTATATCAGGTTATGAACCGACTTGAACCATACTTGGCACAGTTGTTGGATATCATAACAAAATATTACGTGCCAAAATTCATTAAAATCGGATAAGAATTGCGCACTCTAGAGGCTCAAGAAGTCAAGACCCAAGACCCGGTTTATATGGCAGCTATATCAGGTTAAGAACCGATTTGAACTATACTTGGCACAGTTGTTGGATATCATAACAAAACACGTCGGGCAAATTTTCATTCCAATCGGATAAGAATTGCGCCTTCTAGACGCTCAAGAAGTCAAGACCCAAGATCGGTTCATATAGCAGCTATACCAGGTTATGGACCGATTTGAACCATACTTGGCAAAGTTGTTGGACATCATAACAAAATACGTCGTGCAAAATTTCATTCCAATCGGATAAAAATTGCGCCTTCTAAAGGCTCGAGAAGTCAAGACCCAAGATCGGTTTATATAGCAGCTATATCAAAACATGGACCAATATGGCCCATTTACACTACCAACCGACCTACACTTACAAGAAGTACTTGCGCAAAATTTCAAGCGGCTAGCTTTACTCCTTCGGAAGTTAACGAGCTTTCGACAGACAGACGGACGAACATGGCTGGATCGACATAAAATGTCTCGACGATCAAGAATGTATATACTTTATGGGGTCTCAGACGAATATTTCGAGTAGTTACAAACAAAATGACAAAATAGTATACCCCCCCTCCCATGGTGGAGGGTATAAAAATATCATTTGAGCTGCGAACCTGCAAGCAAAATCTTCGGTTACGGCATAGAAAATTTCGCTTAAGATATGTCTATTAACTTCATATGGTAAATAAAATTTTGCCAGAGGTGCATACTGCCCTTTACACTCAAAAACTATTCTTGACCTTACCCTTCTGGTTGTTCACACTCAACGTCCTCACGCGTTCCGTGATCGCCCGGATCTCTGCCTGCAGGTTCGCACTCTGCATTTGGGAACGGCTAGAGATAATTCTTTGAAATTGAAAATGTTTAGAGCTGTTATCGAGATCATGTGTAATATTTCAAAGCCCTAGGTAGTCCGGTAGCATTTTAAGAGTGTCCTAAAACTGGTCACCTCGGCATTTCGAAAAATTGTTCGGGATGCCAAATCTTCATTTGTGGTCCGATTTTCAAAATTCTTTTTTGCTCAACAGTGAAAATCCCGCTTGAAGTATATAACGACTTTTAGTTTTTCGTATTTTGCCCGTATTAATTGACATTTATATTTCAATTTTCATTTTATAAAAGAAGAAGAAAACAAGGCCAGGCCGAATCTTATATACCCTTCACCATGGATCGTATTTGTCGAGTTCTTTTCCCGGTGTCCCTTTTTAGGCAAACAAAGGAAAGGATAAAAGAAGAATTGCTCTGCTATTGGAGCTATATTAAATTATGGCCCTATTCGGACCATAATGGAATGAGACCATAGTAGAAGTCATTTTGTAAAATTTCAGCCAAATCGAATAAGAATGGCGCCCTTGAGGGGCTCAAAAAGTAAAATACGGAGATCTTTTTATAGCGGAGCTGTATTAGGTTATAGACCGATTCAGACCACATATGACACGTATGTTGAAGGTCATAGGAGAAGCCGTTGTACAAAATTTCACCCAAAAGAGATAGTAAATGCACCCTATAGATTTGAACCATACTTTGCACAGTTGTTGAAAGTCATAGCGAAACACGTCATGCAAAATTTCAACGAAATAGGAAAGGATTTGCGCCTTCGAAAGGATCAAGAAGTCAAGACCCAAGATCGGTTTATATGACAGCTGTATCAGATTATAGACCGATTTGAACCATATTTAGCACAGTTGTTGGAAGTCATGACGAAACACATCGTGCGAAATTTCAACCAAATCGGATAGGAATTGCGTTCTCTAGAGGGTTAAGAAGTCAAGACCCCAGATCCGTTCATATGACAACTATATCAGATTGTGGACAGATTTCAGCCAAATCGGATAAGAATTGCGCCTTCTAGTGGCTCAAGAAGTCAAAATCCAAGATCGGTTTATATGGCAGCTATATCAAAACATGGACCAATATGGCCCACTTACAATCTCAACCGACCTACACTAAAAAAAGTATTTGTGCAAAATTTCAAGCGGCTAGCTTTACTCCTTCGAAAATTAGTGTGCTTTCGACAGACAGACGGACGGACGAACGGACGGATGAATGGACAGACGGACGGACATGGCTAGATCGACATAAATCGAGGCTATAACAAGTTAAAGCTTGCTATGTTCGGCCGGGCCGAATCTTGGGACCCACCACCATGGATTCTGCTAAAATATGGGAGTTATATCTATTTTGACACCGAATTGGACCGTACTTGGTGCTGTTGTTGAGAGTAATAACAGAACACTATATGCAAAATTTCAGCCAAATCGAATAAAAATCGCGGGTTGTAAGGCCTCAAAAAGTCAAATCGGGAGATCGGTTTATACTGGAGCTACATCATGTTCTTGACTGATTTGATCCGTACTTGGCGCAATTGTTGGGAGTTATAACAGAACACCATGTACAAAATGTCAGCCGAATTGGATGAAAATTGCGGCTTCCGGGAGCTCAAGAAATCAAATCAGGAGATCGCTTCATATGGGGTCTATATCAGGTTATACATATATTTAAACCGTACTTGGCACAGTGGTTGAAAGCCATAACAAAACACTATGTGCAAAATGTCAGCCAAATCGGATCAAAATTGAGGCATCTATGGCCTCAAGAAGTCAGATCGGGAAATCGATTTCGATTTGGATCGTCTTCGGCACAGAATACTATGTGCAAAATTTCAGCTAAATCGGACGAAAATTGTGGCTTCCAGGGGCTCAAGAAGTCAATTCGGGAGATCGGTTTATATGGTAGCTGTATGCAAATCTGTACCGATATGGTCCGACACCAATATAAAGTATTTGTGCACATAGCTAGTTCGAATCAGAATTTTGAGACGATCAAGAATATATATACTTTATGGGGTCCTAGATCAATATTTCGAGATGTTACAAACTGAATGACGAGATTAGTATACCCCAATCCAATGGTTGTGGGTATAAAAATATATATGAGGAATTAAAAATGGAAAAAGGCGATTTGTGGTTTTGGAGATTTGAAAATGAAAAGTACTTCAGATTAATGTTCCTTGGCTCAAAACTAGGTGGGTGCGCCCTATGAAGTGCACTTTCCCCAAGATCTCCTTACTTCGTTTGTAACACTGCGAAATATTTATGTTCGAGACAATCTAGAAAGACAAAGTTTAGATGAAATTTTCTATAAGACAAAATTTCAATGAGATTTTTTCTAAGGGCAAAATTTGGATGAAATTTGTTCTAAAGACAAAATTTCAAACTATTTTTGAAAACAAAATTTAAACGATTTCAATGAATGAAATTTTTTTTGAGATAAAATTTCAATGACAATTTTATACCCACCAGCGAAGGATGAAGAATATATCAATATATCAAATATCAATTTCCGACCCTATAAAGTGTATATAATCTTGATCAGCGTAAAAATCTTCGATGATCTAGCCATGTCCGACCGTCTGTCCGTCTGTCTGTTGAAATCATGCTACAGTCTTTAAAAATATAGATATTGAGCTGAAACTTTGCACAGATTCTTTTTTTGTTCATAAGCAGTTTAAGTTCGAAGATGGGCCAGTCGACATCTTTCTTCAATTGTGTTCAGATCGGTTCAGATTTGGATATAACCGCCATATAGACCGAATCGCCGATAAAGGGTCTTTGGCCCATAAAAGCGACATTTATTATCCCATTTTACTTAATTTTGGGACAGTGAGTTGTATTAGGGCAGTCGACACTTTTCTTCAATTTGGCCTACATCTGTCTAGATTTGGATATAGCTGCCATATAGACCGATCTCTCGATTTAAGGTTTTGGGCCCCATAAAAGGCGCATTTATTGTCCGATTTCGCCGAAATTTGGGACAGTGAGTTGTGTTAGGCCCTTCGACAGTCCTCTTTCATTTGGCTCAGATCGTTTATGCATTTTTCACCGGACTATGACGAAATTTTAATATAATTTTTTCTAAAGACAAAATTTCTGTCAACATTTTTTTAGAGACAAGTTCTTAGTGAATCTTTTTCTAAAAACAAAATTTTAATGATATTTTTTCTGCCAAAATTTTTTGCTCTTCCCAACAGGATGCCCAACGCAATCGCGTTAAGCAATACAAGGACATAGAACTAGAACGAGGTGTTTTCGCGGCCAAGTTTCAGCTTTCTAAGCAACCCATACTGGGTATATGGTATATATCCGTTCACATTAGCGGGAAATATGACATGGACAGAGAATACATATTTAAGGTGGAGAAATATGTCTTACCTAAATTTAGCGTACACATTGAAAACGACAGAAATGTGGCAACAACAAGTGATAGGTTGCAAATCACCGTCTATGGCAAATACACATATGGCAAGTATGTCCAAGGAAGAGTTGACGTTTCCTTGCAGGAGTATCCTGGAAGTTACCTCTCCTCAAAAAACCAAACTGTTGAAATCATTGATGGGGAAGTGAAAAAAGATATTTTCTTTGATATGCAAGAATTGCAAGATACATCCAAGTACTACATTTATGCGACTTTGACTGAAAAACATACAAATGTAAGCGCAACGGGAGAGAGCGAAGTCTATTTGAAATATAACACCTTTGACCTCTTTATACCGGAGTCAGGAATAGTATTTTGTGATAAGAAACCATGCCGTTTTGAGCTGCATGTTAAGACTTGGAAAGGAATTCCTGTTCGAGATCGTTCAACACCGGCCACTATGCATATTGATGAAAAAGAATATTCATCTCTCTTGAATGAAAATGGTGTAGCATTTTTTGAGTTCGACTATGAACCTACATCAAATTTCCGTTTTAGTTATAATGGTACATCAATTTTCTTCGACAATGTATTTGTTGAAAAATCCAGTGATTACTTTGACAATACCAGTTGCATTATTAAAATGAGATCCAAAAGGTAAGTAATCTTTTTGAATAATTTTTTATTGTTATAAGTTACTACAAGCGTTAAATTATGACATATTGTATGTCTATTCATCATGGTCAAAATTTATATTTAGCAAAATGTTAATTATACCCACCACCGAAGAAACACATCGAAATATCCATTTCCGACCCTATAAAATATATATATTCTTGATCAGCGTAAAAATCTATGGCGATCTAGCCATGTCCGTCCGTCTGTCCATCTGTCCGTCTGCCTGTTGAAACCACGGTACAGTCGTTAAAAATAGAGATATTGAGCTGAAATTTTGCACAGATTCTTTTTTTGTCCATAAGCAGGTTCAGTTCGAAGATCGGACTATATCTTGATATAGCCCCCACCGATCCGCCGATTTAGGGTCTTAGGCTCATAAAGCCACATTTACTATCCAATTTGGCTGAAATTTGGGAAAGTGAGTTGTGTTGGGCCCTTCGACATTTTTCTACAATTTGGCACAGATTTGGATATAGCTGCCATATAGATCGATCTCTCGATTTAAAGTCTAGGGCCCATAAAAGGTGCATTTATTGTCCAATTACGCCGAAATTTGGGACAGTGAGTAAGGTTAAGCCCCTCGACATCCTTCTGATCGATCCAGAGTTGGATATAGCTGCCATATTGACCGATCTCTCGATTTAAGGTTTTGGGCCCATAAAAGGCGCATCTATTGTCCGATTTCGCCGAATTTTGGGCAGTGAGTTGTGTTAGGCTCTTCGACATATTTTTCCAACTTGGCCCAAATCGGTTCAGATTTAGATATAGCTGTCATATAGACCGATCTCTCGATTTAAAATCTTGGGTCCATAAAAGGTGCATTTATTGTCCAACTCCGCCGAAATTTGAGACAGTGGGTTAGGTTAAGCCCCTCGACATCCTTCTGATCGGTCCAGAGTTGGATCTCTCGATTTAAAGTCTTGGGCCCTTAAAAGGCGCATCTATTGTCCGATTTCGCCGAAATTTGGGACAGTGAGTTGTGTTAGGATCTTCGACATCTTTCTGCAATTTGGCCCAAATCGGTTCAGATTTGGATATAGCTGTCATATACCCCGATCTCTCGATTTAAGGCTTTGGCCCCATAAAAGACGCCTTTATTGTCCGATGTCTCCGAAATTTAGGACAGTGAGTTAAGCAAAGCCCCTCGACATACCTCTGCATTATGGCACAGATCGGTCCAGCTTTAGATATAGCTGCTATGTGAACCGATCTCTCGATTTAAGGTTTTGAGCCCTTAACAAGTAAAAGCGTACTAAGTTCGGCCGGGCCGAATCTTATATACCCTTCATCATAGATCGAGTTCTTTTCCCAATATCTCCTTTTAGGCAAACAAAGACTAAAAGAAAATAATTGATTTAAGTTTGGAGCTACATCAAGTTAAAGTCCGATTCGGATCATATTTGAATTGAACCATAGTAGAAGTCATTGTGTAAAATTTCAGCCAATTCGAGTAAGATTTGCACCCTTTAAAGAAGTAAAAAGAAGAGATCGGTTTATATGGAAGCTCTATCAGGCTATAGGCCGATTCGGACCATAATTGACAAGTATGTTGAAGGTCATGGGAGAAGTGGTTGTACAAAATTTCAGCTAAATCGGATGGAAATTGCGCTCTCTAGAAGCTCAAGAAGTCAAATCCCGAGATCGGTTTATATAACAACTATATCAGGTTATGGACCGATTTGAACCATACTTGACACAGTTGTTGAATAGCATAACAAAACACATCGTGCAAAATTTCATTCAAATCGGATAAGAATTGCGCCTTCTAAAGGCTTAAGAAGTCAAGACCTAAGATCGGTTTATATGGCAGCTATATCAAAACATGGACTAATAAAAAGTATTTGTGCAAAATTTCAAGCGGCTAGCTTTACTCCTTCGAAAGTTAGCGTGCTTTCGACTGACAGGCGGACGGACGGACAGACGGACGGACATGGCTAGATCGACATAAAATGTGACGACGACCAAGAATATATATTATATTAGACGAATATTTCGAGTAGTTACAAACAGAATGACAAAATTAAGTAGTATACACCCATCCAATGGTCAAGGGTATCAAAAGCGCATTTATAGTCCGATTTTGCCAAAATTTGGGACAGTGAGTTGTGGTTGGCCCCTCCACATCTTTTTTCAATTTGGCTCAGATCGGTCCAGATTTGAATATAGCTGCCATATTGACCGATCCGCCGATTTGGGGTCTTAGGCCCATAGAAGCCACATTTATTATCAATTTCGCTAAAATATGGGACAGTGTGTTGTGTAAGGCCTTCGACATCTTTCATCAATTTAGTCCAAATCGTTCCAGATTTGGATATAGCTGCCATATAGACAGATCTCTCGATTTAAGGTTTTGGGACCATAAAAGGCGCATTTATTGTCCGACTTCGCCGATTTTGGGACAGTGAGTTAGGTTAAGCCTCTCGACATCTTTCTTCAATTTGGCTCAAATCGGTCCACATTTGAATATACCTGCCATATAGACCGATCCGCCGATTTAGGGTCTTAGGCCCATAAAAGCCACATTTATTATCCGATTTTGCTAAAATTTGGGACAGTGAGTTGTGTTAGGCCCTTCGACATCTTTTATCAATTTGGTCCAAATCGGACCGGATTTGGATATAGCTGTTATATTGACCGATCTCTCGGTTTAAGGCTTTGGGCCCATAAAAGACCCAATGTCGCCGAAATTTGGGACAGTTACTTATGTTACGCTTTTCGACATCCGTGCCGTATGGTTCAGATCGGTTTATTTTTAGATACAGCTACTTAAAAAGCCTTTTTACAAGTTCTTCGGGGAAAAGATAAGTTACTTACTGCTTCTTTTGGGTGTTTTCGAAACAAAATCGAAAGATTGTTTAATGACCCAAATCGAAACAAACCATACCTGGCATATCCATTTGGAGGACCTATTTGAACTCAGAATTTCAAATTTTAATCTAATCAGGTTAGAATTGCGTTCCCAATGTCAAGGAGTCAAGTCGGGAGATATGGACCGATTCGAACAGTACACGGCATATACCAGATTATAAACCGATTTGAATCATACCTAACACAAGTATTGGAAGTGACACCAAAACACCACGTGAAAAATGTCATCCAAATCGGATGAGAACTGCACTATATCAGCACATTCCAACACAGTTGTTGAAAGTCAAGAAAGTTGGAAGCTCAAGAAGTCGAGGCCCAAAATCGATTTATATGGCGGCTATATCAGGTTATGGATTCGGCCCAGATGTTGGAAGTCATACCAAAACAGCTATATCAGGTTACAAACCGATTTGAACCATAATTAGCACAGTGGCTGAGGATGATACCAAAACACCACGAGCAGAAATCGGATGAGAATTGCACCCTCTAGAAGCTTAAGAAGTCAACATTCAAGATCGGTTTATATGGCGGCTTTATCAAAACATTCACCGATTTGGCCCATTTACAACCCAACCGACCTATACTAATAAGAATTATTTGTGCAATATTTCAAAAGCCTAGCTTATTATTTTAAATACCAGACGAAAGAGACTATTAGGAATTGATGGCTCCACGTTTGTAGTCTTGTCGTCGGGGCAAAAGTTTTGTTTAGCAAAACTTCTTAAAGTATTATATAACAAAATGTTTTTTTATATTTTTGTGCGTGTAAAAACGCGCTGAAAATTAAAAATATTATATATTTATTCTGTGGCCAAAGATCATTAGCATGTGTTGGGGTGTTCATACAAATGCCAATTCTGGGAATCAATTGTTGAACAAAACGAACTGAGGTTAGTCATCACAATTATTTTCTGCGGTGTTTGTTTTAATTCATTTGTGGGGTGAAAAGTTCAAGTGATTACCAGAAAGGTATTAAAACAATCTAGGTTTGGTACCAAATCCAATTAAAATTTGGAAGTAATCTTGTCGTGTCCCGCGTCGGCCGGCATAACTATGAGCACCTCACAGGCTGGAATTTTGAGCTCCGATTTGTCAAGGACGGGACGGGAAGTCTAGCTGAAATCTACCGGGCGCCACCACAGGTTGCGGATAGTGGAAATTTTAATTTTTATGCGGAGTAGCTTCGAATGCGGCAGCGGGCAGTCAGCGATTACGAGAGGAGGGTCTCAGTGAGGGGTCAGGTAGCACTGGCTCTTATTTAAATACTGAGCGCCAATGATACTCGAGATAACAAGGCTTGTTATCGGCGCCTTTAAATAACCAATTACCAACATTAGCGTCTGTTCCTAGGTTAGGTGCGGCTGGAGGCGAGTGTCGGATCTTGGAGCAAGCGGCTTGCGACATCGAGTGATACACGTGCAATCCCACAAAACCCATGCGATTGGGGCGCTGGGCCAATAACCCGCCTCCGGAATATTATAAGAAAAATAAGATTAGTAAGAACTAACTGCCCTAACGTTGTCGACCTACGCAAAACGAGAAAGATCATGATTGGCGTATCTGCTTCTGGAATGTCCACACTCTCTATAGAGAAGGTGCAGTATTGGCACATCGCATTGACGGATGTATTAGAAGAGGTTAGGTTAGGTTTGGTGAAGAACTATTCTATAGTTGCCATGACATGAGGCATGAATTTGGCTGTGGATTTGTGGTTAGTCGGCGAATGAAACACTTTGTCTCCATCTTTATTCCGGTTGATTTGCGAATTTAGCTTATTTGTGCCCATTCTCCGATGGAAGACAAGGGCGAACAGACCAAGGATATTTTCTACGAGCGCCTAGGGAGAGAATACGATCGCTGTCCCGCCCATGATATGAAATTCGTTCTAGGGGATTGTAATGCGAATATAGAGAATGAAGACATCTTTGGTCCAACAGGAAGCTGGACATTGAAAAGCTGCAAACACAACTGATGGCAACGGCATAATCCAATCGAATCGATTGACAATCCATTGCGCACTCCATGGAAAAAGCCGCATCCATCGGTACTTCGGCGCCGGAAGCCTCCCCAAGAAACACATGGTACGACCAAGAGTGTAGAGATGCCACTGAAACCAAAAATGCGGCATACAGAGCAACCCTGCAATCAGTAGCAGAGGTATCGGGAGAAAACGAGAAGGTCTTTTCTAGTCCGAAGAAGGAAAAGGTAAGACGTGAATGTGAACGAATTGAGATGTACAGGAGTCAGAATAAAGTTCGGAAATTTTACCAAAGAATCAAGCATCAAACCTATGGCTTTGGTATAGGCACATCCTCCTCCAGAGACAAAGAAGGAAACCTAGTTACTGATACAGATAATGTGCTGAGGTCACTGATGATAGTATAGAATGAGGTCCAAGTAGCGGTGACCCGATTGAAGAACAACAAGGCAGCAAGAGCCAACGGGTTACCCGCTGAACTATTTAAGATCGGATGCGACACGCTGGTGCATACGCCTTGCACCAGCTTGTCTGCGCAATCCGGTTAGAAGAACGCATAACGCATGATTTGAACTTAAGCGTACTACGTCCCGTACACAAGAAAAGAGACAAGACAGAATGTGCCAACTACAGAGGAAGTAAACTCCTCTCCATCATATAGAAGATACTTTCGAGCGTACTGTGTGAAAGTTTATTACCTAAATTCAATGAGGTAATCGGGTACTATCAAGGCGCCTTTAGACCTGGTAAATCCACCCTAGGCCAGATATTCACACTGCACCAAATCCCGGAAAAGATCAGAGAAGGACAAATCAACACCTTCTATCTCTTTTTTGACTACAAAGCCACTTTCGATAGCCCCGTACGTTCAAAGGTATTTCAAGCCATGTCTGGGTTTGGTATCGCTGCAAAATGAATAAGACTCTGCAGTATGACACGTTCCTCAGTTAGAAAAGGAAAGAATCTCTCCGAACCATTGAATACCAAACGAGGTTGCAGACAAGGAGATAGCTTATCGTGGGATCTCATTAATATCCTGCTGGAGAAGATTATACGTGATGCAGATGTGAATAGATATGGCACACTACTCACAAGACAATACATGCTACTCGCCTATGCCGACAACATCGATATCATGGGTCGGTCACCGAAAGTAGTAACTGCAGCCTTTGAAAGATTTGAAAGGGAATCAGGGGAAATGGGTCTGGCAGTAAATGGAGATAAAACGAAATGGTTGGCATCAACTCCTAAAATGCAATGTGCTACCGAACAGATAAAGAAAATGGAGAAAAGTGGAACCACAACTTTCATTAAGTCAGCCATTTTATTTACCTAGGCACCGCCATAGCCGAAATGAATGAAATTAATATCAAAACTTTTAAGCGAAGAATAATACTGGCATACAGGTGCTATTTTGGATTTAGTAAGCAGTTTAGAAATAAGGCCACCTATCCACAGACGAAGATCACACTATACAAACACTGATACTACCCGTGTTGCTATATGGTTTCGAGGCATGGGTACTTGTGAAATCAGACGAGGCAGTGCTTAAAGTATTTGCGAGAAATATTCTTCGTAAAAGTTATGGGACAGTTTGCATTGATGGAGAGTATCGGCGTCGTATGAACCATGAACTGTATGAGATGTATGACGACATTAGCATAGTCAAACGTATCAAAATACAACGGTTGCGTTGGCTAGGCAATGTTGTCAGAATGAACGAAGAAGCTCCAGCGAATAATTCTTTTGAAGGCGTTCACGATGGTAGACGCAAACCTGGACGGCCAAGAGCCTGATGGAAATATCAAGTGGTTAGAGACACCTTGAAAATTGGTGTCAGAGATTATAGAAGGAGCGCAGAAGATCGAGATGCTTGGAACACTATTCTACGTTCGGCTAATGAGACAAATGTTATGTCATAGCCGCTTAAAAAAAAAATAGGAACGCAACACCTGTTTGGTACTATATTTAATACCAAACGGTAATTATCGTTTATCATTTTGTCTATTACAGGTGGTATTGTGTTGATATCATACTCCGTTAGGTTATATTTTCCCACCAGAGTACTTATGAGATCTTACACCAATATTTGTATGTAACGTGATAAGGAAGTTAATAAAGGGTGATTTTTTTACCGGTTAAATTTTTTTGGAGTGGGAACACTGGTTAATAATTGCGTCCAAACATCATCTATGAAAGTAAAAAGAGTTCAGTTTACCCTGCCATTTTATCATGGAGAAACTCATTTACGGGCAACGACTACAAATCGTTGAAATTTGTTATCAAAATTCGTGTTCTGTGAAACAGGTCGATGAACATCCATAACTTTATCGAAAAATGGAGTTCACCGATGCATCCCGAACAAACTTCAGTTTGGTTTGTTTAATGGATTGGTGATATGATTGGCCCAGTTTTCTTCAAAGACGGCCGTGAAAGAAACGTCACCGTCAAAGCAAATGATATGAAGTCATTATACGCACCTTCTCTTTGCCCCAATTGGCTGAGTTGAACTTGTTTAATACGTGGATTCTACAAGGCGGTGCACACAAACTGCTCAACTTTCACACTTTATAGCAAAAATAGGGACCAATCTTTACTTATTACTGAGCTTTCACTTGAATCGGACAGTACTCATTGATATGTGAGAAGTTTGTCCTGTTCCTCAATGCCCATGGACAAATTTTTATATATAATCTTCGCTGAAAGCCTATGTCCTTCTCCACAGTTGTGTACTATTTTTGAAGTGATCAGACTCGTCATTTAAGCACTTTGGTTTAAAGCCAAAATAAAGTGCAGTGGAGTGAGCAAATTGAGCAGTGATGACTGAGAATGCTACAAAACAAACAACTTACTCGGGCAGAGTGAAAGAGTGAAAAATCAATTAATGTCGAATTTCTAAAGTAGGTACGATTTGGTTCTGATAGTAAACGATCTAGTAATGTCTATTCGTTTGCCTGTCGGGCGACTAGGGGATTTATTTGAAATTCGTACATTTAAGTACCAACACGTACAAAATATATATATATATATCTATAGCTCTGAAACCTGGGATACATTTACAACTTGTTAGAATATATTGTGGGATGGGAAGATTTTCCGAAACTCGCACTTTTCGGTACTAAAGCGCAGGTTAGGTTAGGTTAGGTTGAAAAGAGGGTGCAGATATTAATCCGCCCCATACCGCTATGGACATACACCTAAGCCAGTAATCGGCTTGTTGTGTGCTCTAAAAACTATAAAGTTTTCCTCTAAAAAAAACTTTTAAGTTAGGTACTCCGTGCTACTTACAAAACTCTTAATTGTTTTCAATACCACCTTAAGTTGGTTCATGTCTTGCATTGTGTCTCCACCTAAGTGCAGGTATTTGCTAGATGCGAAAACCGGGCAATAACAAACGAAATGCTCCAACATCTCATCATCTTCCCCGCAAGCGCTACACATGCTATCACTTGCCGCACCTATTTTACATGAGTGAGCTCGTAGTTCTATGTGTCCCGTTATGATACCTATAGCTATACTGACCTCCTTCTTGCTTCCTTTCAGTAATAGCCTTGTCTTCTCACGATCTGGATCACCCCATAGGATTTTCGCCGTTCTACCGACCGTTTCGCTGTTCCACAATGTTGCATGCGCATTCGTCGCCGACTTCCTTAACTCGGACTGCGTCGACCCGAAAGGCTTCGTGTTAACTAAGTTTATTGACGGCAATCCTCTGGCCTTTACCGCCAAATCGTCTGCCCTTTCATTTCCCCTTACTCCGTTATGCACCGGCACCCAAACAATGCGGATTTTGCCATCCACAGAGAAGGCGTTAATTTCCTTCTTACACTGCCACACTGTTCATGACCTCACCGTCTTGGTTGTTATTGCCCTTATGGCAATTTCACTGTCGGTAAAGACGTTCGCACTCGACGTCCTCGCGTTAGCATCACAGCACTTCACGCATCCCGTGTTCGCCCGGATCTCCGTCTGCAGGTCCGTATTATGGTCAGGCAGTCTTAAACAGATCTCAGTCCCTGGGTTGTCAATGTAGACCCCCAGGCCCATTCTGTCCCCTATCTTTGATCCTCCCGTGTAACATGATCTTCCAGATGGCCATTCTAGTGTTCCGTCAATCCTAGACTGTGCCGATGACAGCAGTGCCTCGCACTCGACTTCAAGGTCCATCTCAGGTATCCGATCGGATACCTTCTTTCCAGGTTTCCTATCATCGCTTCGATTATACCGCGATGGTATGAGCTGCTCCCATCCTCAATCCATTCTCCCATCGCCTTAAGTCTCATAGCCGCAGAGGCTGCCTCCCACTTTGGGTCGGATATCTAGAATGTCAATGGGTCGGATATCTAGAAAAGTCTCCAGTGCCCTAATGAGCGTGGTCCTCATCGCTCCGCTTATGCCAAGACAACATTTTTTCTGAACCTGTTGTATGGTCCTTATTTTGCACTTTTTCTCCATAGCAGTCCACCAAACTACTGAGGCGTAAGTAAGTATTGGTCTTACCACGCTCCTGTAGAGCCAGTGGACTATCCAAGGATTCAGGCCCCATTTCGAGCCTACGGCCCGTCTACATAGTGCCCAACATCTGTCAGCCTTTTCAGTACGCTGCTGAATGTGACACTCCCAATTCAGTTTACTGTCCAAGATCACACCTAAGTATTTGACCTTATCAGATATCGAAATCGTCGCATTGAGGAAACGTGGTGCGTTAAATTGTCCCACCTTCGTCTTCCTCGTGAACAGGCATATTTCAGTCTTCTCTGGGTTAACATTAAGTCCTCTGGGTCTAGCCTCGTTCGCATCCTTACCCCTTAAAAGTATTATAACATCGTCTACGTAGCAGACGGGTTCAAATCCGTCCTCAGTTAGGTCATTTATGGTGGTCACCCATAGGGGTGGCGATAAAAAGCCCCCCTGTGGCTTGCCCTATGCCATTTTCTCCCTTATATTTATGCCATGGAACACACAATTTATCCACCTGTTCCTTAGCATATGGTTTATCCAGTCTCTAAGGACCGTGTCCACCCGGTACTGGTCTAAGTATTGGATCAGTAAGTCGGTCCGCACATTGTTAAAAGCCCTTCGATGTCAATGCATGCCGCCAGTGTGTATGTTTTGGCTTCTTCTATTTTATGCACAGCCTCGCAGGGCAGTCTCCGTTTGCAACACATCGAAATATCCATGTCCGGCCCTACAAAATATGTATATATATATATATATATATTCTTGATCAGCGTAAAAATCTAAGACAATATAGCAATGTCCGTCAGTCTGTCTGTTGAAATCACGCTACAGTCTTTAAAAATAGAGCTATTGATCTGAAACTTTGCACAGATTCTATTTTTGTTCATAAGCTGGTTAAGTTCGAAGATGGGCTACATAGGACTATATGATCATAAAGCCGCCATATAGACCAACCCGCCAATTTAGCTTCTTAGTCTTATAAAAACCACATTTATAATCCGATTTTGCTGAAATTTGGGACAGTGAATTGTGTTAGGCCCTTCGACATCTTTCTTCAATTTGGCCCAGATCGGTCCAGATTTGGATATAGCTGCCATATAGACCGATCTCTCGATTTAAGGTTTTGCGCCCATAAAAGGCGCATTTATTGTCCGATTTTTGGAAATTTTGGGACAGTGAGTTGTGTAAGACCCTTCGACATCCTTCTTCAATTTGGCCCAGATCGGTCCATGTTTGGATATAGCTGCCATATAGACCGATCTCTCGATTTAAGGTCTTTATTGTCAGATTTTGCCAAAATTTGGGACAGTGTATTGTGTAAGGCCCTTCGACATCCTTCTTCAATTTGGCCCAGATCGGTCCAGATTTGGATATAGCTGTCATATAGCCAAATTTATTGACCGATGTTGCCGAAAATTGGGACAGTGAGTTGTGTTGGGCCCTTCGACTTCATTCTTCGATTTAGCACAGATCGGTTAGATTTGGATTACATTTCTTGAGCCTCTACAAGTCGGTATTCTCTAGCTATTTGGATGAAATTATAAACAATGACTTTGGCTATTCCCCCGACGTATGAAGCGCTGAGTCACTACCTTATTTCTGAAATTGATTAATGCTAACAATGAATTAATAAAAAGAAAATAAATTTCAGCTCTTCTGACCTATCCCAGCCCATTGTAATCGAAGTGTCTGCCAATCATACTATACCCTATCTGATTTACACTATTACCGGTCATGGCAATATTGTACGCAAAGAATTCATTCCGCTGATGGCTAACCAAAAATCTCATGAATTTGAAATCAAAGCATCCATGGCGATGGTACCTAACTCGCACCTTTTTGTCTACTACATTGCGAGGGATCAATTGCATTACTGTGAATTCACAATTCGTTTACCCCACAGTTTTGTGAATAAGGTAAGTTGATTTAATTTCTTTGTTAGCACTTAATAGCAAAAGTTTTCATAATGTTTTTCAGTTGGCCATAGCTGCACCGACCAATGTCAAGCCCGGTCAAAATATTACCCTTAACATTAAGGGACAACCGAATTCGAGGGTTTCTATCATAGCAGTCGATAAGAGCGTGCTTTTGCTTAGTTCGGACAATGTTTTGCAAAAACAAGAAATAATGAATGATCTTTTGTATGAAAGAACGTACAGAAAACAGTTGTTAAATGGAAAACAATTCATTAATACCCCCGGTAATAGTGCAGGATTACTCACCTTTACAAATGCTAAGTTCGAAATTCATGTGTCTCGTAAGTATAAAGCTGCTCCAAACTTTTTGCAATAGTATTTTCAAAATGTTCATTCAATATCGAGAGTTTTTATTCAATGGCCTCGATAAAAAGGCGACTTAATTCTCCAAAGCGGGTTAAATCTGAAGGTTTTCTTCGGACTCTTCGTTCCCCGACACCCTTGATGGCCAGCGATCAAGCAGAGATTGACGTCAAGGTTCGAAAAAGCTCTTTGCGTCTTCTAACCAGTGTCGACCTTACATGGCTCAATTCCTGCCGACGCCTGACTGTCCACGGCAGCTGCTACCGCGAAAAGCTCTGACCAAATGACGCTGCACCTTCACAAAAGCCTATATGATTCTTCGATTCCATGTATACAGAAGGAAAATTCCCAAGTTGGAAAAGCGCCAGGTGCCTGACTCCACTTTGTCTTAGCGATCTTATATCTTCATTGCAACAAACCCAGCAGATAGATGCAAATGCCTAAGATCGAAAATGACATTCGACTCCTCTCTATAGAGTACCCTAGTTATTTGCGACGTATTTTCGATCGACTCTAACTACGGCCTAAAACCCCAACTCTTTCCTATGAAGTTGCGATAGGATTAGAGCGTATTCCCTTCTGTGCCATTTTGATCATTTTCTCGTTGCACGTTAGTTCTTGCCCCATCCAGACAGTTTTCACTACGCCGCCTGAACGAGGTCCATAGCAGTAAAAAAGAAACGGTCATCCACCATGATAGTCTATGGCCCGACGTCACCCGCGTAGACAAAGACCTTTGCCCTCTCCTTCCCGAAAGACCTCAGAATCCCGTTAATTACCAGAAGCCACAAAATAGGGGAGATAAACAGTTATTGCGGAGTTCATCTTGTCACAATCCTTCTAATCGAGCCTTCCACTAATGACGGTTTAATATCCGACCTATCAATCAATTCATAATAGTGGGGGAAAGCTCATACCGATCAGGCCGCTATGTATGGACTCCAACTACATGTTACTATGTTGAAGAAGGCCACACCCAAACTCGACATCATGAAAGGCACTGTCCACCAAACAACCTTTACTGTAAGCATAGCCCTATACCAGCAAATAGAACGGATACTTTAATTGGCTAAGACAGAACATTTGTGCCACTAGCCGAACGTAGAATAGCGTTCCAAGCGCCTCAATCTTCGGCGTTCATTCTAAAATCTCTGACACTAAGTTTCGAGGTGTCTCATACCACTTCATCTCTCCATCGGGCCTTTGGTCTTCCCGGTTTCCGTGTACTACTGTGTTTGCCTTCAAAAGACTTCTTTGCTGGAGCTTCTTAATCCATTCTAACAACATGACTTAGCCTAGATAGATATATCATTCAGCTCGTGGTTCATACGTCGCCTATTTTCTCCATGGACGCAAACTGCTCCATATATTTTACGAAGAATCCTTCTCCCAAATACTCCAAGCACTGCCTCATCTGCTTTCAAAAGTACCCATGCTGTAGAACCATATAACATATCGGGTATTATCAGTGCCTTGTATAGTGTAAATTTCGCCTGTCGAGAGGTGGCCTTGTTTTTAAATTGCTTAATCCAAAGTAGCATCTGTTTTCAAGCATTATTCTTCGCCTTAACTCAAAACTGGTGTCATTCGTCTCCGTTACGGCGGTGCTGAGGTAGATAAAATTACTACCTCAAAGTTGTGGTTCCCATCTTTCTCCATGTTCTATATCTGCTCGGTTGTACAAGGTATTTTGGGAGTTAAAACCATCAAACTCGTCTTATCTCCATTTACTGTCAGACCCATTTTCACTGACTCTCTTTCGATTCTTTCAAAGGCAGCAGTTACTACTTCCGGTGACCGACCTATGATATCGATATCGTCGGCATAGGCGAGTAGCATGTGCTCTCTTGTGATTCGTGTGCCATATTTATTCACATCTGCATCTCGTAAATTCTTCCCCAGCAGGATATTAAAGAGATCACACGATAGGCTGGCCCCTTGTCTGAAACCTCGTTTGGTATTGAACGGTTCGGAGAGATTATTTCCTATTCTTACTGAGGAACGCGTATCAGAAAGTGTCGTCCTGCAAAGTCTTATTAATTTTGCGGGGATACCAAACTCAGACATGGCTTGAAATACCTTTGAACGTATAGGAGTATCGAAGGCGGCTTTATAGTCAACAAAGAGGTGGTAGGTGTTGATTTGTCCTTCTCGGGTCTTTTCCAGGATTTGGCGCAGTGTGAATATCTGGTCTAGGGTGGATTTACCTGGTCTAAAGCCGCATTGATAGGGCCCAATTATCTCATTGACTTTAGGTTTCAACCTTTCACACGGTACGCTCGAGAGTATCTTGTATGCGATGGGGAGGAGACTTATTCCTCTTGGCATATTCCGTCTTGTCTCCTTTCTTGTGTACGGGACATAGTATGCTGAGGTTCCAATCATCGGATATGCGTTCTTCTAGCCAGATTGCGCAGATAAGCTGATGCATACGCCTTATCAGCGTGTCGCCTCCGGTCTTAAATAGTTCAGCGGGTAACCCGTCGGCTCCTGCTGCCTTGTTGTTCTTTAGTCGGGTTACTGCTACTTGGACCTCATTCTGACTAGGAAGTAAACATTCCATAACATCATCAGGGATTGGTTCTGCGGTATCCTCTTCGCCGCCAACGTTGGACACTAGCAGTTGGGTAAAATGTTTTTTCCATATCCTCAGCATGATATCTGTGTCAGTTAGCAGATTTCCTTATTTGTCTCTGCAGGAGGATGTGCCTGCACCAAAGCCATCGGATTGATATTTAATTTTTTGGTAAAATTTCCTGACTTCATTCTGACTCCTGTACATCTCAATTTTCTCACACTCATGCCTTTCCATTTCCTTCTTCTTTCTGCTGAATAGACCTTTTCTCCCGATACCTCGCCTTCATCTAGCGTGTTGCTACTGATTGCAGGGTTGCTCTATATGCCGCATTCTTGGCTTCAGTAGCATCTCGACACTCTTGGTCGTACCATGGGTTTTTTGGAGGAGGCTTTCGGTACCCAAGTACGGATTTCGCGGCATTTTCCATGGAGTGGGCAATAGTTTGCCACTGCGCCATTATATCATCGGTACAAGGAGTGCTTTCATCAAGCAGTTGGGTCAGTCGAGTGGAGTATGCCGCTGCCATTTGTTGTGTTTGCAGCTTTTCAATGCCCAGCTTCCGTGCAATGTCAGAACGTACTGTCCTCGCCACGTTCAAACGGGTGCGAACCTTTGCTGCAACAACGGAATTATCGGAATCTATATTTGCTCCACGGATCGATCGTACATCTAACACGCTGGATGAATGCCTTCCATCTATCACAACGTGATCAATTTGATTCCTCGTGTTTTGATCGGGTGACAGACATGTGGCTTTGTGAATATTTTTATGTTGAAATTTGGTGCTACTAACTGGACCATCCTGCCCCGCCCAGGATATTAAAATCGTTCTGGGAGACTTTAATGCCAAGTTAGGGAAGGAAGACATCTTTGGTCCAACAGTCGGAAAGTTTAGCCTCCACGGGATAACGTCCAGTAATGGGTTGAGGCTGATAGATTTCGTCGCGGAATGAAACATGTTGTTCTCTATCTTTGCATTAAAGTCTCCCAGAACGATTTTAATATCCTGGGCGGGGCAGCGGTCATATTCATATATGGAACGGTCTCTCCAGGGTCTTCAAAATGCAGGATGAGAGACTGATTGACCTGTAGTCTCTGGGCAGATTGTGGCTTGGTTTCCCTGCCTGTAGGATGTAAACCCACCTAATGTTTGTAAGTAACGGTCTCTGAAAAGCTATGAAGGTATGGAGAAATAGGAAACCAAGGATCCTCTGCATTGTGTGAATCCCACCCTGGAAAACATAAGGAGATCCTTTACATATCAACACCCAGAAGCAAGAAATATGGGGTCTACCCATTAATAAGTATACCGATCGACTCAGAATCACTGTCTGATTCGATTTTGCTATGTCCGTCTGTCTGTCCAAGTTAATTTTTGTACAAACTACATGCCGCAAGTTTCATCCGATCGTCTTCAAATAAGGCACATACATTTTTTTTGGCGTATTGAAATTGGAAAAATCGGTTCAGATTAAGATGAAGCACCCATATATATGTTCGTCCGATTATGAGAAATATTGCAAAGAGGTGCTCATGTGTAAACCGATTCTCTCGAAATTTGGCATAAAGGATTAACTTATGATTCTTAATATTACTGATGAATTTCATAGAAATCGGTTCAGATTTAGATGTAGCTGTCATATATGTATATTGCCCTATTTCACTTCTAGAGCCACTGCAAGCGCATTTATTGACCAATCTTGCCAAAATTGGCACAGTGCTTTCATCGATGCCTACCACAATATCTAAAAGTTTGTTCAAAAATCTGTTCAGATTTAGATGTAGCTCCCATTGTATGTTCGTCAGATTTTGGGTAATTTGCAATTCATTTGTCAACTGTTTAAAATTTGATACGAATGGTTTAATAACCCCTCTGAAAACATTTTCCGTGGTCCATTAAAAATGGTTCAGAATTAGGTATAGCTCCCACTTTGTAATTATAAGGTAGGTGTAGGGTATTATTATGTCGACACCGCCTGGCTTTTGTCTTCCTTATTGGTTTTTTTGTTGACATTTGTGTAATAGAGGATGTGAACAATCCTAAGTTATGGTGTTTTTTTGGCGAAATCAATAAAAAGTATCATTCATTAAAAAAATATTGCTAACAATTTTTTTTTCTTTCAGTTTTACCCCTTGTACCATCGCGTGAAGATAGCCCTAAACCTCTGCGTTCAATATTTCCAGAAACATGGATATTTAAGGATATAAACATGTATGTAATAATACTAAATACTAATAATAATAAATAATTAATGAGTCTGCATTGTTTCTCTCTCACTTTTCATAATGCTTGACAATTTATATTGAAACGGCTAATCAGTCTAGTCGGACATGATGGAATTTCACCCGTTTCTTTGAAAAAAAAGTGGCTTAGGCCGGGTTTCTCATTCTCCGGTTACAATTTATCGTAATGGTATTCTTCTGGTTAAAGGAATTTGGTTTTCTGAATGTATGCTTATTGCTTATCCTTACGATAAACCTTAATCGGCAAATGGGTGCCGGTTAGTGATTTATCGTCCCGATAAATACAGCTATATTTTGTTTGCCGATTGCGGCATAATAATACGGTGTGTCCGCGCACTTATCCAGCAACAATTCAGTAATAACAAGTATGAGCGTGCTAAGTTCGGCTGGGTCGAATCTTGTATACCCTCCACCATGGATCGCATCTGTCGAGTTCTTTGCACCGTATCTCTTTTTAGGCAAACAAAGAATAATGAATATGGACGGAGGAGGAGGAGGAGCTATATCAAGTTATAGTCCGATTCGGGGCTCAAGAAGCAAAATCCGGAGATCCGTTTGTATGGGAGCTGTGTCAAGCTATATATCGATTTAGGCCATATTGCACACATATGGGAGAAGCCGTTGTACAAAATTTGTGCCAAATCGGATGAGAATTGCGCTCCCTAGAGGCTCAAGAACTCAAGATTCCGGATCGCTTTGGTTATATAGCAACTATATCAGGTTATGGACCGATTTAAACCATACTTCGCACATTTTTTGGAAATGATATCAAAATACTATGTGAAAAATTTCAGTCAAATTGGATGAGAATTGCGCCCTCTAGAGGCTCAAGAAGTCAAGACACAAGATTGGTTTATATGGCAGCTATATCAAAACATGGACCGATTTGGCCCATTTAGAATTCCAACCGACCTACACCAATAAGAAGTATTTGTTCAAAATTTCAAGCGGCTAGCTCTACTTCTTCAAAAGTTGGCGTGCTTTCGACAGACAGACGGACGGACGGACGGATATGGCCAGTTCGACTTAAAATGTCACGAAGATCAAGAATATATATACTTTATGGGGTCTCAGACGCATAAGCATAAGACGCAAAAGCGAGAATCTTCTGCAGGGGAAAAACAACATCCAGCAGACATTTTTGCAACCTCTCATTTACATAACTCTCCAAATATTTTTATACCATTCACCATAGGATGGGGGTGTACTAATTTAAGACCCCATAAAGTATATATATTCTTAATCGTCGTAACATTTTATGTCGCTCTAGCCATGTCCGTCCGTCTGTCCGTCCATCTGTTCGTCCGTCTGTCTGTCAAAAGCACGCTGACTTTCGAAGGAGTAAAGCTGGCCGCTTGAAATTTTGCACAAATACTTCTTATTAGTGTAGGTCGGTTGGTATTGTAAATGGGCCATATCGGTCCATGTTTTGATATAGCTGCCATATAAACCGATATTGGGTCTTGACTTCTTGAGTCTAGTGGGCGGAATTTTTGTCCGATTTGACTGAAATTTTGCACGTAGTGTTTTGTTATCACTTCCAACAACTGCGATAAGTATGGTTCAAATCGGTTCATAACCTGATATAGCTGCCATATAAACCTATCTGGGATCTTGACTTCTTGACCCCTAGAGGTCGCAATTATTATCCGATTTGCCAGAAATTTTGTACGACGGATCCTCTCATGACCATCAACATACGTGTTTATTATGGTCTGAATCGGTCAATAGCCCGATACAGCTCCCATATAAATCGAATTCTCTATTTTACTTCTTGAGCCCCCCAAAGGCGAAATACTTATTCGAATTGGCTGACATTTTACACAGGTCGCCAACATATAATTTAATTGTGGTCCGAACCGGATCATATCCCGATATCGCTCTAACAGCAGAGCAAATCTTTTCTTTTATCCTTTTTTTGCCTAAGAAGAGATGCCGAGAAAAGAACTCGACAAATGCGATCCATGGTGGAGGTATATAAGATTCGGCCCGGCCGAACATAGCACGCTTTTATTTGTTCGATTTCACATTCTCATTTACTAGAAAACGAACGACTTTCCGTAAAAGTTAGTGCAAATTTTTGAGTATAATAAGAGTGCTCTTATTGCTGAGAGTTGCATAATATTGCCATATCTTCGGAAGATCCTTAAAAGTGTACGAGAAAACCAAATTTGTTAACAGTAGGTTTATCCCCACTATAAATTTATGCTCCGGTTATCTAACATGAACTTTATTTTTTAAACCACCACCGAAGGATGGGAGTAAATTCATTTTGTCATTCCGTTTGCAACACATCGAAATATCCGTTTCCGACACTATAAAGTATATATATTCTTGATCAGCATAAAAGTCTTGGCTCCATATTGTTATACACAATTGAACAATGACTTGTACTTATTAGTATTTGGTCTAAATCGGATCATATTTCGATATAGCTGCTATGGGGCATAAGGTATGCATTTTTTCACCGGATTTTGACGAAAGGTTATTTACATATATACCCGAGGTGGCGGGTATCCAAAATTCGGCCCGGCCGAACTAAACTCTTTCTTACTTGTTTTACCAAAAAACCGCCCTTACAATGGCAAAAAAGCTGGGCAGGTACAACTGTTATTAATGTAATTCCTGTTTTATTCTTGCAGAATCGATGCAAATACTGCGCTTACTTTGCAAGTTCCAGATACCATCACAACATGGATAGTAGGAGCATTCTCTGTCAACGATGAAACCGGCTTCGGAATGATGGAAAATACCCTAGACATTGAATCTTTTCAACCCTTTTTCATAAGTGTTAATCTACCGTATTCCGTGAAGAGGGGAGAAATTGTAACTATACCAGCTACAATATTCAATTATCTGCAGCAGAGTCATCCAACCGAAATTACTATGGAAAATAATAGTGAAGATTTCCAACTAATGGATGATGAAAATAAACCCCTTGTGAAGAAACATGATATACGGAATATCACTGTTCCAGCTAATAATGGAAAGAGCGTAGCATTCAGATTATCGCCAAAGAAAGTGGGAAATATAGAAATTCGCATTGAAGCCAAAAATTCCATTACAGCAGATGCAGTACTACACAGGCTACGAGTCGAACCAGAAGGCATTGCTCACAATAGCCACCAGGAAGAGCTATTAACGTTAACAGATGGAGAAACCAAGAATATTACTTTTCAGACCAATTTACCGGCCGACATTGTTAGTGATTCGGAATATTTGGAATTGTCTGTTAGTGGAGATGTTATGGGTGCAACTTTGGAAAACCTCGATAATTTGGTGCAGAAACCCACTGGATGTGGTGAACAAAACATGGTTAACCTAGTGCCGAATATTTTGATTTTGGATTATCTAAAATCGGTGAATAAATTTAAAACTCAAGTTGAGCTGGTGGAGAAGGCCAAAACTTTTATCGACACCGGCTATCAACAGGAACTGACTTATCGTCACTCTAATGGGGCCTTTAGTGTTTTTGGCCCCGATGCAACAACAGAAAGTAATTGGTTGACAGCCTATGTTACTCGCTTTTTTATGAAAGCCATGCAATACTCAGCCATAGAGCCAAAAATTGTGGAGGAAGGTCTCATATATTTGTCTACCCAGCAATTGGATGATGGTAGTTTTCCTCATCGTGGACACCTCTTCAAGCCGGCCCACCAAAATCAATATGGATTTACAGCTTTTGTAATGCTGACATTCTTGGAAGAAAAGGTAAGCAGTAAAACACTGAAGGAGTAAGTTTCCAAAGCAAAAAATAAATAAATTAAGAGAAGGATTTCATTTATATAAAGTTCAACATCAGGCCTGTTCCGATAACCCCAATTGCAAGAAGTTTGCAAATTCAACTTTAATTAATGTTGAGGTATACATAAATCGCAAAAATTTCCCGCTTTCCAATCGGTTAGCCTTGTTTCTTCGAATTGAGAATTAATGCGCTGATTTCATTATAATTACGAAATCTTTTTTACACCCTCCACCATAGGATGGGGGGTATACTAATTTCGTCATTCTGTTTTTAACTTCTCGAAATATTTATCTGAGACCCCATAAAGTATATATATTCGACATTTTATGTCGATTTAGCCATGTCCGTCCGTCCGTCTGTCTGTCGAAAGCACGCTAACTTCCAAAGGAGTAAAGCCATGTTTTGATATAGCTGCCATATAAGCCTTGACTTCTTGAGCCTCTAGAGTGCGCAATTCTTATCCGATCGGTATGAATGCACGACGTGTTTTGTTATGAGACCCAACAACTGTGCCAAGTATGGTTCAAATCGGTTCATAACCTGATATAGCTGGCATATAAACAGATCTGGGGACTTGACTTCTTGAGCTTCTAGAGGGCGCAATTCTTATCCGATTTGGCTGAAATTTTGCGAGACGTATTTTATTTTTACTTTCAACGACTGTGTCAAAAAAAGGTTCAAATCTGTTCATAACCTGATATAGCTGCCATATAAACCGATCTGGGATCTTGACTTCTTGAGACTCTAGAGGTCGCAATTATTATCCGATTTGACTGAAATTTTGTACGACGGATCCTCTCATGACCATCAACATACGTGTTTATTATGGTCTGAATCGGTCTATAGCCCGATACAGCTCCCGTATAAATCGATCTCTTTATTTTACTCCTTGAGCCCCCAAAGGTAGCAATTCTTATTCGAATTGGCGGACATTTTACACAGGTCTAGAACATATAATTGTCCACACTTACTTCCTATTGGTGTAGGTCGGTTGGATTGTAAATGCGCCATAACGGCCTATGTTTTGTTATCGCTGTTATATAAAACGATCTCGGGTCTTGACTTCTTGTGACGCTGGAGTGCGTAAGTATTATCCTATTTGGCTGAAATTGAGCATGAAGTGTTTTGTTTTGACTTCCAACAACTATGCCAAATATAGAGGGTGCAATTCTTATCCGATTTGGCTGAAATTTTGTACAACGTACGTGGCAAATATGGTCGAAATCGGTCCATAACCATATAAACCGATCTCCCGATTCTACTTCTTGAGCCCTTAAAGGGTGCAATTCTTATCCGATTTGGCTGAAATTTATGGCTTCCTCTGCATAATGGCTTCCTCTATGGCCACCAACATCTAAATTAAGTATGGTCCGAATCAGTCCATAAATGGAAATAGCCCCAATAGCATAGCAATTCTTATCCGTTATCCTTTGTTTGCCTATAAAGAGATACCGGGCAAGGAACTTGCCATATGTGGTACATGGGTATATCAGATTCGGCTAGGCCGAACTTAGCACGCTTTTACTTGTTATACCCTCTACCATAGGATGGGGGTATACTAATATCGTCATTCTGTTTGTAACACCTCGAAATATGCGTCGGAGACCCCTTAAAGTATGTATATTCTCGATCGTCAAGTCATTTTAAGTCGATCTAGCCATGTCCGACCGTCTGTTTGTCGAAAGCATGCTAACTTTCAAAGGAGTAAAACTAGCCGCTTGAAATTTTGCACAAATACTTTTTATTAGTGTAGGTCGGTTGGTATTGTAAATGGGCCATATCGGTCCATATTTTGATATTGCTGTCATATAAACCGATCTTGGGTCTTTACTTCTTAAGCCTCTAGAGGGCGCATTTCTAGTCCGATGTAGCTGAAATTTTGCACGTAGTGTTTTGGTATCACTTCCAACAACTGTGCTAAGTATGGTGCAAATCGGTTAATAATCTGGTATAGCTGTCATATAAACCAATCTTTGATCTTGACTTCTTTAGCATCTAGAGGGCGCAATTCTGCACGTTGTGTTTCGGTATCACTTCCAACAAATGTGCAAAGTATGGTTTAAGTCGGTTCATAAACAGATATAACTGCCATATAAACCGATCTAGTATCCTGACTTCTTGAGCCACTACAGGCCGCAATTCTTATCCGATTTTTCCGAAATTTTGTACAACGGCTTCTCCCATGACCTTCAACATACATGTCTAATATGGTCTTAAACGATCTATAGCCTGATAAAGCTCCCATATTAACCGATATACCGATACTTAGGTGTGATCATGGACAGGAAACTGAATTGGGAGTGTCATATTCAGCAGCGTACTGAAAAGGCTTACAGATGTTGGGCACTATGTAGACGGGCCGTAGGCTCGAAATGGGGCCTGAATCCTAGGATAGTCCACTGGCTCTACAGGAGCGTGGTAAGACCAATACTTACCCCAGTAGTTTGGTGGACTGCTATGGAGAAAAAGTGCAAAATAAGGACCATACAACAGGTTCAGAAAAAATGTTGTCTTGGCCTAAGCGGAGCGATGAGGACCACGCTCATTAGTGCCCTAATGAGCGTGGTCCTCATCGCTCCGTGGTCCGAGACTATTCTAGATATCCGACCCATTGACATACAGATTAAGTGTGAGGTAGCCACTATGGCTATGAGACTTAAGGCGAAGGGAGAATGGATTGAGGATGGGAGTAGATTATACCATCGCGGTATAATCGAGGCGGCGATAGGAAACCTTGAAGGAAGTGGAGAGGTTTCCGATCGGATACCTGAGATGAACCTTGAAGTTGAGTGCGAGGCACTGCTGCCATCGGCACAGTCTTGGATTGACCCTAGTATTGCCAACTGGAAGATCATGTTACACGGATGGATCAAAGAATTGAGAACCCAGGACAGAGATCTGTTTAGACTGTCTGACCGTAATACGGTCCTGCAAGCAGAGATACGGGCGATCACAGAATTCGTGAAGTGGTGTGGTACTAACGTCGATTGTGAACATTTTTACTGTCAGTAAAATTGCCATAAGGTCAATAACAACCAGTACAGTAAGGTCACGAACAGTCTTGCAATGTAAGAAAGAGATTAACGCTTTCTCTGAGGATGTGAAAGTCCGCATCGTTTGGTTGCCGGGCCTTAACGGAGTAAGGGAAATGAAAGGGCAGACGATTTGGCGGTGAAGGCCAGAGGACTGCCGTCAATAGGCTTTGTTAACCCGAAGCCTTTCGGATTGAAGCAAAAATTTGAAACCGTGAGTTCTTTTTAGCCTCCTGATACCCGACCTAAATATGGTTCTGATCGGACTATATTTAGATATAGATGCCATATAGGCCGATCTGCCGATAAGTGGTCTGAAGCCATGAAAAGCTTTATTTATTACCCGATTTCCCTGAAATTTAAAACAGTGAGTAGAATAAGACCTCCCAACATCCGACCTAAATATGGTTCTGATCGTACTTTATATAGATATAGCTGCCATATAAACCGATCTGCTTATAAGCGGTCTGAAGCCAATAAAAGCTTTTTTTATAACCCGATTTCCCTTAAATTTAAAACAGTGAGTTTTTCTGAGACTCACGATATCCGACCTTAATACAGATCAGATTGTTCTATAATTGGATATGTCTGCCAAAAAGACCAATGTTTTGTTATACAAAATTGAATAATGACATATATACATTAGACCACTCAATGTCAGTGCCGAATTTGGGTGCTCAAGTTATCCAATTTTCACCGGATTGTGATGAAATGGGATTTACATATATGGCCGAGGTGGTGGGTATCCAAAGTGCGGCCCGGCCGAACTTAGCACGCTTTTACTTGTTTTCATTACCTTTTCTATGCAACAAAATCCAATTTTTATACCCTCCACCATAAGATGGGGGGTATACTAATTTCGTCATTCTGTTTGTAACTACTCGAAATATTCGTCTGAGACCCCATAAAGTATATATATTCTTGATCGTCGTGAAATTTTATGTCGATCTAGCCATGTCCGTCCGTCTGTCCGTCCGTCCGTCCGTCCGTCCGTCTGTCTGTCGAAAGCACGCTAACTTTCGAAGGAGTAAAGCTAGCCGCTTGAAATTTTGCACAAATACTTCTTATTAGTGTAGGTCGGTTGGTATTGTAAATGGGCCATATCGGTCCATGTTTTGATATAGCTGCCATATAAACCGATCTTGGGTCTTGACTTCTTGAGCCTCTAGCGTGCGCAATTCTTATCCGATTGGAATGAAATTTTGCATGACGTGTTTTCCTATGATATCCAACAACTGTGCCAAGTATGGTTCAAATCGGTCCATAACCTGATATAGCTGCCATATAAACCGATCTTGGGTCTTGACTTCTTGAGCCTCTAGCGTGCGCAATTCTTATCCGATTGGGATGAAATTTTGCACGAAGTGTTTTGTTATGATATTCAACAACAGTGCCAAGTATGGTTCAAATCGGTCCATAACCTGATATAGCTACCATATAAACCGATCTTGGGTCTTGACTTCTTGACCCTCTAGAGGGCGCAATTCTTATCTGATTGGAATGGAATTTCGCACGACGTGTTTTGTTATGATACCCAACAACTGTGCCAAGTATGGTTCAAATCGGTCCATAACCTGATATAGCTACCATATAAACCGATCTTGGGTCTTGACTTCTTGACCCTCTAGAGGGCACAATTCTTATCCGATTTGAATAAATTTTTGCACGAAGTATTTCGTTATGATATCCAATAACTGTGCAAAGTATGGTTCAAATCGGTTCATAACCTGATATAGCTGTCATATAAACAGATCTGGGGATTTGATTTCTTGAGCTTCTGGAGGGCGCAATTCCTATCCGATTTGGCTGAAATTTTGCATGACGTATTTTATTTTTACTTTCAACAACTGTGTTAAATAAGGTTCAAATCGGTTCATAACCTGATATAGCTGCCATATAAACCGATCTGGGATCTTGACTTCTTGACCCCTAGAGGTCGCAATTATTATCCGATATGCCTGAAATTTTGTACGATGGATCCTCTCATGACCATCAACAAACGTGTTTATTATGGTCTGAATCGGTCTATAGCCCGATACAGATCCCATATAAATCGATCTCTCTATTTTACTTCGTGAGTCCCAATGGGCGCAATTCTTATACGAATTGGCTGAAATTTTACACAGGTCTCCAACATATAATTTAATTGTGGTCCGAATCGGACCATATCTTGATATCGTTTTAATAGCAGAGCAACTCTTTTCTTATATCCTTTTTTGCCTAAGAAGAGATGCCGGGAAAAGAAGTCGACAAATGCGATCCATGGTGGAGGGTATATAAGATTCGGCCCGGCCGAACTTAGCACGCTTTTACTTGTTTCAATGTTCAACGTATAATTCATCAAATACAAAAATACAACGATTGCCTTTGAAGGTAAGTGCTACATTATTAATATATTTATTTAATTATTGATATTTTTATTTATTTTTGTGATTTTAAGAACATCTTCCAGCTCGGGATCAGTGCTTTCTATTCGAAGAAGTGCATAGCAAAGATCTTTTAGAAGTTAAGCAAGTGTGTGTTGTTATTCATAACACTTTGACAGGCTAGTGTTTCATGATTTCTGTTTCGCTATGTCAGCACTTTTGTCAAATTGATTAAGGTGCCCTTTTTACCAAAATACTATTGAGCAGCGTTGCCGTTTTGGGCTTTTTCTACCAAGTGTGGTAGGATTTACTGTCAATTTTAAAGGTCTTGTCGGATGGACGGCCCACTTCAATTTTGGTAGATTTTTTTTATCGAAATTGTATTTTTATACCCACCACCATAGGATGGGGTCTATATTGTATTTAGTCATTCTGTTTGCAACACATCGAAGTATCCATTTTCGAGTCTGCAGAATATCTGTATTCTTGATCGTCGGAAAATTCATAAACGATTTAAAGATGTCCGTCTATTTGTGTGTCCCTCTGCTTTAATCGGCCCTCGAAGATTGTGATATGGATCATACACAGGTTATGTTCTTGAATGGGCCAAATCGAAGTATATTTGGATATAGCTACCACATAGAGCGATCTGCCGATTAAGGGTCTTTAGTCAGTAATAGCCGCATTTATTCTCCGATTTCGCTGAAATTTAAGTGAATGCGTTGCAGTATGGACCCTGAGGTCCCAACCGAAAATGGTGCACATCGGCCATATTTAGGAATAGTTCCCATAGAAATCAATCTGATTAATTAAAGGTCGTAAGCCCATAAAACCGCATTTATTGCCTTATTTTGAACAATGAGTTGTAATAGGTCTCCAGATATTCGGACCGAATATGTTCCATATCGGGCTATATATAATTATTACTGCGATATGTGGAACAGTGTGTTGTATTAGATCCTAATCAGGCCAAAGTGGCAACGCTGCTATTGAGTATGGTGTATAGCTCGCTTTTATTTTTACACAGGACTCAATAAGTTCTCCAACTCTCCTTATAGCAGAAAGAGAAGAAAGCCTTACTTTCAGCTATTCCAATACAAATTAATCATTAATGCTTAGAACAACAAACGCATCAACATGCCAACTATTTTTGTTTTTATTTTTTATTTTTAAATAAATTTGTTGATTTATTTATTTATTTTGTCTTGATTTTCTTATTTATTATTGAAACTATTACAAGTTTTTTGTGTCAGTTTTAGACATTAAGTAAAAAACAAATGCGGGTTTGATATAATTAATACCAAAGAAACATAGCTGAATGTTGACTGTCGCATATGCTGAAGCTTCATTGGACAAAAGCTACGTTTATAGGTGATAAGAAATGGATATTCATTGGACATACACCTAAGCCAGCAATCGGATTGTTGTGCGCTCTAAAAACTATAAAGAAAATTTTAAGTTAGGAATTCCGTGCTACTTACAAAATCCTTAATTGTTTTCAATACCACTCCCCTAAGTTGGTTCATCTCTGGTATTACGTCTCCACCTAAGTGCCGGTATCAGTTAGACGCGAATGCCGGGCAATAACAAACGAAATGCTCCAACGTCTCATCATCTTCCCCGCATGCCCTACATATGCTATCACTTGCCGCACCGATTTAACATAAGTGAGCTCGTAGTCCTATGTGTCCCATTATGATATCAATAGATATACTGACCTCCTTCTTGCTTCCTTTCAGTAATAGCCTCGTCTTTTCATGATCTGCAACCCCCAATAGGACGCTAGGAAGGAGAAGAGCTAGACCCATTGATAAGCATACCGATTAACTCAGAATCACTTTCTGATTCGATTAAGCCATGTCAGTCTATCCGACTGTGAGTCCATGTATTCTTGTAATCAAAGTGCAGTCGTATTTGTCGTATTTGTTGTCCAATCATCACATATCACTTTTTTGGCCCAAGGACGAACGCCATTGATTTTGATAAAAATCGGTTTACATTTAGATATAGCTCCCATGTATATGTATCGCTCTATTTGCACTTAAATAGCCGTAGTAAGGACAATTTTCAACCGATCTGCACAAAACTTGTAAAATTTCATCAAAATCGGTTCAGATTTAGAAATAGCTCCCATATATATGTATCGCCCGATTTGCACTTAAATCGCCGTAATAACTAAAATTTTCAAACAATCTGCTCAAAATTTGACATAGATTGTTTTGTTACCGATTTTCTGCACACATTACCGATCTGTACTGATCTTAACATATCGGCTAGATTTCATCAAAATCGGATTTGGATATAGCTCCAATACATATGCATCTCCTGATTAACACTTATAAGGCTGTAATAACCACAGATTGTAACCGATCTGCACAAAATTTGGCACGGATTCTTTTGTTAGTGACCTTAGCATAAAATCGGTTCAGATTTGAACGTAGCACCCATACATATTTATCGCCGGAGTTATCGCCTTATATGGCCGTAGTAACAACATTTTTCAAACGATCTGTTTAATAGTCGGTTCAGAGTTAGATATAGCTCTCATGTACATATCTTAGATATAAAAATCAATTTGTGTTTGTTTGTAGATTTGTTTGTTTGTGTGTTCCTTATAGACTCAGAAACGGCTGAACCGATTTTCTTAAAATTTTCACAGATGGTGCATAATGACCCCGTGGTGGAAACAGGGTACTAAATTTTTTGATATCTGAAGGGGGGGGGGCGGACCCTCCCCCTTACCCCAATTTTTAGAAACGCCAGATCTCGGAGATGGGTGGTGCGATTTAAGCGAAATTTTGTGTGCTCTCATATAGTACCCTATGGTATCCAAATTTCGGATGGGGTACCTCGGGGGGGGCTGCCCCACCCTTCAACCTACCAAACTTATATTTTGACCTATCACGACAATATGGGACTCAATTGAAAGGTATTTAGGATAAGAAAACGTATCTGATATCCAATTGTCGGGCCAAGTGCTAGGGGGACCACCCCAAGCCCCAAAACACCCCTAAATCGGACATATTTACCGACCATGGCAATATGCGACTCAAAGGAAAGGTATTTGTGAGTAGAATACGAATCTGATATCCAAATGTGGGACCACGTTTCTGCGGGTCCACCCCTTCCCCAAAACACCCCCCAAACTGGACTTATTTACTGACTATGGGGCGCCCGACTTTTGCCTTTCCTTATTTGTTTTATTATGCAAATCTTATGCTAATGCCAAAAATAAGTTATTTCTGAAAAAATACAATAAATTGTCTTATTTCTAAAATTTGAAAACTGTATATCTTTTACGTAAATATTTCTGAAAATAGGTAATACGTACTCCTTAATGCAAGTAAAATATATTTAAATTTGCTCTATACTTGCTACTAAAGGTTGGAAACCATTTCACCTGAAAACGAATTACATTGAAGCAATATTCCACTATATTCAAATATATAAAGTATTAGTTAAAGGGTTATCGTTACACTTCAATTGAAAAAGTTTTTTTATAAAGGAAATGAAATAGTTTTTTAAATTTTGGTTAAAAAACATATTGAATTTCGGTGCCCCATTTACTTGCCCAAAGTATAGACACTCCAAAATTTTGTAAATTTTAACTAGATTAAAGTTAATTTTTATGTATCCAAAATAATGATTTGAGTAAACTAAACGAGAGAAAAAAATCTCCTTAGCCAAATCATAACCAATTTCACCATGATTTAGTTCATTTTCGTTCATTTATTGGTCACTTTTCTTTGAGTGTAGGCAAAACATTTGACTTTTAAAGTTGCCAATGAAATGTAAAGTAAAAAAATTAAAATCGGAACAGGCCTGTGTATGAAGTGTTGTCCTATATGAAGTTTTTTAGAACGCCGTTGTGGATTTCTAATTTGAGTTGATTTCTCCTAAGCTTAAGTAGTATTTCTTATTTAATTCCACCCCATTTTACGTACTAAGTCTTTTAAAAATCGCCTTTTTAATTTTTTTAGAAATATTCCCGTAAATTTAAAGATGTTATACAAAAGGCAATGCTGTTTCTTAACAATAACTTAAATGAAGTCCACGACATTTACTCGCTTGCAATAATGGCCAACGTATTTAGAAAAGCTGGAAATGACAGCCAGGCTCAAGATATTCTGGCGAAACTGAATCCAATGGCCAAAGAGAAAAATGGACTCAAATGGTGGACAAGCAATAACAAGCACGAAGAAAGTGCCAATGATGTTGAGATCACAGCATATATCCTTCTGGCCCTTCCAGAGACACCAAATGATGATATTTTGCCCATATTCAATTGGCTAATAAAACAACGGAACAGCCAGGGAGGATATGATTCCACACATGACACTGTTATTGGATTACAGGCTTTGACTATATATGCCAAGAAGTTGACGCGTGTTCAGGATACCCTATTGAAGGTCCATTACATTGCCAAGTCGGATGAAGGAAGCCAACTGAAAGAGAAAATTTTGGGAGTAGATACAGAAAATGAGCTCATACTACAGCGAGCGGCGGTATGTTCAAATGCTATATTATACACATAGAATAAACTAGAAACTCAGAGATTATAAACCATATTCATCACTACAGGGGAATGGGGTGAAAAGTAATTTTGTCATACATAACTAACTAGTCGCAAACTAAAACATGGAATAAAAAGATACCGACCCTTGCCAATAAATCCCTTATTTTATATGGGGTTATAGACCTATCGTTCTGTAGACAATATACCTGAAGGCGAGGGAGGAACTTACACCCGAAAAATTCAGAGGGGCACAACATGTATGCCTTAAGCGAAGGTCAGTGGAGGAAGCCCTCCACGCAGTCGTATCAGAGGTCGAGACATCTCTCCAACTGAAAGGGTTTGCCAAAGCGGCCTTCCTGTATATGGAAGGGCATTTATCAACATGAAGAAAAGATCGATAGTCGCCAACGAGGATCGCACGTGAGGCCTACCGAATATCTCCCAGTGAAAAAAAAAATTATCAACGCCGGCTGAGTAATACTATTGCCAGAAGGCGGCTGAAAAGGTGAATTATTCATGGGAGGGGTGTTTTTGCCGAAACTTGTTACCAACGAAGTGCTATTGGATCTCAAAACGGATTATACGAGACGTCTCTCTAACTGAAAGAGTTCGCCAAAGCGGCCTTCCTGGATATGGGAGGACATTTACCAACATGAAGTTGGCGGAATGTTTAAATTCAGAATGGCGGAATGTTTTGAGACCCTAAATGAACTCCAGGCTCATGTCAAAGCGCTGACTTGGGTAACGGGACACTGCAAATGAGAAATCGAACGAATATGCCATGAAGAGCATGTCCTCGCATAGAGAACCAGACACATGTCTTAAATCTGTACCATTTGTCAACCTGCTGAACGTAGTAAAGGAGATAGTAAATGCTGGATAGTAAGTCAGTGGCGAGCTGAAATCGGTACATGGGTGATAGCAGACTGCAAGGACACTTTACCGAAGAAGAAAGACGGAGCTGCTGGTATTCGGTTTAAGGTCATTGAGCACTATTACATTAGTTATAAACAGGCAATGTGCGATAGGCCATATGGCGGCACACATGGGAATACCTCTGTGGGATTCCCGTATAATGCTTACGGAAAAATAAATTTTAATGTGGAGGTGACGATTGACCACTTGTATTATTCATGTTCGTGTCTTTCCATCTTGGGGAGGCTGGTTTTTTCAGATCTAATGGATCGTACCTCTTGAAGGCCTCCTTGAATAAGTAGACCAGAAGGGATGATTCTTAGAGGGGACGCGCAACACACACCGAATTGACACTTAGATGGGCGTGACGCGGTGATTCGCCATATATGAATATACATGTGGGCGTATCGACATCCCATATAGTATATATATATTCTTGATTGTCACGTCATTTTAGGTCGATCTAGACATGTCCGTCCGACCGTCTGTCGAAAGCACGATCACTTTTGAATCTGTAAAGCTAGCCGCTTATCCTATTTGCCTGAACTATAACGTTTTCGGTGACATTCAACAGATGTACCGAGTATGATTTGAATTGATATGATTTGATATATCTCCTATATAATCCGATCTCCCAGTTATACTTCTTGAACCTCTTGGCGGTGCAAATCTTATGCGAAATTTTGCACAGTTACTTCTGCTATGACTTTCACCACAAGAATCAAATATGATCTGAATCAGTCCATAATCTAATATAGTTCCCTTATAAACCGATATTGAGACCATGTAGGGCGTAATTTTAATCCGATTTGGCTGAAATTTTGCACAGTGAGTTCTTCTATGACCTCTGAATCAGTATAAGACTTGATATTGCTCCCATATGATCCTATCTTCTGAATGCACTTCTTGAGCCCCTGGGGGCGCAGTTCTTGTAAGATGTGGCGGAAATTTTGCACAACGACTTCTCCTATGACCTTTAACTATGTTCAAATATAACTCGAATTGGTTTATAACCTTATATAGCTTCCATATAAACCGATCTCACCATTGCACTTCTTAAGCCCCTTAAGGGCTCAGTTCTTGTCCGATTTGGCTGGAATTTTGCACTACATCCAACAACCAAACTAAATCTGGCCCGATTGGTTCTGTAACCAGAGATGCTTAAAAGCATAGCAATTCCTATCCGTTATCCTTTGTCTGTCTAAAAAGATATACCGTCCAAAGCACGGTATCCAAATGCTATCCAAATAAAATGAATACCCGGGTATTTACCCATTTATACCCAAAAGCTGGGTATTTATACAATAATTTTGCAGATATCTTGGGTATAAAAACTTTATCCAAACAATTTTTGGAATAAACATGATCATCTGATCAAAATCGCATGAAAAATGCTCCTTTTATTGGCTGTATCCAAATATGGTCCGATCTGGACAATATTCAACAAAGAGGTTTAGAGGGAGACCAGAACTCGCTGTACCAAATTTCATCGAGTGAATGCTCCTTTAATGGGCTCAATACTCTATATCGGGAGATTGGTCTATATGGCAGCTATATGCAAATATGGACCGATCTGGACGATGTTCGACACAAAGGTGTAGAGGTCTATTAAATCTCACTGTTTCAAATTTCATCGAAATAGGATGAAAAATGCTCCATTTGTAAGCTCATTACACTATATCGGGAGATTGGTCTATATGGCTCTTATATCCAAATATGGTCCGATCTGGACCACATTTGACAGAAATGGGTAGGGGTCAACCAAAACACACTGTGCCAAAGTTAATCGAATTCGAGTAATAAAGGGATCTTTTATGGCCTCAACACCCTATATCGGGTCGGTCGGTCTATAGGCCAGCTATATCCAAATATAGTCCGATCTGAACCACACTCCACACAGCTTGGGCATTTACCCAATAAATACCCAAGCGTTTGGTATTTACCCGGTAGAAACCCATCTCTATTCATTCAGGCTATTTTGTCATCGTTTAAAGGGCTTTGTAGGTTATACAGTTTTTGTCGTCTACAATGCTTCCTAGATATGTTTTATGCAGCTATTTATTTCAATTTTAGAGGCCATCATATAGCAGAGTTTAGCATGTCCGCCGTTGACGCTGAGTACTTGGGTTCGAATCAGAATAAAATTTCAGCGGTAGATATCCCCTCCTAATGCTGGCGACATTTGTTAGGCACTATGACATGTAAAAACTTCTCCCCAAAGAGATGTCGCACTGAGGCACGCCGCTCGGACTCGGCGAGCCTCGGAAGGCCCATATCATTAGGCTTAAACATAAAACGGGCAGCACTCATTGATATGTGAGAAGTTTTCCCCCGTTCCTTAATGGAAATTCGTTGTTTCTTTATTTATATCAATGTTTAACGACAATAATATTCATTTATATCTATTTTTTTGCAGTTACCTCAAAAGACACGTTCAGTGCAGGTGGAGGTAATGGGCAACGGTCGAGTATACCTCCAGTTCGTCTATCAATACTATATTGCAGATCCACCTAAATCCGTTGATCTAGTCGCTCCAAAGGGAACGTCCAATGTGCAGCAAACTACCACCACTGTCGTGCCAAATGTTGTACCACAGCCCGTGGTTCAACACACTACAACCACCGTCACCCCGAATTTCGTCCCGCAACAAGTGATGCAGCAGACTACAACTACCGCCTTGCCGAATGTTATGCCACCTGCTCAAGCAACAATCCATGAGTATTTCACCATAATTCCCACGGCTAATTTGGATACATCGTCATTAATGTCTCTGGAAGTTTGTTATACCTATAAACCGCTGACGGAACAAGAAAAACTTACCAATATGGTCATACTAGAGCTTCAGTTCCTCTCTGGCTTTACGGCAAATGCCGAAAGTATTGAGAAATTACGTGACGAAGAACATATCAGTCGCATTGATAGTCAGAATGCGGCAACAAAAGTGCTATTTTACTTTGAAAAACTGGTGGGTCATGAGGAACAATGTCTCACTATTTTGGGGGATAAAAGCTATGAAGTGACTTTACTTAAACCATCACCTATAGTTATATATGATTTCTATAACGACAAGCGGCGTAACACAGTTATGTACCAACTATAGGGGAATCAATCCAGACAGTATAATTAATAATTCCCATAACTATGTGAAGTTAATTTCAAGTAGTAATAAAAATTAAATAAAACAAGTAAACGAGTACGAAGTTCAGCCGGGCCGAATCTTGGGAACCCACCACCATGGATTCTATAGAAATACAAAATAAATTTAGTTGATGGGCATAATTTTATTCTACACACAAAAATTCTGTCAAATCAGCAAAAATTAAAGCTTCTTGGAGCCGAACAAGGATAATCGAGAGACCGGTCTACACGGGAGCCATATGATTTGGACCGTATTTGGCACAGTTGCTGGAAGTCGTAACAGAACACCGCTTGCATTCAATTTCAGCCAAATCGGACAAAAATTGCGGCTTGTTAGGACTCAAGAAGTCAAATCGGGAGATCGGTTTATATGGGAGCTATAACAGGTTATAGACCAATTCGGACCTTACTTTGCACGGTTGTTGGGAGCTATATTCAAATCTGAACCCAACGACTAACATCAATGTTAAGTATCTGTGCAAAATTTCAATCCGCTAGCTTTATACGTTCGACCGCTTTCGTGATTTTGACAGACGAACATGGCTAGATCGACACAGAATGTCGAGACTATTAAGGAAATATATACTTTATGGGGATCAAGAGCCATAAAAAACAAGTAAAAAGGCGTTAAGTTCGGCCGGGCTGAACTTTGGATACCCACCACCTCGGGTATGTATGTAAACCCCCTTTCGTCAAAATCCGGTGAATAACACATATCTTATGCAATATAGCAGCTAATTCGAAATATGTTCCGATTTGGATCAAATACCAATAACTACAAGTCATTGTTCAATTGTGTATAAAAAAATATTGGTCTTTTTAGTAGCTATATCTGAAAATAAACCGATCTAAACCATATCTGACACGGATTTCGAAAAGGCTAACATAAGTCAATGTGTCAAATTTCAGTTAAATCGGATTATAAATGCGCCTTTTTTGGGGCCAAGACTTTAAATCAAGATATCGGTCTATATGACAGCTATATCCAAATCTTTTCCGATCAGGGCCAAATTGAAGAAGAAAGAAATGTCAAAGGGCAAGTCACACAACTCACTGTCCCAAATTTCAGCAAAATCGGATAATAAATGTGGCTTTTATGGGCTTAAGACCCTAAATTGGAGGATCGGTTTATATGGCAGCTATATCCAAATCTGGACCGATCTGAGCCAAATTGACGAAGGATGTCGAAGGGCTTAACACAACTCATTGTCCCAAATTTCAACAAAATTGGATAATAAATGTGGCTTTTATAGGCGCTAAGACCCGAAATCGGAGGATCGGTCTATATGGCAGCTATAACCAAATCTGGACCGATCAGGGCCAAATTAATGAAGGATGTCGAAGGACCTAACACAACTTACTGTCCCAATTTTCAGCAAAATCGGATATTAAATGTGGCTTTTATTATATCAAGATATAGTCCGATATAGTCCATCTTCGAACTTAACCTGCTTATGGAAAAAAAGCGTCTGTGCAAAGTTTCAGCTCAATATCTCTATTTTTGAAAACTGTAGCGCGATTTCAACAGGCAGACGGATGGACATGTCTAGATCGCCTTAAATTTTTGCGCTGATCAAAAATTTACATACTTTATAGGGTCGGAAATGGATATTTCAATGTGTTGCAAACGGAATGACAAAATGAATATACCCCATCATTCGGTGGTGGTTATAAAAATAGTTTTCCTAATATTTTAAGACCTTTTAGCGAAGAAAAGTGGATTTTTACGACTATTTTTTTATAAAGAATCCATCAAATGCAACAAGACCCTAAAAAGGTTTCCAGAAATCTCAATCCTAAGTTTTGTGAAAAATTTTTATTTTTGAGCTTTTTTTATAGCTCAAAAAATTGCCGACATTTGACACCCCAAATTTCCCCTGAAGCATGAACTTCTATGACGGGTAATTTTTTTAATTTCATTACGTTAGCTCTTCTCTAACTGGAGCTAGAATTTTTCTAAGACAGTTCTATTCTTCAATATATTCCTACCCATCCGTCGTTAATGGGTTAAGTCTACCCATTAGCGTCCATCCGTTCAACAGATAGCCAAAATCGCAATAGCGTTCGAATGAATAAATGACGTAAGCCATTGCCCGTTCCAAAAGGGTCATTTGATTCAGTTTGATTTTAGTTTATAAAACTAATCAATTTAAAATTACTCAAAAATCTTTTCGTACTACGTTTCTGAGTACGGACTTTCAAACTGTTCGAAAACTGAGCTTATTCAAAAAACTGGTGCAAGTTTTTAATATCTTAAAGCCCTACACCACTAATGTCGTTCAAGGTAAAGAGATAGACCCATTAACAAGCATACAGATCGACTGAGAATCACTTTCTGATTCGATTTAGCTATTTCCGTCTGTTTGTCTGTCCATCTGTCTATCCGTTCCTTTAAATTTCAAATTTATTACAGACGAAGCCTATTGTAATTGAAAAAATCGGTTTAAATTTGGATATAGCTCCCGCATGTGTATTCGTCCGATTTGGACTTATACTGCAATAAAGCACGAAGATTGCTCTGATGAAATAAAGCACGAAATAATACACGAAGATTGCTCTGATGACTCTTCAGAATTTTATAGAATTCGGTTTAGATTTAAATATTGCTCCCATATATACGAGGACAATGGACAACACTTGTGTTGCAATCTGTCAACTGACAGTTCTATCTTAAAGTTTGACATTTCTGAGGATATAAGTACTCAGAACATTTTGACATATGGGTGCTATTTGTGTTGTTAACAGTAACTTAAAAGATTCATATCGTCCAAAAAATCGTTCGTACGATTATTTCTTACAACTTTCGACGCAGATTAACTCACCAACAGTGCATCGATAAGTTTTATTCAATTTTTGGTGATGAAGCTCCATCAAGGACCAACGTTTATCGATGGTATAGTGAATTCGACCGAGGTCGTAGTTCACTCCAAGACGAATTTCGTGAAGATCGTCCAAAATCAGTTGTTGTTCCAAAAACCATTGATGCTGTGCGCCAACTGATATTCCACAATCGTCATGTGACTTATCGTGAGATAGACAACCTTAGGCATTAATGGGACCAGCATACATTTAATATTGCATGAACATTTGACCGTCAAAAAAATTTGTTCGCGTTGGATCCCACACAATACGTCAATCGTTCAAGAAAGGCTCATGTCGATTGCTTTTCGACACGCAAAGAAGCAGTTGATACGTTCGGAATGCATGTTTTTGAGATACCTCAATCAGAGTGGTAAAAGTGCTTCGACAATTGGATCAAACGCATGCAAAAGTGTATAGATCTATTAATCCTCCCCATGCCACTATGGACATACACCTTAGCCAGTAATCGGCTTGTTGTGCGCTCTAAAAACTATACAGCAACCTCTAAAAAGAAAATTTTAAATTAGGAATTCCGTGCTGCTTACAAAATCCATAATTGTTTTCAATACCACTTCCCTAAGTTGGTTCATGTCTGATATTGTGTCTCCACCTTAGTACCGGTATCTGTTGGACGCGAAAGCCGGGCAATGACAAAGGAAATGCTCCAACGCCTCATCATCTTCCCCGCATGCCCTACACATGCTATCACTTGCCGCACCGATTGTACATAAGTGAGCTCGTAGTCCTATGTGTCCCGTTATGATACCAATAGCTATACTGACCTCCTTCTTGCTTCCTTTCAGTAATAACCTCGTCTTCTCACCCCATAGGATTTGCTCCGTTCTACCGACCGTTTCGTTGTTCCACAATGTTGCATGCGTATTCGTCGCCCACTCCCTTAACTCGGACTGCGTCGAGTTCCTGTTTGTTAGTTTGTGTTGGGTCTCTCGCCACTGCATTGCCTGATATTTTAGTATTAGGATCATTGCTTCTCCAAGTCTTTCCAATATTGAGAGATGCCGTGATTGTCTCATTGTCGGCCCCCTGTTTGTTAGGCGGTGTCGCAGAATGAAAATTTCAGCCTATCCTAGTCTTCCCGATCTTAAAAAAGACAGCTTTGTTCCCGTAGTGCGCCATGTCTTTAGTCTTAGCCAAATTCGTCACGGAGACTTGATAAATGCCAATCACAAAGAGTGTTCCTTCCTCCTACTACTCCCTGTGGAAGACCTCCCACTTCTCTGCGACCAAACCTTGGTTTTGCTTGCCCAAGAATCCCAACATGTGTTCCGTCGCAAATTTGCTGTCCCATCCCTTGATGAAGACCGTAGCCTTTGTGAGCTGGGGGATATCCATCTTTCTCGCCAGGTTGAGCTTTGTGCCCTCCCAGGGATCGTGAATACCTCTGACGAGCTATTTGACGTTATCAATACATTCCGCCGACGCAAAACGCAGCGTTAAGATGTCCCCTCTAAACTCGCAGCTCATCATTTGTATGGGTGGTTCCTCTACAGAGTTCCACACATGTTCAAAAGTCCGATCGTTAACCAGATCCTCCACTTGGGACCGATGATCTGGTGGAATCCTACCGGATGCACAGCCGATATTGATGACTGCATAAGTCCGCTCATCTCTGTTGTGCTTCCTTGCCACTCTGGCGTAAGAGGGCGGCTCTTTACCATTCTCAGCGACCATCTTCCCCTTCCGTGATGGCTGTGGCCTCCTTTTGGAAGTCACAGTCTTCCATGAAGACTCAGGGCGCTTCCTTCGTTCCTGTTCCGACTTTGTCTACCTCCGCATGACACTGTCTGGAGTCTCCATTGCGAGATGGCTGCCTTAGTTATCCCAGAGTACTTGAAAGTGGGGAGCTCTTTTCCTTCTTCAGTATTTTAACAGTGTTATGCTCTTCGGGAGATCTGATTCTTTTTCCAGCTTCCGTAGAAGTGCTTGGAATGTCAGTTCTATCTCTTCCAGCATCCTGCACTTACGCCCGATTACGCTGCCGGTACCCACTCCTCTGTCTCCTTTGTCGTGCACAGGATCGCTTTCTCGGTCTGCTTGTGAGCTTATCAAAGCCATCGCTCACTTCTGCTGTCATCCCGATGCCCTCATCTCTCGATTCGGCTGCGATGACTGTTTCATCCGAGTCAGAAACACCACCTTTACTTAAAGGCTGGGGACGAACTGTGCATTCCTCTGGTTTATCCGTCTAATACTCATTAATTAGTCTGACGACTAGTTGTGCGCTTGAAGCATTACTCTCAACTACATGTGCCAAGGCACCCACACCTATAGGAGGGGAGGACAACACGCTACGGTCTGACGCCACCACAGCAGATGTTGAGTCTTTGGAGTCCATTTCTAGCCTACTCCAAAAGGCTTTAAATTTTTTTCCTAAAAGGTAGTACCAATTCCTAGATACGGTAGTACCTATTCCGGGATATATATATTTTTTTCTTTGGGGAGCGAAATAAAAACACGTCCGCTTCACTCAATGGCTACAATACATGTCTAAATCTTAATGGGGAATATTTTGAAATACAATAAAGCGATAATCGATGATTAATATTTGTTTTTGTCTTCTCTTATCCCGAAATATGAAAAGCAACCTTCGTATGTGTCGCCCGATTATCACTTCTTGAGCCTTGGCAAGCGCATTTAACAAGCGATCTTCCCAAAATTTTGAACAACTATTTCCTCTATGATACTTAAAATATGTTCGGGTTTTGGTCGAAATTCTACATAAAGACAAGATTTTAATAAAAAATTTCAAAATCAAAATTTCAATGCAATTTTTGAAGAAAACTTTCAATTAAATTTTTTCTGAAGCTTAACATTTTCTAAATCAGAAAATTTTTATTAAAATTTTCCAAACATAAACTTTTATTTACATCATTTGTAGGCACAAAATTTCAGTGTTTGTAGGCACAATTTTTCAAGTTTTTTTAAACAAAATTTCAATAAGATAAACAAACTTTTAATGCAATTTTTTCAAAGAAATCTTTGTTTTTTAAATAAAGAACAATCTAAACACAAAATTTCAAAAACTTTTTAAGAAAATAGTTCATTGAAAATTTTAAAGACAAAATCGTATTGATATTGTTCTTACATTTTCCTAAAGACAAAATTTCAACGAGATTTTTTCTAAGGACAAAATTTTAGAAAAAAATTTTTTCTTAACACAAATTTCTAATTAAATTTTTCCTTAAAACAAAATTTTTCTTGAGACAAGATTTAAAAAAATTTTTTATTTTTTCTTTTTATTTTTAATGACATTTCTGTGAAAAAATTCCTGAAAGTTTCTTTAAAGATAACACGTCAATAACTTTTTCTCTAAAAACAATATTTCGATATCGCAAAATCAATCATGTCCGTCTATGACGCTGAACGCCAGGGTTCAAATCCTGGCGAGACCATTAGAAAAAATTTCAGCGGTGGTTTTCCCCTCCTAATGCTTGCAACATTTGTGAGGTGCTGTGCCATGTAGAACTTCTCTCCAAAAAGGTTTCGCACTGCGGCACGCCGTTCGGAATCGGCTATAAAAAGGAGGCCCCTTATCATATAGCTTAATCTTGAATCGGATTGCACTCATTGATATGTGAGAAGTTTCCCCCTGTTCCTTAGTGGAATGTTCATGGGCAAAATTTTCATTTGCATCTAAAACCCATATGATCTTAACTGTTCTATGAATTCGCTCGCAGGGTTTAGGGTAATTAACGTTTGGGTGTTCTTCATTTCAGCTCCACATTGTCATGATGGTGCCCCAAATACATGGTCCCACATTTAGATATCAGATTCGTATTCTACTCCCAAATACCTTTATTTGAGGCTCATATTGCGATGGTCAGTAAATAACTGTTGTTTGTGGGGTGTTTCAGGGAAGGAGTAGACCCCAATACATTTCATTTGAGCCCCACATTGACTTGGTTGGTAAATATGCCCGATTTAGAGGTGTTTTGGGGAGTGGGCTGTTCACCCAAATACTTAGCCCTGAAAATATGTCAGCATCGTGCTCTACTCTCAAATATCATTTATTTGAACCCCATATTGCCATTGACCTCAATATTGGATATCAAATTCATTATCTAATCGCAAATACCTTTCATTTTCTAATCTCAAATACCTTTCATTAAATCTTTTATTGTAAAAGTCAACAAATATGTCCGGTTTAGTTTATGGGCCCTAAAAACTATCAATATCTAAATCCACTCCCTTTAAGACCCACAATTGTCATGGTGAGCAAATATGTCCTATTCGGTCGTTGTTATGGGGGTCCCGATTGGTCCCGAATGATGATATCAGATTCGTGTTCTACTCTAAAATACTTCTTATTACAGCCCCATATGGGAATAGTAAGCAAATACGGCCCACATGGGTCGTATTTTGGGGTTGGGGTGGCCCCATTCACACTTTTTCCCGAATGTAGATATCAGATTCGAGCTTTACTCCCAAATACCTTTCATTTGAGCACCATAATGCTATTGTAGTAAATTTGTCCTCTTTGGGAGTTATTTTTAGAAGGGGCCACATTTGGATGTCAGATTCGTATTATACACTTAAATACCTTTTATTTAAGCCCCCTATTGCCATGATCAGTAAATAAGTCCTGTTTAGGGAGTGTTTTGTGGAAGGGGTGCTCACCCAGAAACTTGGTCCCACATTTGGATACCAAATTCGTATTCTACTCGTAAATACCTCTCATGTGAGTCCCATATTGCCAAGGTCGGTAAATATGTCCGATTTACGGGTGTTTTGGGGGTTGGGATGGTCCCGCAAACACAAAGGTTAGGTTGAGAAGAGGGTGCAGATATTAATCCGCCCCATACTACTATGGACATACACTTAAGCCAGTAATCGGCTTGTTGTGCGCTCTACAAACTGTAAAGTAATCACTAAAATGAAAATTTTAAGTTAGGGATTCCGTGCTACTTACAAAATCCTTATTTGTTTTCAATACCACTCCCCTAAGTTGGTTCATGTCTGATATTGTGTCTCCACCTAAGTACCGGTATCTGTTGGACGCAATGCCCTACACATGCTATCACTTGCCGCACCGATTTTACGTAAGTGAGTTCGTAGTCCTATGTGTCCCGTTATGATACCAATAGCTATACTGACCTCCTTCTTGCTTCCTTTCAGTAATAGCCTCGTCTTCTCACGATCTGGATCCCCCATAAGATTTTCGCCGTCCTACCGACCATTTCGCTGTTCCACAATGTTGCATGCGCATTCGTCGCCGACTTCCTTAACTGGGACTGCGTCGACCCGAAAGGCTTCGGATTAACCAAGTTTATTGACGGCAGTCCTTTGGCCTTCAACGCCAAATCGTCTGTCCTTTCATTTTCCAGGATCTCCGCCTGCAGGACCGTATTATGGTCAGGCAGTCTAAAACAGATCTCAGTCCCTGGGTTTTCAATGTAAACCCCAGGCCTACTCTGTCCTCTAGCTTTGATCCATCCGTGTAACATGATCTTCCAGATGGCAATACTAGGGTTCCGTAAATCCAAGACCCCCAAACACTAAGTCCGACAATTGGATAGCAGGTAGGTTTTCTACTCTTAAATACCTTTTATCTGAGTCCCATATTGTCATGAATGGTCTATATATATATTTGGTAGGTTTTGGGGGGTGGGGCTGCCCCATAGATAACCCATACGAAATTTGTATACCAAATTTTCATTTTTAGGTTATTATAAAAGAGCACACAAAATGTAGCTTAAATCGCACAACCCGTCACCGAGATCTTGCGTTTCTGAAAATTTAATTAAGGGGGAGGGCCCCCCCCCCCCCCCCCCCCCCCCCCCCTTCAGATATCAAAAATTGTAGTACCATATATTCACAAAGAAAATCGGTTCAACCCTTTATGAGTCTATAAGGAACACACAAACAAACAAACCGACAAACAAACACAAACTGATTTTTATATATAAGAAGAAGAAAATATTTTGGTTTTGCAGAGCACCCTTTTCAGTCAAATCATAAACATATTGTTATTTTCAATCATTTAATTTTTTATATTATAAAAAAAGTTTTTGTTATTCGTTGACGAGTATGTTCAGTGCGACGAGTATACTCTTCAAACTTGTTGAAAGTGTTAATTCTATTAACACTTTAAACAAAAATGCTTATTTCCTTAATTCTTTTGAATTATTTATATAGGCTGCGGTTGCCTCAACAGCCAATCTGCCAATACTTGGCAGGTGTTGTTGTTGGATCTCGTTATAGTTACAGAATAAAACTATTATTTATGAACATTAGCTATTTTTGTGCTTTTCAACTAGACCACAAAAATTATATATTGTGTGGTTTCGTATGCAAAAATTAATTGCAATGATTTCTTAGCATAAAAGTTTATAATCCAAGATATATGGGATTCTCCACACATTTTTGTCAAATTTTGTATCTAAAGAATAAGATTTGCGGGGAAGTGTTTCCAAAATCAACAGATATTGGAAATAACTCCATGACTTTGAAATGGATGGAAAACCCTACAGAACTAAAGAAAGTCAGTCTTGGGATGATTTCCTGTAATTAAGCCACACTTAGGGATCTTCTAACTCTAGGGGCTCATCCGTGAGGCATGAAATTTGGTCACCTCTAGCAAATTTTGAATTGCTTGGCATTTTCGATTTGACTCTAAATTAGAGTTTACAAAAGCCAAGAAAAAAATGATGCACACTCATAAAAATTTTGTTAGTAAAAACTCCATAAATGTGTGCTAAAATAGCAGAAAGTCTGCTGAAAATGGGACAGCAGTAAATTGTTGCAAAAACAGCAAACATTTTCTGCTATTTTAAAAAGTTAAAAAAAAACTCAAAAATGTCCGAAATATTTAAAAACAATTTTTATACTCTATCTTATTGTTCAATTTTACAACTTAATTTTTTTTCAAACTTTCTACAATTTCCTAATTTTTAATCGAGTTTTAATAACAGCCGACAAAATAACTACTACATTTTAATATATGCTTTTTAACAAAACACTAGCTTCCAACAATGCCATTTTTTTACTAACATATAACAAACGCCTCAATTGTTATTTCGAAGTTCAAAAGTTTCGAACGGATTTATTCAAAAGTTAAAACATTTTAATTTAATATCAGCAGACAGTGCTTGCTGATATCAGCAGACTAATTTTTCTGGGTGTACTGATGATATTGGATATATTTACAATATTTATTTTTATACCCACCACCGTAGGATGGGATATATTAATCTAGTCATTCCGTATATATCACCTCGCAATATTCGTCTAAGAACCCATAAGGTATATATATTTTTGATCGTCTCGACATTCTGAGACGATTTAGTCTGTGGAAATAACGATAGCGGTCGAACGGGTAAAGCTAGCCGCTTGAAATCTTGCACAGATACTTAATATTGATGTAGGTCGTTGGGGATTGCAAATGGGCCATATCGGTCTAGATTTAGATATATCTCCCATATAAATCGATCTCTCGATTAGATTTCTTAAGCCCCTGGAAGCCACAATTTTTTCCGATTTGGCTGAAATTTTGCAAGTGATGTTCTGTAAGGACTGCAAGTGATGTTCTGTAAGGACAACTGTGCCATGTACGGTCCAAATCGGTCAATAACCTTATATAACTCCGCACTGAGAACGACACCTTCTGATGCACTGAATATTATGCTACATCTTACGCCTCTGGACAGTGTGGCTACCCAAATTGCAGCGACCAATTCTGCAAGGTTAAGGGAGCTTTCTCATTGGTCATGTGGAGGCTACGGACATTGTGTTATTATTGCTACAATATCCCATGTTCCATGCAGTGTGGATTACACCCCACCTGAGCCGCTTTTTGATAAAAATTACTGTACCACTATTCCTGATAGAAACGATTGGAACTACGATTATACAGATGGTTCTAAACTAAACGACCAGGTGGGCGTTCGAAGAGGTTACCCGACCACCACTGCAGCATGTATCAAGCAGAGATCCTTGCAATTAAGGAAATGATGGAATGGCTAAGATATAATGTCATTACGACGATTGGCATAAATATCTTCTCAGACAGCCAGTCAGCCATTAAATCCCTGGATAACGTATTTCTGAACACAAAAACCACCCTCGACTGTCGCAGATCTCTCAACGAGATGGCTGAACAGTTCAAAATTCACCTGTTCTGGGTGCCGGGCCACAGAGTTACCCATGGAATTCTAAAGCAGACGAGCTTGCGAGACTAGGAACTACATAACACACTCCAAGGACACTGGAATCTGAGGGTATGCCTCTAGCGATATGTAAGCTAAGTTTTCAGGACCAGGCCCGAAGGGCAACGAATGATAGATGGTCACAAAGAGGGGGCTGTGAGCATTCCAAAGCTATGTGACCTCATCTAGACTTGAAGAGGTCCACTGCTTTGCTGTCATTGGCTAGAACAGACGTCTCGGTCATTGTGTCCGTCATGATAGGTCACTGTCTAATCGGAAAACAGACTGAAGGTTGCCAGCAACGACGTTTGCAGAAGCTGTTGGGACATCTATGTGTGTGACTCGCACTAACAGTTAGAAAGAGTTAAACTTTAGGTTCTCATTTCTTTGAAAACCTCTCTGATTTTGCGGATGTGAACATTCGCAAGTTATTGGGCTTTTCATTCTCTTATTGGGCTTTCTTCATTCTTCTGTTCCTGTGGTATCACAATGGACGAAAACGTCTAGATGAGTCTGATGGCAGTCTGCCACTTAAACCTAACCTAGCTCCCATATAATCGGATCTCCCGATTTGACTTCTTAAGCCCAGGAAAGTCGCAATTTTTGCCCGATTTGGCTAAAATTTTGCAGATAGCGTTCTGTTATGACTTCCAACAACTGTGGTCCATAACCCGATATAGCTCCCATATAAACCAATCTCCCGAGTTGACTTCTTGAGCGCTTACAAGCCGCGATATTTATCCGATTTGGCTGAAATTTTGCATAGTGTTCTGTTAAGACTTTCAACAACTATGTACATTACGGTCCAAATCAGTCTATAACCAGATATAGCTCCCATATTTTAGCAGAATCCATGGTGGTGGGTTACCAAGATTCGGTCCGGCCGACCTTTGCACGCCTTTACACGTGTACTAAAGAAAATTAAGTTTAAATCTATGCTGATGGAATTTCCCCTAGAAAATTCCCAATTTTTGCTTTTTTGTTCGATCACGAAAAAGATTCCTTGTTTGGGAAAATTTCAAAAAATCTGGCAACACAGATTAGATCCATCAAATTGTAAATGAGCAAACAGATACCCAGTCTCTTTGGCTTTGACAATTTTGTTAAGTAGAATTAGACTGGAAGTGCAAATTATGAAATACTTTCATGGCGTTTTTTAGTAAAATAAAGTATCTGGTATTTTTATTGAAAGCAACAGTAAGTCTGCGATTATCTTCAAAATCACAGTTGTAGAAAATTTCGCAGCCATATAGGAGAGTTGGAATCAGATATGATTTTGCCAACAGCATGCGCATTTGAAATGGGATAGAGAAGCGGACTGCCCATAGGTTACACAGCATTCCATACACTTTGCATAGAGTTTTACTTATGTGATTAGTACAGGTTAAATTGCAGTTAAAAGTTAATCCCAAGTTGCAAGCAGCTTCAACAAGTGGTATTGAAGTGTTGTTGAGGTGCATAATTAAATTAACCAAGATAGTTAGGTTACGTCTGTGAATTACGAGTAGGTACGACTTTGCTGGATTTATGCCAGGTTTATTATTATTTGATTTTAATAGTTTATATCATATACACATTTTTACAACCTACACCACTCCTGTGGCACAGGGTATTATAACTAAGTGCATTTGTCTGTAACACCAAAAAGGAACAGAGCTAGCCTCATTGACATATGCCAATCGAATCAGAATAATTTCCTGATTGATTTAGCTATGTCCCTCTGTCTGTGCGTGTGTCTGCCTGTCCACGTAAATTTGTGAACAAAGAACAGGTCTCAATTTTCATCCGATTATTTTCAAATTTGGCACAAGTATCGTTTTTGGACTAGAGCTCCCGTTCGCCCGATTTGGACTAATACTGCAATAGTATTGTTCTTTTGTGAACCGATTTTCACGAAATGTTGGCACAAGGGAGTCTCTCATAAGTCTCCATATCCTGGTGAATTAGATTTAAATCGTTTCAGATACAGATATAGCTCCCATATACATCTATCGCCTTATTTCAACTTCTAGAGCCTTTGCAAGCGCATGTATCCACCAACCTGCTCAAAACTTAGCACTACGCTTTCTTCTACAACTACCACAAAACATGCTGATTTTGGTCGAAATCGGTTCAGATTTGGATATAGCTCCTTTATATGTTCGTCTGATTTGGACTAATACCGCAATAATATCGTCAATTGGGAACATATTCTCATGAAATTTGACATAAAGAATTCTCGTATGACTCCCGACATAGCTGCTGAATTTCATAGTAATCGGTCCAGCGTATTTCTTACCAGATTTTCTTTAAATTTTGCTCAATTCCTTTTTCTATGATATTAACTCTGTACGCCGATTTTTGTCAAAATCAGTTAAGACATAGATATAGTTCTCATATACATATATTTTCGTCCGATTTTAACTAAAATTGCAATAATTTGGTCATTCATTAACCGATCCTCACAAAATTTGTCATTTAGATTTCTCTTATGACTTTTCAGATAACTTGTTAATTTCATAGAAATCTGTTCAGGTTTAGATATAGCTCCCATATATAAGCATTTCCAGATTTTCACTTTAAAGCCCTTTGCTTACGCATTTATCAACCAATCTTCTCAAAAATTTTGCTCTACAATTTTCTATAACTCCCACAATGTTTCGATGACCTGCATGGAGTAGGTGTAGGGTATCAAGAGGTCAGCTTCGCCCGACTTTAGGCCGTCCTTACTTGTTGAATGTAAGTAATTTTTGATTCCTTCTTTTAGAAATTATTCCTCAGCAAATCATTACGATAGACTGGACGCTGAGTAATAAAAAGAACAACTTAAAATTAGGAGTAGAATCGTGCGTCCGCGTTTGTTCGTCTTAACAGCTCGGTGTCGTTAATGCAACTTATTACGGATGCTGACTTTTGCTACGCAGACGACGTTACAACACTTTTATGAGGTAAGGATTCAATCAGCTATGCAGAAGGACCAAAAGGGTTTTGCTGATGGCATACGACTACGCTAGACCTAGGGGTCTCAATGTTAACCTAGAGAATACTGAAATATGCCTGTTCACGAGGAAGACGAAGACGATTTCGATGGTAGTGCCACATCAGGAGCGTACTGAGAAGGCTCACAGATGTTAGGCACTATGTAGACGGGCCGTAGGCTCGAAATGGGGCCTGAATCTTAGGATAGTCCACTGGCTCTACAAGAGCGTGATTAAACCAATACTTAATTACGCCTCAGTAGTTTGGTGGACATCTATGGAGAAAAAGTGCAACATAAGGACTATACAGCAGGTTCGGAAAACATGTTGCCTTGGCATAGGCGAAGCGATGAGGATCACTCCCACTAGGGAGGGAGACTATTCTAGATGTCCGACCCATTAACAATTGTATTAACTGTGAGGCAGCCACTGCGGCTATGAGACTTAGGCCGATGGGAGAATGGACTGAGGATGGGAGCCGCTCATACCACCGCGGTATAATCGAGGCGACGATAGGAAACCTGGAAGGAAGGGAAGAGGTTTTCGATTGGATACCTGAGATGAACCTTGGGGTCGAGTGCGAGGCACTGCTGCAGCGGCACAGTCTTGGATTGACGGAACCGTAGTATTGCCATCTGGAAGATCATGCTACACAGATGGATCAAAGCTAGAGAGAGGGTGGGCGTGTCTTGGACTGCCTGATCACGGAATGCGTGAAGTGGTATGGGGCTAACGCGAGGACGTCGAGTGTGAACATCTTAAACGACAGTAAAATTACCATAAGGGCAATAACAACCAGGACGGTAAGGTCATGAACAGTGGAACAGCGTAACGTTCGGTAGGACGCTGAAAATCCTATGGGGGATCCAGATCATGAGAAGGCGAGGCTATTACTGAAAGGAAGTAAAAGGAGGTCATTATAGCTATTGGCATCATAACGGAACACATTGAATTACGAGCTTACTTTTGTAAAATCGGTGCGTCAAGTGATAGCATGTGTAGGGCATGCGGGGAAGATGATGAGACATAGGAGCATTTCCTTCGTCATTGCCCGGCTTTCGCGTCTAACAAATTCCGGCGCTAAGATGCTGACATTCTACCACACATGAACTAACTTAGTGGAGTGGCATGGAAAACAATTTGGGCTTTTGTAAGTAGCACGGAATTCCTAACTTAGATATTCCTTTACGAGGCTACTTTATTTTGTGTATTTAGAACGCACAACAAGCCGATTATTGGCTTAAGTGAATGTCCATAGTGGCATGGGGCGGATTAATATATGCACCCTCTTTTCAACCTAACTTAACCGAGTGGAACTGACTTCGTTTGTTGATGCTGGCTTGCACTCAACCTTTCTCATTATCAATTCTCTCACCAATATACAACTGCAGATCATCAGCGCACCTTTGTGTTTTACAGTTAGCAAGAACATCCGGAAGATTATTTATATAAATGAAGAACAGTAGAGGATCAAGAATGGACCCTTGAGCAACGCCTTTGGATAGTTCAAATAGACTGAAGTATCTATTTTTAGTTATTACAGCTTGTGATCTTTGTGACATATATGACAGCATACGTTCACAGATTGAATGAGAAAAATTAAACAGTTATTGCAGTTTAAATATTGAAATATGATGATCAACGGTATAAAACGCTGTACTGTGGTCCAAAGGAAGCAATAACGACACAATTCCATGTTTTGGCGAATGTTTTCACTACCATCCAACAAAGCAGTGCATCAAGGTGTCGACGGTAGTTTTGCAAATGCAAATTCTGCCCATGAACATTCCACTCAGGAACAGGGGCTAACTTCTCACTACGGTAGCCTCCACATATCAATGAGTGCAGTACGATTCATGTTTAAGCTCAATGATAAGGGGTATCCTTTCTATATAGCCGAGTCCGAACGGCGTGCCGCAGTGCGACGCCTCTTTGGAGAGAAGTTTTACATGGCAAAATGTTGCCAGCATTTGGAGGGGAAAACCACCGCTGAAAATTTTTTCTGATGGTCTCGCCAGGACTCGAGCGCAGACGTTCAGCGTCATAGGCGGACGTGCTAACCTTTGCGCTACAGTGGCCCCCGTCGGTAGTTTTAAAAATCTAAATTTTAAGTCGATCAAGCCTATTGCTTCTTATTGATTGGTAAATGCTCATGAACAATTCATTTAAGAACAGGGTCAAACTTCTCACATATCAACACTCAATGAAATTTGTTATCCAAATAGCAAAAATATTTGTTAAAACATCAGTTTTTGTTTGATGAAAAAGAGAAAGCATTCATTACTGTTGTTTTAGCAAAAAAAGCGCTGATGTATTTCGTACTACTATTTCAGCAAACAAAACCTGCTGTCTTAAATACAAAAATTTGTTCAAATATAAACAAAAAATCAGCTAAAATTAAAAAATTGTTTTCTTTTTATTTAATGGTATTATTTATGTTTGCCTGTTATAGCCTGTCATATGTTTTGATTACTCTGGGTATTTATTCCATGAGCTCATGACCATGGCAAATAATGTTGGAAGAGATTTTAATTTGTGGAATATAACTGAAAGGAAATTGCCTGATCAGCGGAATAGAAGATTCTAATTTTTGGAATATTACTGAAAGAAATTACCTGATCAACAGATCATGCCATTGGAATGAAGGTAGCGAAAAGTCTGCTAATGCCCACACTAGCGTGGCTACTGGCTTTATTGCTTATTTGCTTAAATCGTTATTATTGAAAAAACCGTATGAAATCTAAACAGCCACTGAGACACCCTTCTGCATTTGCCTGCTAGTCAATATCTTATTCAAAAACTTCCATAAATCTGGCTGTGCAAACCTTGTTTCTTTTTTTTTTGGTCTACCTATGTATGTGTGCAATGTACGACAAGTTTTGTCCCTTCTTACATTCCGCTTCTGCGAAGAAACCCCTTTATTTGGTTTTTCTGATATTTTGCCTTTGTTCATTTCTCGTGTGTAGTAAAGTAGAACAACAACAGTGCAAATGTATTTTAAACAGGGAAATGCCGCATAAGTGCTTCATATCTACTTGATGCTTATGACGCATGTGTGCTGTGTATTGTTAATAATAGCGATGACCATTTTTACTATGCCATAAAATGTATGCGCGCTGTCTGTGCTCAAAATTCTTTTACAAACTGATCGTGCAATAAACAACGACAAAAAAGGTCATCCTTTCGTGTGTGGCCGCAACCTTTTTACCTCAATTTATGTCCAAAAATCTTCGCTTTCATTTTATTTCTTCTGAGAAACCCATCATAAATCGAGCAGCAATAATTTTCAGCAAACAACAGACTTTTTAGAAGTTAGCCTGCTGTTCTTAAATTGCGAAACTACTGCTGCTGTAATGGCAGCAAAATTAACTATTAACAATCAGCAGACAGTGTTTGCTATTTTCAGCTGACTTTTTTCTGTGAGTGAATGAGTGCTGTTCCATTCAAGTTTTAAGCTGATAAGATGACTTCTTTTAACGGCCTAGTCCGAACGGAGTGCTGTAGTGCGACACCTCTTTGGGGAGACGTTTTTATATGGCAAAGTACCTCACAACTGTCGCCAGTATGAGGAGGAAATAACCACTGATGAAATTATTTTTCTGAAGTTCTCATCAAGATTCGAACCAAGGCGTTCAGCATCATAGGCGGAAATGCTAACCTCTGCGCTATGGTGTCCTTTATCGGTTCATATTGAAAATATCGTTTTTTTTAACATTTTGGCTTAGATTTGATTATAGCTCCCATGGAATGTGGTCTTTCGTTTAGATTTTTTAGGCCCCTGGAAGCTGCAACGTTTATTCTATTTGGATGGAATATTACACGTAGTGCTCTGTTACGACTTCCAACAGCTTTGCTTAGTACGTCCAAATCGGTGTATATTGTTATCCGATTTAACTCAAATTTGGCAATTTTTATACCCTCCACCATAGGATGGGGGTATACTAATTTCGTCATTCTGTTTGTAACTCCTAGAAATATTCGTCTAAAACCCCATAAAGTATTGGGTTGCCCAAAAAGTAATTGCGGATTTTTTAAAAGAAAGTAAATGCATTTTTAATAAAACTTAGAATGAACTTTAATCAAATATACTTTTTTTACACTTTTTTTCTATAGCAAGCTAAAAGTAGCAGCTGATAACTGATAGAAGAAAGAATGCAATTACAGAGTCACAAGCTGTGAAAAAATTTGTCAACGCCGACTATATGAAAAATCCGCAATTACTTTTTGGGCAACCCAATACAATCCATGGTGGAGGGTATATCAGATTCGGCCCGGCCGAACTTTGCACGCTCTTACTTGTTTATTATATCTTCCATCTTTGATAAGTTTTGTCTAAATCAGTATTCTCAGACAATGGCATTTTCCTTGCCTTAACCTCGTCAGCCAAACTATTGTTGGCAATGTACATCTTTTTGCGGGTCTACTCCGCTGTCCATCGTCTTTCTGCGCAGTAATTGTTCGGCGTATCTCAACACCGCATTCAAGTTTTTCTCGTTCTCTAACATTAGTGGATTATTGTCCCAGATGAAACGTCGCTAATCCCTGTTTTCTCTACGTCTTTCGTACCAGCGACTTTTAGCTCGTCATAAATACACTTGCTAGAATAGCATTTGCTCATTCTATGTAGGTATTTCCAGAAGTAACCATGGCCTGTCAACATCTGTGTAACGTATGCTGACGTCGCCGAGTTTCCTATCTCTCCACATACGTACATCGGGTTTAGATCATCACGTCCACCTGTCCAGACTGCCATTCATCCACCTTTGTTGACATCTCTCGATAGTCTCCTCCGATATGGTCCATGTATGATTTGTATGAATCTCACCCTCTTCCCTCTGGGAGTAGCACCTCGCGGTATAGAGGCTTTCCCGCTTCATGCCCTATAGTTCTATTGGAACCATTTCAGCTATTACAAGGGCTGCGGGCTACTCCATTGTCCGGTAGGATGATATGACACTAAAAGCCTCCGTCCTCTGTACCGAAAGCAGGGATTTTACGCAGCATGCCGCGCGGCCCGGCCGAACTTAGCACGCGTTTACTCGTTAGGAGTAGCTACTTCATCTTCAGCATCGTAAGTTGCAAGCAGTGATACTCCCCCAGTCCTTTGCCTTTAGCATCACCCTCAATAGACTTTTGCAACGCTATTATTTCACGTTTTTGTAGAATCACCCATAATAACTTGCATAAAATGCAATTGAGTCTATTTACATATAAAGAAAAAATATTTTAGCGTTAATAGAAAACAAGTAAAAAGTGCTAAGTTCGACCGGGCCGAATCTTGAAAACCCACCACCATGGATTCTGTTAAAAATGTATACAAATAAATTTAGTTGAAGGGCATAATTTTTTTGGAAGTTATATCAGGTTATAGACTGATTTAGACGGTACTTGGCAAAGTTGTTGGAAGTCATAACAGAACACTGCATGCTCAATTTCAGCCAAATCGAACAAAAATTGCTGCTTGTAAGAGCTCAAGAAGTCAAATGGAAAGATCATTTTATATGGGAGCTATATCGGGTTATATACCGATTCGGACCATGCTTGACACAGTTGTTCAGCAAAATCGGACTTTCTCAAGAAGTCAAATCGTGAGATCGGTTTATATGGGATCTATATCTAAATCTGAACCGGTATAGCCCATTTGCAATCCCCAACAACCTGCAACGACCTTGAAATTTTGCATAGATGCAAATGCAAATTTTGCCCATGAACATTCCACTAAGAAACAGGGGCAAACTTCTCACATATCAATGCGCTACGGTGACCTATGCAAAATTTCACGCAGCTAACTTTACAGACGGACGGATGCACGGACATGACTAGATCGACTCGACCACCCATCCTATGGTGGTGGGTAAAATTACTATAGTTCGTTGGTGGTATGATGCAAAAAGATATTAAGGACCGAAAGATATGCCCAAGATTTGATTTAGTAAAATACAATAATTGAAGATTAACATGGCATTCGTTGAAGACAATGAAACAAAATCGGGTGCATATAGATGTTAAAAAGGGGACTTATCATCTTTTGACTATTACAAAGTGGGGTCTAATGCGCTAGACTAAGATCGAATTGTGGCAATAAGAGCCATGCTAATTAGATTTTTTAAACTTAGAAGCATTGCAAAAGTTTCAATGATTACACGCATTTGCAGCTGCACAAAATCGAAATGTCATTTCTTAAATACAGTTATGCGTGGCTTGTTTTTACAAATTACCTGGTATTGAGCTACAGTGAGAGGTAATAACAAACATCCCCAAAACTATTGAAGGAGGACGTTTTTTTTAAATCTTTCTATTCAGCTATTACAGCATAATTGCACCAGGAGTTATAAAATCGTATCGCAAATACACTGTTGCAGTGGCCTTGCATGAGGCCAATCAACCAGCCACCATTAAAATCAGTATTGAAGGTCTCTCGGCTGTCGAAGAAGTTACTGTACAGCCTTACGAAACAAAAAATGTTCACTTCAACATATCCAAACTGGAGCGAGCCAATTACTATTTAATTGCGGAGGGAATAAGTGGCATTAGTTTCTACAATAGTAGTGTGCTTAATTGTGAACCTGATGCTGGCCCACATATCTATATACAAACCGATAGGGCCATATATAAGCCTGGGGAAGTGATTAACTTCCGTGTGGTTATAATCGATGAAAATACAAAACCTTTCAAAACATCGGAACCCATAGAGGTTGAGATATTGGTAAGTTTTCCTTTTTTTTTTTGTATACACCACTAAAGGATCGTGCTTTTGCAACACCTTGAAGAATTGATGTGTGTTCCCATCAAGTATATGCATAAAAACTGCAATTTATTGGATACCAATGTACTCCTCGAAAAATATATGATACTGAAAAAAAAATAAATATTGTGTTAGTAAAGGATACTTCTGTTTTTCAGGACAGCAACGGAAATCGCATAAATCTCTTCTCAAATATAGTTCTAGCTAACGGCATTTTCGAAGGAAAATGTCATATTTCCAAATATCCGCCATTGGGTGAATGGAGTATAAAAGTCACCATTAAGGGTCACAGCAGTAAAGCTCTCAAAACCATTTCCATACAAATGTATGAGCTACCAAAATTTGCCGTCTACATTGAGGGCGAGAGAGAGGTCACAATTGCAGATGGCATCGTCAAGGCTAAGGTCTACGGCAAGTATCCATTCGACCGGTATGTTGAGGGTAACCTTACGGTGCAACTCAAAAGTATACGTTCTCCGGATGCCCTAATGGAAATGAAGTTCAATACTACCAACATAGTAGAGGTGGAATTCAAAATAGATAAACTTTCTGAACGGATTAACACTGTGTTTATTACTGCGGAGTTGCAGGAGAAAAATACAGGAGTTATACATAAGGGATTACACGAAGTTACGCTTCATAGAGAACGTTATCGAATTTCTGTTGACTCCGATAGCATAGAGTTTCAAAATGGCAGACCGTATCGCTTGAAAGCTAAAGTATCGCACTGGAATGGTTCTTTGGTGCAAGATCGGACCACTCCTGTACGAATGCATTATCATTCAGAGATATACAAAGCATTTTTAGATGACAAGGGAGAAGCTTTGTTCCAGTTTGAGCATCATGGCTTTGTCTATCATGAATTTTATTTCAACAATTCCAAATTAGTTTTCTATCCCATTGACAGTTTTAACAATGTGTTTGAAGGAAACAAGGACTCGATTCTTAGGCTCAAACTTCAAACCAACAGGTATGTACACAACATAGCATTTATTAAGTGAAAACCGCTATAAGTTTATCAAACTTCACAATTTTATTAGACTAAGGCCTAAGGTTCTCGTAACAAAAATAAAGTTAATGAAAAACAACCGATACATTAATATATCAAGGGTAGAGTTTCCCGAAAAACCAAAAATGTTTTTAACGCATGCACTCCATTTTCATTTCGATCCCAATAAATACGAAATATTATGACGATCGGTTAACGATTACATGTGTCGCAACGGCAGAAGAAAGAATGCAATTACAGAGTCACAAGCTGTGAAAAAATTTGTCAACGCCGACTATATGAAAAATCCGCAATTACTTTTTGGGCAACCCAATATATATATATATTATCAAAATTTATTATAACCTCACTAAATCCATATTAATATCCAAATATAGTCCGATATTAATCATATCTGGTCCAGGTTCCAAGAAGCTCTATACAAGTTGCCGCATTTCGGGAGTTTTAAAGCAGCTCACAGTTGCAAATTTCAGCAAATTTAAAGAATAAATGCGCCTTTTTATGGCCTATAGGCCTTAAAGCTAAAGATTGGTCTCTATGGTAGCTATATATAAATACAGCCCGGTCTGGACCATTTTCGGGGCAGATATTGGAAGTCTTAACGCAACTCACTGATCCAACTTTCAGGTAAAAAATGTGCCTATCATAGGCCTAAAACCTTAAATCGGCAGATCGATCTAAATGGAAGCTATATTCAAATATGTTCCGATCTGGAATTTTTTTTTTCGGATATCGGCGGTCCTAATAAAGCTCACCATGCCAAATTTCAGTGAAATCGGGTAATAAATGCGTCTGTTATAGGCTTAAGACCCTAAATCGGTCCGATATACCATATTCGAGGATGTCGAGGCCGCTAGTGCAAATCACTGTTTCAAATTTCAGCAAAATCGGGAATAAATGCGTCTTTTGTGGTCTTTAGACCCTTAAGCTAAAGATCGGTCTCCATGACAGCTATATCTAAATATAGCCCTATCTGGACCATATTCGAAACAGATGTTGAAAATCTTGATACAACTCACTGTTACAAATTTCAGCGAAATTGAGCAATAAATGCACCTGTTATAGGCCTAGGACCCTAAATCGCCAGATCGGTCTATATGGCAGCTATATCCAAATATAGTCTGATGTGGCCCATTCAAGAACTTGCGTATAGAAGAAATACAAGTCCGTGCAAAATTTCAACTCAATATATCATTTTTTAAAGACTGTAGAGTGATTACGGACTCACGGACGGACAGACTCATGGACATCGTTTAATCGTCTTAGAATTTTACAACGATCTGAAATAAGCATTATACATTGAAAGCTCGGAAATGGATATTTCGATATGTTACAAACGAGATGACTATATGAATATACCGCCTATCCTATGGTGGTGGGTAAAAAAAATAGTAAAAACAAGTAAGAACGTGCAAAGTTCGGCCGGGGCGAATCTTATATACCCTCCACCATGGATCGCATTTGTCGAGTTCTATGCGCGGTATCACTTTTTAGACAAACAAAGAATATTGAATAAGAACTGTTATGCTATTGGAGCTATTTCAAGTTATAGTCCGATTCGGACCATAAATGAATGCTGAACATTGTAGAATATTTCAGTTCATTCGGAAAATAATTGCGCCTTGTAGGGGTTCAAGAAGCAAAATCGGGAGATAAGTTTATATGGGAGCTGTATCAATCATATTGATCGATTCAGACCATATTAGACACGTATGTTGAAAGTCATAAGAGAAGCTGTTGTACAAAATTTCTGCCAAATCGGATGAGAATTGCGCCCTCTAGAGGCTCAAGAAGTCAAAATCCGAGACTGGTTTATATGGCAGCTATATAAGGTTATGTACCGATTTGTGCAATACTTAGCACAGTTATTGGAAGTAATAACAAACAAGTTCACGCAAAATTTCAACCAAATCAAATGAGAATTGGGCCCTCTATTGGCTCAAGAAATCAAGACCCAAGATCGGTTTATATGACAGCTATACAATATTATGAACCGATTTGAATCATATTTTACACAGTTGTTAGAAGTGATACCAAAACACCACGTGCAAAATTTTAGACAAATCGAAAGTTAGTGTGCTTTCGACAGACAGACGGACGGATGGACATGGCTAGATCGACTTAAAATGACATGACGATCAAAAATATATATATTATTTATTGGGTCTCAGACGCATATTTCGAGGTGTTACAAACAGAATGACGAAATTAGTACACCCCCATCCTATGGTGGAGGGTATAACCATTAAGGAAAGGCACAATTGGAGCGAAGCCGTCTATGTAATACCCTAAACCTACCCTAAAATTATAAATTCGGGCAATATTTATATATATATGTGAGCTATATCTAATTCTGACCGACGTTTTTCGAACAGATTGTTTCAAAATTGTTGTTACTACGGCTACATAAGTGCAAATCCCGCAATAAGTATATATGGGAGCCACATCTAAGTCTGAACCGATTTTGATGAAATCTTGCGGATATATTAAAATCAGTAACAAAATGGTTATTTACGTGCAAATCGGGCACTATATCCAGATCTATATCCAAATCTGATCCGATTTGGATGAAATCTTGTAGATTTTTTAATATCAGTACCAAAACAATCCGTGCCAAATTTTGTGCAGATCGGTTGAAAATTGTAGGTAGTATGACCATTAAAATGCAAATCGGACGATACATATATATGGGAGCTATATCTAAATCTGAACCGATTTTGATGAAATCTTACCCAGGTGTTAAAATTAATAATAGAACAGTTCATATCAAATTTTGTGCAGATCGGTTGAAAATCGGTAGGTACTACAGCCATTTAAGTGCTAATCGTGCGATATATATATATGGGTGCTACATCCAAATCTGAACCGATTTTGATGAAATCTCGCGGATTTGTTGAGATTAGTAGTAGAACAGTTCATACCAAATATTGTGCAGATCGGTTGAAAATCCGTAGGTACTACAACCATTAAAGAGCAAATCGGGCGTTCATATATATGGGAGCTACATCTAAGTCTGAACCGATTTTGATGAAATCTTGCAGATATGTTAAGATCAGTAACAAACAATCCGTGCTAATTTTTGTGCAGATCGGTTGAAAATTGTAGGTACTACAGCCATTAAAGTGCAAATCGGGAGATACATATATATGGGAGCTATATCCAAATCTGAACTGATTTTGATGAAATCTCGCGGATTTGTTGAGATTAGTAGTAGAACAGTTCATACCAAATTTTATACAGATCGGTTAAAAATTGTAGATACTACAGCCGTTAAAGTGCAAATCGGGCGATATGTATATATGGGAGCTATATCCAAATCTGAACCGATTTTGACGAAATCTCGCGGATTTTTTTAAAATTAGTAGTAGAACAATTCATACCAAATTTTGTGCAGATCGGTTGAAAATCGGTAGGTACTACAGCCAGTAAAGTGCAAATCGAGCGATACATATATATGGGAGCTATATCTAAATCTGAACCGATTTTTACCAAAATCAATAGCATTTGTTGATCCAAAAAAGTGTCATGTGCAAAATTATGTGACGATTGGACAACAAATACGCCCTCTACCTTGATTACAACAATACATGGACTCACAGACGGACATGGCTAAATCGGATCAGAAAGAGATTCTAAATCGATCGGTATACTTATCAATGATTCTAGCTCTTCTCCTTCTTAGCGTTGCAAACAAATGCACAAACTTATAATAACCTGTACCACAGTGGCGGTGTAGGTTCGATTTTTGCACGTAGTGCGACGTCAAATAAAACATCTCCTGCAAAATTTTGTAAGGATGGGACCAAAATTGTGGGTGCTACAGCTTTGCACACATACTAGGACGTCAAAAAAGCACTTCGTGCTAAATTTTTGAAAGATTGGACCAAAATTGTGCGTTCTACAGTCTTAAAAAACCATATCGGGTGAAAGATATATATAGGACCTATATATAAATCTGATCCGATTCTGATGAAATTTTGCACTCATATTGGGATGTCACAAAAAGCACTTCGTGTCAAATTTGGTAAAGATCGGACCAAAATTGTGCCTTCTACAGCCATTATAGGTCAAATCGGATGAAAGTTATATTACGGAGCTACACCTAAATCTGAACTGATTTAGATGAAATTTTGCACACATATTGGGATGTCACAAAAAGCACTTCGTGCCAAATTTGGTAAAGATCGGACCAAAATTGTGCCTTCTACAGCCATTATAGGTCAAATCGGATGAAAGTTATATTACGGAGCTACACCTAAATCTGAACTGATTTAGATGAAATTTTGCACACATATTGGGATGTCACAAAAAGCACTTCGTGCCAAATTTGGTAAAGATCGGACTAAAATTGTGCCTTCTACAGCCTTAATAATTCAAATCGAACCAGATTTAGGTAAAGTTTCCATATATTGTACATATTTTATGCGTTTCGACTTTTAAGGCTGTAGTAGCTACAAGTAACAGCGTGCTAAGTTCGGCCGGGCCGAATCTTATATACCCTCCACCATGGATTGCATTTGTCGAGTTCGAGAATTGTGCTAACTGAATTGAATGTTAGAGACCACATTACAAGTCTGTGTGTAAAATTTCAGCCAAATCGAATAAGAATTTTGCCTTTTAATGGCTCAAGAAGTAAAATAGGGAGATCGGTTTATATGGGAGCTGTATCAGGCTAAAGACCGATTCAGACCATATTTGAAACATATGATGGAGGTCATGGAAGAAGGTGTTGTTCCAAATTTCAGCCAAATCGAATAATTATTACGCCCTCTTGAGGCTCCAGAAGTCAAGATCCCCGATCGGATTATATGGCTGCTATATCAGGTTATGGACTGATTTCAACCATACTCCGCACAGTTGTTGAAAGTCATAATAAAACACCTCATGCAAAATTTCAGCCAAATTGGGTAAGAATTGTTCCCTCTAGTGGCTTAAAAGACAAGACCCGAGATCGGTTTATATGGCAGCTATATCAGGTTATAGACCGATTTCAACCATACTCAGCACAGTTGTTGGAAGTCATAATAAAACACCTCATGCAAAATTTCAGGCAAATCGGATAAAAATTGTGACCTCTAGTGGCTCAAGAAGTCAAGACGCGAGATCGGTTTATATGGCAGCTATACCAAACCTGGACCGATATAGCCCATTTTCAGTCCCAACCGACCTACACAAATAAAAAGTATTTGTGAAAAATTCCAATCGGCTGGCTTTACTCTTTCGAAAGTTAGCGTGCTTTCGACAGACAGACAGACGGACGGACATGGCAAAATCAATTTAAAATGTCACGACGAACAAGAATGTATATACTTTATGGGGTCTTAGTCGATTATTTCGGGGAGTTACAAATAGAATGACGAAATTAGTATACCCCCATCCTATGGTGGAGGGTATAAAAATGTGAAAAAGTATACTTTTGCATTTTTGGTCAAAACTAAATATTTTCTTTGATAAGTCTTAATTGAAAAAACTTGCTTTAATATCTTCCCAAACTCCAAAGCCGAGATCCCCCATTAGGGTTTATGTCTTTTTACTCCATATGTCCCCTTAACACATGAAAAACAAAGTTAGCACCTAGCAATATTTGTAGCCTCCTCCAAAGCAGATTTACTAACAAATGCCAACGTGGAAACTATTTTTGCCCATAATGAGTATGTTGTGTACTTCTGTGAAAAATTTCGGGCAGTATTTATTTGTTATTTTAAAGACACTTTTGTCTGCAGAACTCAAATAGAATTTTGAAGATATCATTATTCGTTTTTTTTTCTTAAAACATTTTCAATTTGAATTTTCGTTTTCAGAATATTGAAACTTTTCTCCTATTTTGAGTGAATGTCAGAGAAATGAATATGTATAATGAATGATGCTAAAATACAAAAAATTTTAGAAATCGAAGCCTGCCAAAAGGCGCCCTGACAATCGAGGGCGTTGAAATTTTACGCACGATCTCGCCAACACCTCAGCTCTAACCATTCCATATTCCAAACTACGACCATTTAAGTGAAAATAGGACGATACATATAACGGAGCTATATCACAGCATTTGTCTCTGGGCGAAAAAAGTGATTTGTGAAAAATTTCTTGATGATTGGATAACAAATTCGTCTTGTACCTAGACTACAAAACACAGACAGACAGGCGGAATCGCTGCCAGACGGATTCGTCTAGATCGAATTAGGAAGTAATGCTGAGTCGATCGGTACACTCTCAATTGTCAAAATAATGGTTCTCGGTGTAACTTGTGTTTAATTAATAATAAGTGTCATATAAATCATTAGGTTAGGTTTAAGTGTCAGTCTGCCATCAGACTCACTTAGACGTTTTCGTCCATTGTGATACCACAGGAACAGAAGAAGGAAGATGCCTCCTAGTTCCCCTACCATTGAACCATCCAGATCGCTTTAAAAAGCCCAATAACTTGCGAATGTTCACATCCGCTATATCAGACAAGTTTTCAAAGGAATGAGAACCTAAAGTGGAACTCCTTCTAACTGCTGGTGCGGGACACACACATAGAAGGTGTTCTATAGTTTCTTCAGTCTGTCAGCATGTCTTCCGATTAGACAGTAACCTGTCATGACGGACACAATTACTGAGACGTCTGTTCTAGTCAATGACAGCAAAGGAGTAGACCCCTTCAAGTCTAGATGAGACCTCTCTGTGACCATCTATCATTCGTTGCCCATCGGGCCTGGTCCTGAAAACTTAGCTTATATTTCGCTAGAGGCATACCCACAGATTCCAGTGTCCAGGAGTGTGTTAGGTAGTTCCTAGTCTCGCAAGCTCGACTGCTTTAGAATTCCTTGGGATATCTCTGTGGCCCGGCGCCCAGAACAGGTGGATTTTGAACTGTTCAGCCATCTCGTTGAGAGATCTGCGACAGTCGTAGGCGGTTTTTGTGTTCAGAAATACGTTCTCCAGGGATTTAATGGCTGCCTGGCTGTCTGAGAAGATATTTATGCCAATCGTCGTAATGACATTATATCTTAGCCATTCCACCACTTCCCTAATTGCAAGGATTTATGCTTGATACACACTGCAGTGGTCCGGTAACCTCTTCGATATGACCAGTTCTAGATCTTTAGAGTACACCCCAAAGCCCACCTGGTTGTTTAGTTTGGAACCATCCGTATAAGAGTCTTTCTAACTTCTGATACCAGGGATATCGTAGTTCCAATCGGTTCTATCAGGAATAGTGGTACAGTAATTTTTATTAAAAAGCGGCTCAGGTAGGGTGTTAACCACACTGCCTGAAACATCGGATATTGTATCAAGGATAACACAATGTCCGTAGCCGCCAATTCGCTGCAATTTGTCTAACCACAATATCCAGAGGCATAAGATGTAGCATTAAATTCAGTGCATCAGATGGTGTCGTCCCCAGTGCGGTAGTGATGCACAAACAAGCCAGTGGATTTCTGAAGCGCTGTCCACCAGACCACAAAACCAATTAGCATTATTTTTGGGAATGGCTCTCTTGCAGGTGTACAGGGATTTTTGCCCTAAGATATGTTTCTATCAACCTCTCTAGAGTCTTCAGCATTAAGGATGACAGACTAATAGGACGAAAATTTTTCGCCTTTGTGTTGTAGGGTTTTCCTGTTTTCGGAATGAAAATGACCTTCGTGTCCCTCCATCCCACAGGTATATATAACAGCAGAGTATATCTTTCTATCTCTCCGCTTGACCACTATGTCTATATCCTCCGTAGTTTCCACTTCCTTTTCTAGAAGGGATAGTGGTGCAGAATTTGTGCCGAAATTTATCCCAAATGTTTACTTTGTGCTCAAATTAAAATCTATGACGTAAAATCCCACAAATGATCCCAAAATATTCATCCTTTTCAATTTTTGAAGCGTTTGCGGCTCGTATTATCGATAACCGATCGTCATATTATTTCGAGTTTCGCTTTTTGGAATCAAAAAGAAAAAAAACATGGCGTTGTTCTATTTGAAAAAAAAAATCTCCCTTATAGCATAAGATGGTCTAATCGAGGAGACAGGCAAGATATAAGGCAACAATCAGCAGTAAGAACACTCTTACTGCTCAAAAATTTTTACAAAATTGCACACATTTTTACTGAAAGTTGTTCGTTTGCCAGTAAGACGAACGAAAAACATTTGAAGAATTTTGTAAGTGGGAGTTTTTTTCCCAGCAGAAATTTCCCACACACTTGCAAATTTTTTTTTGGCAAATTGTCGCTTAAAAAGTACTCGAACGCAACTAATATTACTCAGCAATCGCTAAACAAAAACATGTGATTGTACATTATCGTCGATTTCAATCTGTCGGGTCGATAAGTCACTATCCGGCACCAATCTGCTAGTTAAGGGTTAAAGATAGGATAAGCAATAAGCATATATCGGAGAATGCAAACCCGGCTCTAAGACTAAAATTGTTACTTTCTTAACTGACCAGTATTTAAGATTTTATGGACAAGCATAGCAAAACTTCTCAAGCCCTTTCATTTTGCGCGCTCCCCAAAATTTCAAACATCAATTTTCAAGAATATGTGTGTCGCCTTGGAATGATTTTTTATAACCTGACTTTATAACTTACTAGTCCAAACAAGTACCATTTGTCCAATTTTTGTATTGTTTACATCTGTACCGAGGAAGATAAAAACAAAAATTATTTAAATTTTCCAGTATGAAAGTGGGTGTTCCATTTGATATTGCCGTCAGGTCTACAGCCGATATTCCTTACTTGTTCTATGCCATTGTTAGTCATGGAAACATTATTAAAATGGAATACGTTGGAGTATCACCCAAGCAAACGTCCTATGTTCTACGAATAAAGCCAACTATAGAAATGATACCAAGAGCCATGTTGTATATATTCTACATCAAAGATGGCATCTTCCACTATCAGGAAACAATCTTGAGATTCGATAAGGAATTTGAAAACAAGGTACAGCTTATATCTAAGAATGGTAAAAATTATGTTCTAACTTTCGTCTTTTAGGTATCTCTTGACGCACCAAAAATCTGTCAACCTGGAGAAAGCGTTGAACTATCGATGAAGGCTCAACCTAACGCTCGTGTTTGTATTTTGGCTGTAGATAAGCGTATTTTGCATTTGAACTCAAACTATGATCTGAGTATTAATAACATTTGGAATAATTTAGCAAGTGATAGAACCTATTTACCAATTCCTGCCACTCAGTACCCAGGGATGGTATCAGGAGTAGTTACTTTAACTAACGCAAACTACTATTTTCTTTCAGTAAAAAGTAAGTACCTTTTATACGATTTACGTAACTTCGCAACAAACTATTTTGGAAAGTTTTGGTATATTGTATTACTACAGTAGCGACATGCCAAATACCCTGTTGGGAATTGAATCCACGACCACTCCACAGAATAACAAGTAAAAGCATGCAAAGTTCGGCCGGCCGAATCTTATATACCCTCCACCATGGATCGCATTCGTCGAGTTCCTTTCTCGATATCTTTTTCTGGGCAAACAAAGTATAAAAGAAAATAATTGCTATGCTATTGGAGATATATCAAGTTATGGGCCGATTCGGACCATAATTGAGTTGAATTTTGGAGACCGTAGTAGAAGTTGTTGGGTAAAATTACAGCCAATTCGAATAAGAATTGAGAACTTTAGGTGATCAAGAAGTGAAATAGGGAGATCGGTTTACGTGGGAGCAATATCAGGCTATAGACCGCTTCAGACCCATATTTGACACGTATGTTGAAAGTCGTAGGAGAAGCCGTTGTATAAAATTTCAGCCAAATCGGATAATAATTGCGCCCTCTAGAGGCTCAAAAAGTTAAGATCTCATATCGGTTTATATTGCAGTTATATCAGCTTACGGATTGATTTGAACCATACTTGGCACAATTATTAGAAATCATAACAGAACACGTCATGCAAAATTTCAGCCAAATCGGATAAGAATTGTGCTCTGTAGTTGCTGAAGAAGAATCGGATAAGAATTGCGCCTTCTAGTGGCTCAAGAAGTCAGGATCCAAGATTGGTTTATAGACAGCTACATCTATACATATATATACCGATATGGCCCATTTACAATTCCAACTGACCTACACCACTAAGAACTATTTGTGCAAAATTTCAAGTGGCTAGCTTTATTCCTTCGAAAGTTTGTGTGCTTTCGACAGACGGACGGACGGTCGGACGGACATTGTTAGATCGACTTGAAATGTCATGACGATTAAGAATATATATACTTTATGGTGTCTTAGACGAATATTTCGAGGAGTTACAAACAGAATGACGAAATTAGTATACCCCCATCCTATGGTGGAGGGTATAAAAATCAGCCATATAGTGAGCCATTTTTGAACGAATAAAGATATCTTCATGAAATTTTACATGGTTATAACTGAGGTGTTAACCTGGGTGTCCATTATTGGGCCTTCATAGTTGGTTACTTCGGCCATACAAAATTTTGTTCGGGCTTTGTGCTTCAAAACCCCTACAAAAACATTCATACATGTGCGGGGTATCCTTCATAATGCTTAAGATATAAAGCAAAAACTTTTTTTTTAATTTTCGCAAAGATTAGTTCTTTATTTCGATATTTATGAAGGCATTTCTGAACGGGTCCCAATTTTTACCACTTTTGATAGCGGATAAAATTAACCACAATCAACGTCAAGTCCTATTCTTCAGTCAAATGTTAGACAAGTTACAAATCTAATCCAAATCCAATAAAAGAATCTTTCGATGCCAAAACGTACACACTGGCGGTATGCATTGACATCGAGGGGGCTTTCAACAATGTGCGGACCGACCCACTGATCCAATCCTTAGACCAGTACCTTGGACCCGGTCCTTAGAGACTGGATAAACCATATTCTAAGGAACAGGTGAATAAATTGTCTGTCCCATGGCATAAATATAAGGGAGAAAGTGGCACAGGGCACGCCACAGGGGGGCATTTTATCGCCACTCCTATGGGTGACCACCATTAATGGCCTATTATGGATGCTGACTGAGGAGGGATTTGAACCCGTCTGCTACGCAGACGATGTTCTAAGAGGTAAGGATTCGAACGAGCTATGCAGAAGGGCCGAAAGGGTCTTGCATATGGCTTATGACTGGGCTAGACCCAGAGGTCTTAACGTTAACCCAGAGAAGGCTGAAATATGCCTGCTAGACAGGAAACTGGATTGGAATTCAGTAGCGTACTGAGAAGGCTCACAGATGTTGGGCACTATGTAGACGGGACATAGGCTCGGAATGGGGCCTGAATTCTAGGATAGTCCACTGGCTCTACAGTAGCGTGATTAGACCAATACTTACTTACGCATCAGTAGTTTGGTGGACTGCTATGGAGAAAAAGAGCAACTTTAGGAGCATACAACAGGAGCAATGAGGACCACGCCCACTAGGGCACTGGAGACTATTCTAGATATATGACCCATTGACATACAGATTAAGTGTGAGGCAGCCACTGCGGCTATGAGACTTAAGGCGATGGGAGATTGGATTGAGGATGGGAGCAGGTCATACCATCGCGGTATAATCGAGGCGACGATAGGAAACCTGGAAGGAAGGGAAAATGTTTCCGATCGGCACAGTCTAGGACTACGAGCTCACTTGGAGCATTTCCCTGGTTATCGCCCGGCTTTCGCCTCCAACAGATACCGGTACTTAGGTGGAGACTAAATAACAGACATGAACCAACTTAGGAGAGTGGTATTGAAAACAATTAAGGATTTTGTAAGTACCACGGAATTCCTAACTTAAAATTTTCTTTTTAGAGGTTGCTTTATAGTTTTTAGAGCGCACAACAAGCTGATTACTGGCTTAGGTGTATGTCCATAGTGGCATGGGGCGGAATAATATCTGACCCTCTTTTCAACCTAACCTAACCTCATATCCAAAAATATAAAAACGCCAATTTTGGAAAATTTTATACCAACCTCTATAGGATGGGGTATACTAATCTATTCATTCGAAATATTGATCTAGGACCCCATATATTCTTGATCGTCTCGACATCCTCAATCGATCTAGCCATGTCCGTCCGTCCGTCTGTCGAAATCACGATAGCGGTCGAACGCATATAGCTAGCCGCTTGAAATTTTGCAAAGATATATAATATTGATGTAGGTCGTTGGGGATTGCAAATGGAACATATCGGTTCAGATTTAGATATTGCTCCCATAGAAACCGACCTCCGGATTTGACTTTTTGAGCTCCTGGAAACCACAATTTCCATCCGATTTGGCTGAAATTTTGCTCATATTGTTCTGTTATGACTTCCAACAACTGTGCTAAGTACGGTCTAAATCGTTTTAAAACCTGATATAGCTCTCATATAAACCGATCTCGCGATATGACTTCTGGAGCCCCTAGAAACCGTCATTTTTGTCCAATTTGCCTGAAATTTTACACATAATGCTCTGTTATGACTGTCAACAACTGTAACCAGATAAAGCACCCATATTTTAGCAAAATCCATGGTAGTGGGTTCCCAAGATTCGGCCTGACCGAACTTAGCACGCTTTTACTTGGTTGATCAAAAACGGCAATTTCATTGCTTCGTTGCCACAAAGATATATTGTCCCAAAACTTTCAATTTGGCTTTTTATACTGTAAAGAGGGCTTAATGTGGACGCATTTTAAATGCAATTTATATAAATTGTGTAGGAGATATATACAACTTTTTACATTTTTTAACAAAAATCTGAAAATACCCGTCGAGTTTTAAAAACGCAACACTGCAACCCTCAACTTAGTTCCATATAGTTGTTACCCCAGGCAGAGATCACCTAGTCTATTGTATTAAAAAATTTTGATTTTGCTATAATATTTCCTTAGCATAGGGTATATGGGTTTTTCTGTCAAGAAATGTGGGTATAATTTATACTCAATTTTTTGAGGAGACATTCATGTACACATGGATGTAAAATTTAAAACGACATCTTTATTGGTTTTGATTTTATGATCATTTGAATTTTTATTTTCACAAAATTTTTATATTTTGGTCTTATTTTGGGTTTTAATTGAATAATCCGATACTAATTTAATATTTCGTTTTCATCTTGAGCCTTTTGTTGTAAAACACGTTTTGCCTTTTCAAAAATTTTATATATATATAAAATATATATAGTATTTTAAAAAATTAACGAAAAGTACTTCCCAATGTGGATTCCTATACCACGAGGGCGGTCACAACGCCTAGTTTAAATTTGACCGCCCACGTCGCGGCCATAAAGCCTATGGGTTGTTATGACCGTTTTCTATTAATAAAAGATTGCGTGCTACGAAATATTTACTTTACTTTAATTGGCTATGACAGAACATTTGTTTTACTAGCCGAACATAGAAAGCGTTCCAAGCGCCTCGATCTTCCGCGCTCATTCTAAATCTCTGACACTAAGTTTCGAGGTGTCTCCCACCTCTTGATATTTCCATCGGGCTTTGATCTTCCTGGTTTGCGTGTACCACCGTGTTTGCCTTCAAAAGATTTCTTTGCTAGAGCTTCTTCATCCATTGGCTAGGTGAACGCACCCGTTGTATTTTGATGAGTGTAACTATGGTATCGTCGTCATAGAGCTCGTGGTTCGTACATCGCCTATATTCTCCATTAACACAAACTGGTCCATATATTTTACGAAGAATCTTCCTCTCAAACACTCCAAGTACTGCCTCATCTGCTTTCACAAGTACCCTCAAAACCATATAACAACACGGGTAGTATCAGTGTACTGTATAGTGTAATCTTCGTCTGTCGAGAGGTGGCCTTGTTTCTAAACTGCTTACTTAGTCCAAAGTAGCATCTGTTTGCCAGTATTATTCTTCGCTTAATGTCATTCGTTTCGGTTACGGCGGTGCCGAGGTAGACAAAGTTACTGATTGTCTCAAAGTTGTGGTTCCCAACTTTCTTCATTTTCTTTATCTGCTCGGTTGTGCAATGCTTTTTGGGAGTTGAAACCATCCATTTCGTCTTATCTCCATTTACTGCCAGACCAATTTTCACTGACTCTCTTTCGATTCCTTTAAAGGCAGCAGTTACTACTTTCGGTAACCGACCTATGATGTCGATGTCGTCGGCATAGACGAGTAGCATGTGTTCTCTTGTGAGTAGTGTGCCATATCTATTCACATCTGCATCTCGTATAATCTTCTCCAGCAGGATGTTAAAGAAATCACATGATAGGCTGTCTCCTTTTCGAAAACCTCGTTTAGTATTAAAAGGTTCGGAGAGTTTATTTCCTATTCTTACTGAGGAACGCGTATCAGCAAGTGTCATCCTGCAGAGTCTTATTAATTTTGCAGGAATACTAAACTCAGACAAGGCTTGAAATAGCTTTCAACGTAAAGGGATATCGAAAGTGGCTTTGTAGGTAACAAAGAAATGGTAGGTGTTGATTAGCCCTTCTCGGATCTTTTCCAAGATTTGGCGCAGTGTGAATATCTGGTCCAGGGTGGATTTGCCAGGTCTAAAACCGCATTGATAGAGCCCAATTATCTCATTGACTTTAAGTTTTAATCTTTCAAACAGTATGCACGAGCGTATCATGTATGCGATGCAGAGAAGACTTATTCCTCTTTAGTTGGCACATTCCGTCTTATCTTTTTTATTGTGTACTGGACGTAGTAGGCTGAGGTTCTAATCATCGGGTATGCGTTCTTCTATCCAGAGTGCGCAGATAAGATGATGCACACGCCTTATCAGCGTGTCGCCTCCGGTCTTAAATAGTTCAGCGGGTAACCCGTTGGCTCCTGCTGCCCTGTTGTTCCTTAATCGGGTCACTGATACTTGGACCTCATTCTGAGTAGGAGGTAAACATTCTATACCATCATCAGGGATTGGTTCTGCGGTATATTCTTCGCCGCCAACGTCGGACACTAGCAGTTGGGTAAAATGTTCTTTCCATATCCTCAGCATGTTATCTGTGTCAGTTACCAGATTTCCTTCTTTGTCTCTGCAGGAGGATGTGCCTGCACCAAAGCCATCGGTTTGATGTTTAAGTCTTTGGTAGAATTTCCGGACTTCGTTCTGACTCCTGTACATCTAAATTCGCTCACACTCACGTCTTTCCATTTCCTTTTTCTTTCTGCGGAATTGACATTTTTCTTCTCTTTTCCTCCCGATACCTCCCCCCCGTTGGCCCTTAACCTGGGAACTGACTCTGATGTTGGCCATTGGTTATTTGAAGGCGCCAATAACTCGCCTTGTCATCTGGAGTATCATTGGCACTCAGTATTTAATTAAGAGCCAGTGCCACCTGGCTCTTCACTGAGACTCTCCTCTCGGAAATCGCTGACTGCCCGCGGCCGCATTTGCAGCTACTCCACATTAAAACGGAGTTTTCCCACCATCCGCAACCTGTGGACGCGCCCGGTAGCTTTCAGATAAGCATCTCGTGGTAATGATGGACACCACACAAGTCGGAGCTCAAGTCGGAGCCCGTGTCGGCCGGGGTGCTACAAAATAACCCCCATTTATTCTATTTTATTATTCAAACCGAAAATGAAATAATCCACAACATAAATGAAATAACCCCGAATTTTTTGAAATATCGCCTATATGAAAAATGAAATAAAGTTAAAAAATTTATGAATAATACCCAAAACCTTTGCCAGTTAGTTAGTAGACGAGTGGGGCTACAAGAAAGTGTTAAGCATTTGGGAATCGGTGCTTTGCGATTTGAGAAATTGGAGGAATTTTTTTTCTTTTCGTCTAAAAACAGTCCACTTTGGGACCGGCTTAAGATTTATATTAATTGATCAAATCGGAATTTTTTCAGCATAATTTTGCGGTGGAGGCTTTTTCATTAGAGGTTACTTTGTACCGCCAAAGATTTTAGCACTTACCATGTAAATTCAAAATTTATTTGAAAATATAAAAACCGGCGTTGCGTCCCCATTTTTCTTGGCTTAAGACCGGTACGGGCGGTCTTAACTCCCAAATTATATTTTGGGCGTTCATAGCGCCCAGATTTGATTTTGGGCTTCATGACCGTTGGGCTTTATGACAGGTCGTCGGAATGAGAAATGTATCTCGGCATCCAAGGTTCGGGCCGATCTTACTTAATGCTTTTTTACATGTTTTATGTCTTAATAAAAATAAAAGACTACAACAACCAAATCATCTTTACTACGACTTTATGAAAAACTACTAATATATTAATGTTTTTATTGCAGGTCACACAGATAAAAAGGGTAAGTATTTTTCTTTTTTTTTTTGTAACTTGTCTTGTAAATTATAAAAATTGCATATTAGCAAAAAACAAACAAAAGTCATGATTGTAAGAAAGCTATAAATGTCAATAGAGGCCACCGTAGCGCTGAGGTTAGCATGTCCGGCTATGACGCTGAACGCCTGGGTTCGTATCCTGGCAAGAACATCAGAAAATTTTTCAGCGGTGGTTATCCGCCATGTAAAATCATCTCCCAAAGAGGTGTCGCCCTGCGGCACGCCGTTCGGACTCGGCTATAAAAAGGAGGTCCCTTATCAGTGAGCTTAAAATTGAATCGAACAGCACTCATTGATTTGTGAGAAGTTTGCATCAGTTCCTTAATGGAATGTACATGGGCAAAATTTGCATTTGCATAAATGTCAATGTCATCTTACCCAAACTATATAGTACACTACGACACCATTAATTTCAAAAAATTAAAAAAACCTAGTAAAATAGTCAACTACTTAGTAAAACAATTGCCTTAATATACCCGGTATGCACCACAAACGAAATTTTCGTTTCCATAAGAAATGAATTGACATAGCCTATACGAAATTTTCCGTTTAGATACCGTTACCCTGCTGCTTAAAAAATCCTTAATTGTTTTCCATACCACGTCCCTAAGTTGGTTCATGTCTGGTATTGTGTCTCCACCTAAGTTCCGTTGTCTGTCATCATCTTCCCCACATACTATAACTTTCCACACCTATTTTGTATACGAGAGCTCGTAGTTTTATAACCCTGTTATGATGCCGATAGCCATACTCACCTACTTTTTTCTTCCTTTCAGTAATATCCTTGTCTACTCGCGATCCAGTTCTCCCTATAGGATTTTCGTATTTCTACCGTAGCATGTCGAGAAAACATGTTCTCTGAACCTGCTTTATTATCCTAACGTTGCATTTTCTCTACATCGCAATCCACCAAACTATTGAGTCAGTTCTTGCACCAAACAGCAACCACAATTTCAAAAAAAAAAATGGAGGTATCTTTACCAATTTCACAGTAACAGAAAAATTTTGGCAATTTTCGATTTTGAAAAAATTCAAATTTTAGGGAATTCGAATTTAAATTTGAGAGAAATCGAACCAAAAATGAGCATTTTGTGGTCTCGAGAAGTATTTTGATACCCTCCGCCATAGGATAAGGGTATACTAATTTCGTCATTCTGTTTGTAACATATCGAAATATGAGTCTAAGTCCCCATAAAGTATATATTGGGTTGCCCAAAAAGTAATTGTCGGTAATATAGTAATAATATAGTCGGCGTTGACAAATTTTTTCAACGGCTTGTGACTCTGAAATTTCATTCTTTCTTCTGTCAGTTATCAGCTGCTACTTTTAGCTTGCTTTAGAAAAAAAGTGCGCGAAATTTTGTTTACATTTGTTTGTTTGGCGTCAATTTTAATATGGGTACCACATGTATTGAAAGAAATTCATTTAACAAACCGAATCAACACTTGTGATATGCACCTTAAGCGCAATGAATTCGATCCGTTTTTAAAACGATCGAAAACGATCATGGTCCAAGCATGGTGAACCAGCTCAAACCACTTCAAAGGCTGATATCCACCAAAAGAAGGTTACGCTGTCTGTTTGGTGGGATTGGAAGGGTGTGGTATATTTTGAGGAACCAAACGATTAATTCGGATGTTTACTGTCAACAATTGGACAAATTGAATACAGCCATCAAGGAGAAGCGATCAGAATTGGTCAATCGTAAAGGTGTTATATTCCACCAGGACAACGCTAGACCGCACACATCTTTGGTCACTCGCTACAAACTGAGTGAGCTTGGCTGGGAACTTTTGATGCATCCACCGTATAGCCCTGACCTTGCACCATCAGACTACCATTTATTTCGATCTTTGCAGAACTCCTTAAATGGTAAAACTTTCGGCAATGATGAGGCTATAAAATCGCACTTGGTTCAGTTTTTTGCAGATAAAGGCCAGAAGTTCTATGAGCGTGGAATACTAAATTTGCCAGGAAGATGGCAAAAGGTTATCGAACAAAATGGCAATTATATATTTGATTAAAATTCATTCTAAATTTTATTAAAAATGCATTTACTTTCTTTTAAAAAATCCGCAATTACTTTTTGGGCAACCCAATATATTCTTGATCGTCATGACATTTTAAATGTATTTAGCGATGTTCGTCCGTCAGTCTGTCTGTTGAAAGCACGCTTACTTTCGAAGGAGTAAAGCTAGGCGCTTGATGTTTTGCACAAATACTTTTTATTAGTGTAGGTCGGTTGGGATTGTAAATGGGCCATATTGGTCCATGTTTTGATATAGCTGTCATATAAACCGATCTTGGATCGTGACTTCTTGAGAGACTAGAGGGCGAAATTCTTATCTGATTTGGTTAAAATTATGCATGAAGTGTTTTATTATAACTTCCAATGACTGTGCTAAGCATGATTCATATCAGTCCATAATCTGATATAGCTGTCATATAAACCGATCTGGGATCTTGATTTCTTGAGCCTCTAGGAGGAGAAGTTATAAGTAAGTATGTTAGTTAGGAGTAAGTATGGTCTAAATGATCTTAATCCATGATCTTCAACATACGTGTCAAATAATGTCTGAATCGGTCTATAGCTTGACACAGCTCCCATATAAACCGATCTCCCGATTTTACTTCGTGAGCCCTTAAAGGGCGCAATTCTTATCCGAATTGGCTGAAATTTCACAGAACGACTTCCACTATGGTCTTCAATATATATTATTTTGCAAATGCAAATTTTGCCCATGAGCATTCCACTAAGGAACAGGGGCAAAGTTCTCACATATAAATAAGTGCAGTTCGATTCAAGTTTAAGCTCAATGATAAGGGGCGAGTCCAAACGGCGTGCCGCATTGCGACATCTCTTTGGAGAGAAGTTTTACATGGCATAGTGCCCAACAATGTTGGTAGCATTAGGAGGGGAAAACCACCACTGAAAAATTTTTTCAGATGGTCTCGCCAGGATTCGAACCCAGACGTTCAGCGTCATAGACGGACATGCTAACCTCTGCGCTACGGTGACCTCCAAAAAAGCCACATTGACAGAGCCCAGTTATTTCGTTGACTTTAGACTTTCATCCTTCACACAGTTCGATCGATGTGGAGGGGACATATTCCCTCTTATTTGTGTACGGGAGATAGTATGCTGAAGTTCCGATCATCGGGTATGCGTTCTTCTAGGCAATTTGAGCAGACGAGCCGGTAACCAGTTCAGCCGGTAACCCAGCAGCTTCTGCTGCCTTATTGTTTTTCAGCCGGGTTACTGCAACGTGGACCTCGTTTTGACCAGGTGGTACACATTCTATACCATCATCAAGGATTGGTCCTGCGGTATACTCAGCACACTATCTGTATCAGTAACAAGATTTCCTTCTTTGTCTCTGCGGGAGGATGCGCCTGTACCAAAGCCATCGGTTTGATGTTTAATTCTTTGGTGGAATTTTCGGACTTTATTCTGGTTTCTGAACATTTCGATTTGCTCACACTCGCGTCTTTCCATTCCCTTCTTCTTCCTGCGGAAGAGACGTTTCTCCTATCCGCTTTTCTCTAGTTATCTCTCATTCGCCTGGTGCTCTAATGGATAAATCTATAAATTTTCCGACTGTTGGGCAAATGATATTTTATTTTATTTTATCTTATTTTATTTTATTTTATTTTATTTTATATTATTTTATTTTATTTTATTTTTTTTTTATTTTATTTTATTTTGTTTTATTTTATTTTGTTTTATTTTACTTTATTTTATTTTATTTTGTTTTATTTTATTTTATTTTATTTTATTTTATTTTATTTTGTTTTATTTTACTTTATTTTATTTTATTTTATTTCATTTTATTTCATATCATTTTATTTTATTTTATTTTATTTTATTTTATTTTGTTTTACTATACTTCTAACAACAACAAAATTAAGAGCGCAGCAAAATTGCAAACATTTTGCTATATTTTGCTGTAACAGCAAAACTGCAGTAATAGCAATAAAATAAACTACTATCAGTCAGCAACCAATGTTTGCTAATATCAGTAGATTTTTTTCAATCGGTGTAGAAGACCTTCTGTGCGTTTGTCCAGCATTGGTAAGCAGAGGGATTCTACTTTAGGTTCGCCATTCTTTGAACACTTGTCAGAACTTGCGGATGCGAATATTCGTAAGTTTTAGGTCCTTTTAAAACGTACACTGCACCCTCTCTATAAAGAGTGCGGACATTCCAGGTTCTGATAGGCAAATCATGGTCCATAAAACGTTTGCGGGGGTCGTCAACATAAGGGGGATCATTTTTAATCATCTTCGTTTGTGATAGTAATTTCCTCAAAATTTCGGTGTAATGTGCTACTAACCTGACGCCCCAAACAATCTTTTTTGTTTCTGCGGATGAACTCGTGGCACATTTTATCCCATTTGACATCGTTGAGAAACTTGTGTTCACATTTGAGATGAAGGATGACCAAAATAAGCCTGGATTTTGCCAAGTCAAAGCTAATCAGAACCGATGCTTGGTTTTCAATATTTCCATAGATAAAACAAAGGTATAGACTTTGAAACTCAAAATGATAATGAAATAACTCAAACTTTCTCCGTTCTATTTCGCCCGGATTTCTTGCTTACTCACATATAAACGACTGAGAATCTGATATTTCTCCCATCTGTTAGAGCTTTTTTGAACATATTGTTATGTTTATCCTTTGTCTATGATATTACACGTTTTAAAGTATCCTTCATCAAAAACTGATTGTAAAAAGAAATAAATGTATATGTACTTAATTTAATTTTCTATATTTTTAGAATGCCTTGGGATCGAAGATGGTAAGTAGAACTATCTAATTAGTAGTCATATTGCAAAATATCCTTAACCATTGAAGGGATTGTTTTCAAAAACAGATAATTGTACACCCAGAAAAATTGGTCTGCTGATATCAGCAAACACGGTCTGCTGATATTAAATTAAAAAATTTTGAATAACTCAATCCAAAATTTTTAAACTCCGAAATTACAAATGAGGCATTATTAAAAAAGTTAGGCAATTTTGGACGATAATTTTTTTTTTGTTCAAAAGGATATATAAAATGAGTACTTATTGTGTCTGCTGTTATTTAAATTCGATCAAAAATTACCAAATTGTAGAAAATTTGGAAAAAATTTTAGTTATATATTGTAAAATTGAAAAATAAGATGGAATACAACATTCTTTTCAATATTTATATCATTTTTGATTTTTTTTTACTTTTCAAAAACTGAAAACAGAAGAAATTGTTTGCTGTTTAGCAACAAATGATTGCTGTCCCATTTTTAGCAGACTTTCTGCTGTTTCAGCAAACATTTTTGCTGTTTTTACTAACAAAATGAGTGTCATCACTAATGGTGTATATAAATGTATAATGGCAACACAAAAATGATTAATTCTCGTATTTATTATTAGAAACGAAAACTAGGTTTGATGCATTGATTGCACATTTTTTTACACTAAATTTCTATACCCACCGCCGAAGGACAGGTTATACAACCACCGACCTTATGAAGTATATTTATTGCTGATTTTCGTAAAATTCTAAGACACACTAAATACGTCTATCCGTCTGCTTGTTGATATCAGGCTAAAAATTCTGAACTGTTGTATTGTATTCTGAACTGTATGTATTTTCCACCTTAATCTTAATATAGTCAATTTTAGGATTTGAGGCTACAAACGGCTAATTCATTACCCAATTTTGCTGAAAATTAGTTTGGTGAGTTTTTTTACTTACCTGATTTGGATTCTACATGCTCCTATCAGTTTTATTAGGGCCCTCGATATTCGCACCGAGTTTTATCAAGATCTGCCCATAGTTGGATATATCTTTGTAGCTAGCTTCCACACATATCAATCTGACGGTTTAAGTTCTTGAGGACATAAGAGGCGCATTCCTTACTTTAATTTATTGAAATTTGGCACTTTCACCTAAAAACTAAACAGCCGGAAAATTGAGCACGTCCAAAAAGCTGATATACAACCTTCATTTCAACATTAAAATATCAAATAAACTCTAAACGGCGTTCCAATTTAACATTCAACAGGTTAGTTAAGATTAAAAAGAGGATGCAGATATAAATCCGCCCTATGTCACTATGGACATACACCTAAGCCAGTAATCGGCTTGTTGTGCGCTCTAAAAACTATAAAGAAACCACTAAAAAGAAAATTTTAAGTTAGGAATTCTCATGCCCCACACATGCTATCACTTACCCCACCGATTTACATAAGGGAGCCCGTAGTCCTATGTGTCCCGTTATGATATCAATAACTATACTAAACTCCTTCTTACTTCCTTTTAGTAATAGCCTCATCTTCTCGCGATCTGGATTTTCGCCGCCCTACCGACAGTTTCGCTGTTCCAAACTGTTGCATGCGCTTTCGTCGCCCACTCTCTTAACTCGGACTGCGTCAACCCGAAAGGCTTCAGGTTAACCAAGTTTATTGACGGCAGTCCTCTGGCCTCCACCGCCAAATCGTGTGCCCTTTCATTTCCCCTTACTCTGTAATGGCCCGGCACCCAAACGATGCGGATTTTGCCATCCTCAGAGTAGGCGTTAATCTCCTTCTTACGCTGCAAGAATGTTCGTAACCTTACCGTCCGGGTTGTTATTGCCCTTACGTCAAGACCCCCAGGCCCACTCTGTCCTCTAGCTTTGATCCATCCGTGTAACATGATCTTCCAGATGGCAATACTAGGGTTCCTTCAATCCAAGACTGTGCCGATGGCAGCAGTGCCTCGCACACGACCTCCCGTGTCATCTCAGGTATCCGATCGGAAACCTCTTATCTTCCTTCCAGGTTTCCCATCGTCACCTCGGTTATACCGCAATAGTATGAACTGCTCCCATCCTCAATCCATTCTCCCATCGCCTTAAATCGCTTTGCCGCAGTGGCTGCCTCACACTTAATTTGTATGTCAATGGATCGGATATGTAGAATAATCTCCAGCGCCCTTATACTTATGCCATGGGACACGCAATTTATCCACCTGTTCCTTTGCATATGGTTTATCCAGTCTCTAAGGACCGGGTCCACCCGGTATTGGTCTAAGGATTGGATCAGTGTGTCGGTCCGCACATCGTTAAAAGCCCCCTCGATGTCAATGCATACCGCCCGGGTGTATGTGTTGGCATCGAAGGATTGTTCCTGTTTTATGCACAACCTCGGTAGTCTCCACGGACCTTCCTTGACATAGGCATACTGTTTGTATTTGAGCAGTTCGCAGGATGACATACTCTTTATCATGGTGTCCACATAACGTTCCATGGTTTTGAGTAGAAAGGACGTAAGGCTTATGGGTCTGTAGGCCTTTGGTGTCGCAAAACTTACCTTGCCGGGCTTGGGTATAAACACCACCCTTGCCTCCTGCCACGCTTTCGGAGTATATGCAAGTCCCAGGCACCAGATAGTCTGCCTCTTTCTGTAGTAACGCCGGAAATATTCCATCAGGTCCTGGTGACTTAAATGGGTTTTCATCAAAAGCCTCAACATGTCCACCGTTGTCTTTGCTCTCACTCCCATGTCGTCTTCTAAAGTTTCAGTTTGGAGATGAGTTTTTGAGAGAAACTTTTTATCTTGATGGCGTCATTAACGCTATCGACCTGTTCACAGAAAAACTTCCTGGAGGCCTTTTTACCGCCCTGGTAATCTACTGTATTCTTTGAGCCGTGTGTAATACACATCCCAATATATTTCCGCTTTTTTACGACGTGCTGTGTTAAAAAGTCTGCGGACCTCTTTCCCAATATTGCGAATATCCCCGGTCATCCAGGGTTCTTCTTGGGCTTACTTGCTTTCCCGAAGAGAATAACTATCTTCGAAGGACACCACCAGTGCAGTCGTAATCCTGTTGACATTTTCGTCAATATCTTCTATGCTTAGACAATTTTAATTATCTTGCCCAAGACTTTTTCTGAGTAGTCTTCCGAATTTTGGCCAGTTGGTTTTCAATTTATTCCAGAAGCTTATCGGATTCGGCGCTGGCCGTGCTATTCTAAACTTAATGTAACGATGGTCAGAGATAGAGTGTTCCATGGAGACCCTCCAATCGATTCGATTTTCCGAACATATCGTCACATCTAATACCTCCTCCCTAATCCTATTAACAAAGATAGCGGTGTTACCAATATTAAGTGTTATTAGGTCGTTAGTATTCAAGAACTCTACCAGAGCTTGGCCCCGCTTCGAAATGTGGTGAGAGTTCGCATCGCACCGTTTCCTGTCTCTTTTGCTTTCCTCACAAGCCGTTGCAGCGAAAGGCAGATAAAGTGATGCCAGGTATGCTCCAACGTCTCCCTGTCTCTCTCACCATAGTTCCATCCGACGTTGACAACTCTGGGGAAAATATATAATTAAAATTTTTATGACAAATAACGTTGGTCCTCGGCCGAGTACCAGTGTTAGCATAGAATAATTGGTAGTTGATATGGTTCAGTCCAGAAACTTTGTTCCGGGTCGTCTATGGACGTGGTTGTCTAATTGTCAGCCCCCTGTTCGTTCGGCGATATTGAGTCACCTGCCTCTGCACGGCCTGATGTCTCAAAAAGAGAATTTCTGCCTATTCTAGTCTTCCCAATCTAGAAAAAGGCAACTTTGCTCCCGAAGTGCGTCATGCTTTTAGTCTTGGCCAAACTCGTCACGGAGACTTAATCAATGCCAACCACAAGGAGAGTTTCTTTCTCCTTCTTCTCCCTGTGGAAGACCTCCCGCTTCTCTCCGTCCAAACATGGGTTTTGCTTGCCCAAGAAACCCAACTTGCGTTATTGCTCCCAAGCATTGATACTTGTGGAAGCAGATGAGGTAGTACTTGTAGTGTTTGAGAAAAAAATCCTTCGTTAAATATATGGACCAGTTACCGTTAATGTAGAATATAGGCGTAGTACGAACTACGATTGTATGACAATGATAGCATAGTTAAACGCGTCAGCCCCAGCAAAGAAGTCTCTTGAAGACGATCACGGTGGTATACGCAAACAGGGACAACTAAGAGCCCGATGGAAATATCAAGTGGTGGGACACACCTCGAAACTTGATGTCAGAGATTTTAGAAGCAGCTGCTAAAGGGACAATTGTTCTGTAATAGCCAATTTAAGTAAGTAATGTTTTTTCCAGCCTCAAACAAGAGAGAAGAAAGCCTTACAACATTGTTAAACTATTTTTGTTGTGCACTTGAACATTCTTTGAATGTCACTGCAAGTGCTTATTTGTGCGTAAATCTTTCAAATAACATCAGACAAAATATCTACTTAAATCTTATTTATGCTTCAAAAGACAAAATAACTCCGAACAAAATAACGTTTCGACTATCAAAAAATTAAAACTTCTTTCCTCGAAGGTTAACAATTTTTAATTTGAAATGTTTGCTTATATCAGCAATCTTATTTTTCTGAGTGTAGCGTTCGTCCTTGCGAGAAAAAATGGCAACTGCAAAATTCGATGAGCAAAGCTAAATAGAATCAGAAGTTAACCCATTAACGCCTGATCCTCGATTCCCTTGTCCGATTTTGATGGATTGTCATATATTCGATATTTAGAGCATTAAGATTTATGTTTATTTTTTTTTTTTAAATTGTTTCAAAAAAAATTTTAAAAATTTGGAAATCAATTTTTTCATTTCCTCAGCAACTATGTCTTTAAAAAATTATAATTTTTGTAAGGCGATTTAACGAAGAAAGTTCGCACCTGCTGTAAAAAGTAGTAGGCTTATTGCCATAAATTTATTTTTTTTTTAATATTGAACCCATCAAATGCAAAAAGGCACTAGAAGAAATCTCACTCCTAAAATTTTTTTGATTTTTTTGGATATAAAAATTGCCGACTTTCGACAAGCCAATTGTCTTCCAAAACATAACCCTATATGACTGGAAAAATTTTGTTAACAAGTTTCATTAGTCTACTTTACGCCAATCCATATTTCGTAAAGATATCTCTTTCCCAACTCGATCTAGAATGTTTCTAAGACAGCTCTATTCTAATTCTGATCGGTATACTTACCAATGGGTCTGACTCAAAAGAGGTGACGACCTGCAGAACGCCGTTTAAACTCGGCTATAAATAAGAGGTCCTTTATCATTGAGCTTAAACTTGAATCGGACAGCCCTCACTTATATGAAAAAAGTTTGCCCTCTGTTCCTCAATGGAATGTTCTTGGACAAAATAATTGGCATTTGCAATCGGGATAAGTAGACAGTAATCCATGGTGAAGGATAAATTAATTTTCAATTCAACCTGAGTTATTACTCGATTTTTTTCTATAACTTCCTAGATTGGGTTAGAAATTTTAACCCCAGAGATTCGATTCCGGAAAAAGACTTTCGTAGAAAATTTCCAAAAACCTGGATATTTCAATGTTATGAAATGTATGTTAAAAACTGGAAAATATTTACAGTCACCAATGAAAATATTCCATGAATTTTTTTTACAATTACAGAGAAAAAGAAAATACACTGCTAACCTTTGACATACCGGATACAATTACGACATGGCATATAACTGCCTTTTCGATGCATGAGAATACTGGTTTCGGCACTCTAAGAAGACCGGTCAATATTTTGTCGTCAAAGCCATTCTTTATACTTCTAGATCTGCCGCATTCGGCAAAAATGGGTGAACTGATTTCAATACCAATAACTGTAGTTAATAATCACAATCAAAGTGTTGAAGCTAGCATAGTAATGACCCAAGGCGAGGAATATTTTGTTGCAGGTCCCGAACAAAATAATCAGACATTTCAAAAAACCATTCTGGTACCAGCAAATGGAGTCGACATGGTAGAATTCATTTTAGTTGCAGAAAAATTCGGAGACATAACCATTCGTGTTGTCGCTCGAAATGCACTCTCAAGCGATGCTCTAGTTACCAAGCTCTATGTGGAACCGGAGGGAATACAGCAACAAGGCAATGAAGCCCTTTATATAAGTAGTGCTAAGAACGATTCAAAGCAAGCATCCCTTGTCTTTCCTATAACGGGGAATATAATATCAAATTCGGAATATATAGCACTATCTGTGGGTGGAGACACTCTGGTTCCCACATTGGAGCATCTGCAGAATTTAGTTCGGTTGCCAACCGGCAGCGGTGAACAAAACATGGTCAACTTTGCACCAAGCATTTTAATTTTGGATTATCTCACAGCATCCCAGTTGGACGCCAAAACTAAAGAACTCATGGAGAGGACCAAACGTTTTTTGGAGATCGGTTATCAACAGCAACTATCGTACCGACACAAATCTGGTGGCTTCAGTATGTTCGGTGAAGGAAAGGAGACAGAACCTAGTACTTGGCTTACAGCATATACTATACGATTTTTCATCAAGGCCAAGAAATATTTTCCGATCCGCAATGATCTCATTGATAGTGGTATGGAGTTTCTGGCAAATAAACAACTGCCACGGGGAGATTTCCCCTTTACGGGTCAACTTTCACAACCAGCTGGGCAAAGTATTTACGGCTTTACATCGTTTGTGCTGTTGGCATTTTTCGAGGACCAGGTAAGAGAGATATTAGTTGTGTTTTGTTTTAGTACTATATGGAGCAGTATAGTCCGATTCCGACTATTGGATATTGGAGAACATATGAATATGAAATCAATATGAATTGCGCCCTTTAGGGGTTCAAGAAGTAAAATCGGGAGAACGGTTAATATGGGTGATGTATCAGGCTATAGACCGATTCAGACCATATTTGAATTGTATATTGAAGGTCGTGGCAGAAGCTGTTGTACAAAATTTTAGCCAAATCGGATAATAATTACGCCCTCTAGAGGCTCAAGAATTCTAATCGGAAGATCGGTTTATATGGCAGCGACAGTTATTTATATGGCAGCTACAGCTACAGTTCTATGGCAACAGTTGTTGGAAGTCATTACAAAAACAAGATCCAAGATCGGTTTATATGGCAGCTATATCAAAACATGAACCGACTAATAAGAAATATTTGTGCAAAATTTCAATCAGTTAGGTTTACTTCTTCAAAAGTTAGCGTGCCTTCGGCAGATAGACGGACGGACGGACATGGCTAGATCGACTTATAACGTCATGACGATCAAGAATATATATATATATATATATTATCAAGAATATATGACTTTAAACAAATGTTTCGAGGAGTTACAAATGGAATGATGAAATTAGTATACCCCCATCCTATGGTGGAGGGTATAAAAATCACCCAAAATAGGCGTAGAGACGAACTTCAGGAACTTCACAGAAGTCGGTTCGGATTTTGATATAGCTTCCACATATATAAATCGTCCAATTTTCACATCAAGACCAAATGCAAGCACATTTTTTAGACAATCTTCCCAGAATTTTGCATAATTTTGCGTAACGGCTGCCACAATGTCTAAAGGCTTTGGTTGCAATCTGTTCAGATTTAGATATAGCTTCCATATATATGTTTGTCTGATTTTGAGTAATGTTGAAATAATGGGGTCATTTGTCAACCGGTTCTATCGAAATTTTATATCAATGATTTTCTTGTGACTCTTGATATTGCTGATGAATTTCATATAAATCGGTTCTAGAGTCACAGCAAGCACATTTATTCAGCAATTTTTCAAAATCGGTTCAGATTTCTGTTTGGCTTCCATATACATATACTCCGTCCTATTTGCACATATAGAGCCGTAGTTATTAAAATCATGAACACATTTTCTGGAAATTTTGTACGGATTATTTTATAACCCATTCGAAAATCGCCATCGAAGTCCACTCAATTCGGTTCAGCCAACTCAATTATGCCTTCTTTTCCATTAAACAAATGTTATTTTCAATGACAACCGATCTGTTCTGCTTAGAACTAACACTTATAATTAGTAAGCACATTCGTTGAGAAGTAATTCGACAATTACACTATAATTTTTACGATTTGCTTAAAATTAGTTTAGCAAATGCGACGGAACAGTCCCTAGCAGCATTATTGTGGTAGAATAGTTGTTATAAATATCTTTCAGATCCGTGTTTTCATGTGTTAATTTTTCTGCATGCTTTTGTGCATGGAGAGATATTTCTTCAACAATACTTTTGGTTTTTAGATCCCTGTTTCTAACGTACCATGAAGCATTAACTATGGTGCGTAGTATTTGGTTCAGTGTTTTCTGGATTCAGTTAATTTGGATTAAGCTCCACGGCCCCAAAGCTGAGTGCCATAACACCAAATTATGATTATAAAGAAGTAATTTGTTTTCTGTAGAAACTCTGTTTTCTGTGAGAATCTAGTAGATTTGACTGAGTTTTATTGTACCCTCCACCATAGCATGGGGGTAGATCGGTTGAGATTGTAAATGGACCATATCGGTCCATGTTTTGATTTAGCTGTCTTATAAACCGATCTCGGATCTTGAATTCTTGAGCCCATATGGGACGCAATTCTTATCCGATTTGATTGAAATTTTGTATGTGCTGTTTTGTTATAACTTCTATTAAATTTGCTAAGTACAGTCAAAATCGGTTCATAACTTAATTTAACTGCCATATAAACCGATCTTGGAGCTTGATTTCCTTAGCTTGTAGAGAGCGCAATTATTATCCGATTTGACTTCCAAAAACTATGTCAAGTATTTTTCAAATCGGTTCATAACCTGATATAGCTCCCATATAAAATTATCCCCGATTAAACTTCTTGAGCCCATATGGGGCGCAATTCTTATCCGATTTGGCTGAAATTTTTCACAATGAGTTCTACTATGGTCTCCAACATCCAAACTAAGTAGGCTCCGAATCGCTCCATAACGAGATAAGGCTCCAATAACATGGTAATTTGTATCCATTATACGTTGTTTGCCTATAAAGAGATACTGGGCAAAGAACTTGACAAATGCAATCCATGGTGAAGAGTATATAAGATTTAGCCCAGCCGAACTTAGCGCGCTTTACTTGTTCTTATTTCCTTATTTTTATACCCTCCACCATAGGATGGGGATATACTCATTTCGTCATTCTCTTTGCAACTCCTCGAAATATTCGTCTAAGACCCCATAAAGTGTATATATTCTCGATCGTCATGACATTTTAAGTCGTCATCCTTCCGTTTGTCCGTCGAAAGCACACTAACTTTCGAAGGAGTAAAGCTAGCCGCTTGAAATTTTGTACAAATACTTCTTATTAGTGTAGGTCGGTTGGGATTATAAATGGGCTATATCGGTTCACGTTTTTATGTAGCTGCCATATTTTGCACAACGTGTTTTGTTATGACTTCCAACAACTGTGTTAAGAATAGTTCAAAAAGGTCCATAACCTGATATAGCTGCCATATAAAGCGATCTGGGGTGTTGACTTCTTAAGCCACTAGAGAACGCAATTATTATCCGAATTGGCTGAAATCTTGCAAGACATGTTTTGTTATGACTTTCGACAACTGTGCTAAGAATAGTTCAAATCGGTCCAAAACCGGATATAGCTGCCATGTAAACCGATCTGGGGTCTTGACTTCCTGAGCCTCTACATGGACCAATTCCTATCCGATTTGGCTGAAATATTGTATGACATGTTTTGTTATGGCTTCTAACAACTGTTTTAAGAATGGTTCAAATCGGTCCATAACATAATATAGCTGCCATATAAATCGATCTGGGGTCTTGACTTTTGAGCCACTAGAGGGCGCAACTATTATCCGATTTAGCTGAAATTTTACATGACATGTTTTGTTTTAACTTTCAAGAACTGTGTTAAGAATAGTTCAAAACGGTTCATAACCTGATATAGCTCCCATATAAACCGATATAGGATCTTGACTTCTTGAGACTCTAAAGGACGCAAATATTTGGTTGAAATTTTATACAACGAATTCTCTCATTACCTTTAACATACGAATATGGCATGAATCGGTTTATAGCCTAATACAGCTCCACTATAAACCAATCTCCCAATTTTACTTCTTCAGCCCCTAAAGTGCGCAATTCTTACTAGATTTGGCTGAAATTTTACACAATGACTTCTACTATGGTCTCCAATATTCAGTTCAATTATGGTCCGAAATGAACCATAACTTGGTATTGTTCCAATACCATAGCAATTCTTTTCTTTTATCCTTTGTTTACATAAAAAGAGATACCGTGGCAAGAGCTCGACAAATGCTCTTGTGGAGGGTATATAAGATTATTATAACTTGTTTTTCTTCACATGTTCTTTCCATTTGATTTTCATATCGAGTGTTACAGGTACTTTGCTTTAAGCTTCTAAACTTTTAAGCTTTCAATTTCTTTGAACGAATGGCATTGTCAACAGCTGCCTTGTTATCTACAAATACTTGGAAGATTTACCACGTAAGGGGCAAAATATTCAATTGACTTATGATCTCAATATCTCACACTGCACGCTAGTTAAAATTTCATATGAGATTGGAAGAAGGCTAAAACCATATTTACAGTGAGAGCAAATCTACTTATTTGAAGAGATTTGCAACCAATCTCTTTCGAAATTCAAATGCAACACCTCGTTTGTACTTTTTTTCAACATCTAACCATTTCTTATTGAAATTATAAAATTTAGTAGCTAAATTTAATGAAATTGCTTCGCTATTTAATTGCTGTTTACAATATACATGCTGAAAACAACAAAAATGCTGATCACAATTAAAATGCTGTCAACAACATCCTTGTTGACAAATGCAAATCGCTTGCATCGTAGTGTAAACGGGATTAGAAAATTATCTCAAATCAAGTGGGTTTGGTCTTTGGGGGTAAACGTGGTTTAACACCTCTGTAGCTGCCGCAGAGTATATAAAGATTCCAGTTGTCGTTTTTCAAGCCCGATCTTACAAAGAAGACGATGCATTCACTTTCGGTCTAACAAATTATAGCTCATCTGGCAGCTTCTGCGCCTGCTGCCATATAATTTTTCGGTGGGTACACACTCTGAATCGTCTTCTGCGATTCGGAACTATCCTCATACACGAAAATCTTTTTTTAATACTTGCTGTTATGTTGTAACAAGATTAACATTTCCATCCGTACATAAGAGTGTGCCGATGGCAAACCAATCAGCATAGTTACCTTTATTCTTAGGTAACATTTTTGGACTTTAGAGGACACTGTGGTGTTGCTGGCATTTTCTATGAACTTAGTAAAGCGTTTGAACTTATTACCTCTACTGTGGTACAGGGTATTATAACTTATTTTGTATGCCGACGATATATGTCTACTATACTGTATGTGGAACGTGATTCATCGTTATTATTTGAGTATGCACGCATTAACAAGTTGCATATTATTCCCTTATAAGATTCAGACCTCATTTCGTTTTGATACAAGTAATAGCTTCAGATCCAATCCATAGACCAGTACCGGGTGAACCCGGTCCTTAGAGACTGGATAAACCATATGCCAAGAAACAGGTGGATAAATTGTGTATCAGATGGCATAAATATAAGGGAGAAAGTGGCACAAGGCACGCCACAGGGGGGCATTTCATCGCCACTCCTATGGGAGACCACCATTAATGATATATACGGATGCTGACTGAAGAGGGATTTGAACCAGACTGCTACGTAGGCGATGTTATAATACTTCTAAGAGGTAAGGATCCGAACGAGCTATGCAGAAGGGCCGAAAGGGTCTTGCATATGGCATATGACTGGACTAGACCCAGAGTTCTCAATGTTAACCCAGAGAAGACTAAAATATGTCTGTTCACGAGGAAGACGAAGGTGGGCCAATTTAACGCACCACGAAGAGGTTTCCGATCGGATACCTAAGATAAACTTTGAAGTGGAGTGCGAGGCACTGCATTGAGAACCCATGGACTGAGATCTGTTTTAGACTGCCTGACCATAATACGGTCCTGTATGCGGAGATCCAGGCGATCACGGAATGCGTGAGGTGGTGTGGTGTGGTGACGTCGAGTTTGAACATCTTTCCCGACAGTAAAATTGCCATAAGGACAATAACAACCAAGACGCTAAGGTCACGAACAGTCTTTCAGTGCAAAATCCACATCGTTTGGACGCCGGGCGATTTGGCGATGAAGGCCAGAGGACTGCCTTTAATAAACTTGGTTAACCAGAAAACTTTCGGGTCAATGCAGTCCGAGTTAAGGGAGTAGGCGACGAACGCGCATGCAATATTGTGGAACAGTGAAACGGTCGGTAGGACGGCGAAAATCCTATGGGGGATCCAGATCGTAAAAGACGAGGCTATTACTGAAAGGAAGCAAGAAGGAGGTCAGTATAGCTATTGGTATCATAACGGGACACATAGCACTACGAGCTCACTTATGTAAAATCGGTGTGGCAAGTGATAGCATGTGTAGGGCATGCGGGGAAGATGATGAGACGTTGGAGCATTTCCTTTGTCATTGCCCCGCTTTCGCGTCCAACAGAAACCGGTACTTAGGTGGAGATACAATATCAGACAACTTAGGGGAGTGACATTGAAAACAATTAAGGATTTTGTAAGTAGCACGGAAATTCTTATTTAAAATTTTCTTTTTAGAGATTACTTTATAGTTTTTAGAGGACACAACAAACCGATTACTGGCTTAGGTGTATGTCCATAGTGGCATGGGACGGATTAATATCCTTTTCAACCTAACCTAACCCTAATGTCGAAGTGAAACAACTAAACAAAGGATCAAATATTCTGGTTGTCAAAGTCTTAATAATGTACCTTTGGATATTATATCGGTAATAAGTGTAGCCATTTTTAAAGTAAAATTAAAAGAACTTTTGCTACGAAATATTGATGAACTTCTGGCATAATTAATTTAATTACATAACAAATCTTTGATTTTTTTAATAAAAATGCTTTTAATTGAATATTTGCCAGGTTAGGTTAGGTTAAAGTGGCAGTCTGCCATCAGACTAACTTACAAGAGAAAGATGATAACTTCTAGTTCCTACCGTTGAACCTGTTGCACTGAGGAACTAATTCCTGATCATGATCTGGGGTTGGAAATTCCAAGTAATAGCTTTAGCCCTCTAAATAAAACCGTGAACGATGACGAAGTGTACCCAATATTTTGTGAGATATCGAAGATAAGTGAACAGATAAAAGCGAATTTTCGCTTGTGTGATAATGACCCTTAATTTTTATGTCAGACTAGCTGACCCGGGCCTGCTCCGCTGCGCCTTCTTTTACTTTATATTCCTTGGAATATTTATTTTCGACAATTAAAGAGCTTTATATGAAATACCATGCTACGAATATAGTATATCGCTTGACTAATTGTTTAACAGTATAAATACCTTTGTCCGAATCCCATATAATCTTTATTGGTTTACGAATTTTAGTTTGGATGTAAGGTGTACTCCATTCTTAAAATACTTTATTTCAGCCCGCTACTCTCATGATGTCTGATTTAGGGGTGTATTCGGGGGTGAGGTGGTCCACCAGGCACTTGGCCCTGAAAAAAATATCAGCATCATGATCTTCTTTCAAAAGCCATTTATTTAAACCCCATATTGCCATTGTTTTAGGGGAGTTTACACGATGAGGGGTCCTCCCCCTAACACATGGCCTAAAATAGGTTATCAAATTCGTTTTCAAATCTTAAATACCACATATTGGCATGGTCGAAAAATTTTTACCTTTTGCGGGGTGTTTTGGGGAAGGGGTGATACCCTAAATACATGGTTCTAAATTTGGATATCAAATTCGTATTCTACTCCCAAATACCTTTATTTGAGCCCTATTTTGCGATGGTCACTAAAAAATTGCTGCTTGTGGGGTATTTTGGGAAAGGTGTTGACCCCCAGAAAATTGGTCCCGAAAGTGGGTATCAATTCTTGCCCTACCCCCAGAACCCAGAACATGGTCAGTAAATAAGTCCGATTTAGGGGTGTTTTGGAGATTGGGGTGGTCCTCCAAACACTAAACCCAGAAAATATATCAGCAACGTCCTCTATTCTCATATATCAATATATCATTTATTTGAACCCCATATTGCGATCGGCCTCAACATTGGATATCAATTTCATTTTCTAATCTCATTTAAACTCCTTATTGGAAAAGTCAGCAAATATGTCCGGTTTTGGGGTATTGGCCCTAAAAACTATAAATAATTAGTTCCACTCTCTTTAAGACAAAAATTGTCTTGATGAGCAAATACGTTCTATTTGGGGGTTGCTATGGTGGTGGGACATCCCCTAGACAGTTGGTCCCTATTGTTGACATCAGATACGTGGTCTACTCCCAAATACCTTCAATTTGAGTCCCATATTTCCATAGTCGGCAAACATAACCGGCTTGGGGGGTGTTTTGGGATATGGGCGGCCACTCAGTGAGTTGGCCTTGAAAATATATATCGGATTCGTGTTCCACTCTAAAAACCCTTTTATTTGAGCCTCATATTGCAAAAGTCAGCAAATTCTTACTATTGGGGTGGTGTTGCGGGGGTGGGGTGGCCCCATAGACACTTTTCCCAAATATTGATATCAGATTCGTGCTTTACTATTTTACTATCGGTTCAGCCGTTTCTGAGTCTATAAGGAACACACAAACCTACAAACAAACACAAATTAAATTTTATAATATATAAGATTCATACACTACACCCAAAAAGCTTTCCTCATCGCTCTATTCGCACTTTTGGAGGGTTTTCCGGAGTAGAGGCGACCCCTTAACACTTGGTTCCAATTTTTTTATCCATTTAGTACTCTACCTCCAAATACCTTTTATTTAAATCCTGTGTGGTACCTATCGGTTTATACGCCTTTATCGTAGGGTTTTTGTATTGCAGCGTTTCCCCTAGGTACTTAACATCAAATTTAAATATCAGATTTTTGGGTTCGGTTAAGGTTATATATAAGAGTTTGGCCTGAGATTTGCAAAACCTTTTGGGGCTTTGCTCTTCAGACCTATGTAATTCCATCACCCTTACTTAAAATTTACCAAACCTCTCTCTAACACATCTATATACCGGACTTTTTTCATTTCTTTGAGCTACTTATGAAATCTTTATATGTAGCTTCTACAACCATGTTGGAGTGAATTGTCGTTAACCCTCTTTGCTTTCATTTTTGACTTCTAATTGGTCTTTTTAGATTGGCAATCTAACGAATTAGCTGGCTTATGAACAAATAAAACGCTCTTCCCACTAAATCCTTCTTACTTTAACATTGACCAACACAAACACTAATTCCGAAAATCAAATATCAACGAAACAAAAATATAAGTTATTGTAATTATAAATAAAATTTTCTCGGAGTTCCCAAGAGTAATTTTATTAAAATTTGTGGCAATTTTTTGCATTCCAGAAGGTTTAATCATTGAAAAACTATGCTGTTTTCTCCCTCTTCTTGTCATTCAGCGTCATAGGCGGACATGCAAATCTCTACGCTACGGGGGCCTCCGTTGGTGGAATGTTGACAATCGGGTTGTTTTATTTACCCCCTAATCGGATTTTCTCGCTTATTTTGTATGCAATACTGCATGCATTACTAAGCGGTCCATCTTATCTCCGTCTATTAATAATGATTTTTGTTGGAAATCGTGTAAAATATGGTGTCATCATTCAAACGGAATGACAATTATTACAAGAGGAAGATTGCAACATATTTATTATATTCATTTTGTCATTCCGTTGCTGCAACAACGGACTGATTCGATGCAACACATCGAAATATCCGTTTCGGACCATATAAAGAATATATATTATTGATCAGCGTAAAAATCTACGACGATCTAGCTATGTCCATCCGTCTGTCGGTTGAAATCACGCTACAGTCTTTAAAAATAGAGATATTAAGCTGAAACTTTGCACAGATTCTTTTTCGTCCATAAGCAGGTTAAGTTGGAAGATGAGCTATATCGGACTATATCCTGATATAAGCCCATATATACCGATCCGCTGATTTAGCGTCTTAGGCCCATAAAAGCCACATTTATCATCCGATTTTTTTTTTGACATTTGGGACAGTGGTTGTTTTAGGCCCTTCGACATCCTTCTTCAATTTGGCCCAGATCAGTCCATATTTGGATATAGCTGTCATATAAACCGATCCGCCGATTTAGGGTCTTAGGTCAATAAAAGTCACATTTATTATCCGATTTTGCTGAAATTTGGGACAGTGAGTTTTGTTAGGCCCTTCGAAATCTTTCTTCAATTTGGCCCAAATCAGTCTAGATTTGGATATAGCTGTCATGTAGGCCGATCCGCCGATTTAGGGTCTTAGGCCCATAAAAGCCAGATTTATTATCCGATTTTGCTGAAATTTGGGACAGTGAGTTGTATTAGGCCAGTCGACATTCTTCTTCAATTTTGCCCAGATCAATCCTGATTTGGATGTAGCTGCCATACAGACCGATCTCTTAATTTAAGGTTTTGGCCCCATAAAAGGCAAATTTATAATCAGATTTCGGTGAAATTTGACACATCCGTGTCGTATATGGTTCAGATCGGTCTATTTTTGGATATGGCTTCCAAAAAGACCAATATTTTGTTCTACAAAATTAAACAATGATTTGTACTTATTAGACCACTCAACGTCCGTGTTGAATTTGGTCCAAATCGGACCAGTTTTCGGTATAGATGCCATGGGGGCATAAATAATCCATTTTTCTCCAGATTATGACGAAAGGTGATTTACATATATACCCCAGGTGGTGGGTATCCAAAGTTCGGTCCGGCCGAACTTTATGCCTAACTTGTTTAATGATTAAAACTTCTGAAATTCAAAAATAGCTACGAATTTCAATGAAATCACAATTTTGAACTCCGAGAAACATTATTTCCGATTAAAATTACTTTTGTTTTGTTTAGTGTTATTGTTGTGGCCATGTGGCAAGGTTTCGGATGAGTGTCAGAGTTGGTCAACGTTAAAACGTATCTTTCCATAAGCTAGCGAATCCGATAGATTGGCAAATAAAACAGACCAATATACTCAGTATCTACTGCTTCTCGAAGTCTTTGGATATCGCTTGTCCTGTTACTGCTTGAATTTTCGACTAACACTATTATCTATAAATATCTAAATTATATATATTTCCTATTTTCAGAGCTATGTTGTTAAATATCGCAACACAATACAGAAGGCATTAGATTTTCTTGCAGCTAACATAAGCAAAGTGAAAAAAATCTATGATTTATCCATTGTAGCTCATTTACTACAAAAGGCTGAACATCCATCGTTTCAAGAAATTTGGCAAAAAATACAAGCACAACAACAACAAAAGCACTATCGTAAATGGTGGTCTGGAAAAGTAGCCAGCTGGCAAAAAGATGTTGAGATAACATCGTATGTTCTTATGACACAACTAGCCACAAATCGAACTAGTCTCTCAGATGATCAGCCCATACTAAAATGGTTAATCTCACGCCGTAACGAAATGGGAGGATTTGCCTCGACACACGATACTGTATTGGGATTGCAGGCTCTGGTGAAGTTTTCGGAAAAGTATAGCAACATGCATGATGTAAATATGAAAATTCTCTACACCGCTAAGAGTTCTGAAAGTCAAATTTTAGATAAAAATACATTGTCAGTGGACCCCACGATGGCGCTAGTTTTGCAGACACAAGATGTGAGTATACGCACTTGTTAAATAGTACGCCCAGAGAAAAGTTGATACCAAACGTGCTCACTTCAGTATCATACAGTATTGAGAGTAAATCAACACTGTATGGTATAAAAACAATACCGGATGAAACACAAAATGATTAGTACCGTTTGGTATTGGTTTTAATACCAAACCGTAATTGGTTTTAGTACTAAACCTATATTGATTGTTCCACCCCCTAATGAAACAAAAAAAAACATTGAAAATAATTTTATTCTAATTTTATATCGATTAATTATGTTAATAATTACAAAAAGTAATGTTAAACCGCGACCAACTTCAATTCTTTGCATTCTGCAATTGATTCCATATCCATTGATTCCCAGAAGTGGGTTTTACATGAATACACCAACACAGCATCGTTTTCCACACAAGTGACTATCATGTTTTTGATGTTGAATGTCCTTAGAATTTGTACTATTTCAATTTTCGCCGATTTCGAGTATTTGGTTTTTGCGCACTCAAATTGTATTAAAACATATTGTTTATTTGTTTAACAAATATTTTATAATGGCGTCAATATTTTAAGTACAAGGCTCAACAGCACTTCTGGCGCGATGACAAGAATACAAATGTGAAACCGTCAATTCTCAATAGCCTCCTTTGTCTGGCATTGAATTGATACCAAATGGTATTACAAATCATTTCCATGGCGCGAATAAAATAATACCAGGCGGTATTGGCAAAGTAAGTCATTTTTCTATCAGTGTATGTTTCAATTAGACTTTCGTTTCTCAGTTCAAATTGCACTAAAATGAAAGGAAGAATGAATATAAGGAGAAACTACGTAATTAAACTAAGTTCGATGCACATAAAATATCACAGTTTTTATAGCTCTCTCTACTTTTTTTTATTAATTTAATCATTTAATATATAAACAAATAAAAATAAACTAAGTTACCGACCAACCAATAGCAATTCTAATTTTTTACTCTATACAGCTGCCCAGGACTAGTCGAATATTGGATGTACAAGCTAATGGATCTGGTCAAGTATTGCTGCAGCTCTCCTATCGTTACTACAAATTGGACGAGGGGCTACATCTCTCCTCACATTTTCAAATTCAATCCAAAGTCGTAATGGACAACATTGATGTAATGAATCTGGAAGTATGTTTTACCAATAAACCGCCTGAAGCCAGGGACGATGATGATGAAACTAAAACTATAATAATGGAGGTTAACTTTCCAACTGGGTTTATTGTTAACGCTGATAATAAAAACAATCTCACAAAACACAAACTCATTCAAAGGATTGAATCGAAAAGCTACGAAACAGCACTGATCATTTACTTTCGAAAACCAGAGAGCGAAATTAGGGAATGCTTCCATTTCATAGCCCATCGCATACACAATGTGAAGCTTCAAAAGAGAGCGGCAATTATTGTCTACGACATTTACAATCTTACCAGACATGATATTGTTTTTTACAATTTACCATCTGATATACCTGATGGCAGAAGTTTAAAGAACGTAAATTTAGAGTTAGACCAATTTCTACCTGTATCTTCCCGTCCAAAAAAACGTGCCACTTACGTCCCTAGCACTTTGGAACAGCTTCTTGACGAGAAGCTTCAAGATGTTATCAGCAAATTTGATTTGATTCCTCTAGAATCAATTTTAAAAGACATTAAAGATGATAGTGCCAAGCTTAACAACGAGACTGCTACCATTTCTGATCGTCTTAAGCAAATCGACTCGAATGTGGCTGATTTATTAAGAACAAATATGAAGGTAAGTAAGAGACATTCACCTAAGTTTTGCTTGCCCAAAAATTTTTTAGTACGTGGTACTGTAAGATCTACCTGGGTGGATCTTACAGTACTACTACCATATTTGCGCCAAAAATCCATACTGATGTAAAGAAAAACAAGTAAAAGCGTACTAAGTTCGGCCGGGCCGAATCTTATATACCCTCCACCATGGAACGCATTTGTCGAGTTCTTTTCCCGGCATCTCTTCTTAGGCAAAACAGAATATATGAAAAGATTTGCTCTGCTATTAGAGCGATATCAAGATATGGTCCGGTTTGGACCACATTTAAATTATATGTTGGAGACCTGTGTAAAATGTCAGCCAATTCGAATAAGGATTGCGCCCTTTGGGGGCTCAAGAAGTAAAATAGAGAGATCGATTTATATGGGAGCTGTATCGGGCTATATACCGATTCAGACCATAATAAATACGTATGTTAATGGTCATGAGAGAATCCGTCGTACAAAATTTCAGGCAAATCGGATAATAATTGCGACCTCTAGAGGCTCAAGAAGTCAAAACCCCAGATCGGTGTATATGGCAGCTATATCAGGTTATGGACCGATTTGAACCATACTTGGAACAGTTATTCGATATAATAACAAAACACGACGTGCAAAATTTCATTCCAATCGGATAAGAATTGCGCACTCTAGAGGCTCAAGAAGTCAAGACCCAAGATCGGTTTATATGGCAGCTATATCAGGTTATGGACCGATTTGAACCATACTTGGCACAGTTGTTGAATATCATAACAAAACACGTCGTGCAAAATTTCATTCCAATCGGATAAGAATTGCGCACTCTAGAGGCTCAAGAAGTCAAGACCCAAGATCGGTTTATATGGCAGATATATCAAAACATGGACCGATATGGCCCATTTACAATACCAACCGACCTACACTAATAAGAAGTATTTGTGCAAAATTTCAAGCGGCTAGCTTTACTCCTTCGGAAGTTAGCGTGCTTTCGACAGACAGACGGACGGACGGACGGACAAACGGACGGACATAGCTAGATCGACATAAAATTTCACGACGATCAAGAATATAAAGGGTGATTTTTTTGAGGTTAGGATTTTCATGCATTAGTATTTGACAGATCACGTGGGATTTCAGACATGGTGTCAAAGAGAAAGATGCTCAGTATGCTTTGACATTTCATCATGAATAGACTTACTAACGAGCAACGCTTGCAAATCATTGAATTTTATTACCAAAATCAGTGTTCGGTTCGAAATGTGTTCATTCACCGTAACGTTGCGTCCAAAAGCATCTTTGAAAAAATACGGTCCAATGATTCCACCAGCGTACAAACCACACCAAACAGTGCATTTTTCGGGATGCATGGGCAGTTCTTGAACGGCTTCTGGTTGCTCTTCACTCCAAATGCGGCAATTTTGCTTATTTACGTAGCCATTCAACCAGAAATGAGCCTCATCGCTGAACAAAATTTGTCAAAATTTGAACACATTTCGAACCGAACACTGATTTTGGTAATAAAATTCAATGATTTGCAAGCGTTGCTCGTTAGTAAGTCTATTCATGATGAAATGTCAAAGCATACTGAGCATCTTTCTCTTTGACACCATGTCTGAAATCCCACGTGATCTGTCAAATACTAATGTATGAAAATCCTAACCTCAAAAAAATCACCCTTTATATACTTTATGGGGTCTCAGACGAATATTTCGAGTAGTTACAATCAGAATGACGAAATTAGTATACCCCCCATCTTATGGTGGAGGGTATAATAGAAGAAAACACCAAAACACAACAACCCTTCCAACCTCTTCTCTTCCCCAGTAGTCTCTTTAAATAGAAAAACATATTAGCCCAAATCGAACAATTTCTTCTCGGACAGATTAAACATGAGTTGGGTAAAGCCCAGTGCCTGGACATATGGGAAGGTGTTCCCATCCCACCCGTAAAATACATTTTCATGCCCATCAGCATGGGATGGGGGTAAGCTAATCTAATTCTAAATTTAAGTAGCAGTCGGCCAATTGGACTCAGACGTTTGCGAATGTTCGCATCTGTTAAATTAGACAAGTTCTCAAAGAAATGAGAACCTACAGTGGAACTCCTTCTGACTACCAGTGAGGCAGTCCTCGACGTCCATACAACAACAAAATTTTTCAAAAAATTTTGCCCATGAACATTCCACTAAGGAATAGAGACAAACTTCTCACATATCAATGAGTGCAGTCCGATTCAAGTTTTAAGCTCAATGATTTTGGTAGCCGAGTCCGAACGGCGTGCCACAGTGCGACACCTCTTTGGAGAGAAGTTTTACATGGCATAGTACCTCACAAATGTTGCCAGCATTTGGAGGGGAAAACCACCGCTGAAAATTTTTTCCGATGGTCTCGCCTGGATTCGGACCCAGGCGTTCAGCGTCATAGGCGAACATGCTAACCTCTACGCTATGATAGCCTCCTCCACGTCCATACAGCTTTTGCAAAAGTCGTTACTTGCAACATTCTATACCCCCAAGGAGACAGGTGCCACAGTAGGTAATTTGTATTTCCTGCTGGAAAAAAACACTTCTGTCTTACGGATTTACGAATAGGCCACTTTCGGTACGGTTTCCCTGCTTTCGGAATGAAAATTATTTTTGTGTCTCTCCATCCCAAAGGTATGTACGACACGCTGATAAAAGCAGAGTATATTTCCCTAAGCCAAGGAGCCAGTTTACCGGACACAACTTGTAATTTAACCGGTGGCTCATCATCAGGGCATTGCACCTTAAAGGAGTCAAAACTTGTTAACGTTCAAAGAATTTTCGACTTAGATAAAATTTTCCCAATAACCTCCGACGAATGCAATGCATACAACCCCTTCTGGCTCCACGTTGTCCGTTGGAGAATTTCCCGGGAAATGTGTGTCAACGAGAAGTTAATGCATCCCACCGTGATAAATTTCCAAAAAAAATAGGATCTTTCTAGACTTTTCCAGCTCGCCCTTGTATTTTCTTAGCTCAGCCTTGTGGACGTCCCAATCGTGTGATGCACTTATGGTTTTCGCCCTGTTGAAACGTTTTTTTGCCACTCTTCCTTAAACCAACCAAATCTGCGGTCTGTTTGACCCTTCGCCAGGATATACTGACACAAGCGATTTATTCAGGGCCTTCGCGATCCATTTGATTATTATGTCTATTTTCTCTTCAGTTTCCACTTCTCTTTCTGGTCTAGAAGATACAGTCGTGTAAAATATTTGCCGAAATTGATTCCAATCCGCTTTTTTCTGTTTATCCGAGGGATCACATCTGCAATATCCCGCCCAAGGCTGAAACTCAAATAACGATGTTCAGAGAAGCTATGGTCAACCATCACTTCCCAGTCGAATATCCTTCCGCTTATATTTTTCGCTACAAAGGGAACATCTAGAACCTCCTGCCTGTTCCTGGTAATAATGGTCAGTTTATTCTCTTTATTATAAATCGCCAGAATGCAACTCATAGTATATTCGATATGCAGCCCACCCCTCTCGTTGATTTCCCCACATCTGGTGATGTGCATTACCATCACTCCCTACAGTGAGGCTCTTTTCCTTGCAGAAGCGGCTTCAACCAGCAACTAAAGGCCTGAAGGCGGCATCTATGAGTCGTGTGTCATATAATTTCAATGCTGGCTACTTCTGAATCTTCAGTGCTTATCGAAGAAAAACATTTATACTACCCTTTGCAAGAATAACAAGTAAAAAGGCGTTAAGTTCGGCCGGGCAGACCTTTGGATACCCACCACCTCTGGTATATATGTAAACCACCTTTCGTCAAAATCCGGTGCAAAATGTATACCTTATGCCTCATAGCAGCTATATTGAAATATGTTCCGATTTGGATCAAATACTTATAAGTACAAGTCATCGTTCAATTGTATATAACACAAGTAAAAAGGCGTTAAGTTCGGCCGGGCCGAACTTTGGATACCCACCACCTCGGGTATATATGTAAACCACCTTTCATCAAAATTCGGTGAAAATTTCATACCTTATGTCCCATAGCAGTTATATCAAAATATGTTCCGATTTGCACCAAATACTAATAAGTATAGTAGCTATATCTAAAAATAAACCGATCCGAACAATATACGACACGGATGTCGAAAAGCCTAACATGTCATTGTGGCAAATTTCAGTGAAATCAGATTATAAATACGCCTTTTATGGGGCCAAGACTTTGAATCGAAATATCGGTCGACATGGCAGCTATATCCAAATCTGGACCGATTTGGGCCAAGGTGCAGAAAAATGTCGAAGAGCCTAACACAAAGCACTGTCCCAAATTCCGGCGAAATCGGACAATAAATGCCCCTTTTATGGGCCCAAAACTTTAAATCGAGAGATCGGTCTATATGGCAGCTATATTCAAATGTGGGCCGATCTGGGCCAAATTAAATAAGGACTTCGAAGAGCCTAACTTAACTCACTGTCTCAAATTTCAGCGACATCGGTTAATAAATGCGTCTTTTATGGCCCCTAACCCTAAAACCGAGATATCGGTCTATATGGCAGCTAAATCCAAATCTGGACCGATCTGTGCGATATTGCAGAAGTATATCAAGGGGCTTAACCATACTCACTGTCCCAAACTTCAGCAAAATCGGATAATAAATGTGGCTTTAATGGGCCTAAGACCCTAAACCGATGTGGACAAAATTGACGAAGAATGTCGAAGGGCCTAACGCAATTCACTGTCCCAAATTTCATCAAAATCGGATAATAAATGTGGCTTTTGTGGGCCTAAGAACCTAAATCGGAGGATCGGTCTATATGGCAGCTATATCCAAATCTGAACCGATCTGGGGCTAATTAACGAAGGAAGTCGAATGGCCTAACACAACTCACTGTCCCAAATTTAAGACACTAAATCGGCGGATCGGTCAATATGGGGGCTATATCAAGATATAGTCCGACATAGCCCATCTTCGAACTTAACCTGCTTATGGACAAAAAAAGATTCTGTGCAAAGTTTCAGCTCAATATCTCTACTTTTAAAGACTGTCGCGTGATTTCAACAGAGAGACGGACGGACATGACTAGATCGTCTTAGATTTTTACGCTGATCAAGAATATATTACTTTATAGGGTCGGAAATGGATATTTCGATGTGTTGCAAACGGAATGACAAAATTAATATACCCCCATCCTTTGGTGGGGGTTTAAAAATTTTCAAAAGAGATAGGACAGAGCCCTGGCGTACACATGCGGTCAATTTATGCTCACTGGATGAGAACCCAACTACAGCAACCCTACACTCAACCAAATTTGTTATTCAAAACAGCAAAAATGTTAGCTAACAGCAGTTTTTGTCTGCTGAAAACGGAAAAGCAGACATAGGCCTGCTGTATTAGCAAACATTTCTTACTGCTATTTCAACTAACAAAATCTGCTGTTCTAAATACACAAGTCTGCTGAAAAAAAATTGTATGCTACTTTTTATGGTTGTTAGAAGAGATGATTTTAATTTGGGGAATATTACTGCAAAGAAGCTACCTGATCCAGGCTACCTGGACATGACGGGCAGGGCTTTTTATACCCACCACTGAAGGATGGGGGTATATTCATTTTGTCATTCCGTTTGCAACACATCGAAATATCCATTTCCGACCCTATAAAGTATATATATTCTTGATCAGCGTAAAAATCTAAGACGATCTAGACATGTCCGTCCGTCTGTCCGTCTGTCTGTTGAAATCACGCTACAGTCTTTAAAAATAGAGGTATTGAGCTGAAATTTTGCACAGACTTTTTTTTTTGTCCATAAGCAGGTTAAGTTCGAAGATGGGCTATATCGGACTATATCTTGATATAGCCCCCATATAGACCGATCCTTCGATTTAGGCTCTTAGGCCCATAATAGCCTCATTTATTATCCGATTTTGCTGAAATTTGGGACAGTGAGTTGCGTTAGGCCCTTCGACATCCTTCGTCAATTTGGCCCAGATCGGTCCAAATTTGGATATAGCTGCCATATAGACCGATCCTCCGATTTAAGGTCTTAGGCCCATAATAGCCTCATTCATTATCCGATTTTGCTGAAATTTAGGACAGTGAGTTGTGTTGAGCCCTTCGACATCTTTCGTCATTTTGGCCCAGATCGGTCCAGATTTGGATATAGCTGCCATATAGACCGATCCGCCGATTTAGGGTCTTAGGCCCATAATAGCTTCATTTATTATCCGATTTTGCTGAAATTTGGGACAGTGAGTTGCGTTAGGCCCTTCGACATCCTTCGTCAATTTGGCCCAGATCGGTCCAAATTTGGATATAGCTGCCATATAGACCGATCCTCCGATTTAAGGTCTTAGGCCCATTAAAGCCGCATTTATTATCCGATTTTGCTGAAATTTGGGACAGTGAGTTGCGTTAGGCCCTCCGACATCTTTCTTCAATTTGGCACTGATCGGTTCAGATTTGGATATAGCTGCCATGTAGACCGATCTCTCGATTTAAGGTTTTGGGCCCATAAAAAGAGCATTTATTGTCCGATGTCGCCGAAATTTGGGACAGTGAGGTGTGTTGGGCTATTCGATGTTGGTCTTCAATTTGGCTCAGATCGAACCAGATTTGGATATAGCTGTTCAACCGATCTCTCGGTTGAACAATGACTTGTACTTATAAGCATTTGGTCTAAATCGTCTATATAGACATATAGCTGCTATGGGGCATAAGGTATGCATTTTTCACTGGATTTTGACGAAAGGTTGTTCACATATATACCCGAAGTGGTGGGTATCCAAAGTTCGGCCCGGCCGAACTTAACGCCTTTTTACTTGTTGTATCTAAATTTAAAGAAAAACCAGTAAGGAAAGGCAAAAGACTGAAGGAGCCGACTATATAACACCCTACACCACCGAGTAATACTTTTAATAGATAGCGCTTATTTCCAAATTCATTTATATCGAAAGGTAGACTTTAATTTTGCATACCTTTTGAAATAACGAATAGGACCTTATACGATTTTCTTACGATGGGACACAAATTGTGGCTTCTACAGCCTTAAAAGTCGAAACGCATAAAATATATATATGGGAGTATTATCTAAATCGATTTTGATGAAATTTTGCACACGTATTGGGATGTCAACTAAACCATCTCATGAAAAATTTTGTAGAGATCGCACCAAAATTGTGGCTTCTAAATCCTTAAAAGGCCATATCGGATGAACAATATATATGAGAGCTATGTCTAAATCTGGACCGATGTTTATGAAACTTTGCACACATATGAGGACGTTGAATAAAACAGCCCATGACAAATTTTGTAAAGATCGGATCAAAATTGTGCCTGCTGCAGCCTTAAAAGACCATATTGGATGAAAGATACATATGGGAACTATATATAAATCTGATCCGATTATGATGAAATTTTGCACACATATTGAGAAAGTACTTTGTGCCAAATTTTGTAAAGATCGGACCAAAATTGTGCCTTCTACAGCCTTAATGGTCAAATCGTCCTTCATAATTAAGCAGCAGTCATTTTAAGCAAACAACAGACTTTTCAAAACTTTTATGCTGTAATAGCAGCATAAAAAAAACTACTGCAGCAAAATTATCTACAAATATTCAGCATACAGTGTTTACTATTTTCAGCCAACTTTTTTCTATGAGTGTATAATGCAATCTCTGAAGCCATTGACGACACCAAAAGAAACAAGATTTGATAGTAGTTCACCGTGCCAGACACTTACTTTCACCAAACTAGTGGATTGAGCGACTCCAGCATTCGGACAAAAATACCATGAGACCGCTCGTGGACCGATTTCTTCGGAAGCTTTACTGTTGTTCGCTAAGAAGGCCTTTAGACTGTAAATTCCTCACAATATGGTCATTAACCATGCTTTCCATAACCTTGGAGAGAGCGGAGCATATCGCAATTGGCTGGTAGTGCGCAGAGTTGTTCGCCTCGCCTTCTTCGGGATCGGTTGAACGTTCGCGACCTTCCAATGCGCCGGGAAAACTCCCGCATAGTAAGCAAGGTTGAAAGGATTCCGCAATTAATCGAGTTAAGTAAAAAAACGGGTTATTTCTGGGGATATGTCAATTATTATATACAAATTTCTTTATTAAAATTATACACATTTCTTAATTAAACAAAGATCTGAACCGATTTAGATGAAATTTTGCACACATATTGGGACGTCACAAAAAGCACTTCGTGCCAAATTTGGTAGAGATCGCACCAAAAGTGTGGCTCATACAGCTTTTAAAGGGCACATCGGATGAAAGATATATATGGGAGCTATATCTAAAACTGGACCGATTTGTTTCAAAATCAATATTGTTCGTCTTGGACCAAAAAAGACACTTATGCAAAATTTTGTGAAAATCGGACAACAAATGCGACCTGTACCTTGATTACTAAAATACATGGACATACAGACAGACGGACATAGCTAAATCGAATCAGGAAGTGATTCTAAACCGGTCCGTAAACTTATCGATGGGTCTAGCTCTTCTCCTTCTTAGGGTTGCAAACAAATGCACAAATCTATAATACCCTGTACCACAGTGGTGGTGTAGGGTATAAAAGTTATGAAAAGTAAGTATTCAGTGGTGATTGCAAACATCCACTGAGACACACAATAACATGTGTTTTATTTATTTATTTTTTTTTTTTTTTTTCTAACATCCCCTTCATAATTAAGCAGCAGTCATTTTCAGCATACAACAGACTTTTCAGCAGTTAGTCTGCTGCCCCGAAATTGTATTGTAGTTATACTGCTGCAATAGCAGAACTACTGCTACAATAGCAGCAAAATTTATTACAAATATTCAGCATACAGTGTTTGCTATTTTCATTGTATAGCGCAATCTCTAAGCGCCATTGCCGACACGAAAAGAAAAAAATTTTTTCAGTAGTGCACAGTGCCTGACATTTACTCTTACCAAACTGGTGGATTGAGCGACTCTAGCGTTCCGACAGAAATATCATGGATCGCTCGTGGAGCGATTTCTTCGGAAGCCATACTGTTAGCTAAAAAGGGCTTTAGACTGTAAATTCCTCATAAGATGGCGATTAACCATGCATTCCATAACCGTGGAGAAAGCGGAGCATATCGCAATTGGCCGGTAATACGCAGAGTTGTTCGCCTCACCTTCTTGGGGAACGGTTGAACGTTTGCAACCTTCCAATGCGCCGGGAAAATCCCCGAATGGCAAATTTCCTTATTAAACCAAGATTTTATTTTTCAGGGTACTTAGGAGTAAAATACGAATCTGATATCAAAATTTGCCGCCAAGTTCTTACTTGTTACTTCTGAAATTATGACTCCATGAGTAAAAATGGTGCCTTAACTTGTGTTTTCTTATTTTTATAGGCGAATATCCCAGAAAATGTAATCCTGCAACTTCCAGACATCTATCTTTTGACTTCGAATAAAATACCTCCATATTTTTATATCCACGCTGTGGCGTTTAAGCTTAGCGATACTAAAACGGTTGTGGACATTTGCTTTAACTACAACCAAAGACGAGCCGAAAGGGATAGAAATGAAGAAAGTATGACAATAATGCAAATAAACCTTCCTCCGGGCCTTGAGCTCATAGGTGAAAAACTCGAAAATGAAGCATTACAAAATAATACCAAAATTGAGTATCACAACTCTAAGAAAACCCTACTAGCTTATTTCGGAACACTGGAATCCAACAATGACTATTGCATGAGTATAACGGCTAGCCTGCTATTCTTCGACAATAATCCCTCAAAAGTCTCAATTGTTGTCTACGATTTGTATCATATGACCCGATATGGTATTGGCTTTTGTGAAATCCGACAAGACGGGCCTACGGATTCAAAAGATCAAGATGACATAATAGTCTTTCCGGATGATTTACGATATATTAATGTTGAAAAAAGAGATTTGAAAGAAGTTACTAAGCCAGAATCCAGTTTAAACAATTTTGATGAGAAAATTGCAGTAAAACTAAATACATACTATGAACATATCATTGATAAACTCTCAAATGTATCAAGGGAAGTGTCCTCAATCAAAGACGAAATCAAGAAACTAAAAATCTTCAATGAAAGAGAAGATGCTGCGGAAACTAGTGAAACTTTTGGAAAACTCACATTCGACTATTTAAAAACGCAGGACGAAATGGACAAACTTAGAAAGGAAGATGCAGATCTATGGCTAGAAATCATTACGAATTCAAATGATATATCTGACACATATCATGACATATCTAAGCTTAAAGAAGTTAACTCTCTTATATTGAAAAGAGTTTCAGGGATAAATGATGAAATCAACCCACTTAGAAAGTCATACCTAGCATTGAAAGGCGAAATTTCAAAACTCAAAGAAAACATTTCCACCTTACTATCTGAAGTGGACAAAATGAGAAATAAAAACCGGGAAGGGGCAAAGCAATCCTCTGATAACTCAAAAGCGAAGCAGGACATTGAAGTACTTAAGGCAGACATTCGTCAATTAATCGATGGAATAGCATTGCTGAGACAAGACAACCTCAGACTCAACGGAGATATAACTAATCTGAAAAACGAAAATTCTTTTCTCAGACACCAACTTGCCCAAATTTCGGAGTATTTGGAAACACAGACGCCATCTTATAGTTCAAATGGAGTCTACCCAGCAGATTGGAGCCCAAATGGGTACTACGGTTATGTAGCTACACCGAGGTAAGACCTCCAATTTCCAGCGACCGAAAATAAAATTTTATTGGTGTAAATTTATATTTCTTATCTCCTTAAAAATAAATTAACAACAAAAATTGATAACAAGTGTTGTTATTATAAATGGGGAAACGAATTGCTTTGGTAAATTAAAGCTGGCCAAGGCTTAGTTGGGTTAAGTTGAAAAGAGTGTGCGCATACTTATCCCCCCATGCCACTATGGACATACACCTAAGCCACTTATCGGACTGTTATGAGCTCTAAATACTAAAAAGTAATCTCCAAAAAGATAATCTTAGTCAGAAATTCCGTGCTACTTAGATTAGGTTAAATAAGATTTAAGATGAGTTGCACCGCTAGCGAAAATTTCTGTTGCAGCCAAGACATTTATGTCGTCACTGAAAAATAGTTGTGTAGAACACAAGACGGCGACAAACATCGATTTATGATTTTGGTCGAATTTCTATCATTTTTTGCTAACAAAAAACATATGTACTACGACTAATCGTTTTTATTAGCAGATAACTTGATTTCATGTTGCGTGGGCTTATTTACACATTCATTTTCATTCGTAATTGCAAGAAAAAATTATCCAATGCCTATTATGTCAACCTGATATGTAAAGAAAACTTCATTTGAACTGCGTACCTGAAAGCGAAATTTTTTGGGAATGGTATCGGAAATAAAAAATTTCTCTTAGGAAATGTCAATGCATTTCTTATGGTGGCGAAAACTTCGCCAGAGGTGCCTACTGCCCTTTAAATGGGAGTATGCCATCAGACTCACTTGACGTTTTCGTCCATTGTGATACCACAGGAACAGGAAAAGGAAGATGCCTTCTTTTTCCTACCGTTGAACCATCTAGATCGCTTTAAAAGGCTCAACAACTTGTGAATGCTTGCATCCGCTAAATCGGGGAAGTTCTCAAAGAAATGAGAACCTGAAATGGTACTCCTTCTGAATACCAGAGTGGACGCACACACTGCCGATGTTCTATAGTCTCTTCCTCTACGACGTCCTCACAGCATCAGCAAAATTCGTTACTGGCTACCCTTAATCAATCAGCATTCTTTCCGATCAGACAGTTTACGACGGACACTACGACTGAGACGTCTTTTCTAGCCAACGGGAGCAAAGCGGTAGACCTCTTCAAGTCCGGATCAGGCCAAATACTTTTGCTCTTAACCCCCTCTTTGTGACCATTTATCATTCGATGCCCTTCGGCCCTGATCCTGAAGACCTAGCTTATACTTCGCTAGAAACATAGCCACAGAATCCAGATCCCGTGGAAGGTATTTCCTAGTCTCGCCAGCTCTTCCGCTCTTCAATTCCCTGGAATATCTCTGTGCCCCTGCACTCAGAACAAGTAAATGTTAAACTGTTCAGCCATTTCGTTGAGAGATCTGCGACAGTCAAGGACAGTTTTTGAATTCAGAAATAAATTCTCCAGGGATTTGACGGCTGTCTCAGAAGATATTTTTGCCAGTCGTCGTTATGAAATTACATCTGAGTAACCTATGCCCCTGTTCCTTAATGGAATGCTCATGGTCAAATTCGCTTTGCTAACCTTCTCCATAGGACCAGTTCTACTTTTTCAGAATACATCCAAAAAACCCACGTGGTCGTCTAGTTTAGAACCATCCGTATTGAAGTCTATGTAGCTTCCTTTTCCAGGGATATCGTAGTTCCAATCGATTCTATCAAGAATAGTTGTACAGTACTTTTGATCAAAATAGCGGAACATCGGGCATAGTATTAACGATAACACAGTGTTCATAGCTGCCATATTACCAAAGAGGAAGCTCCCTAAGCCTCACAGCAGCAATTTGTCTAGCCACAATGTCCAGAAACTTTAGGTGTAGCATTTAATTCAGTGCACCAGAGATGTTGTCGTCCTGAATGCGGCTGTGATGCACAAACAAGCCATCCTTTGGATCCGATTGAGTATTCAACAGTAGGTGGACTTTTTAAGCGCCGTCCACCAAACCACAACACCATATAGCATTATAGGTCTAACAAGTGCAGTGTATACCCAGTGCATGACACACCGTCTAAACCCCCAACTTTTACTAATGTCTCTCTTGCAGGTGTATAGGGCAAGAGTTGCCTTTCTTGCCCTTTCCAAAATGTTTTATTTGAAGCTCAATTTCCTGTCCAGCAAAACACCCAGTTATTTTGCACTTTCAGCAAGTGAAACATTCTTTCCTCCCAAGGAGACAGGTGCCACTGTAGATAACTTGTATCTAGATAACTTGTATTGCTGAAAAGAACAACTTCTGTCTTGTACCGATATACGGCTAGACCACTTTCAGTAGAACACTTTGCTGTCGCACGTAGAGTTTCCTGAAGTATATCACTAAAAATGTTTCGAAACATTCCTTTAACAGCTATAGTGACGTCATCAGCATACGCTTTCACTTGTACAACCTTTTCTACCAGAGACAATATGATATTAGTAATGGCTGTATTCCAGAGCACTATAACCTCAACCCCCTGTTTTCTGGCGAAAATTATTTTAGCCTTTTATTTGTAGTTGTAAAGGCTTTATAACTTTGAAATTAGAAAACAGATCGTTTTGCAATCTTCTAACGGTTTGGAGTAGAGGATATAAGCTTTCAGAAAATGCTTGAAATGTCTACCCTGTTAATAAAATAGGGTGTGCTTTTCTGGGTTATATTTGACCCCTGGTGTTTCGATTCCGAGCAAACTTCTCAGATAATGTGGTAGTCGTCAAGGAAAGCGTTGCGCAAAATTTTGGCAAGATTGGTCAATAAATGCGCTTGCAGTGGCTCTTAAATATGACAGCTATATCTAAATCTGGGCCGATATCTATAAAATTCACCAGTAATATTGAGAGTCATAAGAAAATCCTTCCTGCAAAATTTCGAAAAAATCGGTTAACAAAAGATAATTTTATTGCAATATTACTGGAAATCGGACGAACATATATATGGGAGCTATATCTAAATCTAAACCGATTTTGACCAAACTCTATGTATATTGTGATAGTCTTGGAGGAAAGGGTTGTGCAATATTTTGGCAAGATTGGTCAATAAATATGCTTGCAGTGGCTCTAGGAGTGAAAATCAGCCGATATATACAAATGAGAGCTATATATAAACCAGTAATGTCGACAGTCGTAAACAAATCCTTCCTGCCAAATTTCGAGAGAATCGGTCAACAAATGACCATTTTATTGCATTATTACTGAAAATCGGAAGAACATATATATGGGAGCTATATCCAAATCTGAACCGATGTTTTCCAATTTCAATAGGCTTCGTCTCTAGGCCGAAAAACATGCCTGTACCAAATTTGAAGGCGATCGGATGAAAACTGCGACCTGTACTTTGTACACCAATTAACATGGACAGACGGACATAGCTAAATCGAATCAGAAAGTGATTCTGAGTCGATCGGTATACTTATCAATGGGTCTATTTCTCTTCCTTTTGGGTGTTACAAACTAAGTTACCACAGTAGTGGTGTAGGGTATAAATATTGGGTTGCCCAAAAAGTAATTGCGGATTTTTCATATAGTCGGCGTTGACAAATTTTTTCACAGCTTGTGACTCCGTAATTGCATTCTTTCTTCTGTCAGTTATCAGCTGTTACTTTTAGCTTACTTTAGAAAAAAAGTGTAAACAAGTATATTTGATTAAAGTTCATTCTAAGCTATATTAAAAATGCATTTACTTTCTTTAAAAAATTTGTAATTACTTTTTGGGCAACCCAGATATTGTAATATTAAGTATACATCATATTTATTTCATTCAAAGTTAACTCATTTTCCAATATTAAGTCTTCTAAATCCTCATAACTGCCATCTTCTGTTTCTTCGGTTTCTTCATTTATGGAACCTTTTGAAAGTAGATCGCAGTCCAGCAACTCAAGTTCTTGCTCTTAATTTAAGTAACGAATAAATACGATTAGCTAAGCGGCTAACCATATTTCCACTTACTATCGCCGTTCAGAGAACATGTTGTCTTTGCATAGGCTGGAGACTATTCTAGATATCCGACCCATTGATATACAAACTTTGAGGATGGAAGCAGCTCATACCATCGCGGTATAATCGAGGCGACGATAATGACGAAATGAAAGGGCAGACGATTTGGCGGTGAAGGCCAGAGGACTGATGTCAATAAACTTCGTTAAGTCGACGCAGTCCAAGTTAAGGGAGTGGGCGACGAATGCGCATGCAACATTGTGTAACAGCGAAACGGTCGGCAGGACGGTGAAAATCCTATGGGGGGATCCAGATCGTGAAAAGACGAGGCTATTACTGAAAGAGGTCAGTATAGCTATTGGTATCATAACGGGACACACAGGACTACGAGCTCACTTATGTAAAATCGGTGTGGCAAGTGATAGCTTGTGTAGGGCATGCGGGGAAGATGATGAGATTGTCAACGACGGTTGACAGTTGTCATTGAGCCGCGAATGAGAGAAGACGTGTCGTGTATTACTGAATTTCTTTATTTCTTGTATTTTAATAAACACATACTTTTATATCAATAAATCACATTTTAAACATTAACTCGCAGTCTTGACAAATTCAGAAGTGGGATCGGAATAAGAGATCCAAGTTTGGAGTTTATTTTATTGAAATAAATCAACGCCACGGTTTTATGTGTTTAGGATACACGGCTGAAATAAGGGAGAATACACGACTACATTCAACGGAACGAGTATCATTGACAGCCACACAGACACACGAGAGGAATTCAAAAGTGAATTTCGTCACTCACAAGGGAGTGCAACGAGTTTTGTGTTTGCATGTGTGTGCGGAAAAAAAAGGAGAAACACGAGATCAAAACAAAAAGCAAGTCAACGGCTGCTTCAAGAAGAGTTTTGCAAGTTTCTTAACGAGAACTATAAAGCGAGTAACACAAGACCAAGACGGAAAAATTAACGGCTGTTTTGGAAAAAAAAGTGATTGAGTACTCTAGAGGATTAGACGAAGAAAAGTACTTTCTAGAATCGAAAGGAAGAAAAACTAAGCTTTAGGAATGAAAGCAAAGTTAAATTCATTAAAGGTGGCACAATTGAACGAACTTCTAAGGGAAAGGAATTTACCGCAATCGGGAAATAAGGCTGATAAGATTGCTGCTCTAATGGCTTTATGCGGATCAGACGAAGTAGAAATCGACGATAATGAATCGCAGAATGATTTCCGAGGGTTTGATGAGGCCGAGACCAATGAAAATTCAATGCAAAGGCAAATGGCAGAATTGCGAAGCGTGGTGATGTCTTTGGCGCAAAGTGTACAGCAATTGACGGTGAATTCTGGAAGAAGTGAAGGTACGACAAGCCGTACTCATGTGCAGAATTGTGGTAGTTTACCGCCAAGTGGAAACCAAGCAACAACCACAAATACATCAGGTTGTTTGAAGGATTATATTGTGATGCTACCAGATTTTGACCCCATCAATCAAACGGTCACATCCACGCAATTTATTGACAAAATTGAAAAGCTAAGACAAATGCATGCTTGGTCAGATCAAACATCATTGTTTGCAGTACATCACAAAATGAAAGGCGTTGCCAAAATGTGGATAGACGCTCTTCCTATAGTAACGACTTGGGAGGAATTTAAGCGAGTGTTCTTCAAAGATTTTCCATGCCGAGTAAGTATTGCCGATATTCATCGTGAATTGATGTCTAGACGACGGACCCCAGGTGAGTCATTAGTTCAATACTACTACTCGATGCTGGCTATTGGAAGAAAAGGAGACATCGATGATCAATCCATTGTGTCATATGTTATCAATGGCTTGAATGACAATGAATTAACAAGAACGCTTTTGGCCATGAATCTTCAAACCTGCAACGAACTGCTTAGGTCACTCGAAGGGTTGCCAACGACGACAGTGGTCATGAGGAAGGTGCAACAAAGCGGTGACGACGAGGGAAGAAATGTGAATGTTACATCTGGTGCTAGAAGCAAAGGGCCAAAATGTTTCAATTGTAATAATTTTGGGCACATATCTACGAACTGCCCACAACCTCAAAGAAGACTAAAATGTACAAGCTGTTCGAAGGTCGGACATGAGGCATCTCAGTGTAAGTCTAAAGGGACAAATGTAGCTGCAATGTCCGGTGACCCAAGTGTAGAGTCATGCCCACCTGTGATGAAGGAGGTAACGATAAATAAAGAAAAGTTTCTGGGTTTCGTGGATACGGGAAGTGACTTCACCCTGATTAAAGAATCTGCAGTCCCGGTGAACGCAAATTGTAAACCAACGTTAAAGAGAATGAAAGGATTTGGTGGATCTGTAATCGAAGCCAAAGGAATGGTTGAATGCGACATTATGATAGACGAGGATCTTACGAAGGTTTCTATTTTTGTGGTTCCTGATGAACTAATGCCATATGATGTTCTGTTGGGCAGAGATGTGCTATGCAAGCAAGACAAGCGTCTAACAATTGAGTACGGAATTTTGAAAGTCGAAGCTGCAGAAACAAACAAATTTGACATTGGCGAAGACATCGGTGAGGGACACAAGGACACCCTAAACAATTTGCTTATGTCGCACAAAGAGTGTTTTGCAGAAAACTTAGAAGACCTAGGACGATGTAAAAATACCTGTATGGAAATATCGGTATCCACGGATACTCCGGTAGTTGGTAAAAGGTACCAAGTTCCATTCAGTCAACGGCAAACGTTATCTGACATCATAGACAAGCTGCTACGTTGTGGGATTATTCGTCAAAGTAACTCCCCATATGCCGCCTCAGTTTTATTGGTGAAGAAGTCTAATGGTGAAAGTCGTATGTGTACTGACTTCCGTGCGTTAAATGCTGTAACGATCAAAAAGCAGTATTCTATGCCAGTGGTCGAGGAACAGTTGTCGTTATTGGCGGGAAACAAGTATTTCACCACTTTGGATATGACTTCAGGCTACTATCAGATACCCATAAAAGAGGAATGCAAAAAGTACACTGCATTCATAACGCCAGAGGGGCTTTATGAATACAACGTCATGCCTTTTGGCTTAACGAATGCGCCCATGGTATTCCAGGAAATGATTACGCAAATTATAAGAAGATTAGACCATCGAAAGAACATCGTAAGTTATGTGGACGAGGTGATAATACCGAGCAAAACGGTCGAAGATGGAATCCAAGTGTTAACGGAATTTTTGGCAACCGTTCAAGAGGAGGGTTTGACACTGAGACCGACGAAATGTTCATTTATGAGGAAAAACGTGAATTTCTTGGGACACATAATAAGCTCTGAAGGGACAAGTCCTGGCGAAGAGAAGACGAAATGTATAAAAGAATTTCCACGTCCTGGAAATGTATCCGATGTCAGAAGGTTTTTAGGTATCACCAACTTTTTCCGAAAGTTTGTCCACAATTACAGCCATATAGCTATGCCGTTAACGAGGCTTTTAAAGAAGGATGTACAATTTTCATGGCAAGCGGAGCAAGAAGAAGCATTTGAAGTGCTAAAATCTAAGATTACGTCCCAACCTTTGCTGACCCTATTTGATCCCGGAAAGGAACATGAAGTGCATACGGATGCCAGTGCTATTGGATTGTCAGGTATATTGTTCCAGGCAGATGGTGAAGGCACGGTACTCCGGCCTGTATTCTACTATAGCCGTAGATGTTCGGAAGCAGAAAGTCAATATACCAGTCACGAACTAGAGGTTTTGGCGATTGTTGAAACTGTGGAGAGATTCAGAATATATTTATTGGGAAAACTCTTCCGCATTGTAACGGATTGTAACGCTGTGGCAACTACGAAAGCGACGACTCCATTGCCACCGCGTATTGCAAGGTGGTGGTTTAAGCTACAAGAGTTTGACTACACCATGGTACATCGATCCGGGGCGAAGATGACGCATGTGGATGGTATGAGCCGCAGTCCAACTTTACCACCGATTGAAACGGAAACGGTTGCAGACAAAGTATTAGTCATTAACACGAACGTAAACGATTGGCTTTACCAACTCCAAATGTCTGACGCGAAGCTAAGAAATATTGCCAAAGTCCTTAGTGGATGTTCTGCAGCAGACGACGGTGAATGTGCTCAGATACGAACGGATTACTTTGTGGAAAACGGAAGACTGTTCCGAAAGATAGGAAATTTAAAGCGAATGGTTATTCCAGAGAAAGTCAGATGGCGAATAACCAAGGCGTGTCATGATGATGTAGGTCATTTCAGCATAGAAAAGACTTTAAACCGACTACAGAAAGATTTCTGGTTCCCAAGAATGAGAAGGTATGTAAAATCTTATATCTCATCGTGTCCCGAATGCTGCTACAGAAAAGTTAAAGGGGGAAAACCCGAAGGTGAATTACATGTCGAGGAAATAATACCAATACCATTCAGAAGTATCAATATCGACCATTTGGGGCCATTTCCACAGAGCAAAAGAGGATTTCTGTACGTGTTGGTCATTGTATGCTCTTTTACTAAGTACACGATAATTAAACCTACAAGAAACACGAAGACTACTCCAGTTATCACAGCATTACAAGAAGTAATGTCAATCTTCGGTCAGCCACGTCGGATAGTATCTGACAAGGGAACAGCATTTACGTCAGTAGAGTTCCAGCGATTTATAGAAGTAAATGGCATTCAGCATATCCAAACAGCGGTGAGGACGCCAAGGGCAAACGGCCAAGCCGAAAGGGCCAACCAGACGTTTTTGAATGCTCTGAGGTGTCTAACGGATGAAAACAAAGAATGGGACAGTAAAATCCCAACAATTCAATGGAGTATTAATTCTCAACCCAATTCTACGTCGAAGTTCACTCCAAATGAACTTATCTTCAATTTTAATCCAAGAGATGTCAGTTGCAACCGAATCATCCAAGCATTGAGTGATGAACCAAATCTTGAAGGTACCCTACAAGACAAACGAGAACAAGCTGCTGCTAATATTAATGCTCAAAGAGAGAAATGGAAGTTACGATATGACACCCGTCATGTCAAACCAACTCAATATAAAGAAGGAGATTTGGTGGTTATCGATTGTGTTCCACAAGCTACAGGACAGTCACACAAGTTGGACCCGAAGTATAAGGGGCCTTATATCATCACACGAACATTGGGAAACGATCGATACCTCGTCAAGGATCTACCGGACTTAAGTTTAACCCAGCGAAGAAATTGCAATGTCATGTCAAATGACCACATGAAACCATGGTGTTACAGTAGCCCAGATCTTGATGCCAATTCTGATGAAGAGGACCATCCGTCTAGGGTCGACGAGGAGTCAGGAGAGGCCGAGTTGTCAACGACGGTTGACAGTTGTCATTGAGCCGCGAATGAGAGAAGACGTGTCGTGTATTACTGAATTTCTTTATTTCTTGTATTTTAATAAACACATACTTTTATATCAATAAATCACATTTTAAACATTAACTCGCAGTCTTGACAAGATGTTGGAGCATTTCCTTTGTCATTGCCAGGCTTTCGCATCTAACAGATACCGGCACTTAGGTGGGAACGCAATACCAAACATGAACCAACTTAGGGGAGTGGTATTGAAAACAATTAAGGATTTTGTAAGAAGCACGGAATTCCTAACTTAAAATTTTCTTTTGTTTTTGTGTTTTTGATGACCAATGTGAATATTTAATGTTTTTTTGTTTTGTTGATGGGCTTTTTTGGTCAGGTTGAGGATTTTTTAAATAAAACAAATCGTTTTCATTTTTTCTCTCGACGTTTCGTTGGTTATTTTTTCCAACTTCATCAGGACAGAGTTTATTGAAGTTCCTGTTTAAAGTGTTCTTGTATAAAGTATATGTTTTGTATTGCTTAGTTTTTTCATTTAGACTTACGATTAATTTTACATCTTCGTTGAATTACTTATATTACTATAAAAACTGGACACCACGACACAGAAAATATAATAATATAAATAATTGCACTTTGAGGGAAGTATATAAAGTCTAAACTTATTACTAATATCACAGAACAGTCGTTTTCAAGTTATTGCAATGGAATACTGCAGCTTAGTGTTGTCTTTGTCTTCTTTGGTGTTTATCGACTCTTTAAGTCTTTGTTGAATCCGTAGGCTCTCTAATGTGTATCGCTTGTTCTCTATTTTCTCTCTGTCAAGTACTCTTACTGTCTTAAAGTTTGCCGCATGTCCGCTCTCTTTTATATGTTGTGCTAGTGCTGTCGATTGTCTCCCTTTTCTTATGTCGGCTTCGTGCTCAGCCAACCTAGTGCCTAGTGTGCGTCTGGTGGTTCCCACATATTTTTTGTTGCATTTTTCTTGTTGATCTCCATCACACGTAATTTCGTATACGACGTTGCTTAGTTTGAGTTTGTCTGTTTTGGTTGTTGTTCCTTTTTTCCTGAATATTTGGTTTAGAGTTTTGTTTGATTTATATGCTGTTGTTGAGTTTTCGTCAAGTATGATATTTCTCAAAGATGCGCGGTCGGTAAGCTTAGGGATGTACGGTACACTGTAAAATTTTTTCGTCGTTGATGGTTTTTCTTCATGGGGTCGTTTGGATCCGTTGGTGACGTCGCGAATTAAATTATTTATTAATGCCATTGGATAATTGTTCTGTTTTAAAATTTGTTGTATTTTATTTATGTTGTCTGCTTTGAAACGTTCATCGCTTAACAGTAGAACTTTGTGGATGAAGTTCTTGGCCGTATTAATTTTCGTGCTGTGTGGTTGCGTAGAGTTATAATTAATCATTCTTCCCGATGCTGTTGGTTTCGCGTACCAGTTTGTTATTAACGTATTTCCATTTCTTATTATCTTCATATCCAGGAACGGTAACTCTGCACGAGTTTCCTTTTCTATCGTAAATTTTAATTTGTTGTGATACGCGTTCATTAATTTCATTATCGTTGTTTCATCTTTTTTGTTTATCACCGCGAACAGGTCGTCTACATACTTCACTATAAATTTTACCGTTATGTTCATACTCTGCAGTTCGTCCATTACGTCGTCCAAAAGGGTGTCAAGTACAATAAAATTTTCTTTTTAGAGGTTACTTTATAGTTTTTAGAGCGCACAACAAGCCGATTACTGGCTTAGGTGTATATCCATAGTGGCATGGGGCGTATTAATATCTGCACCCTCTTTTCAACCTAACCTAAACTCAGAGATTTGAAAGTGTGACACACTTAGCCCATGATTTTTTCCCGATGTATTTTGCCCATCTAATGCAATACCGTTGTATTTAAGATACCCTATCTCCGAAAAACAATTCAGAAACGGCTGAACCAATTTTCTTAAAATTTTCACTAATGGTGCATAATGATCCTGTGTTGAAAAAAGGGTGCTACATTTTGTAATATCTGAAGGGGGAGCGGACTCTCCCCCTTACCCTAATTTTCAGAAACGCCAGATCTCGTAAATGGGTGATGCGATTGAAGTGAAATTTTGTGTTCTCTCTTATAGTAACCTACAAACAAAAATTTGGTACTCAAATTTCGGATTGGGTACCTAGGGGGCGCCCCATCCCAAACCCTACCAAGTATATATAAACACCTACCACGATAATATGGGACTCAAATTAAAGGTATTTAAGATAAGAAAACGTATCTAATATTTAATTGTGGGACCAAGTGTTTGGGGGACCACCCCAACCCCCAAAACACCCCTAAATCGGACATATTTACCGACCATGGCCATATGGGACTCAAATGAAAGGCACTTGCAAGTAAAATACGAATCTGATATCCAAATTTGGGAAAAGTTTCTGGGAGTCCACCCCTTCCCAAAAACACCCCCCAAACAGGACTTATTTACTGATCATGGCTATATGGGGCTTAAATGAAAGCTATTTGAGTGTAGAATACAAATCTGATATCCAGATGTGGGACCAAGTGTTTGAGGGGCCGCCCATCCCCGAGAACATACACCAAAAAAGACAAATTTACGACCATAGCAATATGGGGCTCAAATGAAAGGTCTTTGGAAGTTAAGCACGAATCTGATATTAATGCTCGGGAAAAGTGTTTATGGGGCTACCCCACCCCCATAACACCACCCAAATAGGAAGTATTTGTTGACCATTGCAATATGAGGCTCAAATAAGAGGAATTTTAGAGTAGAACACTCATCTAATATATATTTTCAAAGCCAAGTCGCTGAGTGGCCGCCCCATTCCCCAAAACACCTCCTAAACCAGTCATGTTTGCCGACTATGAAAAAAAATTAAGCTCAAATGAAGAATATTTGGGAGTAGACTATGAATCTGACATCAACATTCGGGACCAACTGCCTAGGGGACGTCCCACCATCATAACAACCCCCAAGTAGGATGTATTTGCTCACGAAGATAATTTGGGTCTTCAACACCGTGGAGCTCGATATTCATAGTTTTTAGGGCCCATACCCCAAACCGGACATATTTGCTGGCTTTTTCAATAAGGGGTTTAAATGACTTTTGCAATAAGGGGTTTAAATGAAAGGTATTTGAGATTAGAAAACAAATTTGATATCCAATTTTGAGGCCAATGGCAAAATGGGGTTCAAATATTTGGGAATAGACCACATTGCTGATATAATTTCAGGGTTTAGTGTTTGGTGGACCACCCCACTCCCCAAAACACCCCTAAATCGGGCATATTTACCGACCATGTCAATGTGGGATTAAACGAATGGAATTGGGGGGTAGAGCAACAATTGATACCCACTTTCGGGACCAATTTTCTGGGGGTCTACCACTTTCCCAAAATTTCCCGCAAACAGCAATATTTTACTGGCCATCGCACTATGGGTCACAAATAAAAGTACTTGGGAGTAGAATACGAATTTTATATCCAAATGCAGGACCATGTATTTTAGGCATCACCCCTTCCCCAAAACACCCCCGAAAGGGTAGAAATTTTTCGGCCATGCCAATATGTGACTTGAATGAAAGGTATATGAGATTGGAAAACGAATTTGATAACCAATTTTGGGGCCATGTTTTTGGGGGACGCCTCATCGTGTAAACTCTCCTTAAAACAATGGCAATATGTGGTTAAATAAATGGTATTTGAGAGAAAAGCATGATGCTGATATTTTTTCAGGACAAGAATTTTAAAAATGGAGTACACCTTACATCCAAACTTAAATTCGTAGACCAAAAAAGATCATATGGGATTCAGATAAAGGCACTTATATTGCTAAACTATTTTTGAAGCGAAATACTATTTTCGTAACATGGTATTTCACTAAAAGCTCTTTAATTGTCGAAAATAAATATTCCAAGGAAAATTTTGTTCCATATAATGTAAAAGAAGGCGGAGCGGGCCCGGTCCAACATACATCAATAAGTTATTGCTCAAAATTTCGAATGTTCGTTCGTTCCACCGTTATCGAGATTTTGACAGACGAACAAACATGGTGAGATAAAGGTGATGCAAACACAATGAAGAGAATAGTATACCCAGGCTATGGGATTAGGTGGTAGAAGTTAAGCTGCTCTTATCAAATCAAAAGAAGATTGTTCAGATAAGCTTAATCTAACTGTTTTTCATTTTATATAATGCTTAGTAATTTGCCAATTTTGCTAAGTTCACTTGTAAAAACAAATTGAAACAAGTAAACAAGAAACAAGCCGGGCCGAATCTTATATACCCTTCACCATGGATCGCATTTGTCAAGCTTTTTGAATGACTTTTCCAATATTTGTATTAGTAACATCAAGTAATTGACCGATATGGTTGATAGAAGTCATAGAAAAATAGCACCTCCAGAATTGTAAGCAAATCGAGTTAAAATTGCGCCCTACAGTAGCTCTGAGTGTTAAATTGGTAGATCGGTTTATACGGCAGCTATATCAGGTTGTCAACCGATTTAGACACAGTTGTTGGAAACCATTCCTCAACGACATGTACAAAATTTCAGCCAAATAGGTTAAGAATTGCTCCCTCTAGAAGCTCAAAAAGTCTAATCGGAAGATCGGTTTATATGACAGTTATATCAGGTTATGAACCGATTTGAACCTTATTTGGCACAGTTGTTGAAAGTAAGAATAAAATACGTCATGCAAAAGTTCAGCCAAATCGGATAGGAATTGCGACCTCTAGAAGCTCAAGAAGTCAAGTCCCCAGATCTGTTTATATAACAGCTATATCAGGTTATGAACCGATTCAAACCATACTCGGCACAATTGTTGGATATCATAACAAAATACTTCGTGCAAAAATTCATTCAAATCGGATAAGAATTACGCCCTCTAGAGGCTCAAGAAGTCAAGACCCAAGATCGGTTTATATGACAGCTATATCAGGTTATGGGCCAATTTAAACCATACTTGGCACAGTTTTTGGATATCATAACAAAACACATCGTGTAAAATTTCATTTCAATTGGATAAGAATTGCGCCCTCTAGAGGCTCAAGAAGTCAAGACCCAAGCTCGGTTTATATGACAGCTATATCAGGTTATGGACCAATTTAAACCATACTTGGCACAGTTGTTGGATATCATAACAAAACACGTCGTGCAAAATTTCATTCCAATTGGATAAGAATTGCGCACTCTAGAGGCTCAAGAAGTCAAGACCCAAGATCGGTTTATATGACAGCTATATCAGGTTATGGACCAATTTATACCATACTTGGCACAGTTGTTGGATATAATAACAAAACACGTCGTGCAAAATTTCATTCCAATTGGATAAGATTGCGCACTCTAGAGGCTCAAGAAGTCAAGACCCCAGATCGGTTTATATGGCAGCTATATCAAAACGTGGACCGATATGGCCCATTTACAATACCAACCGACCTACACTAATAGGAAGTACTTGTGCAAAATTTCAAGCGGCTAGCTTTACTCCTTCGGAAGTTAGCGTGCATTCGACAGACAGACGGAAGGACGGACATGGCTAGATCGACAAAAAATATCGCGACGATCAAGAATATATATACTTTATGGGGTCTCAGATGAATATTTCGAGTAGTTACAAGCAGAATGGCGAAATTAGTATACCCCCTATCCTATGGTGCAGGGTATAAAAAAACTTATTATTATTACAAGCGTGAGCACTAGGTAGATGATCACAAAATGCAAGTCAACTTTTTTAACCGTGATTGCCTTCTGTTTTATTGCTGTCTTTGTTGAACGAAGTATGTGGGTTCAACCAAAGTTTACAGGTAGTTGGAATACCAGCAAAAGGACCCAGTTGTCTCTATATGTAGAAAATTAGGTTAGGTTAGGTTGAAAAGAGGGTATAGATATTAATCCGCCCCATGCCACTATGGACATACACCTAAGCCAGTAATCGGCTTGTGGTGCGCTCTAAAAACTATAAAGTAACCTCTAAAAGAAAATTTTAAGTTAGGAATTCCTTGCTACTTACAAAATCCTTTATTGTTTTCGATACCACTACCCTAAGTTGGTTCATGTCTGATATTGTGTCTTCACCTAAGTACTGGTATCTGTTGGACGCGAAAGCCGTGCAATGACAAAGGAAATGCTCCAACATCTCATCATCTTCCCCGCATCCCCTACACATTCTATCACTTGCCGCACCGATTTTACTTAAGTGTCATATGTGTCCCGATCGTCTTCTCACGATCTGGATCCCCCCCATAGGATTTTCGCCGTCCTACCGACCGTTTCGCTGTTCCACAATGTTGCATGCGCATTCGTCGCCCCTTCCCTCGGACTGCGTCGACCCGCAAGGCTTCAGGTTAACCAACTTTATTGACGGCAATCCTCTGGCCTCCACCGCCAGATTGTTTGCTCTTTCATTTCCCCTTACTCCGTTATGACCCGGCACCCAAACGATGCGGATTTTGCCATCCTCAGAGAAGGCATTAATCTAATTCTTACACTGCAAGACTTTTCGTGACCTTACCGTCCTGGTTGTTATTACCCTTATGGCAATTTTACTGTCGGTAAAGATGTTCACACTATACGTCCTCGCGTTAGCACCACACCACTTTACGCTTTCCGTGATCGCCCGGATCTCCGCCTGTAGGACCCTTTTATGGTTACGCAGTCTAAAACAGATCTCAGGGTTCTCAATGTAAACCCCCAGGCTCACTTTGTCCTCTAGCTTTGATTCATCCGTTTAACATCATCTTGCAGATGGCAATACTAGGGTTCCGTCAATCCAAGACTGTGCCGATAGCAGCAGCGCCTCGCACTCGACTTCAGGGTTCATCTCAGGTATCCGATCGGAAACCTCTTCCCTTCCTTCCAGGTTTCCTATCGTCGCCTCGATTATACCGCGATGGTATGAGCTGTTCCCATCCTCAAACCATTCTCCCATCGCCTTAAGTCTCATAGTCGCATTGGCAGCCTCACTTAATCTGTATGTCAATGGGTCGTATATCTAGAATAGTCTCCAGTGCCTTAGTTCTCTGAACCTGTTGTATGGTCCTTATGTTGCACTTTTTCTCCATAGCAGTCCACCAAACTACAGGGCGTAAGTAAGTATTGGTCTAATCAAGCTCCTGTAGAGCTAGTGGACTATCCTAGGATTCAGGCCCCATTTCGAGCCTACGGACCGTCTACATAGTGCCCAGCATCTGTGAGCCTTCTCAGTACGCTCCTGAATGTGACACTTCCAATTCAGTTTCCTCTCCATAATCACACCTAAGTATTTGACCTTGTCACATATCGAAATCGTATTATTGAGGAAACGTGGTGCTTTAAATTGGCCCACCTTCGTCGTCCTCGTGAACAGGCATATTTCAGTCTTCTCTGGGTTAACATTGAGACCTCTGGGTCTAGCCCAATCATTTGCCATATCCACCTGTTCCTTAGAATATGGTTTATCAAGTCTCTAAGGACCGGTATTGGTCTAAGGATTGGATCAGTGTGTTGCTCCGCACATTGTTAAAAGCCCCCTCGATGTCAATGCATACCGCCAGTGTGTAGGTTTTGGCAACGAAGGATTCTTCTCTTTTATGCACAACCTCGTGCAGGGCAGTCTCCACCGACCTTCTCTTGACAAAGGCATGCTGTATGTATTTGAGCAGTTCGCTGGATGTCATAGTCTTTATCATGGTGTCCACAATACGTTCCATGGTTTTGAGTAGAAAGGACGTAAGGCATATGGGTCTGTAGGCCTATGGTGTCGCATAACTTGCCTTGCTGGGCTTGGGTATAACATCACCCTTGCCTCCTGCCAGGCTTTCCGAGTATATGAAAGTCCTAAGCACGCTGTGAAAATTTTTGCCAGACGAGGAGCCATACAGTCTGTCTCTTTCTGTAGTAACGCCGGAAATATTCCATCAGGTCCGGGAGACTTAAATGGTTTGAAGCTCCTCAAGGATTCCTTCAGCCATCTCGTTAAGAGAACTGCGACTGTCGAGGGAGATTTTTGCGTTCGGAAATACGTTCTCCAGAGACTTAATGGCTGCCTTGCTGTCTGAGAAGATGTTTGAGTTGTTTACTTTCAGCCTGGAGGTCAAAAAGGTGCGTATACCAAATAAAGGGGCGATCAACACCTTTATTTTGGCGTACCACACATATCCCAGAACTGTTCTTCGTAGAAGAATCCTTCCAGATTTCTGTTTAGAAACTGGAGGGCAGGACACTAAAGCCGGGTTTCCACTAGAGTCCAAATCCACTTTATTTATTTCTCCAAAACCCGTTTCCACTTCGATTTATACGACAGCGTTTTTATTGTGATTAAAATTTTTATTGTGTTCAGCATTTGAATTGCAGTCAGCAATTAAGTTTATGAAACGATTTTATTAAATTACTACTAAATTTAATAATTTCGACAAGAAATTCTCAGGTGTTAAGAAAAACTGCTGCCCAAAAATTCCAATAGTAAGCGGTATTCAATGCAAACGCAGGGTTGCATTTGAATTTGGGAGGAGATCTCCCCTCAAATAAGTAGATTTGCTCACATTAAAAATGTTTTGGAAACCTCGTTGCAAAACACGTGATTTCCGAAATCTCGTCGCAAATATAGACTTGCTCTAAGTGGAAACATGGCCTAAATCCATTCTGGAAGACATAAATGGACTTCGTTCATCAAACTGTGTATACCAAATTAAAGGGGAGATCTGCACCTTTAATTTGGTGTATCACAAATATACCAGAACTGTTTTTCGTAGAACAGTCCTTCTAGATTTCTATTTTGAAACTGAAGGGCAGGACACTAAATCTAGTGTGGAAGCCATAAATGGACTTCGTTCAAGAAAGTGCGTACACCAAATTAAAGGGGAGATCAACACCTTTAATGCAAGTTGGCATGAAAACTAAAGTTGAAAAAACGTGCTGCCCAAAACTACCGATAATAACTGGTATTCAATGCAAATGCAGTATTGCATTTGAATTTCGAAGGAGATTTGCTGCAAATGCTCTCAAATAAGTAGATTTGCTCACACTGAAAATTTATGGGAAACCTCGTTGCAAAACACGAGATTTCCGAAATCTCATTTGCTCCAGTTGTGAATATGTTTTTAACTAACTCCTCTTTTTGTTCCTTCGTAAATAGAAAACTAATTTGAAAACTTTTACGAAATTACGCTCAATTGAAAAAGTTTGTGCAATATATACAAATAAAAATGTTCTCTATATATTTGACACTTTTTATAGCAAGTTCAAAGGACTATTTTTTGTTTAATGGAAAATTTTCAATATGTAAATATCATACCGCAGGTAAAAAACAGTATTTTCACACACCTATTAACCTTATCTAAGCGACTTACTAACAAAGAAGACCAAGCAGTACAATTGTACTGCTTGTACAATTTCTGAAATCTTTGCTTAACGTTTTTTATATGGAGTTTGACAGGTGTTCACGTGAAAAGCCGCATAGAGTACCAACCCTAGGGTAAAGAAAATTTTGCCAGAGGTGCATACTGCCCTTAAGCCGAAATTCATCCCTGATCAAATATACCTCAATGCGGTAGTTTGGCAACGCTGCTGCCATCTGACAACTTATTCAAGTAAAGAGCACATCTCCGTAAGCCAGTTTTTGCAAAATTTCGTTCAAAACGCATATATTAAGGCAATTGGTTGGTGATATTTATAAAATATCACAACGCCAACTATATACCACTAAGGCATTAGCCCGAGCCACAAGTGTAAAAGTTGTAGCAGACAACAAAATGGTCGTCCAACACAATGTTAAAGGTTATGACGAGTTCATTAAACTGGTGGGCGAATTGGAGGGATCTAAGCAGCCCATTCATGTTCTATTTTCCGGTGGAAAAGATGAAAAAGGCGAAAGCTGGTGTCCTTATTGTGTCAAGGGTAAATATACATCGAAATTCAACTGCATATCGATTTATTGGAATGTAATTGCGTTATAAAAAATTTGTTTTTTTATTCTCTTAATTTAGCCGAGCCGGTGATTCATGATGCTCTACCTAAATCCCCCGAAAATTCACATTTCATTCATGTTGATGTTGGAGAGCGGGCTTAGTGAGTATATTTGAATTAAGTTAAATTTGTTCGTCTTTTTGGTAAATAAGCGCATATGATGATATTTATTACTATAGTGTCGCAAGTGATAAAGAATGCTAAAGCGCACACATTCAAGTTTATGACCACAGTAGATTTTAGCCATTAGATAAGCACGAGTAAATCACACTCAACAACTATAATTTGAAATTATGAGTAGTTGTGGTTACATTTTTTTATTAAGAAGTTGGCTATATTCTTTCTGCTAGAGACTCATACAGCCTTATTGTTAAATAATCCATATACACATTGTTTTTATATATGAACCACATGTGTGTAGGCCTACTATTACTTAATTCCATCTACAAAGGGTGTCAGTCTGGGTTGGATATACTTGTTTGCGAATTTTTCAAAAGTCGTTTTATAACTAACGTTATCTAGAGCTTACGATGGATCAAGCGTTCCGTAGAACGTTCTATATAATGGTTGGGTTGCAATCTACAAAGCTAGTTTTCGAGCTCATTCTGATGCTCGGCCGTGAGCAAACTTTTAGTTAAATTTAATTTCAATTTATTAGCTCTATAACTATGCCAATCATCAAAGTAGTAGACCATTTCTATCTAAACTACTGAAAAGAGAATTGATTTGCGTCTTCAACATTAATTCGTTTGCTAAGTTTTGTATCCAGGTACCCTGCGCCCAAAGAGATCCGGTAGTAAGTCGAGTAAGTTTGGCTGTGCAGGTGAACAGTTGACGTGTCGTGTGGTTTTTATTCACACGAGGGAAACAACCAAATTTGACACGTACACTGACTGCATAGCACAACAACAGCTTTGCATGCCATCACCGCACATATTTGCCGTGGTTTCAACCAGCCCAGGCCATGTGATAGGACGGTCCTTGTGGCACTGGACCTATCGAAGGCAGTCGACACGGTCAGCCATGTCAAATTATTTGGGGACAAAACCAACACGTCCCTCCAGTCAGGCCTGAAACGCTGGGTCGCGAATTATCTGTGTGGTCATATATCTCCGGCACTGTTTAACCTCTGCCTATCCTCCATTCCACCCCCTCCAGATGGCGTAGAGGTCGTATCATAGCGGACGATTGTACGATCATGGCATCAGGCCCCCACCTATTGTTGACATCTGCGATAGGTTGTACGTCTACCTCAACGAACTTGCCTCAAAATTTTGCTGCAAGAAATGTTCACTACAAATACGCGTGAGGTGAATACTGAGCTGACTGTGATGGTCGATAGAGAATGATTCCGACCATCAAATGTCCCAAAATACTTGGCGTCACATTTGACAGCTCTTTCACATTCTCCCCACATGCCACAGCAATTTGGGATAAAGTCTAAAGTCACTTGCTGGTAGCACTTGGGGTGCACACAAAGAAACCTTGTTGACCACGTACAAAGCAATTGGCCGGTCTGTGGTAAGTTATGCAGCGCCAGTGTGGTCACGTCAACTTTGTGACACGCAGTGGAATAATATTCAGATCTGTCAGAATGCCGCCCTCCGAACTGCGACGGGCTGTCTCCTTAGTTCTCATGTGGACCACCTCCATCAGACAGACAGCGACAGGCTGTCTCCTCAGTTCTCATGTGGACCTGCATCAGGAGGCAAAGATCCTACCAGTGCGAAGACATAAATACATGCTGTCTCAACAATACCTTTTGGGCTATTATCGCAGAAACCATCCAAATCGTCATCTTGTGGATAGATATCCACCGCCCATCAGCCTTAAGGTAGATCTACATGATCTAGAGCGTGAGGTTCAGCTCTACAAGAGAGAACCTCTAGATCAAGCGGCATGGAGAACGAACGCCTCTCATTGCACTTGAAGAAATTGACCTCCCCCGGCAAACCAGAGTGGTTCTGGATCAATTACGTTCCGTCAGATGCAGCCGCTTCAACTCCTACAGAGCAAAGATTGATGCCGACGTGCAAGATGTATGTCCCGATTGTAACCAGGGACCGCACGATACACGTCACCTGTTTAAGTGCCCGGCCAGACCCAGATCCCTGTGGACGCACCCCATCTTAGTCGCAGAGATCCTGGATCTTGACATTCAACAGAATCAACAGATGAAAGATAGCATACAATAAACTCCTACAACAACAACAACAATCCCATGGCAGCCGTTTGCAAGTACCGGATTGACCCGATGGAGTCCTTCATCGGCAAGGGCTGCCGCCTTAGTGTGCAACACACTGCTACGACAAAAAGAACATCAAATTTGATACTATAAACGTTTCGAAATATGGCCTAGTTAGGCTGCGTACGCCTTTTGTATTGCCCAAATTTATTTGAAAAAAGTATATAGGTAAATAAACATCCTTACGTATAAGCATCCAGATGTTTAGTATGCATATTGGATTATATGGATGTTATTAGAGTGGTTAAAAAATGTTAAAGTTGTTTTATAAGTAGCCTGAAATCTACTTTACTACGTTGTTATGTTGTGTTGTTATGTACGTTGTTATGTTGTGTTGTTATGTGTACTCGTATATGAAAAACACTTTTTTCAGTCAATAAAATACCTTTGAACTCAATAGGTTATGAGCCCAGTCTCGTAAAAAAAAAAAATATTTTTCACAAGAAAAGAAAAATTGTGGATTTTTTTTTTCAAGAAAGAAAGATATGGAATTCACCAAGAATTTGAAGCCGCTATCAGGTCCTGCGGATTGGCCTATATGGAAAAGGAAAGTAAGGAATATTCTAGACTTCTATGAAGGCGCTTTAGATGTTATAGACAAGAAAGTTGAAGCACCACTTCCTTTGCAAGATGGAGCTACCGAGTCTCAAATTAAAGAACACAAGAAAATAGAGCAATTTTTCCGTAAAGCAAATTGTTATGCGAAGAGCATAATTACCAACACGGTCACGGATGAAGTATATCAGAAGATTATGGATAAAGAGAATGCCTACGAAGCATGGAATGCGTTAAAGAACATTTATGAAGCTACATCAAAAGACCAATTGTTTAAAATATGTTCAGACATGTTTTCTTTTGGATGGCAAGATAATCAAGATGCTTCGACACATATTGCGAAACTAAGAGGTTTATGGGATGAATTAAATGCTGGATTGAGATCTAAAGGAGAAAATATATTGCCAGATATGCTCTTGGTATGCAAAATCCTTCATATTCTTCCACCGTCTTATGAAATGTTCCGCTCTAGCTGGATGATGATGACAAGAGATATAGACAAATCCATAGATGAGCTAATTTTACAAATTTGTCTCTATGAAAGAAATTTTAGGAAAGATTTCGAAGATTCAGGTAACAATCAAGAAGCTTTAATGGTAAAAGCAAAGAAAAATTTAAAGCAAAAAAATGTTAAACATTCCTCAAAGAAGGAAGACGTTTGTCATTACTGCAAAAAGAAGGGGCATTGGCTAAAAGAATGCAGAAAATGGATTGAAGATGGTAAACCATCAAAGAAGTCGTGAGCGTCGTCGCCGTCTACAAATATTAATGTTGCATTAAATATTGAAAGTGATACAGATTGCACATTTAATTCCAGTGAAATTTGGTGGATTGACAATGGAGCTACGAAACACGTAACAAATTTATATGAGATGCTTTCAGACTTCAACAATTTCAATGAGCCCCAAATTATAAAAGCAGCTGGAAAGGAATCAATAAAGGCTTATGGTAAAGGAACTATCGAAATAATTTCATTTGTCAAAGGCATGAAATTAAAAATTAAACTCGAGGATGTTTGGTATGTACCAGATATTTCAAGAAATTTGTTTTCGGTACTTGCAGCACAAGATAGAAATCCAATAAGCAGTTTTAATTCAACAGTGAAGGAGTGTTGGTTGTCAGTGAATAACCAAGTGGTACTGCATGGAAGTCGTTCAAGGAATGGAAGCCTTTATAAAGCATCAATACGACCAATAATTCCAAAAGTTAAACAAAATATATGCATGGCAGTTTCAGATAATTCTATGCTTCAACTTTATCATGAAAGATGGGGACATCAAGATATACGTCATATAAAAGAAAAGTTGGAACATGAATTTGGCATACAAGTTAAGATGAAACGAGAAATTTGTGAGCCATGTGCTTATGGAAAATCTACAAGAATACCGTTTGGAAATAGAGAAACAGCAACATCGTGTGGAGAACTTATTTCAGCCGATATTTGCGGTCCCTTCCAAAAATCTTTTCAAGGGTACAAGTATCTCATATTATATAAAGATGATTTTTCAAAATACAGGTATGGATACATAGCTAAAGAAAAATCCGACGTGGCTATTACACTCAAGGAAATGCTAGCCCACGCTAAAGCACAAGGTCATTCAGTGAAAACTTTTCTTAGCGACAATGGGAAGGAATTCAACAATAAATACGTAAACGGAATTTTAAAAAGTTTTGGTATAACTCACAAATTAACTGCACCCTATACCCCGGAGCAAAATGGTCGATGCGAACGTGACAACAGAACAATAGTTGAAATGGCAAGAACGTTCAAATATGCAAACTCAGAAGCAAATTTCCCAGAATCGATGTAGGCAGAACTAATAAAAACTGCAATATACGTTTTGAATAGGACATCGAAATCTTCCATATCCAGCATGAGTCCTCATGAAGTTTGGTTTGAAAAGAAACCCAGAATAAACCATTTGCGCATAATTGGTTCGAAATGCTATATGCATATTCCAAAAGAAAAAAGATCAAAGATGGACAAGAAAGCCATGAAAGGGTACCTAGTCGGTTACGACGGTGATGAGAGGGACAGGGTTTATATACCAGAAAAGAGAAGTGTAGAAGTTTCAAGAGACATAAAATTTGATGAAAAAATTCAAAATTGTCAGAAAAATTTCATAGACGACAAAAACGAATCGAAGGATGTATCAATAGAGAAGAAGGATATGAACTTAAAGGATATGTCAAAGGATTTGAATTACAGTTCATCAAATGAATTAAGCCTTCCAGCCTTCCTACAAAAGAACCAGGTTCAGAATATGACGAGGATATAAATGAAGAAAATGAAAATAGTTCAGACATACTTCAAATAGAAAGGAATCAAGCTGAAAGTAATAATCCTGTTGTACCAGCATTATCTGAAGAAGATCAATCATCTTCAGAAGAATTCGAAAGGGTTCCTGATAACACTGTATCGACGAAACGTTTTAGAGAAACTGATTCCGAAGATGAAGAGCCGATATACAAAAGATTGCGAGAAAGGTCTCTTATTCAAAATCAAAAGTATAAGGATTTTGTTATGATGGTACAGGAAGTAGAAAGCACCATTGAAATACCAGAAACTTATAAACAAGCTTTGAATTGTCATGAAAAAAATGAATGGATCAAAGCAATGGAATCCGAAATTGAATCACTACAGGAAAACCATACATGGAATTTGATAGAGTTGCCTCCAGGTGGAAAAGCTTTGCCAGGTAAATGGGTTTATCGACTAAAATTAAATGCTGATGGTAGTATAGATAAATTCAAAGCAAGACTAGTTATCAAAGGGTTTAAACAAGAAAAAGGCGTTGATTATAATCAGACCTTCAGTCCAGTAGCAAAAATGAATACAATAAGATCACTGTTAAGTATCGTTGCAATCGAAAATCTCTGCATGATGCAGTTCGATGTAACAACAGCATTTTTGTATGGTGAACTGGATGAAGTTATTTACATGGATCAACCTGAGGGCTTTAATGATGGTAGTGGACGTGTTTGTAAGCTAAATAGAAGCCTGTATGGACTGAAACAAGCACCTAGATGTTGGAACAGAAGAATGGGAAAATACTTAGAAAATGAAGTTAAAATGAAAGCAAGTTCAGCTGATCCTTGTTTATATAAAAGAGAGCAAAATGGAAATAAGTTAATACTTGCACTGTATGTTGATGATGGCTTGGTCGCAGTAACAGACAGGGAACAACTACGAGAATTTATGGATAATTTGAAGAAAGAATTTAAGATAACAGCAAAGGAAACTAGTTATTTCCTTGGCTTGGAAATTCAAAGAACACAAGATTGTATCAAAATAAATCAACCGGCATATGCAAAGCGCATATTACAAAAATATATCTTCTCCGAATGCAAAGCAGTTTCTACACCTATGGAAAAATCCAAAGACAATTGCAAAAGAGGAAATATTGTAACGGATTTTCCATATAGACAAGCTGTAGGTGCTTTGATGTATCTAATGATTGGAACAAGACCAGATTTAGCATATAGTGTTGGCTATTTATCAAGACATCTGGAAAATCCAACTCAGGAGGACATTATCAAATTAAAAAGAGTGCTCAGATACATATCTGGAACACTAAGCTATGGCATCAAATACGAGAAGCAAAAAGAAAATGGCTTGAAGTGCTACAGTGATGCAGACTTTGGAGGCTGTATAGAGACAGGAAGATCTACGTCAGGAGTAGTGGCTGTCTATGCTGGTGGTGCCATATCTTGGTTAAGTCAAAGACAAAGAATAGTGTCAACATCAACTACAGAAGCCGAAATAATAGCTGCAAATGAAGCTTGCAAAGAATTAATTTGGCTTAGGCGGTTGTACAATGAAATTTCAAATTTAAAGGAGACGCCAGTATTATATATAGATAATAATGCGGCATTACGATTGACACAAAATCCGGAATTTCACCGAAGAACCAAACACATTTCTATCAAACACTTTTTTATCAGGGAAAAAGTTTCTGAAGGCAAAATAGAAGTTGCGAAAATTTCGACAGAAAATCAATTAGCTGATATGATGACAAAACCACTGTCCAAGACACGTTTGGAAGCCTTATGTACCAAAATTAATTTATTTTAATTTTTTTCAGTCAATAAAATACCTTTGAACTCAATAAAAAAAATTGTTTCCCAAAATTTTAGCACAATTGGAAGATGTTAACACGTGATGCTGGCGCCTCAAAGTTTTGAAAATCTCTACTTTTTGCGGCTTTTTGCCGACTTTGGGGACTTCGGCGACCCATATCTCTGAAACGGCTAAAGCTAATTGTTAGTCAGTCAGTCAGGCTAAAGCTAATTGTCAGTGTCGCACAGTGGCACGCCGTTCGAACTCGGCTATAAAAAGGAGGTCCCTTATAATTGAGCTTAAACTTGAATCGGACTGCACTCATTGATATGTGAGAAGTTTGACCCTGTTCCTTAGTGGAATGTTCATGGGCAAAATTTGCATTTGGTCGAACACGTACCTAATACTTAATATCGACTTCCTGAGCCCCTGGAAGCCGCAATATTTATCCCATTTGGCTGAAATTTTGCATGTGGTGTTCTGTTATGACTTTCAAAAACTGCGCCAGGTGCGGTCCAAATAGGTCCAGAACCTGATAGCTATATCCCATCTAAACCGATCTCCAGATTTGACTTCTTGAGCCCTTACAAGCCGCAATTTACGTCCGAATTGGCTGAAATTTTGCACGTGGTGTTCCGTTATGACTTCCAACAATTGTGCCAAGTACGGTCCGAATCGGTCTATAAACTGATATAGCCCCCATATACACCGATCTCCCGATTTGACTTCTTGGGCCCTTACAAGCCGCAATTTTTGTCCGATTTGGCGGAGATTTAGCATGTAGTGTTCTGTTATGACTTTCAACAACTTAGCCTAGTACGGTCCTAATCGGTCAATAACCTGATATAGTCCCCATATAAACCGATTTCCCGATTTGACTGCTTGAGCTATTGAGCAGAATCCATGGTGGTGGGTTCCCAAGATTCGGTCCGGGTGAACTTAGCACGCTTTTACTTGTTTGTAATGAAACCCAAAAACATAGATATAGCTCCCATATACATAATTCGCACGATTTACACTTCAAAAGGCGTCGTTGCAAGAATTTTTGGCGAATTTGCTTGAAATTTGGTATGGAATGTTGTATTACCCATCTGAAAGGCTCTGCCACGGGCAAAAACTTTAGCCGTTTCAGAGATATGGGTCGCCGAAGTACCCAAAGTCGCCAAATTGCAAAAAAAAAGAGTTTTTCTAAACTTTGAGGCACCAGCAGCACGTGTTAACGTCTGCCAATTGTGCTCAAATTTTTGGAATCTTAAAATCTGACAAGATGAAACTTTTTGGGGTTTTGGCGCAAAAAAATTTGACATCGATTTTTTCCCTTTGAAATAGAACCACCCTAAGGTGTTATATACAGCCCAATTCTAAAAACTCCCTGGGAAGAAAATCCCAGGCAATTAATTTCTCCTGGAATGAAATCCTCCTATTCTGATTGAGCAGGAGGTGGAGTATATAAAAAGCTAGGCCCAGTTTATAGCTTCTCTATATTTTATACCTATATTTTCTTTATATTTCAGTTGGAAAGATTTGAACTGCCCATTCCGCAAAGACCCCAACACTCACTTGGTTTTTCTGCCCACATTGCTGCGTTGGAAATCTCCTCAGCGTTTGGATGGAGAGCGTTGTTCGAATAAGGATTTGGTTGAAATGATGTTTGAAGATGAAGACTAAATAAACATAAATGGCAATAGGCGGAAACCCCATACCTATATTATACATATTAATAAAGTTCTAATATTTTGTATAATTGTACATTAAATAATTAGTTTATTTGTTTATCAGAAACCCCCGTCAAAGAGTCATATACAATTTATTAAAACTACTAATGGAATACACAGTGAAATCTAGAAAACAACGTACTTAAATTCCCTAATAATTACATTTATATTTTTTCATCTCCACCATAACCACATGGATATTTGTAAGTTGGGCCCTAGCATTTGGTGTTAATAATTTATGGAATCTGTGATAATATTGCACAAGGCTGGCCAAAGCCAATTGTAAGAGCTGGGAGCCGGTCAGTAAAGAAGGGAATGATAATAAAACTTCACGATTTAATTCCTCCAATGACTTTTTCCAACTTGTGGAGAAACTAGCAACCAACGAAAGACTTCTGCGTTCTTGTTTTCGCACTTCATCCATCTGTTCTTTCTCATACAGAGGTTCACATTCCTTGACAAAGTGTATAATACCACCGAAATGTGGTGCCAATATCTCTTCGACATATTCAGCACTGCGGGCATTGAGTTGTTCACGGAATGCCTCAGCTTCTTTGGAATTATCGCGAGTGTGTTCCATAAGAACGCCCAACACGAGGTCATAGTTATTTATCAGATAAATTAGTTGTTCTTTGCGATTGGGGAATATGGCAGCCATGCGCAAAATGAAACATTCAACTTCGTTTTGTAATTCGAGTAGAAGGCGGCTGACCAATTCATTGGGAAAATGTTCCGAAATGCCGACTATGGCCGCTGAGAATTCAGCATAACGGCGGGTGATCTAAAACAAAGGGTCAAATAAAACCAAAATTCTTTTACCAACCGTTTTAAAGAATGTTATTTGGACTTACATAATGCGGTCCCATTTCCTTGCTGAATTTGGTAGGATCACAGTCCCTTATACTTTGAATATTCAATCGAAAAACATATTCAAATCTTGGCCAAAATACCGCTTGCAAGGAGTCCCAATATCTGGCGCAATCAAATAAAATTAAATTTCGTTTAAACACACCTTTCTCATACTCACTTATCCAATGCTGGCACACATCTTTTGTGACACATCAGTTGGTAGCGGAATATCAGTTGAATACATAAAAACATGGCTATTGTGTCAAAGCAGTCTTGGATACTGGTCTCAAGATTTTTCTATAAAATAAAATAGAGTTTTTAGTTTACAGCTTTATGGTAAGAGCTTTATTTATGACTCACTATCATCAGACTTAGCGTTTTGCCCATTATTTGATTGAATAAATCCTGGGCTTGGGCTCCTCGCACCATAAAAAATTCGGTTACAAAAAGATATTCACGGCAGGCATTGTCCACCAGAGCATATTGTTCCGAGCGAAATAGAGCCTCAAATGTATACTGCAAAGAAAGAGAGAAAAGTAAACAAATTTTGCGAAAACACATTAAAACAAAGATTGTTTCCTATCTTTCTATATCTCCTAAAAACTGTCTATGCTTTAATGGAGCTGGATATAAATAAAATTTGATGGGCTGCTTATCTGTGGTAAATTCTTGTAAACCCTACAAATCAACTGGAGATGTTATATCCTCTCCTATTCCAGAATTCGGCATTGTACCACGGAGCTCTTCGAGAAGGTATTTAGGAATCGTATTTTAACCAGCAAACTTGCAAATTTGCCCTTGAACATTCCATTAAGGAACAGGAGCAAACTTCCAATGAGTTCTGTCCGATTCAAGTTTAAGTACAGTGATGAGATCAGAACAAGATGCCGCAAACGAGACACCTCTTTGGGGAGAAGTTTTTATATGGCATAGTACCTCACAAACCTCTGCAGCAGGGGATAACCAGCACTGAACATTTTCTGGTATTCTCGCCCGGATTTGAATCCAGGCATTTAGCGTCATAGGCGGATATGCTAGCCTCTGGGCTGCGGTGGCCTGCTACACTTATATGCTAGGGTTTGGTTAGGCTTAAAAGATCGTGGGGATATTGATCCGCCCCGTGCGCTCTAAATACAAAAAGTTACCTCGAAAAAGAAAATCCATGTCAGGAATTCCGTGTTATTTACAAAATTATATGCTAATTATGTAAAAAACTTGTTGCTCTCTAGAGTTCAGGCAGGTGTATGGGTTAAACAAATACGATATTCTGGAGAGACCTTTCCTTATTGAGGACCTTAATAAGATCTTTCCTTCCCGCACAGACACGCATGGTCCGGAGGAGCTCGCATTTAGCCCATGTATAAAAATGGATTTAACAGGGATTAAAGTGTAGGCGATTTCCTACACTCCCATTGAAAATCAGGCTTTAAACATTTACGTTTTTTGCTGTAGCTTAGAAGCTTTTGATTTTTAACAAATATCAAAAAAAAAAAAAACAATATTTTCAAAAAAAAAACAGCTTTGACTGTTAAAAATTGACTTTTTCCTTCTAAATGCACTGGAACAGAGTTTTTTATTGACTAAGAGATTTATATAAGCTCCTAGACGGTTGTAGCATTTTGAGGCATACATTTTGCCATTTTGCAGGAGTGGCTACCTGGTAAAAGTTTTTTTCGGGCTATAGATAGCTGTGAGGTTAAGCTGGAGCTCGGGCCATCAACGGTAGGTATCCTTACACTAAGTGCTGGCTAGATTTATTTATGAGTACAAAATTTTCTTTTGCGTACTGCGCAAAAGTCCAAAAACAATATTTTTAAGGCCCCAGAGCTGTCTCAAAAAATGTTTAACGTTCATATGTAGTTTGAGTACCGATTTGGCTCTTGATTCAAAATGTCTAATGTCAAATTTGCATTCCACTCGAAAATGTGGCTACAACAACAACTCTTAAATAGTTGTCATTTGCCTATTATATTGTCCTGATTGCTGTAATGGCAGCCCGAATGATTTGGTATTGCGGCGGCAAGACATCCAATTCAAGTTTAAATTTCGTTTTCTACTCCTAAATACTTTTTGGGCGATTTTGTGCAGTGGTTGGCTGTCGGCACTTGGTCGATTAGTTGGATAACAGATATGTACTATACTCCCATATTCGATATTTGAGATTTATATTGCCATAATTAAGTTTTGTATCCACTAAAAGGGTAGGTCCAGTTCTTCAGAACACTTGTCGGCGCATTAGAATTTAAAATTCATACTCTACGCTTAAAGCTACTAACTTGCGGATCGTTTCACACAACACGGGAATGAGTGTGTTTGGGTATAAAGATAGTCGGCTGCTAAATACTTGGCCACAAATTACATTGTCAAATACGTACTCTACCCCCAAATACCTCTTATTGGACTCCCTGTTATAGACATCAGTCTGTGAGCACTTAAATTAAATTCGAATTTAACTTCCAAATTCCTTTCAATTGATTTCCGCATTGTTCTGATCGGTCAAATGTTAGTTTTTTTTAATTATTTCTTTTTTTCTGTGCAGATGACACAAAATTGAAACCAGTGATGGGCACACTAACACGTGTGCACATTATTTCCAAACCCATTGGTCTACGTTCTTGTGTACGTATTCGCTCATCGCTGCACTAATTCCCTAGTTTTCGTAAAATTCCTATATTTGGTGACTACAAGGATCGCCACCACACATGAAAATGTGGTTAAAACAAAAACTACAAGGATTAAAATAGAAATTCGCTTAAATAGGCGTCCGAGATCTAACGTTTTTTGCTAAGTTACCATGAAAAAAATATACCAAAACTCGTATCAGTTTTGCATGTTATTCAAGACACAACATGTAACATAGCTCAACTCACCCTATTCTTCATCTGTGCATGTGGTACAATTATTGGTGCTTCCAACTGTTGATTGAGAATTTCGCCCCTCTTGCCAATTGTGAAAATAGTACTTTTGTGTTTCAAACTTGTGGTCTTGGCAAAAAGACCCTTGGAAACATTGTCCTCTATACCCATCAGATCATCTTTAGTGCAGGATTCTTCGAATCTCAAACTAGCCAAACGAGATGAATAGCTCTGCAAAATAATTGTTAATAGAATTCCAGTCCATTTCAAAAAAAAAAACTCCACCCCATTACTCACCTTGAAATAGCTGTAATATATTTTACTCATGGTATCAATGTATTCGTTGCATATCTCCTGAGCCACTTGACGCTCGTTCGACAATATAAACTCAAAGAAAAACTTATGTTTCAGCATTGCATTTTGTGGTATTTGATAATTTGTCATGGGTCTGCGAAATTTGTAGATTTGTTCCAGCATGTATTGGCGTATTTTTGACATTGCTTTCAGTCGAAGTTTGTGCAAGACATCTGCCACATCAGTTGTGGCTTTAGATTCTTTGAAACTCAGTTCCTTCACCAAGGACAATTTGTGATTTAGAATATTCAATTGCTTTTCAAATTCCTTCTCTGTGACTGGAGTTTCCATAATGGACATAATCATTTCTTCGGACACCGCCATGTCTTCTATGAACTGTGACAATTGTGCCTTCACAGATTGGCGGTTGGTCAATTGTACCGACATTGCAACAGATTTCTTTTGCAGTTGAGTGATTTCCGTGCTAATGTTGCTTAGAACACTTTGAAAACTCATGAGCATGTTTTCCATACGTTCCAAAACATCATCACACTCGCCAATTTGGTTGTGTAGAGCAGCAATGTTTTGAGATTCTTTGATATAGTCTTCGATGCTTTTATTCTCCACCTCCTTAAACTCCTTTTCGATTTGTCGCGAATATTGACGTAAATCAGTGGTGTTTTTAAGAATTTCCCTTACTTCTTCATTGTCCAATTGCTCTGTGAGATTGGCCTCCGTTTGAGCCATGGTTTTCCAGAAGTAAACAACCCAATTATGTACCAAAAACCAAACTAATCCTTGTTTTTTGTGAAAATGTACTTTCGGTTGGATTGTCACAAAACAGCTGGCTAAGAGTTGCCAACCACAGATTGGTAATCTAAATTCAAAAACGCTCGGCATATTCATTAAAGAATCTATGGGGCACAAAGACGTTAAGATTTATCTTTTTCTCCCAATTAATAAAATTAGTATAAAACCTCGTTTACACTGGCTCTGGCTCGATCATCTGATTTCCCTTTATAAAATCAGCTGACGAGAGCCTTAAATCCGGATTTACTGAGCAGTGTAAATGGGGTTCAAATAGTGGTGGGCACACACACTCACAAATGTTAACACCTAGCGGTTATATTCTTGTGAACATTCACTAAAATGTGTGTGTTATCAACTGCTAGTCAGACCCATTTGGATAACTAGTTCGCTGTGATGTCTCGTATCTCCCAACAAAAACCGAGGTAAAAATCTTGGAGCGATGTAGGAGCTTAAACCCTGTTCTAACCGCTTGGAACTACTAACTAACGTTGGTGGTTGACCTCTTCTATTTACAGCCCCCCACCAATTGTCTGACTCATGGTACAATTAAGAGGTAGTGTCATTAGCACAACAACAAAAATCTACCCCCAACAAAACTTCCTTGATTGGCAAATGCCGTTAGTGCAAATGTGAAAGTGGTTTTCGAATAAACGTTGTTTTACAATTTATTTTCTTCAAATGAGATTTAAAGTTGTATTTTCATCATTATAACACTGTTTTGTTGCTTATGTGTGTAATATCGGATCAAATAAAACACCCTTGTTTTATTTACCCATTAAGCGGATTTTCTCGCTTAGTTTGTATGGAGAACAATTCTATCCCCGATTAGCTAAGCAGCTAATCTTATTGCTGCTTACTATCGCCGTTCATTTAAACATTTGTGTCATCATTCAATCTGAATGACAAAATTAAAAGAGGAATAACGAAACACATTTTTTCAATGATTATAAGTTCTGGATTGCAAAAATTGATTAGGATTTTAATAAAATCACATTTATGAACTCCGAGAAACATTTATTTAAAATTGAAATGACTTAATTTGTTTGTTTTGTTAATATTTGATAATTTCAGTGCTGCCAACGACGATTAAAGTACAAAGCATTTAGCGGGAAGAGCGTTTAATTTATCCATAAGCTAGCGAAACCGCTCGGCTGGTAAATAAAGTGACCTATGGGTTAACAAGCATATGACATTATGATTTATTGCAAAATCAAAACAAAAATATAATAATTGTATTCAGTTGTTCGCCAGACCTCTCCTTATAAGTGCATCCTGGGTCTGACCTACGACGTCAAGAACAAGGTAACCAAAGGTTACCCTCTCGCTGCACGGAAATAATGGGATCTTCTTTTGCGTATAGGCCTATCCCCGAACAATCCCGTTCGAGAAACAGAGTGAACGGATGTACCCTCGAGCAGTAGGGATTTTATTGGGATCTTCCGTACGTATAGAATCATGCTCGCTGTTACCGATGTTAGCTTGTTCTAACCACATTTGTATGTGGAGGTCTACAAATTCTTGTAGGTGAGCAAGCTCTTTCCGGTCCAAAGCACCGATCGCCGCGGGAACATGCTGGTCATTGGTTATTTTAAGTCGCAAATAACTCGTCTTGTCTTATCGAGCATCATATGCACCCAGTATTTATGCAAGAACTCACAGCTTCCCGACACAGCTATGGGCACCACTCAGATAGGAGCTCGAAGTTCCAGCCTGTGTGGTGCTCACAGCTATGGTAGCGATATGGCTACAATCTGTCCCGGCAAGAGTCTTCATTCGATTTCGAAATGAGTGAGACGCAAGGAGAGAATTCACCTATGATAGAGACGCGCAATACAGACAGCTCGAGAGGCGTCCGAGAGAGATGGCGAAAGATGGGTTTTATATTGGACTCAGTCAGGAAACTATTCCTGCAAGTTTAATGTCCGACCTTGTCTGTAGAGGATCTTGAGACCACTGTAATCCCAGCCGCCTCCTCTGAGGAGACAGGACCAAAGCATCAAACAAATCGAGCCCTCTCGGTCTGAACCAATACATGACACCGTGTCGGGTCTCTCTGATTACACGGATGGGTCCAAACTGAATGGGGGTACCGGAGCATATGTTTCCGTCAAATTCCTAGGAATTAAGGAGTCACATAGACTCCCGGACGGATGCAGTCTCTTTCAGCCTGAGGTTTTTACAATTATCTGGGCCTTGGATGTTATCCTGTGTCAGGATTTAACAGTCAATCGACGCTGAAAACTATGACTGCGGGTCATGGGAGTTTTAATCTTGTCGGGCGATGGACGTTTAGGGCTGCTGTCAGATTGTGCTGGGTTCCGGGCAATCAAGGGTTGGCGGGGAACGATAAAAATAAAAATATTTGTCCAAAATGTGTTCTCTCTTTAAATTTAAAAATGTTGACCTGATCCTCTTTCTACAATATTTAACATTCATGGTTCTGATGATCGGTGCCAATTTTTCGTATGAGGAACTATACCATAGGCCCACTTTAATATTCATCTGCGACCCCATAAAGTATATATATTCTGGATCGTCGCGACATTCTGAGTCGATCCGTCCGTCCGTCTCTCGAAATCACGATAGCGGTTGAACGCGTAAAGCTAGCCGCTTGAAATTTTTAACAGATGGTAATTATTGATGTAGGTCATTGGGGATTGCAAATGGGCCATATCGGTTCGGATTGAGATATAGCTCCCATATAAACCGATCTCCCAATTTGACTTCTTGAGCCCCTGGAAGCCGGAATTTCTGTTAGATTTAGCTAAAATTTAGCATGTTGAGTTCTGTTATGACACAAACAAATCGGTTGATAACCTGATCAATAAATCGGTTGATAACCTGATAAAGCTCACATATATACCGATCTCCCGAGTTGACTTCTTGAGCCCCTGGAAGCCTTATTTTTTGTCTGATTTAGCTACAATATTGCACATAGTGTTCTGTTATGACTTTCAATAACTGTGCCAAGTACGGACCAAATCGGTCTATAACCTGATATAGCTCCCATATAAACCAGTCTCTATATTATCCTTGTTCAGTTCCTAGATGATTTAATTTTTGCTGGTTTGACAGTTTGGCATCCATGGTGGTGGGTTCCCAATTCGGCTTGGCCGAACTTAGCATGCTTTTACTTGCTATATATTTACACCGGCATTCACAAAACTTAATATGGATAGAACTGTCAAATAAACCTTTTTCAAGCCTTCGTACGTTTGCAAGATCACCCAGATCACAGAAGAAACGGCTCCCTAGAAAGGGGAGCCTACTTCTCTGCAGACCCGGACAGGAAAACAGCAAGTGCTCAATAGTTTCTTCCTCATCCTCATCGAGGCAACTCCTACAGAAGCCATTGTGCGGTATCCCCATGCGCGCCGCCATGCGGCCTATGGTACAGTGTCCGGTTATAACCCCTTTTAAAGTACCCATCGATCTCTTTTCGAACGCCAGCAACTTCCTCGTCCTCCTGCGGTCGATGACCGGCCTTAGCGCCTTCGCAGTCCGGCAACCATCTACCGAGTCCCACCCCGCCACCAATGCCGCCCTGGCCATCCCATCTACTATGTTCAGTAGCTCTACAAACGGCACGTAGGCAAGACCGATGACTGGTTCGATCTGCGCAGACGAACCCCTCCTGGCGCACTCGTCCGCCCTCTTATTTCCTGGAATCACCTCATGCGCAGGAACCCATATCAGCGTCACATCGTGGGCCCGGAGCCTATTCAGGGATTCCAAACACTCCGCCACACATCTCGAACTCGCTATCCCCGACCCCAAGGCCTTGAGCGCCGTCATACTGTCCACATAAATTCTGATTTTCGAGGGTGGTAAGCCCCTTACTAGAATTTCTCTTGCGGCCACTGCAAAGGCACAGACCTCTGCCTGAAAGGCCGTACACTCGTCCGGCAGTCTCCAGTCCCTGACTCCATCTTGGAGCCATCTGTGTAGATCGAGGTCTCATTCTCCTCAAGTACACCATCCGCCCTCCATTCGCCCCTCTCAGGAAAACGAATCGCGAATGCCCTCACTCCAGTCGGCACTGTTGCCAGGTAGTCAGAGATAGTCCTCACTCTACCCTCCGTATCTATAAGGCCCAGAATCGAATCAGCATGCCGAGCGCCCTCAGCCTAAGCGCGACCCTGGCGGCGCAGTTCCAAACATAGGCACCAATGGGCTGCATATCCAGCCACGCCTCCATGTGATCCCGATCCAGACCACTCTCTGAACCTTCTCGAACTCTCTCGTACGCGTCCTCTTCCCTACGGCATTCCACCATACCAGTGCTCCATAGGCCAGTACTGGTCTCACGATGGCCGTATACATCCAATAAATCATCCTGGGAGTCACCACCGAACATACTCCTGCAGGAGTAGAAAGCGCACAGTGCCTTACGGCTTCTTACCTCGGTGTTCCTCTTCCAGGACATTTTCGAATCGAGGACTATGCCTAGGTACTTCGTCTCCTTCGACAGCCGCAGGGTGACCCCTTCCAAGGACGGAAGTCTAAATTCCGGTATCTTATATCTTGAACTCTAAATGGCAGCTATTGGACATAGAAAAGTAAGACTGTTTGAATATTGCTTGGAACAGATATAGGAAAATTAAAATCAGGAGAACGGTCTTTATACACTTTTGACGGTGATTTTGAATGAGCTAAGATGCTACCATCAGTGCAAATTATGGCGAAATCGTCGTAAACAACTGAGATTTCCAAATTTCATCGAAATCGAATGAAAAGTACACAGATGGGACTAATCCAATTCGCCATTCCAAATGTGTTCGCAAAATATTAAATTAGGATGAGCTTAATGATCGAAAATTTTTATGCAATGGAAAATTTTCAAAACACATATACTGGGTTGCCCAAAAAGTAATTGCGGATTTTTCATATAGTCGGCGTTGACAAATTTTTTCACAGCTTGTTACTCTGTAATTGCATTCTTTCTTCTGTCAGTTATCAGCTGTTACTTTTAGCTTGCTTTAGAGAAAAAGTGTAAAAAAAGTATATTTGATTAAAATTCATTCTAAGTTTTATTAAAAATGCATTTACTTTCTTTTAAAATATCCGCAATTACTTTTTGGGCAACCCAATACATTGGAAAGGAGACAGATAGTAGGGCAAAGTGTCAAGCTTGGTTAGTGGTGTATGCATTTCATAGAGAAACGATTTCTTCGAGATCAATAAATCCTTCCAATGTAGTTAAGATTTCTGATGATATCAAATTGCAAATTTTGCCCATGAACATTCCACTAAGGAACTGATGATATCGCCTATGTAAAAAGTTTCAGCATGATAGCTAATTTTTTAAAGACTGGAACGATATGATTACTTCTTTTTAGAATGTGCTATTGGGTACTTATTCTTCATGTTCGGCAAATAATTGTGTTTATATACCTCTTTATAGTCTTCAGCATAAAATATGACAAACTTATAGGACGCTTCCGTTTGGTACGGGTTTCCTGCGTTTTGAAAGAAAATTACCTATGTGTCCCTCCATACCATTGGTTTAACGACATACTACTTTAAGCAAAGTATATCTCCCTAAGCCAAGTAGTCATCTGGACAGCGACAGAAAGTCGGTATAATTCCGATCATCTGGTGAGTATACTCTGCCTGTTACTCCTGCCACTCTCATATTCCGTGGTTCTTTGTTAGAAACAATGCCATAACCTCCTTCCACCAGGAGAACCTTTAGAGTGTTCATGCAAATTTATCTTATGAAACTAGACCATGTTCAGGGTTCCAATTCTCCATGATTCTTGTGTAAGTACGACAGTATTTCATCCTCACAACCTACATTTGCTATGGGCTGGCTGTTGTCAAGACATGTGATTTTTAGGTCTCTAAGCACTGAGATATGTTTACATCGACCTCTTCATTTTGAAAGAAAATTACCAATGTGTTCCTCCATACCATTGGTTTAACGACATGCTTCTTTAAGCAAAGTGTATCTCCCTAAGCCAAGTAGTCCAAAGAATTCTTGACTCAGACACAATTTCTTTAACAATCCCTGATGAACCCAAATCAGTGGCAACTCCTTTCGACGCCACGTGGTCCGTCCAAGAGTTGTCCATTAAATGTGTTACCACTAGCAGTTCAAGTGTTTCCTCACTTGATATTGTTCATACGTTGTCTGACTTCTGAATGTACCCTGCCGTAATAAGTGTGGAGTATACGAACTTCCGCAGCCTAGAGGCCTGTTATGTATCTTAACCGGATCCATCTAGGATTTGTTCTGAGCCTTTTCAATTCGTTCTTGTATCTTCTAAACTCGACATGGACTTTCGCTTTATTGAATAGTCTACTGCAACACTTCCTTAGACTAGCCATTTTTGTGATCCACCATGACGGTCGTTATTTGAAACTCGGTTTAGTTCGACGACATGCATATTTTAGCGAGTTATTGAGCCGTTCCGCTTAAGCATCATATCAATGTGCCCAACAGTTCAAACTTTCTTCTCAGGCCTGCAAGGAACTGAGGTGTAGAATGCGTGCTCCTTGCAAGAGTACAGGCTGTATGTCTACCATTTACCTCATCGTTAATTACTTTAAATAAAATGTTATACACTCTTACCATCAGGAGGATCTATAGGGGCGTCGCAGCGGCTTTACAATAGTTGATATTTGTATGTTCAAACCCGATCATATTGTGGGTGCAAATTCTCCAACACTATTTATCCTCATTAGACTTGCTCCCATGGCAGCCGGTTGTATGGCCCCTCCGACCTCTCCCATGTGGGAATAGCAACACCCCAGCTCCAATATTGCCGGACCAGTGCCCGGAAGTGTATCGTTCTTGCAATTGAATTGCAACGGCCTCTGAGACAAAATCAACGAGTTAATAGATTTTATGAGTTAGAAGAACATGTTGGTTGCCGCGATCAAAGAGACAAAGCTGACCAACACCTAGAGTTGTCACGGATACAATGTGCGACGCTTAAGGAGTGGAGGTGAGGGATTGGCCATTCGTCGTATCCGTGGTCTTCGAGCAAATGGACAGCCATCACAATTTTCCGTGGACAAAATTACGAATGTCATCCGGGGCGCCAATTCTTCCAAGGCGTTGGGCCCGACGGAATCTCCACACTGAAGCTGAAGATTTGAGATTACCTTACAACTGTCCTCAAGCAGTCTTTGAACACTCTTAGAGTACCCGATGTCTGCAAGATGGGTAAAGTGATCCCGCTACTGAAGCCTGGAAAGGACCCGAGTAAAGGAGAGCCCTATAGACCTATCTTCCATCACATACCAGTAACCAAAACGATTGAGAGACAACACCTCCCGAGCCTCGTTGCAGAATTTCCATTCGACGAACATCAGTGTGGCTTTCAAAGACCGCATATCACAAAAATTGCTTTGGGTGCACACATTTGCCGTGTCTTCGATCAGCCCAGGCCATGTGAGAGGACGGTCTTCGTGATACGGGCCTATCGAAGGCATTCAGCCATGCCAAACTATTTGAGAACATCGTCAACACATCCCTCAAGTCATGCCTGAAACGATGGGACGAGAATTATATTAAGAAATCTGAAAACCGTACAGTGAAACAGGGAGTTCCCCAAGGTGGGGTGATATCTCCTGCACTGTTTAACATCTACCTATTCGCCATTCCACCCTCTCCAGACGGCGTAGAGATCGTATCATATCCCGACGATTCATTTTATCGCCACTCCTTGGGTGACCACCGTAAATGACCTATTACGGATGCCGACTGAGGAGGGATTTGAACCCGTCTGCTACGTTGGCGATGTTAAAATACTTCTAAGGGGTAAGGATCCGAACGAGCTATGCAGATGGGCCGAAAGGGTCTTGCATATGGCATATGACTGGGCTAGACCCAGAGGTCGCAACGTTTACCCAGAGAAGACTGAAATATGCCTGTTCACGAGGAAGACGAGGGTGGGCCAATTTAACGCACCACTTTTCCTCAATAAGACGATTTCGATATCTGACAAGGTCTAATACTTAGGTGTGATCATGGACAGGAAACTGTATTGGAAGTGTCACATTCAGGAGCGTACTGAGAAGGCTCACAGATGTTGGGTACTATGTAGACGGGCCGTAGGCTCGAAATGGGGCCTGAATCCTAGGATAGTCTACTGGCTCTACAGGAGCTTGATTAGACCAATACTTATTTACGCCTCAGTAGTTTGGTGGACTGCTATGGAGAAAAAGTGCAACATAAGGACCATTCAGTTTAGCTATTGGTATCATAACGGGACATATAGAACTACGAGCTCAGTTATGTAAAATCGGTGCGGATATCATGTGTAGGTCATGCGGGGAAGATGATGAGACGTTGGAGCATTTCCTTTGTCATTGCCCGGCTTTCGCATCCAACAGATACAGGTACTTACGTGGAGACACAATATCAGACATGAACCAATTTAGGGGAGTGGTATTGAAAACAATTAAGGATTTTGTAAGTAGCACGGAATTTCTAACTTAAAATTTTCTTTTTAGAGGTTACTTTATAGTTTTTAGAGCGCACAACAGGCCGACTACTGGCTTAGGTGTATGTCCATAGTGGCATGGGTCTAATTAATATCTGCACCCTCTTTTGAACCTAACCCTACCTACTAGCCTGCAGCACTCCAAGTACCGTCTCCTCAGTTCTCATGTGGACCACCTCCATCAGGAGACAAAGATCCTACCAGTGCGAAGACATAACTACATGCTGTCTATGCAATACCCTTTGGCCTGTTCTTGCAGGGACCATTCAAATCATCATCTTGTGGAGAGGTATCCACCGCCCAGAAGCTTTAAGGTAGATCTACATGATTTAGAGCGAGGGGTTCAGCGCTACAAGAGAGAACCTCTAGATCAAGCGGCATATCATGCGGGTCATTCAACCGGTAAATAGCTACTGGGTGAATGTCGTCTTTGGAGAACGACCCCTGGTTTGCCCAGCCCCCCTCACCCCTGGTTTGCCCAGCTGCCACTAGCTGATATAAATAAATAAAAAGTCATTTAGTCTCCCAAGTATGGATTCGTGATCTGAAGGCCTTTTATTCATTCACCTCTTAGAGGGGTCTACGTTTTTGCCAGAGGCCCTTCTCTGGCCAAGGCAATTGGCAGCCACGCGAAGACGATATGGAATTGGTTTTGTCCGCAAGATCGTCAGAAGCCGATCAGGCATCGGTCGGCCTGATAACATTACCATTCCAAGCCTAGTTTGGAGCATCTTTCGCTCTACTGGAAACACAATTTGACCGCCAATCGCTGAAGGGATATTACTTTTGTAACCGACATGTGCGCCTGTAAAATTTCGCGTAAAAAAAAACGTCAGTACGCTTTCTGCAAGGCGAATTATTCGTATTCGTGTTCTCATTGTTTATTTTAAATAAATAAATATTTTGCTTACAACTAATAGAGGAGAGGGGGTAGTATAAATAGGTGGCAAAGTGATTCTTAAAAAATCTAGGGTACTACATAATAAATAACGAGTTCATTGGAGAATCCCCTAAATTTAGGAACATTTCGATGGCAAGGTACACATGGTCGATTGCGGACAGAATAGCAATCCTTTGGAACAGGTCATTTTGTGGCCCTTCATTTGGCCTTGGGCATTTTTGTAGCAGACAAAATAGCTATTGATGGATGTCTGGTCGGCTATCTTATCTCCCTCCTTGCAGTAGTATTTTCTTTTTTTCGTCGGCGAATTTGTCACATAGGGCCGTGATGTGGTACTGGTGGCAATAGAGGCCAAAGAGGCGGCCTGCTGCATGTACGAGTGCAGCATATTCGTTTCACCGGGGCTCTCTATCGGTGCGGAGTATTGTTGCAGAATATTAGCCACCTGTTGAGCTTGCTGTTGTTGGAGAGCTTGTTTGCGCTTGGCCTCTTGTAAAGCTTTTAATGTCTCCAATTGTAGGCGTTTATTTTCTGATATGGAGTAGCTGGGGTACATGTTGGATGCTACGTCAGGACTGCATTGGGCATACGTTCTAGCATCACATATGCGAGTTGCACTATTGAAGCCTGTATATGGAGGGCATGAGTAGGAGAGAACTTTGCCATCCTTCTTGCTGCATACATAGTAGCGAGTACAGTCCGTTGTATTGGGCTGTCTTACCCCGGCCGCACAGGTTATGACCTCAACATTGGCCGCAGGCGTATTTCCTCCTAATAACGGAAGTATGGAATTTTGGAAAACATCAACGCTTATAAAATTTCCACCAAAATTTACCAGTTGTGATCCTTCACTATAGCCCGTAGATGGACGGTTGTACTTGTTTTTGCTGGCAGAGGAAGATGATGATGATGTTGGTAACGTGTTATAGGAATTGGAGGTAAACATTGAAGAGGGTCTACCCATGTAGGGATTTTTACCCGTACTAAACACAGCTTGAGCCGTGTCATCTGATGCGTATTGAAGATGTAGATTTCCATCTACATGCACTGGCTTTTTGTGTCCATAGGTGTATGTGATAACATCAGATTCATCCTCATCGATACTATCCGGATATTGGGGCTGATGTTGCTGAATGTGATCCTCGGAATAAATTGCCTGTGGGCTGGAATGTTGATACCCTGGGTTTGAGCCACTTTGTGTTAAGCCATAATTATCTTGATTTGAGGCATCTCCATGGTATGCCGAGGAAATCTGCGAGGCTGAAGAAGGCCTTCTTTTCTTTACTAGATTTCCATAATTGTCTGTCGTTTGAAAGATATTGTTGACATTGTGATTGCTCAAATGCTCACTGGGTGTAAAATATTTATTGAAAGTGGCCGAGGTTGGATGAAAATCAAAGGGACGCACAGTATTACCATAGGCTGGCGTATCTGTGGTCAAGGGTCTTCGAGTTGTGTGGGTCGAGTATTTGTTACTTTCGTATTCCTCTTGGTGGTGGTCATGGTCATGATCATAGACATTGTCCAGGATATCAGGCCTTTCTCCTTGAACATCGATAGGAGGATATAGGCCTAATTTCTGCCCATAGCTATCCAGTACTTGTTTATCACCTGAACCCGGTCCCGTTGAACTCAAATGCAATGGTATGACATTGTTGTGTATGATGGTAGTGGGATTGTCATATGAATTCTTGGCAGGCTTCTTGTAGGGTTTGTAACGGCGATTATGATAATCACTGCTGAAGACACTGTTAAATCCGCCAGAGTGATCCAAATGTTGGTCAGGTCTTCCGGCATAGTAATCGCTAGAAAATGGGCTTTGGGCAAGCAGAATAGGTTGCACCAGCGAGGGTGTGTAGTAGGCCGGGTTTTGTATTACATTTGGCATATTCTGGGAGGCTATCATTTGCTTGGATAATTCCAGCACAGTCTTTAAAGTTTCTTGGGATATTTTTGGTGAATTATCTGAGTAGTGCTCCGCATGCTCGCCAAAATGGTGATCTGCTGGTAAGGCAAATAGAACCGCTCCCTCTGGACGATTTACCACAATTTGAGAATTGCTGTATCCACCTCCATTGGAAGTGCCGTGCTGAGAGCCATATCGTTTGGGTATAATATTGGTTAGAACCACTTTAGTCTCTGGGGTTAAATTTTTATTTGTTTCGTTTTTGACTCCCGTAGTCTTGTTCGATGTCTTTATGCTGGCCAACGTTACTGTCTCGTGTTCCCCATTGGGATCTAGGCTATCGATTGTATTCTTTATATTGAAATGGGCCAGGAAGGCATTTAATTGATCAGGTCTTAAGTCTTGTGTCGGCTCCTTTTCGTTATGTGCCTGATATGTCTGCTTCAGACCATCTACCAGCTGTGTCAACCTTTGTAGATGGGCAGTCAAATTGGGATCAATGTTAGAGGAAGGCTGGCCAATTTCGGCTTTAGTTTTAATGGTTTGAAGGACCTCATTCAATTCCTCTTTTTTCTCCATATCCATTGGGGGAGACTTTTGTGGTTTTTCTTCTTGTTTGATCATAACGACATCATTGGTCTCTCGATTTTCTGCATTGATCATATCGTCTAATTCCACCATTTCGCTTCCATTGCCACTTCCATCGTAGAGATCATCATTTTCATTGGCTTCATCATCTTCTTCCTTGCTAATTCCTGTGCCTATGATAATTTCCACTTTGCCATCGTCGTATTTGTCGTTGATGTAATTTTCATCCATCTCGTCATTGCTATTGGAAACTACGTAATAATCGGCTTCCTTATGCGATGGACCTTGATCGTTCTTTTTTGAGGAGGTTGTCGATTTTTCGCTTTGATCCTTTTGTCCACACTCCCAATCGTCTGCAGGCAAAACACAGACTTCCAGGCTGTGTTCGTACACAAGTCCTTCTTCGCACTGGGTCGGTACCCAGACATGCTTATCCACATTAAGTTCTGTGCATTTGTAGTAGGCATTACATCGAGTCTTATGGGGTCTTGTTTTTCCGGGACATGGTTTACCTGTAAGAAAATGTAAAAGTCAAGAATTTTATTAGAGTTTTTATAAACAAGTCGGAGGGGGCTAAGTTCGACCGAGCCGGGAATCCATGGATTTTGATAAAAACTTGCAGTAACTAGATCAGTTTCATTTTAATAACTTTGAAGAAATCAAGGCGGCTAGTGATTGGACTTCTATGGGCTGAGAATTCTAGGGAACTTCGAATCAAAAATTAAAAATTTGAGCGCAACTAAAACATCAGAATACTCCTTATGGAAGATGACAAAAAACTAAACAAAGTAAAACTAATCATACATTTGGAAAAGGAGATAGCGCATGGATAAAAGGCAATGTAGATAAGCAATTCTTAAGGCAATTTTTTGCTTATTGCATCAACTCGAGCTACCGAAAGTTCTAAGCGAAATCAAGAGAGTCAAGATAAACAAAGCCCCAGGCCATGGTTTGATTACCCCAAAAATCTTAAAGGTATTGCCCAATGAAGCCGCATCACTTATAACTTACATCTTCAATGCATGTTTACTGCAATGCTCCCTACAACCTCAATGGAAAGTTGGACAAACAAAAATGGTTCAGAGACCTGAAATACCTGGCAAAAAACTAAAATCGTATCGACCAATAAGCTTACTACCAGAACATTCTAAACTACTTGAATGCATATTTTTGAAAAGACTTATGCCAATACGAAACCTGGAAGGAAGGGATAGGATAGGAAACCTGGAAGGAAGGGAAGAGGTTTCCGATCGGATACCTGGGCTGAAGGGAAGAGGCTGAACCTTGAAGTCGAGTGCGAGGCACTGCTGCCATCGGCACAGTCTTGGATTGACGAAACCGTAGTATTGCCATCTGGAAGATCATGTTACACGGATGGATCAAATCTAGAGGACAGAGTGGGCCTGGGGGTTTACATTGAGAACCCAGGGACTGAGATCTGTTTAAGAATGCCTGACCATGATACGGTCCTGCAGGCGGAGATTCGGGCGATCACGGAATGCGTGAAGTGGTGTGGTGCGAGGACGTCGAGTGTGAACATCTTTACCGACAGTAAAATTGCCATAAGGGCAATAACAACCAGGACGGTAAGGTCACGAACAGTCTTGCAGTGTAAGAAGGAGATTAACGCCTTCTCTGAGGATGGAAAAATCCGCATCGTTTGGGTGCCGTGCCATAACGGAGTAAGGGGAAATGAAAGGGCAGACGATTTGGCGGTGAAGGCCAGAGACTGCCGTCGACGCAGTCCGAGTTAAGGGAGTGAGCGACGAATGCGCATGCAACATTGTGGAACAGCGAAAAGGTCGGTAGGACGGATCCACATCGTGAGAAGACGAGGCTATTACTGAAAGGAAGCAAGAAGGAGGTCAGTATAGCTATTGGTATCATAACGGGGCACATAGGACTACGAGCTCACTTATGTAAAATCGGTGCGGTAAGTGATTGCATGTGTAGGGCATGCGGGGAAGATGATGAGACGTTGGAGCATTTCCTTTGTCATTGCCCGGCTTTCGCGACTAACAGATAAAGGCACTTAGGTGGAGACACAATACCAGATATGAACCAACTTAGGGTAGTGGTACTGAAAATAAATAAGGATTTTGTAATTAGCACGGAATTCCTAACTTAAAATTTTCTTTTAAGAGGTTACTTTATAGTTTTTAGAGCTCACAACAAGCCGATTACTGGCTTAGGTGTCCATAGTGGCATGGGGCTGATTAATATCTGCACCCTCTTTTCAACCCAACCTAACCTAAGCAATGCCAATAACAGAGGAAAAAACCTCATACCAAGTCATCAGTTTGGGTTCAGGAAATAAAATGGTACCATCGAGCGGGTTCATCGCTTGGTAGAAACAATTAGCGAAGCCTATGAAACGAAGCAATACTGTACCGCAGCATTTGTTGACATTTCCCAGACATTTGATAAAGTTTGACAAATTAAAGAAGCTATTACCGATAAACTTTTATTTGTTACTTAGGTCGTACGTACTAGAAAGTTTATTCTATGTACTAGAAAACGATGAAATGAGTGACTTATACATTTCGAGGGCAGGCGTACCACAAGGTAGTATCATGGCACCCATACTGTACTTATTGTACACAAGTGACCTTCGCAAGTCGATGCAATAGTTTTCAGAACTGTTGCAGATGACACAGCAGAATTGTCAGTCAACAATGACCCTAAAAGTGCCAGCGGTATTTTCCAAAAATATGTTAATGAACTACACGATTGGTTAAATCAAATCATGTCCACCAATAGTATTGAATGGGATACAACTGTCACAAGACAACGATCCAAGTATTTAGGAATTCATCGAGATAGGAAGCTAAAATGGAAAAATCACATAGGAAATCACTCGACTTCCAATCAAACAAATTGAAATTTCTTTTTGGATTCCACTCATAACTTTCACTGGAAAACAAACTATTGTAGCCGGTTCGTGGATAATGCTCGTGATACAAGGCGAGTTATTGGCGCATTTAAATAACCAATAAGCATCTTGTTCCCGCGGCGATCGGTTAGACCGGAACGAGCTTGGTCATCTATGGAGCTTGAGGAGGATCGTCACCTCCACATATAGGTATGTGGCTACAACAACAACAACCTCGAGCAACAAAGGAACAATTTTTACTTTTGGAGCTCCTAGAAGCTCTAATTTTTGTCCAAATTTGCTGAAGTACGCTTAAGAGAGATGTCCGTAAATTGCAATAGATAACCTTTTTTATACCCACCACCGAAGGATGGGAGTATATTCATTTTATCATTCCATTTGCAACACATCGAAATATCCATTTCCGACCCTACAGAGTATATATATATTCTTGATGAGCGTAAAAATCTAAGACGATTTAGCCATGTCCGTCTGTCTGTTGAAATCACGCTACAGTCTTTAAAAATAGAGATATTGAGCTGAAACCTCGCACAGATATTTCTTTTGTCCATAGACAGGTTAAGTTCGAAGATGAGCTATATCGGACTATATCCTGATATAGCCCCTATATAGACCGATCCTCCGATTTAGGGTCTTAGGCCCATAAAAGCCATATTTATTATCCGATTTTGCTAAAATTTGGGACAGTGAGTTGTGTTTGGCAACCCGATATCTATCTTCAATTTGGCCTCGATCGGTTCAGATTTGGATTTAGCTGCCATATAGACCGATCGCTCGATATAAGGTTTTGGGTCCATAAAAGGCGCATTTATTGTTCGATGTCACTGAAATTTGGGACAGTGAGTTAAGTTAAGCCCCTCGACATACTTCCGCAATATGGCACAGATGGGTTCAGATTTGGATATAGCTGTTATATAGACCGATCTCTTGATTTAAGGTTTTAGGCCCATAAAAGGTGCATTTATTATTCGATTTCGCCGAAATTTGGGACAGCGAGTTGCGTTAGGGTCTTCGACAAATTTCTTCAATTTGGCCCAGATCCATTCAGATTTAGATATAGCTACTATATAGACCGATCTCTCGATTTAAGGGTTTGGGCCCATAAAAGGCGCATTTATTGTCCGATTTCGCCGAAATTTGGGACTGTGAGTTGTGTTAAGCCCTTCAACATTCTTCTTCAATTTGGTTCAGATCGGTTCAGATTTGGATATAGCAGCCATATAGACCGATCACTCGATATAAGATTTTGGGCCCATAAAAGGCAGATTTATAATCCGATTACGCCGAAATTTGACACAGTGACTTATGTTAGGCTTTTCGACAACGGTGTCGTATATGATTCAGATCGGTCTATATTCGGATAAGGCTACCAAAAAGACCAATATTTTGTTCTACAAAAATGAACAATGACCACTCAATATCCGTGTCGAATTTGGTTCAAATCCGACCATATTTCGATAAAGCTGCTATGCCGGCATAAATTATGCATTTATCACCGGATTATGATGAAAGATGGTTTACATATATACCCGAGGTGGTGGGTATTTAAAGTTCGGCACGGCCGAACTTAACGCTTTTTTACTTGTTTGCCCCTTACTTCTATCATAGAATCCGTGTTTTTTGTTTTTTGCTTTGTATTTTTGTTAAAAAAATTTCGCTTGAACTGTAACGATATAAATGAATCCATTTTTTTGGATTGCTTACGTTTTTGTTAGGCTTGTCGTTCGATATATTCTTCGTTTAAAATGTAATACCAAAACCAAAACCATTTTTTTTTCGTTTGCAGGCCCAACGGAAGCCTGCGTTCGATATCTACAAACGAGCTATTAATTTAAGAATGTATAAAAAAAACGATTTGGACTTACGACATTGAATTATGGGGCACAGCCTCTAACTATAAAATTCATACAGCAATTTCAATTCTAAACCCTTAGAAAAGTTACGAATGCTCCGCCATAGATCAAGAACAAACGGTTCCATGAAGAGCTCAGGATAAAAACAGTAAATAATGAAATCCGCTAAATCAGACAGGTTCTCAAAGAAATGAGAACCTAAAGTGAAACTCCTTCTGGCTGGTTCTATAGTCTCGTCTTTATCGATGTCCTCACAACTTCTGCAAAAGTTGTTTCTGCTAGTTGTCTTGTTTCGCTAGAGGCATACCCACGGATTCCAGTATCCCTGGAATATGTAGGGGAGTCTCGCAAGCTCGTCTGCTTTAGAATTTCCTGGGATATCTTTGTGGACCGGCATCTAGAACAGGCGAAATTTGAACTGTTTAGCCATCTCGGTGAGAGATCTGCGACAGTCTAGGACGGTTTTTGTATTCAGAAATACGTTCTCCAGCGATTTAAATGCAACCTGGCTGTCTAAGAAGACATTTATGCAGAGTCAGATTTAGATATAGGTCGCATATAAACCGATCCCCCGATTTGACTTCTTGAGCCCCTGGAAGCCGCAAGTTTTGTCGGATTTGGCTGAAATTTGGCTCGTAGTGTTCTGTTATGTTATATATTGGGTTGCCCAAAAAGTAATTGCGGATTTTTTAAAAGAAAGTAAATGCATTTTTAATAAAACTTAGAATGAACATTAATGAAATATACTATGTTTACCCTTTTTTTTCTAAAGCAAGCTAAAAGTAACAGCTGATAACTGACAGAAGAAAGAATGCAATTACAGAGCACAAGCTGTGAAAAAATTTGTCAACGCCAACTATATGAAAAATCCGCAATTACTTTTTGGGCAACCCAATTTATATAAATATATATATATATATATATATATATATATATATATAGTAATTGCGGATTTTTCATATAGTTGGCGTTGACAAATTTTTTCACAGCTTGTGCTCTGTAATGTTTGTATATATATATATATATAACCCTCAAACACCCGTAAATCGGACATATATACCGACCATGGTAAAAAGGGACTCAAATGATAGGTATTTTCGAGTAGAATACGAATCTGATATCCAAATGTGCGACCAAGTTTCTGGGGTTCTACCCCTTCCCCAAAACATCCCAAAATAAGACTTATTTGCTGACCATGACAATATCTCAAAAGGTATTTGAGAATGCGATGCTGAATACGAATCTGATATCCAAAAGTGGAACCAAGTCTTTGGGGGCCGCCTTTTCCCAAAAACACTCCCAAACAGGACAAATTTACGACCTCAGCAATATGAGTCGCAAATGGAATGTCTTTGGGAATAAAGCTCGAATATGATATCAATGATTGGGAAAAGTGTCAATGGGGCCATCTCACCCCCATAACACCACCTATATAGGATGTATTTGCTGACAATTGCAATATGGGGCTCAATTAAGAGGTATCTTAGAGTAGAACATCTCCCAAAACACCCCCCCAACAGAACATGTTTGCCGTCTATGGAAATATGGGGCTCAAATGAAAGGTAAATGGGAGAAGACCACGAATCTGTAGTCCACATTCGGGACCAATTGTCTAGGGTACGTCGCATCGTCATAACAACCCCCAAATAGGATGTATATGCCTGCCATGACAATTTGGGTCTTAAAGAGAGTGGAGCTCGATATTGATAGGGCCCATTCCAATTGCTGACTTTTGCAAGAAGTGGTTTAAATAAAAGATATTAGAGATTAGAGATCGGATTTGATATCCAATTTTGAGGCCATGGGCAACATGGGGTAGAAATAAAAAATGATATTTGAGAGTAGAGCACGATGTTTGAGGGACCACCTCACTCGACCAGGTCAGTGTGGGGCTCAAAAGAATTGGGCACTTCCGTTTCCAATTTTCTGGGGGTCTACCCCATCCCCAAAACAAACAGCAATTATTTACTGACCATCGCAATATGGGGCTTCAATATTCAATATTCAATATGGGGCTATAATATTTGGGAGTAGAATACGAATCTGATATCCAAATGTCGGACCATGTATTTGGGGCACCGCCCCTTCCCCTAAACACCCCACAAAGAGTAAAAATTTACCGACCATGGCAATATGTGGCTCAAATAAAATTTATTAGGGATGAGAAAACGAATTTGATAACCAATTTTGTGACCAAGTGTTGGGGTGACTCCTCATCCCATAAACTCCCCTTTATCATTGGCAATATGGGGTTTGAATAAATGGTATGGTGTATCAGAGTAGAGCACGATTAATATGACATGACGATCAAGAATATATATACTTCATGGGGTCACAGACGCATATTTCGAGGTGTTACAAACAGAATGACGAAATTAGTATACCCCCATCCTATGGTGGAGGGTATAAAAACGGCAAAACATATTTTTTTGAAATATTCGCATATTGTGTAGGTTCGTCTGGAAGGAAACATAGGCTATATAATAATTCCCCTTAAGCCAAAATCACAACCCAAAATCAAAAGTGGACGGATCGGGACAAAATAGGTATCAAATGGAAGGGATTTTGAGACCAGAAAGCGAATATAGTATTAAAATTTAAGGCCAAGTACCCATCGGGTCCCAAACCCCAAAACTCCTCTAAACAGATATATTCGAAGTTCATGTCAATATGGGACTCAAATTGAAAGTATTAGGCAGTAGATTACAAATATGGCATAAAACATTAGGTCCAAGTAATGGGAGGTCGCCCACTCCCAAATGGGCATATTAGCCGATCATGCCTATATGGAACTCAAATGAAACGTATTTGGGAGTACATTACGAATATGACATTTAAAATTGCGTTCAAGTCTAGGTGGAGCTTTTCTTCCTATAGATACGTCAAATAGGTTATTTGACCCATTATGACAATATGGGACTGAAATGAAAGGTATTTGAGAGTAGAAAACTTATTTGATATTCGATTTTGGAGCCAAGTGTTTTGGGGTACGTAAACACCAGGAACTGAGCAGGGGCAAACTTCCCACATAGAAATGAGTGCTTTCCGATTCAAGTTTAAACTCAATGATAAGGGACACCTCTTTGGGGAAAATTTTTTAAATGACCATGCATGATATTGTACCTCGCAAATGTCGCCAATATTAAGAGGGGATAACCACCACTTTATCCAATGTTCTTGCCAGTATTCGAACGCACTCAGCGTCATAGGCTATAATGGCACGAATTCGATATCCGCATTTAGGGCGAAGTGTCCCCACCCTAATAAGATATTAGAGAGTTAAAGAAGGCCCTGCAGAGCGGGCCCTGTCCAGCTAGTATGCTATAAAGACAAAATGTTTTTATAGCATACATGGTGCCAGGGTCGCACCAAAATTGTTATTATTTAGGACATAATTGTAATGAAATTCGTACTAAAAACAAAATTTAAATGAAAGTTTTTCTAAACAAGTTTTAGTGAAATTATCAGCTAAACATTTTCTATCGATTAAAATTCAGCCAGGGCGCCTCGTCTGGCCAAAATTTTCATAGCGTGCATAGGACTTGCATATACTCCAAAAGCCTGGCAGGAGGCAAGGTTGGTGTTTATACCCAAGTCTGGCAAGGCAAGTTATGCGACACTAAAGGCCTACAGACCCATAAGCCTTACATCATTTCTACTCAAAACCATGGAACGTATTGTGGACACCATGATAAAGAGTATGACATCCAGCGAACTGCTCAAATACAAACAGCATGCCTATTTCAAGGGAGGTCGGTGGAGACTGCCCTGCACGAAGTTGTGCATAAAATAGAAGAATCCTTCGATGCCAAAACGTACACACTGGCGGTATGCATTGACATCGAGGGGGCTTTTAACAATGTGCGGACCGACACCCTGATCCAATCCTTAGAACAGTATCGGATGGATCCGGTCCTTAGAGACTGGATAAACCATATGCTAAGGAACAGGTGGATAAATTGTGTATCGCATGGCATACATATAAGGGAGAAAGTGGCACAGGGCACGCCACAGGGGGGCATTTTATCGCCACTCCTATGGTTGACCACCATAAATGACATATTACGCATGCAGACTGAGGAGGTATTTGAACCCGTCTGCTATGTAGACGATGTTTTAATTCTTATAAGGGGTAAGGATCCGAACGAGCTATGCAGAAAGCCCGTAAGGGTCTTGCATATGGCATTTGACTGGGCTAGACCCAGAGGTCTTAATGTTAACCCAGAAAAGACTGAAATATGCCTGTTCACGAGGAAAACGAAGGTGAGTCAATTTAACGCACCACGTTTCCTCAATAAGACGATTTCGATATCTGATAAGGTCAAATACTTAGGTGTGATCATGGACAGGAAGCTGAATTGAAAGTGTCACATTCAGGAGCGTACTGAGAAGGCTCACAGATGTTGGGCACTACGTAGACGGGCCGTAGGCACGAAATGGGGCCTGAATCCTAGGATAGTCCACTGGCTCTACAGGAGCGTGATTAGACCAATACTTACTTACGTCCCAGTAGTTTGATGGACTGCTATGGAGAAAAAGTGCAACATAAGGACCATACAACAGGTTCAGAGAACATGTTGTCTTGGCATAGGCGGAGCGATGAGGACCACGCCCACTAGGGCACAGGTAACTATTCTAGATATCCGACCCATTGACATACAAATTAAGTGTAAGGCAGTCGCTACGGCTATGAGACTTAAGGTGATGGGAGAATGGATTGAGGATGGGAGCAGCTCATACCATCGCGGTATAATCGAGACGACGATAGGAAACCTGGAAGGAAGGGAAGAGATTTCCGATCGGATACCTGAGATGAACCTTGGAGTCGAGTGCGACACATTGCTGCCATCGACACAGTCTTGGATTGACGGAACCCTAGTATTGCCATCTGGAAGATCTCAAAGCTACATTGAAAACCCAGGGACTGACATCTGTTTTAGACTGCCTGACCATAATATGGTCCTGCAGGCGGAGATCCGGGCGATCACGGAATGCGTGAAGTGGTGTGGTGCTAACGCGAGGACTTCGAGTGTGAACATCTTTACTGACAGTAAAATTGCCATAAGGGCAATAACAACCAGAACGGTAAGGTCACGAACAGTCTTGGAGTGTAAGAAGGAGACTAACGCCTTCTCTGAGGATGGGAAAATCCCCATCGTTTGGATGGCGGGCCATAACGGAGTGAGGGGAAATGAAAGGGCAGACGAGTTGGTGGTGAAGGCCAGGGGACTGCTGTGAATAAACTTGGTCAACCGGAAGCCTTTCGGGTCGACTCAAATCGAGTTAAGGGAGTTGGCGACGAATGCGCATGCAACATTGTGGAACAGCGAAACGGTCGGTAGGACGGCGAAAATCCTACGGGGGGATCCAGATCGTGAGAAGACGAGGCTATTGCCGAAAGGAAGCAAGAAGGCGGTCAGTAAAGCTATTGGTATCATAACGGGACACATAGGACTACGAGCTCACTTATGTAAAATCGGTGTGGTAATTGATTGCAGGTGTAGGTCATGCTGGAAGATGATGAGACGTTGGAGCATTTCCTTTGTCTTTGCCCGGCTTTCGCGTCCAACACATACCGGCACTTAGGTGGAGACACAACATCAGACATGAACCAACTTAGGGTAGTGGCATTGAAAACAAATATGGATTTTGTAAGTAACACGGAATTCCTAACTTAAAATTTTCTTTTAAAAGGTTACTTTATAGTTTTAAGAGCGCACAACAAGCCGATTACTGGCTTGGGTGTATGTCGATAATGGCGTGGGGCTGATTAATATCTGCACCCCCTTTTCAACCTAACCTAACCCTAAGACTAAATTTCAGCGAAAATTTCTCTTAAGAGGAACTTTTGCCCAGTTTATGGCCCACCTCGAAAATATTTTTCATAGCCAAAATGTGCCTGCTCAATGCATTTTGAGAACCTATATTTTTCCAAAACATTCTTAAAGTCTTCGTTTCTTTTCCAAATAGTAACAAACCCCATTGGTCTATTCTGTACACAATTCACATAACAAAATGAAATTTTTCTTTATAAAGATACAACTTCAAAGACATTTTTTACGTCAGAAAATATTTTTTAATGAAATTTTCTCTATAGACTAAACTTCAATGAAATTTTCTGTACACAAAATTTTAAACATGTTTTCCAATGACAAAATTTAAATGAAATATTGCATAAATACAAAATATCCTCGAAACTATTATTGTAAATAAAAGATTTGAATTAATTTCAATAAAATCTTATCGTTTAATAATATTTTATTCATAAATAAAATTTATTTATTTTTAAAGACATTTTAATGAAATTTTCTTTAAATACCGAATTGCAATGTAATTTTTTCAAATGATAATATTTTTGAGAATGTTTTAAACAAAAATTATAATTTTTTTTTATTTATAATCCATTGCAGGATATTGTCCGGCTAAAGACCATTTCGTGCATTCTGTTCAAAGAGTAGAACAGCACAGTAAAGAACTTTCAAAAGTAAGGCAGGTTCTTTGGTTTCATTAGCTCACAAAAAGTAAAATGTTCGTCTTCAAAGCGCACAATGGTAGATGTTTTCACTTAATATTGCACACTTTCTCTTTTAATCAAAATGTATTTGTCTTTGTGATTTATTTTAATTCAGATTTTTTATATCAAACTATTTCTTACTTTTCACAAGTTTTGAGTTTCTTTCAATTGTTATTATATACGAGATTATCTTTTGTTATAGCACTTATTTTCTTGGTTTTTTTTTATTCACTTTATTGAGTAACCCATTTTGTACCTTCCGAAAAGGAAATCACACCAAATAACAGCAAAGCGTATAGACCGTATTGATATTTGTTCATTATATCGAAATCCAAATCGAAATCCTTTCGTAATCCTGTGAGTGTGATAAACGCGACCCGAGGGCGGAGGCTCGTTTAAAATAATCGAAATTACTCTTCCGTTGCAGTTGGTTTGCGCGCAGCGATTCGAATGACTGGAATATTCAGCCAGAAGTTGGTGTTAAACAAAATTTCTTTCGATGAAGGGAAAAACAAACACGATTCACTGGCACAAAAATCTGTTACACATAGCCATCTGCTGGTGGCCAAGCAGCAAGCCATTCATACCCCATACGCCACCGTAACTTCTGCTGCCGCAGCTGTAGCGTTGTCCACCTCAAGCTTAGCTCGATAGCGGCTGGTGTTAAATGGAAAAATTAAATCATGCTCTGGAAATTTAAATACACACATGTGTGTACATATCTTTTATTTACATGCTCAAAAGTAAGTTAAAATCGTGTTTTAACATTTCCATCAAAGTGCTAAAAAGTTGGTAAAGCGGACTTCTTCGGAGCGCACCGACCCAAAACAACAAAAATACGCGAACAATTTCCATTTCTTTTATGACACACAAATTGTACGTAAAATGGTCTGACTTCTCTAGCAATGACCAATTCATGTGATTGGTGTGGTTTCGTAGGTCGGAAATTTGGCTGAAACAAGTTTTTAGTGATTCTGCGTCAACATCATGGCATGCGCGGTCAGTTATTCATCCATGCATACAAGTCAATGGATTCTTGGATGCCTACAATTATTTCAAACATTTGTTTGCATTGGCATTGAATAAACATTAGACAACTGAACAAATTGTGTAACATATTCACAATTTGAATAGAATAAAAATATATGGAAGATAACAACTGCCGTAGGTGGTCTACATGAATAAGCTAAATTCCTCGTATAATAAGTAAAGTAATAATCAAGGATGAGGATGCAATTGCAAATTTTGTCCATGAACATTCCACTAAGGCACAGGGGCAAACTTCTCACATATCAATGAGTGCAGTCTGATTAAAGTTTAAGCCGAGTCCGAACGGCGAGCCGCAGTGCGACACCTCTTTGGAGAGAAGTTTTACATGGCATAGTACCTCACAAATGTTGCCAGCATTAGGAGGGGAAAACCACCGCTGGAAATTTCTACTGATGGTCTCGCCAGGATTCGAACCCAGGCCTTCAGCGTTATAGGCGAACATGCTAACCTCTGCGCTACGGTGGCCTCCAAGGATGAGAATACAGAAATGAAATTGTTAAAAATTCACTTCTCGTACCCGCATCTGGATTGGGAGACGAAGAGGCTATTACTGAAAAGAAGATAGAGGATGTTCAATATAGCTTTCGGTATCATGATGGGGCATAAGGACAATGAGCGCACTAATGCAGAATAGGTGCGGGAATTGATAGCATGTGTAGGACATGTGGGAAAGAAGATGAGACATTGGAGTATTTCCTATCTCATTGACCGGCTTTTGCGGCTAACAGATATCTGCACTTAGGTGGGAACACCATCCCAGACTTGAACCGATTGAGGGGCGTGGTATGGAGAACATATAGAAGTTTTCAATTTGTTTGTCTGTTAGGGCGAGGATCACTTTTTCAATGAAATGAGCTTAATGATCGAAAATTTTCTATGCAATGAAAAATTAAATCCATAGAAGATACACCACCTCAACCCCAGATTTGACGCGTTTCGACCCCTTGGTAAGGTCATCATGCGTTAGGGGGGTCTTCATCAGAAATCTTTTGCTGTGTGGGCTTCAAATGCCGAACATTCGTTGATTGTATTTATCTCGAATAAATTGCGAAGTTTAGGTTAGGTTGAAAAGAGGGTGCAGATATTAATCCGCCCAATGGCACTATGGACGTACACCTAAGCCAATAATCGGCTTGTTGTGAGCTCTAAAAAAAACTATAAAGTAACCTCTAAAAAGAAAATTTTAAGTAAGGAATTCCGTGCTACTTACAAAATCCTTAATTATTTTCAATACCACTTCCCTAAGTTGGTTCATGTCTGACATTGTGTCTCCACCTAAGTACCGGTATCTGTTGGACGCGAAAGCCGGGCAATGACAAAGGAAATGCTTCAACGTCTCATCATCTTCCCCGCATGCCCTACGCATGATATCACTTGCCGCACCGATTTTACATAAGTGAGCTTGTAGTCCTATGTGTCCCGTTATGATACCAATAGCCATACTGACGACCTTCTTGCTGCCTTTCAGTAATAGCCTCGTCTTCTCACAATCTGGATCCCCCATAGGATTTTTGCCGTCCTACCCATCGTTTCGCTGTTCCAAATGTTGCATGCGCATTTGTTGCCCACTCCCTTAACTCGGACTGCGTCGACCCGAAAGGCTTCGGGTTAACCAAGTTTATTGAAGGCAGTCCTCTGGCCTTCACCGCCAAATCATCTGCCCTTTCATTTCCCCTTATTCCGTTATGGCCCGGCACCCAAACGATGTGGATTTTGCCATCCTCAGAGAAGGCGTTATTCTCCTTCTTACACTGCAGGACTGTTAGTGACCTCACCGTCCCGGTTGTTATTACCCTTATGGCAATTTTACTGTCGGTTAAGATGTTCACACTCGACGTCCTCGAGTTTGTACCACACAATCTCACGCATTCCGTGATCGCCCGAATCTCCGCCTGCAGGACCGTATTATGGTCAGGCAGTCTAAAACAGATCTCAGTCCCTGGGTTTTCAATGTAAACCCCCAGGCCCACTATGTCCTCGAGCTTTGATCCATCCGTGTAACATAATCTTCCAGATAGCAATACTAGGGTTCCGTCAATCCAAGACTCTTCCCTTCCTTCCCTGTTTCCTAACGTCGCCTCGATTATACCGCAATGGTATGAGCTGCTCCCATCCTCAATCCATTTTCCCATCGCCTTAAGTCTCGTAGCCGCAGTGGCTGCCTCGCACTTAATTTGTATGTCAATAGGTCGTATATCTAGAATAGTCTCCAGTGCCCTAGTGGGCGTGGATCGCTCCGCCTATGCCAAGACAACATGTTGTCTGAACCTGTTGTATGATCCTTATGTTGCACTTTTCTCCATCTCTGTCCACCAAACTACGGAGGCGTAAGTAAGTTTTGGTCTAGTCATGCTCCTGTAGAGCCAGTGGACTATCCTAGGATTCAGGCCCCATTTCGAGCCTACGGCCCTATATAGTGCCCAACATTTGTGAGCCTTCTCAGTACGCTCCTGAATGTGACACTTTCAATTCAGTTTCCTGTCCAAGAACACACCTAAGTATTTGACCTTGTCAGACAATGAAATCGCCTTATTGAAGAAACGTGGTGCGTTAAATTGGCCCACCTTCGTCTTCCTCGTGAACAGGCATATTTCAGTCTTCTCTGGGTTAACGTTAAGACCTCTGGGTCTAGCCCAGTCATATGCCATATGCAAGACCCATTTGGCCCTTCCGCATAGCTCGTTCGGATCCTTACCCATTAGAAGTATAATAACTTCGTCTGCGTAGCAGACTGGTTCAAATCCCTCCTCAGTCAGCATTCGTAATAGGTCATTTATGATGGTCACCCATAGGAGTGGCGATAAAATGCCCCCCTGTGGCGTGCCCTGTGCCTCTTTCTCCCTTATATTCGTCGTCTGCGTAGCAGACTGGTTCAAATCCCTCCTCAGTCAGCATTCGTAATAGGTCATTTATGATGGTCACCCATAGGAGTGGCGATAAAATGCCCCCCTGTGGCGTGCCCTGTGCCTCTTTCTCCCTTATATTTATGCAATGCGACACACAATTTATCCACCTGTTCCTTAGCATATGGTTTATCCAGTCTCTAAGGACCGGGTCCATCAGTGTGTCGGTCCGCACATTGTTAAAAGCCCACTCGATGTCAATGCATAACGCCAGTGTGTACGTTTTGACATCGAAGGATTCTTCTATTTTATGCACAACCTCGTGCAGGGCAGTCTCCACCGACCTTCCCTTGACATATGTAGGCATGCTGTTTGTATTAGAGCATTTTGCTGGAGAGTATGATGCTCTTTATCATGGTGTCCACAATACGTTCCATGGTTTTGAGTAGAAATGATGTAAGGTTTATGGGTCTATAGGCCTTTGGTGTCACATAACATGCCTTGCCGGAAAGTCCTATGCACGCTGTGAAAATTTTGACCAGACGAGGCGCCAGATAGTCTGCCTCTTTTGTAGCCGGAAATATTCTATCAGGTCGGGGTGACTTAAATGGTTTGAAGCTCCTCAAGGATTCCTTCACCACAAATTCCGTTATTATAAACCTTCGATCAACATCATTATTCCAAGATTCCGGTGTCTCCTGAATCTAAATTGCTAAATTTCCTCTATGAAATCCATACAACACCAACCAAGTTCTATACTTTGACCCACTACAAATGAAAATTTGCCCATGAAAATTCCATTAAGGATAGGGGTCAAACTTCTCACATATCAGCAAGTGCTCTCCAATTCCAGTTTAACTTCAATGATAAGGAACCTCCTTTGTTGCCAGCATTAGTGGGGGATAACCACTGCCGAAAATTTTGTTTGTTGTTCTCGCCACGATTCAGGCGTTCAGCGCCATAGGCGGACATGCTAACCTATGCGCTACGGTGACCTCCACTTTGTCCTTCTAGCGTCTCCTTTCCAACGCAAGTGTTTTTTGTAGCGAAGGATTTTGTATGGATTTTGCATGAAATTCCTGCCTAGTTGCATTAAATTCCTGACTAAGATTTTTTTCTTTCCAGTATTTGGGCGCACAACAAGCCAGGATTAGGAGTATGTACATAGTGGCATAGGGTCGATTAATATCAGCACACTCTTTTCAATCTAACCTAATTTTTTATGGCCGATTCAGATCGTACTTGGCATATTTGTTGGCAGTCATATAGGAACACCACAAGCAAAATTTCAGCCAAATCGGACAAAAATTGTGGCTTGCAAGGGCTCACGAAGTGAAATGGGGCGATTAGTTTATATGGGAGTAATATCAGGTTATAGACCGATTTGGGTAGTACTTGGCATAATTATTGCAAGTCATAGCACAACACTATCTGCAAAATTTGAGCCAAATCGGACAAAAAATGCGGCTTCAAGGGGTTCAAGAAGTCAAATCGGGAGATCGGTTTATATGGGAGCTATATCAGGTTCTTCACCGATTTAAACCGTACTTTGCATGGTTGTTGGAAGCCATAATCAAACACTATGTGCGCAATTTTACCCAAATCGGACAAAAATTGCGATGCCAGGGGTTCAAGAAGTCAAATCGGGAGATCGGTTTATATGAGAGCTATATAAGGTTATAGATCGATTCGCCCTGTACTAAACGCAGTTGTTGGAAGTCATAACAGAGCGGTATGTGCGAAATTTCAGCCACATCGGACAAAAATTGCGGCTTCCAGGGGCTCAAGAAGTTAAATTCGGAGACCGGTTTATATGGGAGCTATATCCAAATCAGTGCAAAATTTCAAGCGGCTAGCCTTACGCGTTCGACCGCTATCGTGATTTCGACAGACAGACGAACGGACACGGCTAGTTCGACTCAGAATGTCGAGACGATCAAGAATATATATACTTTATGGGGTCCTAGATCAATATTGCGAGGTGTTACAAACGGAATGACTAAATTAGTATACCCCCATCCTATGGTGGTGGGTATAAAAACAAGTAAAAAGGCGTTAAGTTCTGCCGGGTCAAACTTGGGATACCCCCCAACTCGATTATATATTTAAACAACCTTTCGTCATAATCTGGTGAAAAATTAATAATGTATGCCCCCACAGCAGCTATATCAAAATATGGTCCAATTTGGATCAAATTGGGAACGGATATTGAATGGTCAAATAAGTTCAAGTCATAGTTCAATTTTAAAGTATATATGTTCTTCATCATCATGACATTTTAATTCGAGCTAGACATGTCTGTCCGTCTGTCCGTCCTTCTGTCGAAAGCACGTCAACTTTCGAAGGAGTAAAGCTAGGCGCTTGATAGAGAGCGCAATTATTTTCCGATTTGGTTGACATTTTGCACAAAGTGGTTTGTTATGACTTCCAATAACTGTGCTAAGTAGGGTCCAAATCGGTCCATAACCTGATATAGCTACTATATAAACCGACCTTGAATCTTGACATCTTGAGCCACTACAGCGCGCAATTCTTATCCGATGTGGCAGAAATTTTGCATTAAGTGTTTTGTTTTGACTCGCAACTACTATCCTATATGTACCGATCTCCCGAGTATACTTCTTAAGTCTCTTGAAAGCGCAATTCTTATCCTTACTTTACTTTAATTGGCTATGACAGAATATTTGTTCCACTAGCCGAACGAAGAATAGCGTTCCAAGCGCCTCGATCTTCTGCGCTTATTCTAAAACCTCTGAAACCAAGTTTCGAGGTGTCTCCCACAACTTGATCTTTCCATCGGGCTTTTGGTCTTCCCGGTTTGCGTGTACCACCGTGTTTGCCTTCAAAAGACTTCTTTGCTGGAGCTTCTTCATTCATTCTGACAACATGACCTAGCCAACGCAGCCGTTGTATTTTGATGCGTGTAACTATGTTCTTATCCGATTTAGCAAAATGTTGTAGAACGGCTTCTTCCAAGACCTTCAACATACGTGTCAAATATGGTCTGAATCGGTCTGTATCCTGATACAGCTCCCATATAAACCGATCTCTTCTTGAGCCCTTAAAGGGCGCGATTCTTATCCGAATTGAATGGAATTTTACACAATGATTTCTAGTATGGTCTTCAATTTTCAATGCATTTATGGTCCGAATCGGACCATAACTTGCTATAGCTCCAATAGCATAGCAATTTTTAACTATTATCCTTTATTTGCCTAAAAAGAGATACCGGGCAAAGAACTCGACAAATGAGATCCATGGTGAAAGGTATATAAGATTCGGCCCGGCCGAACTAAGTACGTCTTTAGTTGTTAAAATTCTGTTCTTCCAATTTTTTGTACAGTTTAATACCTTTTTAAAAATTTAAAATAACAGCAGACAAAATTTCTACTAATATCATGTTTATGCTATTAAACAATATAATACTTTAATCAACAGAGACTGTTTGCTTATATGAGCAGCCATTGTTTGCTGATATCAGCAAACTTATTTACTAGATGTGGAGGGTGGTGCGACACAGAGGTAGTTTTCACTCAAAAAGCAGGAAAACCATACCACACGAAAGTGATTATATGTCTGTTAATCTGTCATCTTTTACGCTGAAGAATGAAGAAATGTCGTAGGGCAAAGATTCCGGGAGATCACCTGCGATTTCGATATAATTTAGAGCGGTGGGCTTCAGTCTCCCTTCCAATATTCATACCGAACATGATACATATAAATAGGATTCTTAACCGAATTTATGTGATTCTAAGTTGGAAATTATGTGAATTACTATGCTTTAGTCCACTTCTCGAATTATTCTCCATTTTAAATAGAATGATTACATTCATTCAATTGGAGTTATGTGATATTTATTTTGTTAAGGCCACGTTTACTCGGTTATGTATATCTCTTTTATAAACACTCAGTTCATATTAGGCTTACTCTCACCAAACTTTTATTAAGGTTTTTCTTTTTGGTATGTATAGTATTCTTCACATATTTTGTACAAGTAATGTATAAATACAACAACGTTAAAACTGGAAAATATAATTGTAATTAAAAAAACTACAATAATAATATCGTTATACCGGTTATTATATTGCCGACAAAAAGTGAAATTCTTTTCCGTCTCAAAATGTGGATGAATGGCAGACACAGCGAAATAAAGTGGATATGTGTTAAATGAAAATGACAATACAAACTGACCACCAAAAATTACCAGATAATTGTAAAGCTAATAATAAACGAAAAATGCGTTTAAGCCAGTACATTTTTATATTAGAGTGGGTACGAAAGAAAAAAAAGCATTTGGTTTGGCTTGGCTAATTTATGATATACCCATCACTATAGCTTTTTCTTGGACCAAATCAGGGGCTTGGTTTGTATTAGGGCTTTAGCTGACGGTTTGTCATGAATTTTATTTAGCACTAGCTGACCCGGGCCCGCTCCGCTGCGCTTTCTTTTACTTTATATGGAACAAAAGTTTCCTTGAAATATTTATTTTCGACAATTAAAAGGCTTTTAGTGAAATACCATGCTTCGAAAATGGTATATCGCTTGACTAACAATTTAACAATATAAGTGCCTTTGTCCGAATCCCATATGATCTTTATTGCTCTACGAATTTAAGTTTGGATGTAAGGTGTACTCCATTCTTAAAATATTTTATTTCAGCCCGCTACTCTCATGATATCTGATTTAGTGGTGTTTTCAGGGGTGAGGTGGTCCCCCAGGCACTTGGCCGTGAAAAAATATCAGCATCGTGCTCTTCTTTCAAAAACCATTTATTTAAACCCCATATTGCCATTGGTTTAGGGGAGTTTACATGGGGAAGGGGTGATTCCTTAAATACATGGTCCTAAATTTGGATATCAAATTCGTATTCTACTCCCAAATACCTTTATTTGAGTCCCATTATGCGATGGTCGCAAAATAATTGCTGCTTGTGGGGTATTTCTTGCTCTACCCCCTAATACCTTTCATTTATGCTCCACATTGGTATGGTCGGTATATATGGCCGATTTAGGAGTGTTTTGGGGACTATGGTGGTCGCCCAAACACTAAGCCCGGAAAATATATCAGCAACGTGCTCTATTCTCATATATCTATATATCATTTATTTGAACCCCATATTGCCATTGGCCTCAAAACTGGATATCAAATTCGTTTTAAAAACTCATTTAAACTCCATATTGCAAAAGTCAGGAAATATGTCCGGTTTGGGGTATTGGCCCTAAAAACTCTAAATGTTTAGTTCCACACTCTTTACGACCCCAATTGTCTTGGTGAGCAAATACGTCCTATTTGGGGGTTGTTATGATGGTGCGACGTCCCCTGAACAGTTGGTTCCTAATGTTGATATCAGATACGTGGTCTACTCCCAAATACCTTTAATTTGAGCCCCATATTTCCATAGTCGGCAAACGTGACCGGCTTGGGGGGTGTTTTGGGGGATGGGCGGCCACTCAGTGAGTTGGCCTGAGTTGACAATGTATATCGAATTCGTGTTCCACTTTAAAAACCCTCTTATTTGGGCCTCATATTGCAAAAGTCAGCAAATACACTTTTCCCATATATTGATATCAGATTCGTTTTTTACTCCCAAAGACCTTTCATTTGAGCCCCATATCGCTATGGTCGTAAATTTGTCCCCTTTGGGGGTTGTTTTTAGGGAGAGGCGGCCCCCAAACACTTGGTCCCATATTTGAATATCAGATTCGTATTCTACATTCAAATACCTTATATTTAAGTCCCATATTCCCATGGTCAGTAAATAAGTCCTGTTTGGGGGGTGTTTTGGGGAAGGGGTCCACCCCCCCGAAATGTGGTCCCACATTTGAATATCAGATTCGTATTCTACTCGCAAATACCTTTCATTTGAGTCCCATATTGCCAGGCCCCCCTAGGTACCCCATCCGAAATTTAGATACCAAATTTTTAATTTTAGGGTACTATATGAGTGCACTTAAAATTTTGCTTAAATCGCACCACACATCTCCGAGATCTGGCGTTTTTGAAAATTAGGGTTAATGGGAGGATCAAAGGGTTATGGGGAGGGTCAGATATCAAAAAATTTAGTACCCTATTTTCACCACGGGATCATTATGCACCATCTGTGAAAATTTCAAGAAAATCGGTTCAGCCGTTTCTGAGTCTATAAGGAACACACAAACATACACACAAACAAACAAATAAACAAACAAACAAATAAACAAACAAACATACCTACAAACAAACACAAATTGATTTTTATATATATAAGATGAGGAAAAGCTACTCCAACATTAAAACTCATGACGTGAGTTCAAGAAATCAAATTAGAAGTTTGGTTTATATGGAAGCTTTATTCATAAGTGAGCCTAAGACTTTCTAGGAAGGAAAAGGGTTAGTATAAACCAACCGCTTAAAATTCCATCAAAATCAGGTCAAAAACAAGTAAAAAGGCATTAGGTTCGGCCGGGCCAAACTTTGGATACCCACCACCTCGCGTATATATCTAAACCCTCTTCCGTCACAATCCGGTGAAAATTGGATAACTTATGCACCCAAATTCGACACGGATATTGAGTGGTCTAATAAATATTAGTCACTGTTGAATATCTTATTTCAAATTTCAACAAAATCGGGTAATAAATAAAGCTACTATGAGCTTCAGACCCTTAATCGGCACATCGGTATACACGACAGCTATATATAAATACAGTCCGATCTTTACCATATTTGGGTCGGCAGGCGGGTGGCTTAAAACTACTTCAAATTTCAGCGAAATCGGGTAAAAATTAAGCCTTTATTCGCTTCAGACCCTTTATCGGGATATCGGTTTATATGGCAGCTATATCTAATTATAGTCCGAACCGAATCATGTTTGAGACGGATATCGGGAGAACTAAGACTATCCACTATCGGGTAATAAATAAAGCTTTTATGGGCTTCAGCACCTTCATCGGCAGATCGGTCTCTATGGCAGCTATATTTAAATATAGGCCGATCTGAACCGCATTTGGTTTCTATGTTAGGAGACGTAAAATTGCTCAATGTTTCAAATTTCAGTGACATCGGTTAAAAAATAGAGCTTTAATGGGCTTCAGACCCTTAATCGGGAGATCGGTATATATGGCAGCACTATCTAAATATAGTCCGATCTGAACCATTTTTGGGTTCTATATTAGGAGGCGTAAAACTACTTAATATATCAAATTTCAGCGAAATCAGTTAAAAAGTAAAGCTTTTATGGGCTTTAGACCCTTTATCTGGAGATCTGTCTATATGGCAGCTATATATAAAAATAGTCCGATATGGACCATATTTGGGTCAGATGTCGGGAGGCCTAAAACTACTCACAGTTTCAAACTTCAGCGAAATCGGATGAAAAATAAAGCATTTATAGGCGTTAGACCCTTTATCGAAAAATCGGTCTATATAGCAGCTATATCCAAATATGGATATAGACATAGACGGACGGACGGACACACGGACATCGTTACATCGTCTTAGAATTTTACGACGATCCGAAATATATATACTTTGTAGGGTCGGAAATTAATATTTCGATGATTTGCAAACGGAATGACTAAATGAATATACCCCCTATCCTACGGTGGTGGGTATAATAAGCGATATGTGCTTTAAGAAGATCAATCGAGAGATTGGTTTATTATATCGTAATTACGATCAATATGTGAATTAAGAATGTCTTGGGATTGCCAATAGCTTGTACCATATTAGGAGACAGATATTTTATAAAATGCCGGGGAAAGCGAAGTTAAAAGATACCATTTTTGCCTCTATTAGAAGTACATGTGGCAATGAATATTCAAACTAAAACTTAAAAGTAATAACCCACTTTAATGCTAAGAAGAAATGCGACAAATTTCACTGATTTAGGAGAACATATAAGACGTCATGCCAATCATAGAGACGTTGGTATATTCTAGTTCACGACAAATATCCGGTGATTTATTGTGTAAATTAGATTTTATACTACACATTTTATGGGTAAATTTGAATCCCGGAAGAGTAAAATACATACATACATACACAGAAAAAACGAAAATCTTGATTTAACTAAGATCGCTTAAGTGATCGCTTCTTTTAGTTCGGTTCCACAAAAGGAACTAGTTCCTTTTCAAAGTTCCTTTTCCATTATCGATCCCCTTTTTTTCCTTCTTACAAAACAAAAAAAAAAAACTAAGAATTTTGGTTTGAACCTTAAAATGAGTGTTTTTATTTGTACATATAGATAAAAACGTTCAGACTGTACAACTAATAGAATTTAAAATTCATATTTTGACTTTGTTTTAGGAATGTCGAAGAACCTAACACTGTCCACTGTGTCAAATTTCAGCGAAATTCGAGTAATAACCGTGCTTTTATTGTCCCAAGAACTAAAATCGGGAGATTGGTGTATATGACAGCTATATCCAAATATAGTCCGATCTTGACCACACTCGGGACGAATGTCGAAAGGCCCCGCAGAACTCATTGTGATAAATCTCAACGAAATCGGTTCATAAATTCACCCTTTATGGATCTAAAACCTTAAATCTGGAAATCAGTACATATAGCAGCTACATGCAAATCGATCGATCTGAGCCGTGTTGAACAGGGATATCTGAGAGCCTTACACAACTAGTTATTTGAAATTTGAGCAAAATCTGACAATAAATACGCCTCTTATGGGCCCAAGACCTTAAATTAAGAGATCGGCCTATATGGCAGTTATATCGAAATATAGACCGATCTTAACCATACTCGGTACGAACGTCGAGAGGTCTAGTGCAACTCAATGTACCTAATTTCAGCAAGATCGGTAAATAAATTCACCTTTTATGGGTCTAAAACCTTAAATCGGGAGATAGGTATATATGGCAGCTGTATCCAAATTTGGACCGATTTGAGTTGTATTAAACAGGGATGTCGAGGAGCCTAACACAACTCGCTATACCGAATTTCTGCGAAATCGGACAATAAAAGCGCCTAGTATGGACCTAAGACCTAAAATCGAGAGATCGGTCTGTATGTCAGCTATATGAAAATCCGGACCGTTCTAGGCCAGATAAAACAAGGATGTCGAGGGGCCTAACATAACTTATGTGAACCAAATTTCATCGAAATCGGATAATAAATGCGCCTTTTAAGGGCCCAAGACCCAAAATCGAGGGTTCGGTCTGTATGACAGCTATATCCAAACTCGGACCGATCAAGGCCAAATAAAACAAGAATGTCGAGGGGCCTACCATAACTTACTGAACAAATTTCAGCGAAATCGGATAAAAAATATGGCTTTTATAGGCCCAAGACCTTCAATCGGCGGATAGGTCTATAGGGGGGCTATATCAAGATATAGTCCGATATAGCCCATATTCGAACTTAACCTGCCTATGGACAAAAAAAAATCTGTTCATATTTTCAGCTCAATATTTCTATTTCAATATTTCTTAGAAGGATATTTCGATGTGTTGCAAACGGAATGCCAAAATGAATATACCCCCATCCTTCAGTGGGTGGGTATAAAAATATGGCATTTCAATCAGCTGGTGTACATGAAATAAAAAATAGCTATGGAACTATATGAAAGAAAGAGATGGGACTACCCAACTCTTATTTGTTATTCAATTAAAAAATTATCCGAAATCGGCCTATAAACAAATTTGTATTATTAATAAACCATTTTGCAATTTGCAATTTGCATTTATGACAAGCTGAATAATTCAATTGAAGTGATTATAAACTCAATAAACCAATTTATTGGGAAATTGTTTATTCTTTCAAATACATTCGGACCTCGATCATACGGGAACCTTCATTATCCGGGATAGAAAATATATTTTTGTCTTTTTTTGATTAACGCGATTATCCGTGAGTACCTCTATTATCCGGTAGTATAAGCACGTTTAACGGTTCCAAATGTTCCCCTAAACATTCCATTAAGGTACAGGGGACATACTTCTCACACATCAAGTTAAAGCTCAATGATAAGGGATCTCCTTTTTATAGCAGAGTCCGAAAGGCATGTCCCAGTGAGATACCTCTATGCGTTCGTTCGGGCGTTCTGCGTCATATACGGACATGATACCCTCTGAGCTACGGGGGCTCCAGTTTATTGATTACGCTTGAAAAATGAAACAAAACGAAACAAGAAGTGTTGTTCTGAAAGCAGTTTGGTATATCATGATGCAGCAGTTGTAGATGGGCGTAAGGTGTCAAGGTGAGATCAACTGTGTTATTGTGCGTGCAAGTGCAAGGCGTCAGTTATTGGAAAACAAGCTCGACCAAGAGTTTTAAAGAATGCTCACGAACTTCCCGTTATTTATAAAGCCAATAAAACAGCTTGGGTAACTAAACAGATATGTTGAGAATAGTTAAACAATCATTTTGTTCCCGAAATTAGAGATCATTTGAAGAAAATTGGCCTAAGAGTTGATAGCAAAATCCTTCTGCCAAAACACAACTGGCTCATTCAGACGTAAATGATTTCAAATATGAAAATGTTAGTGGAAAATTTCTCTTTCTGAGATTCTGTTAAGGGGCTTACCGCCCTTGAAAATCAGAATTTATGTGGACAGTATGGCGGCGCTCAAGGCCTTAGGGTCGAGAATGGTGAGATCGACATGCGTGGCGGACTGTTTGGAATCCCTGGATAGGCTCCGGGCCCACGATGTGACGCTGACATGGGTTCCTGGGCATGAGGGGATTACAGGGAATGAGAGGACGGACGAGTGCGCCAAGAGGGTATCGTCTGCGCCGGGCGGACCAGTAAGCTACTGAACACAGTAGATGGGATGGCCAGGGAGGCGTCGGTGGCGAGACTCAAACTGCGAAGGCGCTATGGCCGGTCATCGACCGGAGGAGGACGAGGGAGTTGCTGGCGTTCGATAAGAGGTCGATGAGTACTTTGACACGGGTCATAACCGGACACTGTGACTTAGGCCGCATGGCGGCGCGCATTGGGATACCGCACAATGACTTCTGTAGGAATTGCATCGATGAGGATGAGGAGGAGACTATTGAGCACTTATTGTGTTCCTGCTTGGATCTACAGAAAGAGAGGCTATCCTTTCTGGGGAGCCATTTCTTCTTTGATCTGGATTAACTGGCAATCGTTCCTCTGGTATCTCTCCTGAGGTTTGTTGAGAGAACAGGATGATTTCAAAGGGGGGTTGCCACGTGCTCCGTCGTAGGCAGATCCGTACTTGCGTAGGGTCGGGCGGTTCTTCACCCCCGCTCGGGTTACTCCACTCCTCCTGTCTTTATCTTTTATTCGTGTATAACCTCACGAGGTCTCACATTTTTTTTCTTCCCTTTCTCTCTCAAGGGTACCACAATGGGCCAAATTGGCCTCCGAGTTAACTCACCTTTGGTGGGCAACCCATTCAATCTAACCTTGCCTAGGGGAAAATTTTGTGCAACGAATTGCACTTCTTTAAGTCATCGGAAAAACTATATTGCAACTCGAAGCTTTAAATGATATTATCGTAAAAATATTGTGCAAAGACTAGTAACGTCAAGCCGTATAGATGATTTAAAAAAGGGATTTAACATAAAGAAAGCACTTTGGTCAACTGAAAATAGCTGGGAATGTGTTAGTTCTGCAGTCCGATAATGTAATGAACTGAGGAAAATAAATGATGGGTCAGGTGTGATAATAATTATTCTCAATTTGCTGTTTTGTTCCACAATGGAATTAAAGATATGACAAATGACACAGATAAGACTCAGGAGGAAAATAATTCTGATGAATCCGATGATGATATTTCGCCCACAAATCTCTTTGAGGAGGCTATTGTTTTCTATTACAAATTATAATTTATAGTTAAACAAGTAAAATGGTGTTAAGTTCGGCCGGGTCGAACTTTGGATAACCACCACCATGGGTATATACAATATATAAACCACTTTTCGTCAGAGTCCGGTGAAAAATGTATAATTTATGTCCCCGTAGCAGCTTTATCGAAATATGGTCCGATTTGGACTAAATTCGAGATGGATATTTAGTGGTCTAATAAGTACAAGTCATTGATCAATTTTGCAGAACAAAATATTGGTTTTATTGGTAACCATATCCAAATATACACCGATCTGAACCATATACAACACGGATGTCGAAAAGCCTAACATAAGTCACTGTGTCAAATTTAAGCGAAATCGAATTATAAATGTGCCTATTAATGGGGCCAAGACTTTAAATCGAGAGATAGGGATATATAGCACCTATTTCCAAATCTTAACCGATCTGAGCCAAATTGATGAAGGATGTCGGGGGGCCAAACACAACTCACTGTCCCAAATTTTGGCCAAATCGGAAAATAAATGTGGCTTTTATGGGCCTAAGACCCTAAATCGGCGGATCGGTCTATATGGGGGCTATTTGAAGATATACAACAGATACAAAAAAAGAAAATGTGCAAAGTTTCAGCTCAATATCTCTAGTTTTGAAGACTATAGCCTGATTTCAACAGACAGACGGACGGACGGACATGGCTAGATCGTCAAAGGCGCTAACACAGCTCACTGTCCCAAATTTCGGCGAAATTGGACAATAAATGCGCCTCTTTTGGACCCAAACCTTAAATCGAGAGATCGGTCTTTATGGCAGCTTTATCCAAGTCTGAACCGATCGAGACCAAAATAAAGAAGGATATCGACTGGCCTAACACAACTCACGGTCCCAAATTACAGCAAAATCGGATAATAAATGTAGCATTTATGGGCCTCAGACCCTAAATCGGCGGATCGGTCTATATAGGAGCTATATCAACATATAGTCCGATATAGCCCATCTTCGAACTTAACCTGCTTATGGACAAAGAAAGAATCTGTGCAAAGTTTCAGCACAATATCTCAATTTTAAAGACTGTATAGTGATTTTTACAAACAGACGGACAGAAGGACATGGCTATATTTCGATATGTTGCAAACGGAACGACAAAATGGATATACCCTCATCCTTCGGTAGTGGGTATAAAATACAACATTTTAATACTTTTGCGTAAAAGTGTAAACCACTATGTAATTTTTGCTTAAAAATATGTGTAAAAACTGCAAACAAATGTTACTGCAGAAAAATGTTACTTTCGTTTATAAAATCTCGAAGTATTGATCCCCTTGAAGAGATGTATTTATGAAGTTATGTTTCTGTTGGTTAATATTAAGATGCCTAGTTTATATATGGGAAATTAAATTTTCCAATACAATGCAAATTCAAGTTTGCCCATGAACATTAAGGAACTGGGGCAAACTTCTTACATATCAATGAGTACTGTCCGATTCAATTTTAAGCTCAATGAGAGCGACACCTCTTTGGGGAGAAGTTTTTACATGTCAAAGTAACTCACAAATGTCGCCAGAATTAATGGGGGATAACCACCGCTGAAAATTTTTCAGATGTTCTCGCCAGGATTCGAACCCAGGCTTTCAGCGTCATAGGCGGACATGCGAAATAATGTTCCTGAGAAACGAAGCAGAACGCTGCACAGCTGCGACATGCAGTGAGTTATGCCTGACACAAAATCCGTTTAAAGCTTTCGATGCTGTGGTTCACGATTTATTACTGTTTAAACTTGACTTTTTCGGTTTCCCATCTGTTCTTTTGAATTGCATAGCTTCTTATCTACAAGACCGTACACTTTAGTAATATTCTTTGCAAGGTTATAACTGCTTATTCTGGTGTTCCACAGGGCAGCCATTTAGGTTTATTGCTGTTCGTTCTTTACTTGAATGATATTCCATCAGTTATTCAGTCTTCAAGGATTTAAACGTTCGTAGATGATGTGAAGAGCGATCTGCACTCACTGGCGGACTGATGCAGTGTTAATGGCATGGCGACTAATCTTAGAGGGGTGCAAGAAGTTATCTCTTTTCAGGGTTAGACCTATTCTAGGTGATTATTATATAGGTTCTTATAAATTGGATAACGTAGATTCCTTTACTGAATATACTGTTAAATTATGTTCTTATTTGCACATTGACTCATGAATCAATAAGGCAAAGCCGTTGTTGGGTTTTATAAAACGGTGGTTCAAGGAGTTTGATGATCCTATTTGACCAAGCATTTGTTTACAAGCTTAGTCTGGCCTACATTGGAATACGGTTGTGTGGTTTGGAACCCATTCGACAAGTGCTACTCAGATAGGATTGAATCAGTCCATGTACAATTTCTACTTTTTGCGCTTAGGGGCTTACCATGGAATTCGGCTGAATTTCTTCCCCTCTACGAGAACCGCTTGAAACTTATTGACTTACCAACGATCGAAAGGAGGCGCTTGATGCTTAGGGCCGTATTTATTGTGAAATAATTGCGTGGTCAGATTGATTTCCAGTTCTTAACTGGCGAATTAAATTTTAATATTCCTCTCCGAAATACTCGGCATTACATATCTCTTAGACTACCTTAGACTCGCCTTGATTATACCGCGATGGTATGAGCTGCTCCTATGATCAATCCATTTTCCCATCGCCTTAAGTCTAATAGCCGCAGTGGCTGTGTCACATTTAATTTGTATCTCAGTGAGTCAGATGTCTAGAATAGTCTCCAGTGCCCTAGTGGATGTGGTCCTCATCGCTCCGCCTATGCCAAGACAACATATTCTCTGAACCTGTTGTATGATCCTTATGTTGCACTTTTTCTCCATTTCAGTCCATCAAACTACGGAGGCGTAAATAAGTATTGGTCTAATCATGCTCCTGTAGAGGCAGTGGACTATCTTCGGATTCAGGCCCCATTTCGAGCCTACGGCCCGTCTACATAGTGCCCAACATATGTGAGCCTTCTCAGTACGCTCCTGAATGAGATACATCCAATTCAGTTTCCTGTCCAAGATCACACCTAAGTATTTTACCTTGTCAGATATATTACCCTATTGGGTGTACGCTTCCCTACATAATGGAAGGTGGCCCCCTCGGTCGGCAGGGGCGAGTGTGAGTGGCGTGGGAACGCACGTAAAAAAAATCTATCCCAGTATCACCCAGTAAGGAGACACCTCGATCTTATTGAGACTCTATGCATCATAGATGTGACGAAGTCATCACAAAAAGACATTATTACTCCAGGCATAGAAAAAATTTAAGTTTCTATTCATTCATTTTCAACTTTTGTGCCATTTCCCATTAAACGATTGGGTTATATATCATTACTCCTATTATTTTGAACAACGAATTTTGGAAAAAAATGTATTCAATAAAATATTTTAGATAATTGTTGCTTTAATTAAATAATTTATTGTTATACAATTTAAAGAATTGACTATAAATTAATCTTATATTTTACGTTTAATGAAATATTTGTTTTTTTTTTTTTTAAATAAAATTTTGTTATTTAGAGGAACACACTACTATTGTTTTGAACACAACACTTGTTCCCTAAATTGGATATCACGTTCATATGCTACTCCCAAATACTTTTCGTATGAGTCCGATATTGTCATGAGTTGGTTTAAGGAGGTAAAGCGCCACCTAAATACTTGGACACAAATTTCAAACAAACTTTCGTTGAGTCCCATATGGGCATGATCGGCTAATATGCCCTTTTTTGGGTTGATTTTTGGAGGTGGGGCGACCTCCGTTACTTGGACCTATACCCAACCCAACCCAGGTAAATACCCAACGCTTGGTAAAATAAAATACCTAATTGGGTAAATACCCAATAAATACCTTTTGGGTATTTATAATTTTGCCGATATATTGGACATAAAAATATTTTCCAAACAATTTTTTTATGATTTCGTATTCTTTGTATATAAACCTGATTTTCTGATCTCATAAATTCGGATTTTAGTTATATATAGCCGCTATATAGACCGATCTCCAGACTTAAAGTCTTGAGGCAATAAATTGGAAATTTTTCGTCCGATTTCGATAAAATTTGGAACAGTGAGTTCTGGTAGACGCCTACCTATTCCTGTGAAGTGTGGTTTAGTACGAACTATGATTGGATATAGCTGTCCTTATACCGACCGCCCAATCTCCCGATATATGGTATTGTGCAATAAAAGATCCATTTATTACCCGAATTCGATCAAATTTGCACAGTGTGTTTTGGTAGACCCCTACCCATTCCTGTCAAATGTGGTCAAGATCGGACCATATTTGGATAAAGCTGCCATATAGACCGATCTCCCGATATAGAGTATTGAGCCCATAAAAGGGGCATAATTTCGTACAGATCGGACCATATTTGAATATAGCTGCCATATAGACCGATCTCCCGATAAAGTGTAATGAGCCTATAAAAGAAGCATTTTTCATTCGATTTTGGTATAATTTGAAACAGTGAGCTTTGATATTCAACTAAAAGTTTAAGAAAGGTAAAAAATTTCATTGAAATCGGATGCAAAATGCTTCTTTTATAGACTCATTACACTTTATCGGGAGATCTGTCCATATGGCAGCTATATCCAAATATTGTCCGATCTTGACCACATTTGACAGGAATGGGTAGGGGTCTACCAGAACACACTGTACCAAATTTCACCGAATTTGGGTAATAAATGGATCTTGTGTGGCCTCAAAACCATATATTGGGAAATCGGGCAGTCGGTCTAAGGCAGCTATATCCAAATATAGTCCGATCTAAACAACACTTCACAGAAATGGGTAGGGGTCTACCAGAACTCATTGTGCCAAATTTCATCGAAATCGGATAAAAAATTACCAATTTATTGCCTCAAGACTTTAAGTCTGGAGATCGGTCTATATAGCGGCTATCTTATATAATATAAAATTGAATTTGTGTTTGTTCCCTATAGACTCAAAAACGGCTGAACTGATTACCTAGAAATTTTCACAGATTGCGTAGTTTGGTCTGGAAGGAAAAATAGGCTATATAATTTTTAGATATCGGAGGGGGGTGGACCCTCCCCCTTACCCCAAAAGTACTACCCAAAAATAAAAGTTGACCGATCGGGACAATATCGGACTTAAATGAAAGGTATTTAGGAGTAGAGAACGAATTATATATTAAAAATTGGGTCCAAGTAACTGAGGCACCGCCCCAACCCCAAAACTCCCTACAATAGGTTTTTGGACGATTATGACAATATGGGATTTAAATGAAAGGTATTCGGGAGTAGATTGCGAATATGGTCAGAAAGAAGAAATAGGCTTTATAGATTGTAGAAAACGAATATGGTATTAAAATTTGGATCTAAGTACCAATCGGGCCGACCCAACTCTAAAATTCCCCCAAACAGACATATTGGGCGTTCATGTCAATATGGGCCTCAAATGAAAAGTATTCGACAGTAGATTACAAATATGGCATAAAAAATTAGGTCCAAGTAATGGGAGTTCGCCCTACCCCAAGTACCCCCAAATGGGCATATTAGCCGGCCATGTCTATATTGGACTCAAATGAAAGGTATTTGGAAGCAGATTGCGAATATGACATTAAAAGTCTAGGTGGCGCTTTTTTTTTTTCTTTCCAAAAATAAGTCAAATAGGTTGATTGACCCATTATGACAATATGGGACTCAAATGAAAGGTATTTAAGAGTAGAAAACGAATTTGTTATCCAATTTTGGAGCCAAGTGTTTGGTGGTGCGCTCTAAAGTGCCCCCTAAACTGAATTTAATTTCCGATTATGGCAATATGGAGCTCAAATCAACGGTATTTGGGAGTAAAGAACGAATTTTATATCTATTTTCAGGCAAAGTGCCAGTGGCCGCCCCAGCCCCAAATCACCCTCCAAACATTTCATATTTACTGACCATGGCAATATGGGGCTCACATTAAATGTATTTGGGAGTGCATCAAGAATTTTATATCCATATTTGAGTCGAAATGTCTGAGTGCCATCCCTCCCCTAAAAAGCACTTCTCATTAACCGAGTTTTCAAAACCACCAGATCTCAGAGATTGGTAATGCGATTCGTTCGAAATTTTTTTTTCACTCTCACAGTCGAAACGAAACATGGTTTCAATTGTTGGGGTCGGGTGCCTCGGGGGGCGTCCAAAACCCGTCGAACGGGTATATAGACCAATCATGAGAATATAGAGCTCAAACGAAAGGTGCTTGAGAGAAAAAACGAATTTGATATCCAATTGAAGAGCCATGTGTTTGGGGAACTACCCCACTCGAAAACATCTCCCTATTATATAAAAGCTATTTGATGTTTAAATAGATTGCTTTTCGGGAAATTGATGCTCATTTTCGGAACAAAGTCCCTGGGGTCCATCCACCCTCAAACAGAATTTATTTACCGATCACGCCATTATGGGGCTTTTTAAAATGTATTTGGAAGTAGGGCACGAAGCGTATATTTACATTAAGAGCCAAGTACCTCTCTTAACCGGAAATATTTACTAATACAATAATATAGGACCCAAAAGAAAGGTATTTGGGAGTGGAGTAAAATTTACACAGGAACTGAGAAGGGGCACACTTCTCACACATCAATGAAAGCTTTTCGATTCAAGTTTAAAGTCAATAATTTTTTTATAGATTTTTTGGCCTAAATCTGGATATAAGGTTCGGTCACCACTGTTTTGGTTCATACCCAAGATTCGGTTAAGACCGGTTTTATAAGACTTACATCAAGGCATTATTATTATTGATTTTATTTTCGAAAGCTAGCCTTGTGGCGCTAATTTCTAAACGTTTTTATATATCTGCATGAAAATGTGCAGCATTCCTTTTTGCTAGCAATGGGTTCAAAATTTTCGTGCAGCATTCAAAATCATTGCAAAAGGTGACAGCCTATTGAAATTAATGAACCCTTTGATAATGAACAGAGTCGAGTGAGAGTTTTAGTTACGCGTGATTAACAAATTATAGTAGTAAACACTGACTGCCTTAACAAAGGAAAAACGATGTCTTTTGTGTGGCTAAATGCGCATGTGCACACTTAAAAGTGTTGTGCGAGATCAAGTGACTAGTTGTCGTCCAAAGGGTTGTTGTTAAATTCACTTACAAAACCAGATCATTGTGGTCATGTATGCTAAATGCGTCCATTGCGTTTAAACCAGCTCATCATATCTGCCCATTGGCCATTTTCTAGACCACGATGACGACAACGGCAACTAAAAAATTAAGTTATCAAATTTGAAAATGAAATAGAAAGTGTTGCTGGTGTGTAATGAAAACCGAGATTATGATGGGCCACCACAATGGCTCTAACCATTCGCAAAGGTATCTCGGCTGTGGTATATGAGTTAAGCATGGTTTATTGTCAGTGTTCAACTTGCCGACCGGGAACTGTCGTTCCTCATTTGTGGCAGTTGCTATTGAAATACTAAATTGTCCCTCTTTAACCTTTTGTACAAAAACAAAACTTAACAAAAAAAAAAGACAAACACTTACCACTGGATTCGCATTTAGTCGAATGTGATTTTTGAGGTGGCACTTTTACTCATTGAAGGGAAGGTGATAATATAAAACTAACCCAACGTTATATAAAATCTTTTGGTTCACGCATTTTCACACAAGGAACACTTTCTTCTTCATGTGTTGACATTGGTCACTTAGGTTTCATGCCATGGTCCATGGACAATAGTGCTTAGATAATTTGAACACTATTCCACACTCTAAGATCTTTGATCTGAAATAAAGCATGCGTCTGATTACGTATTACTTTCATTGAGTGTGAAGTTTTCAATGTTTACTCTAATCTGCATAATTAAAGGTAAGCCCAGATAGTTACGTAAGTACAGATTAAATATTGTGATGTTCCAACTTTACCACTTTGTAACCAAACTTTTATTAAGAGACGAAGATGTTTACAACAGCTTCTATCGCATACTACGCATCTTTCATACATCTGAGATCCAAAATTAGAGGCCGATATTAGTTTTAGGCAAAAAGAACAAGTAAGAGCGTGCTATGTTCGGCCGGGCCGGATCCATTCCATACACTCCACCATGGATCGCATTTGTCAAGTTCCATGCGCGGTATCTCTCCTTAGGCAAACAAAGTATATTGAATAAGAACTGTTATGCAATTGGAACTATATCAATTTATAGTCCGATTGCACCATAAATGAATGCTGAACATTGTAGAGGCTATTGTTTAATATTTCAGTTCATTCGGATAAGAATTGCGCCTTGTTGGGTCTCAAGAAGCAAAATCGGGAGATAAGTTTATATGGAAGCTGTATCAAACTATTGATCGATGAAAACCATATTAGACACGTATGTTGAAGGCCATGAGAGATGCCGTTGTACAAAATCTCTGCCAAATCGTATGAGAATTGCGCCCTCTAGAGGCTCAAGATGTCAAGATCCCAGATCGGTTTATATGGCAGCTATATTAAAACATGGACCGATTCGGCCCATTTACAATCCCAACTGACCTTCACTAATTAAAGGTAATTGTACATAATTTCAAGCGGCTAGCTTTACTCTTTCGAAAGTTAGGACAGACAGACGGACGAACGGACATGGCTAGATCGACTTAAAATGACATGACGATCAAGATTACATATACTTTATGGGGTCTCAGGCGTATATTTCGAGGTGTTGCAAACAGAATGACGAAATTAGTATAGTCCGATCCTATGGTGGAGGGTATAAAAAGACAGTTTCTCAAATTAATTCCATTGAATTCGTTGGTTCGTTCCCAAACATTCAAAACAGGAGAATCAAGACCTTGGAAGACATAACAGAATATTACATCCGAAATTTCAGCCAAATGCAATAAGAATTGTGCCTAAATTGGCTCATTAACTACCTATATCAATAGAAATAGCTGGAATAATGTTGTAGAAGCCCTATACCGTGTAATGAACCGATTCCGACAATACTTGGAGTGAATTTACGAACTCAATCGGATAAGAATTGCGGCCTCTAAGGGATAAATAACTCGAAGCGTGAGCTATATTTAAACAGTATTGTAAAATCCATAGGTGAGAAGGTTGTTCCGGTCCATAGGACCGATCGCCGCGGGAACCTATGGCCATTGGTTGTTTAAAGGCGCCATTAACTCACCTTATCATATCACTGCGTTCCAAGAGTTAAACGACAACTCTAAACTTCGCTTCTGTAATAATTACAGCATCGTTCGTTAGGACCCTGTAAGAAGCAATGACGGGGGCATCGTATTTATTATAAAGTAACCGTTGAGTATCAGGCCGTAGCATGTTGTCTGCTACTGAAACCTCGACTGGTGGAGCGGCTGCTCCAGGCTCCACTAGTCTACAAACGACTGGTCAGCAGGGACTTTTAATGAAGACACCTAGTTCGAGTATTAAGGACTCGGCCGAAGCTATTCTATCTTTGCATGCCTAGAATTTACCTAGACCATCGGCCTTCCCTAGCAAACCATCACGCTCTTTAAGAGATTGGAATAATAGAATAAGCATCGCTCTCTGGTTTATTGAGAGGCTTGGTGCGAATGATCCTAAGACTCTCGCTAATAGGGAGGGAGACTCTCTAAATTGGGTCTCGCTCGGGGATGCGCTGCACAGGCTACCCCAAAGACTACACGTCTAGATTCGGAAACTGCACCGCAGTCAGCCAAAAGGCTGCGGTCACCTGGAGGGCATCCCATGCAAAGTGGGTCCAAGAACTTTTGCTGATGTCGCTAGGGACAGTTTGGTGATGGAGATGATGAGAAGAACAGGGCTGCATACCCAGGAATAATTGGAGTGGGATAGTCAATGGACTGTCATCACTATACTCCGATGTTCTTGAGGAATTTCCTGGGTCTCCTCCAGTTTGGAACGATGCAGGCTGGTATCGGGGTCGATACTGACTAATTGCCTTCGGCGATCAACGCTCAATTGTAATGTATCGTTGTGCGCTAAAAAAGATTGATCAGATCTGACCAGGTGCAGCACTAGATTTAGTCAAGTAGGAAGATATTCCTTCTCGACCAATGTCGCATGCTTGTATTCCCTCAGATCCTGAATCCATACTTGGAAGACTAAGGGAATGTAATCCCAATCTTTTAACCACCGACTGGAAGATTAAAAGATTAAAAGACTGATGATGACCGGAGACATGCAGTATTCGTACTAAACCCCGACTGTCTCGCAGATCTCAACAGGTCTGAAGGGGTTGTATCCTACGGATTCAACAAGTTGAAACTGAAGGTCTATAGAAGCGGTGGGGTTGGGGAATCAGTAGACGACTCAGCAGTTGTTGCCGAACACTTGCGAGAGGAACTAACGACCACATCGGTAAAGTCTGGCGGATTGCAGAAGACTGAAAATACCCTTGCCACAATCGAGACACAAGGGGATGGCATCGAAACGGCACCCGACAAGCCCTATGTGGGTGAGTCACAAAGATGGACTGGGCTCAAAGTGCACGCCAGCGGGGAAGCACGGAAGAATCAAAGGAGAAATCGTCCACACCGCAAGTGCCCAGTGTCCTGAGGAAAAGTGATTCCACTGCTTTTTCAACTACCCCTGGATGAGTACGGAAGTTCATCATGATAAGTTCTAACGAATCTTGTGTGGATGAACTCCTGGTGGAGTCAGAAGACGAGGCTATCACAACAGTGGTGGAAGTTCTGAATCCTGAGTATGATCCGCTTTCTACAGCTAAATCTCCACCATTGTAAGTCCGCTTCGGCGGCACTAAAGGCCCTCTTGATGGCAGGAGGATTTGACGTGATTCTTATCCAGGAACCATGGGTGTGTGGAGGAATGATTCGTGGACCAAGAATTCGTAGATTTAAACTACTCAAGGGTGCGGGGAATGGGAGACACAAAGCCTGTATTCTTGCAAAGAGTAGTCTAAATGTTTTCCTTCTTCCGTCTCTAAGAACTGAAGATTTTTTGGTAGCCAGCCTTGAAATATATAAAACTCATTACTGGCTGGCTTCCTTATTTGTGGCATACGATTCAGAGATGTCGCCTTCAAACCTTAAGTTGCTGGTTGAAGCATCATTGTAGGAAGTGATGCTGATGCATATCACCAGATATGGGGAAGTTCGGATGTCAACAAAAGGGGTGAGCTGCTTATCGAATATATTATAAATTGCAATCTGGCGATTTGTAATAAAGGGGATAAACCGACCTTTATTACCAGGAACAGGCAGGAGGTAATAGATATAACCTTTGTATCGGAAGATATGAGTGGAAGACTGGGAAGTGTTGGATGAGATGGATCCTTTGGGCGATAAGAAGTTTCGACTCCTTTAAGTCGCCAGGCCTTGATGATGTATCAACGGTTGAATTACAAGCCAATAATGTAAAGCCGACGTCTATCATGAATGAGTTGGAGTTACTAGGCATCAACTCTACCGTAAGAAAGTTTATTAATAACTTGCCTTCTAAAAGATGCATTACGGCAGGCTTGGGATCTGTGGATCTAAAAAGATTGGTCACAAGAGGATCTCTTCAAGGATGTGTACCGTCTCCTCTACTTTGGAATATAGCCATTAACAATATATTATTAAATGTACTTCAGGAAGCTCTACGTGCAACATCGAAATGGGTTACCGAAAGTGGTCTAGGAGTAAATCCGTGCAAGACAGAAGTAAATCTTTTCAGCAGGAGATGCAAGTTGCCTACAATGGCACCTGTCTTCTTGGGAGGAGAGAGTCTTTCATTTACAGAAAGCGCAAAATAGCTGGGTGTTTTAGATGACCAGGTGGGATTTGGGTTGTACTCGGAAGATCTAGAACTGGTCATATCGAAAATGTTACCCGAACACTGGAGTGTCTACCAAGCGGAGATCCTTGCAATTAAGGAAGTGGTGGAATGGCTAAGATATAATGTCATTACGATGATTGGAATAAATATCTTCTTAGGCAGCCATTAATTCCCTGGAGAACTTATTTCTGAACACAATAGCAGCCCTCGACTGTCGTAGATCTCTAAACGAGATGGCTGAACAGTTCGAAATTCATCTGTTCTGGGTGCCGAGCAGCAAAGATATCTCAGGGAATTGTAAAGCGGACGAGTTTCTAGACTAGAAACTTCCTTACACATTCCAGGGAAACTGGAATCAGTCGATATGCCTCTAGCGACATGTTAGCTAAGTTTTCAAGACCAGACAACGGCTTTTGCAGAAGCCGTGAGCACATCAAGGAAGAGGAGACTATAGAACACCTTCTGTATGTGTGTGTCCCACACTGGCTATTAGCTGGAGTTCCACTTTTCATTCTCATTTCTTTGAGGACCTGTCTGATTTAGCGGATGTGAACATTCGCAAGTTGTTAGGCTTTTTAAAGCTATCTGGATGGTTCAACGGTAGGAACTAGAAGGTATCTTCCTTCTTCTGTTCCTGTGGTATCACAATGGGCGAAAACGTCTAAGTCAGTCTGATGACAGACCGCCACTCAAACCTAACCTAACCTAAGTACTGTTCGTCAGGCTTTTGCTCCATAGATCAAAAATCGTTTCAGAACCTACATTCAGTGGGTTCTTTCAACAGTCAGTTTCTCTCCCATATAAACCGATTTCGGATCTTGATTTCTTGAGCCTCTAGAGGGCGCAATTAATATCCGATTTGGCTGAAATTGTGCATAAAGTGTTTTGGTTTGACCATCAACAATTGAGCCAAGTATGGTCTATATAGCACCCATATATAATTCGATCTCGCATATTCACTCCTTGAGCCGTTAGATGGCCCAGTAATTATCTGATTTGGATGAAATATAGCATGAAGTGGTTGGTTTTGACTTCTAATGACTGTGCGAAGTATGATCCTTATCGGTTCACAACCTGATATAGCTCCCATATAAACCGATTCACCGATTATACATCTTCAACCTCCTGAGGGTGCAATTCTTATCCGAATTATTTTTCGATTTTGCTGAAAATTGACACAGTAAGTTGTGTTAGACCCTCCAACATCTTTCTTCAATTTGATCCAGATCGGCCCAGATTTGGATATAGCTGCCATATAGACCGATCCACCGATTTAGGGTCTTAGGCCCATAAAAGCCAAATTTATTATTCGATTTTGCTGAAAATTGACACAGTAAGTTGTGTTAGACCCTCCAACATCTTTCTTCAATTTGATCCACATCGGCCCAGATTTGCGGATATAGCTGCTATATAGACCGATCCGCCGATTTAAGGTCTTACGCCCATTTATTGTCCGATTTTGCCAAACAGTGGGACAGTGAATTGTGTTAGGCTCTTCGTCACTTTTCTGCAACTTGGTCCAAATCGGTCCAGATTTGGATATAGCTGCCACGGATATAGCTCTCGATTTAAGGTTTTGGGGCCATAAAATGCGCATTTATTGTCCGATGTCACCGAAATTTGGGACAGTGAGTTGTGTTAGGCTCCTCCATATCCTACTTCAATTTGTATCAGATCGGTCCAGATTTGGATATAGCTGCCATATAGACCGATATCTCGATTTAAGGTTTTGGGCTCATAAAAGGAGCATTTATTGTCCGATTTCGCCGAAATTTGGGGCAGCGAGTTAAGTTAAGCCTCTTGACATATTGCTGCAATTTGGCTTGGTCGATCAAGATTTGCATACAACTGCTATATAGACCGATTTCTCGATTTAAGGTTTTGGACCCATAAAAGACGCATTTATTGTCCGATTTTGCCAAAATTTGGGACAGTAAGTTGTGTCAGGCTCTTCGACAAATCTGGACCAAGTTGCAGAAACTTGGCCCAAATCGGTCCAGATTTGGAAAAAGCTGCCATATAGACCGATATCTCGATTTAAAGTATTGACCCCACAAAAGGCTCATTTATAATCCGAATTCACTGAAATTTGACACACTGACTTATGTTAGGCTTTTCGACATCCGCGTCGTATATGCTTCTGAGCGGTTTATTTTTAGATATAGCTACTAAAAACACCAATATTTTGTTATACACAATTGAACAATGACTTGTACTTATTATTGTAGTATTTGGTCCAAATCAGAATATATTTCGATATAGCTGCTATGGGGCATAAGGTATGCATTTTTCACCGGATTTTGATGAAAGGTGGTTTATATATATACCCGAGGTGGTGGGTAACCAAAGTTTGGCCCGGCCGAACTTAACGCCTTTTAACTAGTTTTCTCTAAACTACGAATGGTATTTTTTTTGTTAAATAAAAGTCAATAGGAGGCATTTTTGTATCTATTTTTTTATTCGTTCTATTTTTTTTTTTCTTTTGTAACCTTTTAACAACAATTCGGTTTCAGTTTATTTATTTTTTTTTTGTTTTCCTTGGTCTGTTAACACTTTTCTCTTGATAGGATCAAAAGCTTACGAGTATTATTGCAAAATTCTAATACGTTCAACTATAAAGAATAGGTTGATTTTCGTTTGTTCTTCAATGCTAAGTAAATATCGTTCCAAAGAATTTCTAATCGATTGATTTCAAGTAGGTATTATTCGAACATACCATCTTATCTTAAGTTATTGTAGGCTTAACAATCTAAAATGCTAAATTAAGCCGATTTCTGATTTTTTAGAGATTCAAGACTCTATCTGTCAACGCACATGTTTCGGTTTTATATAGTCTTCGATCGAGCCAAAAAACAAAACTGACGCTTACGCTAGAGTCCTTGTAAAACTACAAATAAAATGGAAATTAAAATCGAGTAGTTGTTTATTCATTCATACATTTTGCCTTAAACTCTGTCTTGTGACTCTTTTACACTGAGATTTCTTGTTTGGTTTTTCTTTACACAATTATCACAATATTTGCTGTTGATACGCTTTTGGGATTTCTATGGGATCGCTTATTTATTTTTCCTTAGTTCTGTACATACGTTATCGATTTGCTTATTCTTTTTTTTCTCACAATAATAAAACAACAACTAAGATATTGACATATTTGAATTTTTGAGTTCCGTTTCCGTTACGTATTGCTTTGAAAAATGCTCATTGTCCATTTCGGTCTGCAGTATTTGTAGTAAATACATAGTTACACATTGCTTTCATTTATCTTCGTTTGCTAGAAAATATTGATGAGCTTTCGGTTTAATTACAGCAAAAAAAAAAAAATCATTTGTTTGTCCTTAAATCCTATTTGTTTCGTGGTTTACTCTTTTGGTTTCATGTTAGTCGTGTTATCGTTTTTAGCACAATGTTGGGTGGTGTAAATGTCGGTGTTTTTGGGAAAATCGTCGGCATTCATACATCAAACATGCGTTAGGGCTTACGTGTTTGCTTTGAAATGTGAAGCGGTTCCGTGTTCATCCGGAGACTTTTTTGATGTCAAACAGCATTCATACAGAGATATTTAAAAGACAGTTTGAGGTCCGGAAAGTCTACTAAAGAATTCAATATCAAACCGATGGCCTGGGTACAGGCATAGAGACAAAAAAGGAATTTTGGTAATAGTCATAGCTGGTGTCATAAGGATATGGGAATAAAATTACTTCCCGATAATGGCGGCCAAACGGATACCACATAATCAATCCATGATCTACACTGCCTGCACAGAAAAATATTTGACCAGTTAAACATGGTATTGATTGATAAAAAGATTTTTAACAAAGTTACTAATTGCTTTGATAATTGTTGACATTAAAATTCCATTTGCAATTGAATCATGACAAAAGACTATCGTTTAACAAAGCCCTTCGTCCTTTCTACTCAAAACCATGGAACGTATTGTGGACACCATGATAAAAAGTATGACATCCAGCGAACTGCTCAAATACAAACAGCATGCCTATGTCAAGGGAAGGTCGGTGGAGACTGCCCTGCACGAGGTTTTGCATAAAATAGAAGAATACTTCGATGCCAAGACATACATATTGGCGGTTTGTATTAACATCAAAAGGGCTTTTAACAATGTGCGGACCGACACACTAATCCAATCCTTAGATCAGTACCGGTTGCACCCGGTCCTTAGAGACTAGATAAACCATATGCTAAGGAACAGGTGGATAAATTGCGTGTCCCATGGCATAAATATAAGGGAGAAAGTGGCACAGGGCACGCCACAGGGGGGCATTTTATCGCCACTCCTATGGGTGACCACCATAAATGACCTATAACGGATGCTGACTGAGGAGGGATTTGAACTCGTCTGCTACACAGACGATGTTATAATACTTCTAAGGGGTAAGGATCCGAACGAGCTATGCAGATGGGCCGAAAGGGTCTTGCATATGGCATATGTAGCTTTAGACCTGAAATCCACCATAGACCAGATATTTACACTGCGCCTGTCAAAGGAGTAAAGCTAGCCGCTTGAAATTTTGCACAAATACTTCTTATTAGTGTAGATCGGTTGGGATTGTAAATGGGCCAAATCGGTCCATGTTTTGATATAGCTGCCATATAAACCCATCAATTCTTATCCGATTTGGCTGAAATTTGGTATGACGTGTTTCGGTATGACTTCCAACAACTGTGCCAAGTATGGTGGAAATTGGTCCATAATCTGATATAGCTGTCATTTATTAACCGATCTAGGGTCTTGACTTCTTAAGCCCCTAGAGGGCGCAATTACTATCCGATTTGGTTGAATTTGGCATGACGTGTTCTATCATGATTTCCAACAACTGTACTAAGTATGATTTAAATCGGTTCATAACCTGATATAGCTGTCATATAAACCGATCTGGGATCTTGACTTCTTGAGCCTCTAGAGGGCGCAATTATTATCCGATTTGGCTGAAATTTTGTACAACGGTTTCTCCCATTACCTTCAACATATGAGTCTAATATGGTCTGAACCGATCCGTAGCCAGAAACAGCATCGGTCTATAGCCTGAAACAGCAAACCAAGATACCGGGAAAAGAACTCGACAAATTTGATCCATGGTGGAGGGTATTTAAGATTCGGCCCGGCCGAACTTTGCACTGTTTTGTAAAATTTACTTGTTTTGTAAAATTTATTTTTTCAAGTCACTGTAAACAGCAGAAACACTTGGTGTTGCCTTAGCCAGAAACTTATAAACCCTCGTATTATTTGAAGCTCCATTTAAGATATGCTGCTCGCTTTATCATTGAGAACGGTAACTATCGCCTTCGAAAGGTTTGAAAGAGATAAAGCACAGCTGACGGTTACAATGCTGGGAACCAGGGCCGCAGAGTCTAGTCCTCGTAGTAGGTGTCAGAAATTGGAGAGAACGCTTGGAGAAGAAAAAGCTCTTTTCTTTAGTTAAATAAAATTAAATGGAGTAAAATAAAAGAAAATGTCACAAAATAAAGTAAGTAAAAGTCCGAATTAATCCACATAAGCTATGATTAAAACCGCTCCCGATCGCTAAGGAAATTTGTTTTTCCAAAACCCACCGTTTACATTAACACCACAGCGCTCTATATAACTACATATAGTGTAACTTAAGTTAAGGAACACACTTCATACTATACAAATATAAATACTCGGCACACAAAGAATCCAATGATTGTAAACAGCATCCAACTTAATCTAAACCATGCCGAAACCTTCAGTGCCTTCACTAATGGCCAAAAGTAAAGCCTTTTCAAATTGTTCATAGCTTTCATAGTCTGGCAAACAAAGTTGGTTAAAACTATAAATAGAGAAAAAAAAAACAAAATATTATTCCAAAACCTTTTTAAAAAAGATTAACCAACTACCACCGCATCACTTACCATGTGTGAGCTGTTGGCAAATTTCCGAAAGTGGGGGCAGCGGTTATTTGAAATTGTGGATTAAGCTCTTGGAAACCTCCAGGTGGCAATTGTGAACAGCCAGTTGTGAATTGCAGCAGCCGGGCCATTTCGGTTTGGCTGAAATTACTGATACCGGCCCAAAACCAGGCCAACACCCGACGAAATTCCGATGAGTTGCCATTTGCTATGTGATGCGCTTTGAAGTCTGCAATAGAGTACTCGCCCGTTCCACACATCAACAACTGTAAAAACAAAACTCTGAAAAATGTTTTTTCTAAATATGGCTTATAAGTCGACTCACCTCCAATTCATTTTCATCGAATATACTTAACAAATTATCTGGTATTATACCATTGAGACCCTTCAGGAAACTATCCACTTCATCCTTCACACTATTGCACAGCCTTTGTTGAGCTAAAGCATCCAAATATTGATTTTTGGTAGAATTAGTAACACGCACTTTCGAACCATTGGGCACGAGCTCAATTGTTTTGGTCAATTGACCACTGGCGTCGTAAATGTCCTCCACGAAATATAATTCCAATGAGTCAGTTGCATCCAAATCGGTGTCGAGTATATATTTGATTTTCGATAAATACAAATCGGGATCATCTTGTTCAAAGTACTGAAAGTTGTTGTTGGAAAAGTATATATTATAAATAATTGTTTTTGCTTTATGGGAAGCTGTTATTTACCTTATAATGCACTCTTAAACCAATCAATTGGGCCAAAAACGATCTGGTAAATCTGGCTCTCACCAACTGGCGATATGTACCACCCAAGGCACTTTCGTATAGACATTTGCCCACAATCTTACCAGCAAATTCGAAATGCTTTAACTTCAAATGTGATGCCCTGTGGGGGTTTGGATGCACCAGAGCTTGACGCTTATCATGAAAACTGCAAAATAGCCCACCTCGTGGATCGAATAAAGAGCTACAAATCAGTTCGAACCATTCGCGGCGTAAACCGCCCCAATCAATGCCTGCAAGAGATCATATATAAAAGTTACTAAAACAGTTATGTTGCAGCATTCGATTTTTCGTTCTAGTCGAATGAAAACAACTTGAATTAAGAATATGTAACACATAAGCCAGTAATCTGCTTGTTGAGAGCGCACAACAAGCAGGTACCGAAATGAAACCTCGAAATAACAAAATCTATATAGATCAGGAATTTCATGCTTTATAAGTATACCAATTGTCCTATAAGGCCTCTAATGATTTCATTATTATTTTCTTCAGTATTAGCCCCGTTTTCTCACGATCTGGAGTCCCACTTTTCAACATACTCGCTCGCCACCTATGCCCTTAACTCGCATTGCGTTACCCTGAAAGGTTTCACATTCACCAAGTTTGACGATGGCAGCCAAGGATCTGCACCCAAATCATGCGGGTTGTCCACCCTGTAAATACCTTCCCACACTCCAACAGCGTTCATGACCTTCACGTCCTGGATGTTCTGTATGACCGTGACTGTAGCGAGGCAGTATCGCGCACTCAACATCAAGAGTTCGATGTGAAACCTTTTCCGATTCTTCCACTGTCCCGTCGCATTTAGTCTAATAGTCGCTGCAGCTGCCTTTTATTTAATTTATGGATCGTACATATAGAGTTGTTTTCAGTGCGTAAATAGGCGCGATTCTTATGGCCCCATCTATGCCAAGACAACAAGTTCTCTGATCCTGTTGCAATGTCTTTATGTTGCACCTCTTCTGTACCGCCGTCCACCAAGCTATCACAGCATAAGTAAGTTTTGAACTTATTACGCTCCTGAACTGAAAAATGTAGCTACTAAAGCCTAAAAAGTCCATATCGGTTAAAATTTATATATGTGAGCTATATCTAAATCTGAACCGAATTTGATGAAATTTTGCGCACATATTGGAACGTCGCATAAAACGACTCATGCAAAATTTCCCAAAGATCGGAACAAAATTGTGGCTGCTACAGTCTTAAAAGATCACATCGAACGAAAGATATATATGGGAACTTTATCTAAATCTGAACCGATTTTGGTCAAAATCAATAGCGACAATCGGACAATAATTGCGACCTGTACCTTGATCACAAAAATACATGGGCAGACAAACGGACATATCTAAATCGAATCAGGAAGTGATTCTAAGTCGATCGGTATACTTATCAATGTGTCTTGCTCTTCTCGTTCTAAGCGTTGCAAACAAATGAACAATATTAAAATACCTTGTGCCACAGTGGTGGTGCAGGGTATAAAAATGCATATCGACCAAAGGATAGCTGTACACTAATCCAGTTATTCAGTTTGCAAGAGTTCGAAATATTCGTCTAAGACCCCATAAAGTATTCATATTGTTGATCGCGTCGACGTTCTGAGTCGATCTAACCATGTCCGTCCGTCCATCCGTCTGTCGAAATCACGATAGCGGTAAAACTATCCGCTTGAAATTTTGAATAGATACTTACTATTGATGAAGGTCATTGGAGATTGCAAACGGGACACATCGGTTCAGATTTAGATATAGCTCCCATATAAACCGATCTCCCAATTTGACTTCTTGAGCCCCTGGAAGACGCAATTTTTGTCAGTCAGTCAGTCAATAACCTGAAATAGCTCTCATATAAACCGATCTCCCAATTTGACTTCCTGAGTCCTTACAAGCCACAATTTTTTTTTCGATTTGGCTGAAATTCTGTTATGACTTCCAACAACTGTGGCAAGTACGGTCCGAATAGGTCTATAACCTGATATAGCTCCCATATAAACCGATCTCCCGATTTGACTTTTGGAGTCCTTACAAGTCGCAATTTTAGTCGGATAAGGCAGAAATTTTGCATGCGGTATTCCGTTACGACTTCCAACAACTGGTCCAAATCAGTCTATAACCTGATATACTTACTTTACTTTAATAGGCTATGACAGAATATTTGTTCCACTAGCCGAACGTAGAATAGCGTTCCAAGCGCCTCGATCTTCTGCGCTCATTCTAAAATCTCTGACACCAAGTTTCGAGGTGTCTCCCACCACTTGCTCTTTCCTTGTTTGCCTTCAAAAGACTTCTTTGCTGGAGCTTCTTCATCCATTCTGACAACATGACGTAGCCAACGCAGCCGTTGTATTTTGATGCTTGTAACTATGCTATCGTCGTCATACAGCTGATACAGCTCAATGGTTCATACGTCGCCTATATTCTCCGTTAACGCAAACTGGTCCATATATTCTACGAAGAATCTTTGTCTCAAATAATCCAAGCACTGCCTCATCTGCTTTCACAAGTACCCATGCTTCAGAACCTTATAACATCACGGGTAGTATCAGTGTCTTGTATAGTGTAGTCTTCGTCTGTCGATATAGCTCCCATGGTAACCGGTCTCTCGATCATCCTTGTTCGGTTCCTAAAACCTTTAATTTTTGCTGGTTTGACAGAAATTTATACCCCGGTCGAACTAAGCACGCTTTTACTTGTTGAATAGTTTGACTACGCAAGAAAATAGAAACTTATCTCAACTATAAATAAGGATATAACAATCGAAGAAGAATCTTGTTGATGGTCTTGCATTATGGTTGTTGTGCAATGACTTATGGTGTAAAGTCTTTAAACTAGATGCATCTTCATTTTAAGCAACTAAACGTGTCACAAAAATTATCTTACCTTGCTCTCCTTGGAATGTGACTTCGAAGTTACCACACCAGTCCGAAACGGAAAAATGCTTGGTCGCCTTCATACTGCTCTCCAAAATCTTTTCGCGCTGTACTTTAAGCGCCAACTTTTCATGATAGTAATTGGCATGGAATTTACGCACCTCGTGGTAGAAAAAATCCTGCTTATCCTTAAATGTCTCCGAACCTCCGATATTCTTCAACAGAAAGTGTGTAAATGTAGCAGCAATTATGTTGCGATCCCTCGAGGCCAATTCTATTTTGGGCTGTGCCCCATCATCTATAATAAAGATGGGACCATGCACATGTGTCGGTAGCTGGGGTAGAAAGTGAAATTTAGTTGAGGGACACAGCCGGAAGGTGGCAATACGTTTAGGTATGAATTTGAGAATCATCTCCTTAATGGTAACCTGAAAAATAAGGGAGTCCTGATTAGGATTTCGAAGTAATTAATGTTGCGAAGGCCTACGAGGGAAATTGTGTTTTCCCCCATCAACTCACTTGTTTGGGACCCACCGAACACAGCACTTTGCGAGGCTTCGCCTTGGTTGCCCCGAATATACTTAAAAGTCGTGCCTCATAGCAAATGTTGTGCTTACGCGAAGCAATATTCTTATGCACCAATGTGGTGTCACTACCTAGGAAATGGTAAAACGGCACACAGATGAAAATTTTTTGAGTGCAAAGAGACAAGGGACGCTAGTGCCGATGAGGCAGCGGCGGCGGTTATACTTACTGCTTAAAACTATAATATCAAAGTCACCATTGGGTAACTTTTGCTCAAGGTAACTTATTACGGCACGTAGACATATGGGCTCCGGGAAAAGTGCTGTCACGGCAACGCGTGCATTCACGCGGTCATACGAGAAAGCAATGGCATTACGCAGTTTCTCCAATGGCTGGCCATTTAAATCGTATGTTTCTACATGATAACCCTGCAACAGGAAAAAGGGAAAAGTAGATTTATTGCTATTATTGTCGAAAAAATATAACTATGAGTCAACAATTTTGTTTCCGCAAGGGTCATTCTACAACAGAGCAATTTCATAGAATTGGTTAAGAGGAATCTCTCGAAAATAGAGAAATTTGTTCAGCGGTATTCTTGGATAAATCCTAAGCGTTCGACGGAGTTGTCCATTCATCTCTAAATGAAATCAAGGCTATCTTACCACATATTATTTACAACTTATCGAAATCATATTAGAACGAACGATTCTTTCGCGTCAAAGAAGGCAATGAGTACTCCGAATTGTATTCCGTGTATGCAGGTGAACCACAGGGAAGTATTTTGAGCTCTGTACTAAATATATTTATTATATACCAGTGATCTCCCTTATCACCCAGATCGTACCATAGGCACATTTGCTGACGACTCTGTTATACTTGGCGAAGGCTCAACTATTGAAACTTCAACTTCGAAACGGTAAAGTGCTCTAGATGAAATCGACATATGAATAAATAAATATGGTCTCAATTATAATACAGTCGAAACTAGCTAAGTGAAACACAAACAAGTAAAAGCGTGCTAAGTTCGGCCGGGCCGAATCTTATATACCCTCCACCATGGATCGCATTTGTCGAGTTGTTTTCCCGGCATCTCTTCTTAGGCTAAAAAGGATATAAGAAAAGAGTTGCTCTGCTATTAAAACGATATCAAGATATGGTCCGGTTCGGACCACAATTAAATTATATGTTGAAGACCTGTGTAAAATTTCAGCCAATTCGAATAAGAATTGCGCCCATTGGGGCTCACGAATTAAAATAGAGAGAACGATTTATATGGGATCTGTATCGGGTTATAGACCGATTCAGACCATAATAAACACGTTTGTTGATGGTCATGAGAGGATCGGTCATACAAAATTTCAAGCATATCGGATAATAATTGCGACCTCTAGGGGTCAAGAAGTCAAGATCCCAGATCGGTTTATATGGCAGCTATATCAGGTTATGAACCGATTTGAACCTTATTTGACACAGTTGTTGAAAGTAAAAATAAAATACGTCATGCAAAATTTCAGCCAAATCGGATAGGAATTGCGTCCTCTAGAAGCTCAAGAAGTCAAATCCCCAGATCTGTTTATATGACAGCTATATCAGGTTATGGACCGATTTCAACCATACTTGGCACATTTGTTGGATATCATAACAAAACACGTCGTGCGAAATTCCATTCCATTCGGATAAGAATTGCGCCCTCTAGAGGCTCAAGAAGTCAAGACCCAAGATCGGTTTATATGGCAGCTATATCAGGTTATGGACCGATTTCAACCATACTTGGCAAAGTTGTTGGATATAATAACAAAACACGTCGTGCAAAATTTCATTTCAATCGGATAAGAATTGCGCACTCTAGAGGCTCAAGAAGTCAAGACCCAAGATCGGTTTCTATGGCAGTTATATCAGGTTATGAACCGATTTGAACCATACTTGGCACAGTTGTTGGATATCATAACAAAACACGTCGTGCAAAATTTCATTCTGATCGGATAAGAATTGCGCACTCTATAGGCTCAAGAAGTCAAGACCCAAGATCGGTTTATATGGCAGCTATATCAGGTTATGGACCGATTTGAACTATACTTGGCACAGATGTTGGATATCATAACGAAACACGTCGTGCAAAATTTCATTCCAATCGGATAAGAATTGCGCACTCTAGAGGCTCAAGAAGCCAAGATCGGTTTATATGGCAGCTATATCAAAACATGAACCGATATGGCCCATTTACAATACCAACCGACCTACACTAATAAGAAGTATTTGTGCAAAATTTCAAGCGGCTAGCTTTACTTCTTCGGAAGTTAGCGTGCTTTCGACAGACAGACGGACGGACGGACGGACAGACGGACGGACAGACGGACGGACAGACGGACGGACATGGCTAGGTCGACATAAAATGTCACGACGATCAAGAATATATATACTTTATGGGGTCTCAGACGAATATTTCGAGTAGTTACAAACAGAATGACGAAATTAGTATACCCCCCATCTTATGGTGGAGGCTATAAAAATACATCAACTTGCTTTCACTTATCCGAAATTTCCACTTCGGCGTAGTTCGGATAAATAAAATTAGTTCGCAGCTATGCGATATAAGTTCAGGCGAATTTTCAATTTAAGGTACACATATTTATGAAGGACCTTAAGTTAAGAAAGACCAATATTCAGTAAAATCCTTTAAAAGTCAGATGCAATATTTAGCGATATACCAAGACATGTTTTTGCGAATTTTATTGACGATGCGAATTTTCAAATTCCAGATAGTTTCCCACAGAAATAACTTTTTCACTTATGCGACTTCAGATTCATATAAAAACGGAATTTGTGGTGTAACAACTTTTTCAGTTTAGATTTATTTTCAATTAAGCGATTTTTCATTTAAATGAATTGAATTGCATTGAATAACACCAAAAATTACTGGTTCTTTCCTTCAAGTTGCACTTAAGCGTGATTTTTCACTAAAGCAAATTACAGTTACGCGGTTTCAACTGTAGTTCCAAGTTCTATTTATGTTAATTTTACTACCAGGAACATCATTAAAAGCCAGCGTACATTAAAGGTAAACAAGTACCTGTGGATGAGTGATTAAAATACCTTGAAATGGAAAACTTTGGACACCAAGGAATGACTTTGGAAAGCACGTCTTCACAAATCAGCAAAATTCCCGAAAAAAATACAAAAAATTGCTGGGCCCATGGAAACAGATAGTATTGTTATAATAACACCCAAATTTCCAGACTACATGAAGCTGATACAACAGAGAGACTAAATACAATAGATAAGAACCACTCAATTTAAAGAGGCACTTTAACCAGCAATCTGTATTTTAAGGCATTAGCTGTACTCAGTAACTTAATTTAACACAAAACAAGTAAGAGCGTGCTAAGTTCGGCCGGGCCGAATCTTATATACCCTCCACCATGGATCGCATTTGTCGAGTTCAATGCGCTGCATCTCTTTTTAGGCAAACAAATAATATTGAATAAGAAATGTTATGCTATTGGAGCTATATCAAGTTATAGTCCGATTCGGACCATAAATGAATGTTGAAAATTGTAGAAGTCATTGTGTAATATTTTAGTTCATTCGGATAAGAATTCCGCTTTGTAGGGACTCAAGAAGCAAAAACGGGATATGGGTTTATAGGGGAGCTGTATCAAGCTATAGATCGATTCAGACCATATAAGACACGTATGTAGAAGGTCATGAGAGAATCCGTTGTACAAAATTTCTGCTTTACTCTTTCGAAAGTTAGCGTGTTTTCGACAGACAAATCGACGGACATGGCTAGATCGACTTTAAATGACATGAAGATCAAAAATATATATACTTTATGGGGTCTCAGATGCATATTTCGAGGTTTTAACACCTGTGATAAGCAGTGACTCGGTCAAAATCTCGAACCGTCTCAAAATCTCAAACGTCTCCACCCACTGTTTCTTTTCGGACCACAACAGGATGGGTTTTCAGATTGAGCACGATATAGGGAAGAGAAGGCCGAGAATAAGAGAGGTCCTGGAAATATATGCGAAGGCTTCTGTCCTTGAAGGGCCTATATGGAACGCAATTGTGTTGTTGCAGAAGTCTGCAGTGGGTGTCGTTACGGAGTGCCTGAATGAGATTTTTCGTGAGACATGCCCAGGAACAAACCAACCGCGGTGAACACCTGAGTCAAAGGTACTCAGGAGAGAGAGCAGGAAGCTGTTTAACAAGGCGGAAAGGGGGTACACGGCAGAAGGCTGGAACGAGTATCTTGGAGGCCTGGGCAGGTTCAAGAAGGCGACGAGGAGATCGAAGATGAGTTCCTAGGTGACATGGGAGATAGTGTGGTCAAAAGGTGGATGACAAAGGGAGGGGTGTTCTAGCCGATAACCTAGAACCTAAAATTTAACAAAATCCTGTTGTTGGGATGGCGTGAGAATGATCCCCTACATATGTTGGCGACGTGGTACTAGTGATACTTGGCAAATTTCTACCCTCAATCAGCGATATCATGGAAAGGTCACTGGGGTCGCTGTCATGATGGGCTACAAGAAATGGGTTAAATACTAACACAGGGGAGAAGGAGTTGGTCCTCTTCACTCGGAGATATAAGATACCGGATTTTAGGCTCCCGTATTTGGACGGCATTACCCTCCCCGAAGACGATAAGATAGCCCTGGATTCGAAATGGCCATTGTTAGACCAGTGCTGACAATGGGGCATTGTCTTGGTGGAAAGCTGCGTTGAAAAAGACTCGCAACTGGGAGCTCCAGAAAGAGACTGTTCTGCGTGGGAATAACGCGAGCGTTTAGGGTAACACCGCAGACAGATTCGAAAGCAATGCTGGATATACAACTTATTTATGTCAATATTCGAAATGGGCCACCAAGGTTGCGCTTTGGCTGAGGGAACTTGGCATTCTGAAGGAGAGTCGAAACGGCTACTGTCCCATTCTGGATGCGGTGGGTAGATTAAGTAGAGTCTCAGGCTACCTGGCGCCGAGACCGATACGGAATCTTCGGGATTCGATTTCCAGGGAGAGAGGAGTAGCAGGTACTACGAGGGTTGAATTTTATATTTCGGGATTGGACAACCCTTGTGTTGCAATCTGTCCACTGACAGCTCTATCGTAAAGCTTGATATTTTTGAGGTTATACGTACTCAGAATGTTTTGACATTCGAGCGCTATTTGTGTTTTTTACAGCAACTTCAAAGATTCATCTCGCCCAAAAAATTGAATTAAATCGTGAATACATTCGTGCATCGATGAACTAAATTCAGTTTTTGGAGATTAAGTTCCTTCAACGACCATTGTAAATCGAAGGTATGGTGAATTCAACCGAGGTCGTAGTTCACTCCAAGATGAATTTCGAGAAGGTCGTCCAAAATCAGTAGCTGTTTCAAAAACCATTGATGCTGTGCGCCAACTGATAATGCAAGATCTTCATGTGACCTTTCGTGAGATTGAGACAACATTAGGCATTAGTGGGACCAGCATACATTTAATATTCATGAACAATTGACCGTCCAAAAATTCGTTCGCGTTGGATCCCATACAATTTGTCAATCGCAAAAAAAAGGCTCGTGTCGATTGGTCGAAAGAAATGCTCCAAAAATACGATAAAACTGCATTTTTTTCACTCAAAACATCGATTCGATGAGTCGTCTGCCATAGAGTCCTGACTTGGCACCGAATGACTTCTTTTCGACACCTGAAGAAGCGGTTGATGCGTTCAGAATGCATGTTTTGGAGATACCTCAATCAGAGTGGCAAAAGTGATTCGACAGTTCAAACGCATACAAAAGAAGATTTTAATGGGGAATATTTTGAAAAACAATCAATCGATTTTCAATGAATAATATTTGTTTTTGGGTTCTCTAATTTTGAAATATAAAAGGCAACCCTATTATTCACAGATGGAACTGGATTAGGGGTATTCTCCAAGACACTCAACTTCGGGATTTGGGTTAGAAAACCGAATGAAATAACGGCCTTTTAGGCCATAACGATAGCCGCAATAGAAGGGAATGGTTTTCCGTCTTCGAAACTCAAGATTTATATGGACAGTATGACAGCCCTCAAGGCTTTGGCATAGAGGACAATGAGATCCAAGAGCGTGGCGGAGTATTTGGAATCCCAGAATAGACTCCGGGCTTACGACATAGCACTAACTTCCCGTACAATAGGATATTCCCGGATACAAAAGGGAGAACGAGTATGCCAGCAGGGGCTCCTCCACCAGGAGAAAAATATTCGCCGAATTCAGACAAGTTTTTTAGTAAAACAAAAATGTTTGCTGCAACAACAGAAAGTCTGCTGAAAATGGGAGAGCAGCAATTGGTTGCTATACCAGTAAACATTTTCTGTTGTTTTCAAAGGTTTAAAAATTTGTAAAAAACTCAGAAATGTCATCTTATCTTTCAATTTTACAAGCATATAACATACATTTTTTTCCAATTTTCTGCAATTTGATAACTTTTAAACGATTTTATATAACAGCAGACAAAACAATTACTACTACAATATTATATTTTTAGCTTTTAAGTAAAAAATTAACGCCTAAAATTGGTATTTTTTTATAAACGCAAAGCAAATACCTTAATTGTTGTTTAGAACTTCAACAATTTTGTATGAATTCGTTCAAAAGTTTAAAATTTTAATTTAATACCAGCAGACAGTAAAATCACACATCAGTAAAATCAGCGGATTTCCAAACACTTGTCGAAATATAAAAAATAGGAGGGGCTGTGGCGAGGTGGATGTCATACTGTCAGGACACTGGCCTGCCGTAGAATGAAAGAGAGAGAATGAACTAGTGGCCTATGATGCAAAGGTCACTGAGTACGATTACGGGAGTTATAACTGGGCACTGTGCGATAGGCCACATGGCCATGCACATGGGAATCCCTCATAATAACTAGCTGCCTTGATGAGGAGGAAAAAGGGATGGTCGAGCACTTGCAATGTTCATGTCTGGGTCTACATGTGCATTGGCTATCCATCTTAAGGAGAGGGTTTTTGTACGATCTCGCTGATCTTTTCGATTTGTCTCTGACAATGAGCCCAACCTTAACATAAAGTCTGCATACATGATACCACACCCATAGAAAAATTTTTTTTGGAAAAAGCAAATACTGTCTGCTGACTGTAACCACAACAAAATTTGTTATTCAAAATAGCAAAAATGTTTGCTAAAACAGCAGTTTTTGGTTGCTGACAATGGGAAAGCAGACACTACTGCTTTTTCTTTCGGTCAATTTGGTCAGCTAAATTAACAAACAAAATTTGCTGTTTTAAGTACAAAAAGCTGCTGAAAAAATGTTATGCTACTTTTTTAAGCATGTTACTTATTATGAATTTTTTAGAAATTTTGTTTGAAGAGATGATTTTAATTTGTGGAATTTTACTGTAAAGAAGCTACCTGATCTACCCATTGGTATACATTTCAAAATCTTACTGTTGTATATTGCACACCCTGTTTGTAAAAAACGCATGCGTTATTAGCATCAGGTAGTTATGAATCACTTATGCGGCATTTCCCTGTTTAAAATACATTTGCACTGTTTCTGTTCTACTTTACTGAACACGAAAGTTGGATTGTTATTGTTGCGTTTGTAAAAAGGGAAAATATCCGAAAAACCAAACAAATAGGTTTCCTAAAAACGCAGAGTAAGAAGGGACATACCTAGCTAGACGAAAAAATGTTGGCTCGAGCAGATTTATGAAATTTTATTGAATGAGATATTGCCTAATAAGCAAATGGAGATGTATAAGGCCAGTAGCCATGACAGTGTGGGCATTTTCATAATTTTAGCAGATTTTTATATTTAAAACATCAGATTTTGTTAGATAAAATTGCAGGACAATATGTTTGCTAAAACAGTAGCAGTATGTTTGCTGAAACACTAGCAATGCCTGCTTTCCCTTTTTCCACAAACAACAACTGCTGTTTTAGCAAACATTTTTGCTACTTTGAATAACAAATTCCGTTAAGTGCAGTTTTAGAATTATTTTTAGACAAAGTTGCATTGGTCAAAAAACAAAAAAAAATGGGTTTTACATTGTAAATGTTTCCATTGCTTTTCCAAATTTTAGTCAAATCTGGCAATAATTAATGGTTAATTGGTGTTAAATGATGAAATCAGCAAATTTTTGCTTCAAAATCTATTATCTAGAAAAAGTCATCACAAAAGAATTTCGCGAAAAGCGAACACAGTAGCACCCTAAAGTACTAAAAAGCTTTCACCAAGGCTTCCACGGTACTGTGTAGTTAGGAGCAACTCCCTGGGCGAAGGAGAGATATCGAGAGAAAAGGAAAGAGTCGAATCGTCTATTGCGTAAAAAGAAGAAACGAATGGAAACACGTGAATATGAGCGATTCGATATTCTGGAGCCAGAATGAACTCCAGAAATTCTACCCAACAATCATACATCAAACCGGTAGCTTTGGCACAAGCACATCCTCCAGTAGACACAAAGAAGGAAATCTGATAACATACACAGATATGTTTTGATGGACGAATTCTTCTTTTGAAAATTGTAGAAAGTTTCTATTGTTATACTTTTCCTTGAAAACCCTTACCAATAACACTTACCTTTACTGGGTCATCGCTCTGTTCAAACTGACAGGCATTACCAAATTCATCTCTCGGCTCGATATGCAATAATGTCGGCGACCCAGCACAACAAACGACGGTGCTTGCCGGTCTAATGAATCTGGATCGTCTGGCGTCTATGGGCCCGGGTACAAAGGTTTTGGTAAACGGCGAACCCGCTATATGACTTGAGCCGATCATCACAGAGATCTTGTATTGTCCCGCTGTACGTACGGTGAATTTAACTTTGGCTATATTGGCATTGTTGGGATCGGTTGGTGAACCCAGTTCACTGATGGTAACCATTTTGCGGGTGCCTTCGGTGACTTCAACGAAAAACTGATCTGTATCACAGATGGGATAAGGCTGGCCGTTGCGCTGATAGAAGCGTACCACAAAGCACATAGTGCCACCTACAACGGCAGGATCTTTCCAGTCCCATTGGACTTTACAATTAGCTGGCAGTAGATATTTGCCTGTAACATATTGCAGCAAGGAGTGGCGTGCCTCCGGAGCTAAGGAAGGTTGGGTCATAGCGGCCAATGTAACTAAGCCGGCCACCGAGACGGAGACGACCAACATACCACCCCAGGTCCAGGCATCTTGATGTTGACTGGACTTCACTACGGTTGACCAGAGCTGGGCCTTAAGGGCATCCAGTTGAGCTTTCGATGTGGGCAGATTTTGTCGGGCTTGTGACCACAGTTGCCAATCCTTGCCAAGGATTTTACTGGCTCTTGAATCCTCTAGCCAATAAACATCTTCGAGAGAAGCCACTTCAACATTGAGCAGACGCTGGTAGTGATGCTGTAGACGATGATCCTTTAACCATTCTCGCAATATGAGTTTCTGTTGCAAATGCATGGCGGCTCTTTGTAGACGTTGTTCATCGCCAGGCGGCAGTTCGGGAAGGCGATCAGGATCGCCACAACTTGACAGAGATGATATGCCTGCAAGAGAGAAAAATTAAAATGAAAGATTAGTAAGAGTTTATATTTTAAAGCAAAATCAAATAAGAAAAGGCAAGAGTCGGGCGGCACCGAATTCATAATACCCTACACCTACCTTATAGCGATGTCATTATATGGCTGCTAAATCCTTTTCTGAAATCTAATGAACGTACGTTTGTATATTATATGGAACCTACAAACATATATCCAAACCTGAACAAATTTTGACCAAAATAGGAAAACATAGCAATCCATAGAAGAATACATTGTGTGAAAATCGGGCTATACATATATATGGTAGCAGGCACGAAGTGTTGCCAAGTTCACACTGGTATATCTGTCCAACTATAAATGACAGCTACATGATATTTGTTTTATTGACAGCTCAATATATTGCTTAAAAGCCAAGAAATGCATTTGCTTCTGAGTTTATTTAAAAAGAAGGTTATTCGTGATGAAGTTCAATATTTGGCTGGAAAATCACAACCGGCTGTTGTTGGCGAACTTAAGCACCTCAATGTGAACAAAATGTTTATGTATCCCACAATAAATCGATATAAAGATACTGGTAACGTGGTAAATAAAAATTGTCACAACACCTGAAATGCTTCGGCGTGTGAAGGCTAAATATCTAAAAAATATCCCGTGAAAAAATGTGCCATAAATTGAAAAACGAGCTCAAGGTAAAGCCTCACAAGTTCCAAATTTTCACAAAACTAAATGAATAAAATGTCGTTCGAATGGGTTACACTTCGTGTCAACTACCGTGTACATATACTAGCTGAATCGGGCCCGTTCTAATGCTTCTTCTTTTGCAATATAAGAAACAAAAGTTGGTCCGATGAGCCTTGGGTCCGAAAGGGGACATCAGATTCGTTCCCTACTCTCAAATATTGTAGCTTTCATTTGAGTCCCATATTGCCTTAATCGGTCTAAGTATCCATTTGGACGGATTCGTCAAAATTTGCATGACGTATTCCAGGTAACAATAAAGGATCCAATAAAAAATTTTGTTAAATTCAGATACGACGTTTTTCAAATTGGGCTAAGGGAGGGTCCTATGGAAAAATGTGGTGCCCTTTTTTCACCGCAGGACCATTCTACACCATCTGTAAAAATTTTAATAAAATCGCCGTTTTTAAATCCATACAGAACACATAAACATAAAAAACGAAGCAACCAACAGACACAAATTAATTTTTGTATATAAGAGCTACATCTAAATCTTAACCGATTTTGATAAAATTTAGGAGTGGTAAGACAATTCTTCTTATCGGATTTCGTGAAGATCATTTTACAAATTACCACATTATGGCACTTATAGTCCAAATCGGACGAACATATATGTATATGGGAGCTATATCCAAATCTGTGCCGATTTATTCAATTTTCAATAGGCTTCGTCTCTACGCTCAAAGAGATTTGTGATTCAAAATAGCAAAAAAGTTTGCTAAAATTCATTTTAGAACAAATTTTTTCAGTGTAGTTTAGATTTTGTTTCAATACTTCTAAAGGGGTAAGGATCCGAACCAGCTTTTCAGAAGGGCCGAAAGGGTCTTGCAGATGGCATACGCCTGAGCTAGTCCTAGGGGTCTCAATGTTAACCGAGGGAAGACTGTAATGTGGGTCAATTGACCCACCACGTTTCCACAGTAGAACGATTTCGATATCTTGCTAGGTCAAATATTAAGGAATGATCTTGGACAGGAAACTGAATTGGAAGTATAACATTTAAGAGCGTACTGAGAAGGCTCACAGACGTTGGGCACTATGCAGACGGGCCGTTGGCTCGAAATGGGGCCTGAATTCACTGGCTCTACAAGAGCGTGATTAGACCAATACTTACTTGGGCTCAGTAGTTTGGTGGACTGCTATAGAGAAAAAGTGCAACATAAGGATCATACAAAAGGTTCAGAGAACATATTGTCTTGACGAAGGCGAAGCGAAGAGGACCATGCCCACTATGGCACTGAAGACTATTCTAGACGTCCGATCCATAAACATACAGATTAAGTGTGAGGCAGCAATTGCGGCTATAAAACTCTAGACGATGGGAGAATGGATAGAAGATAGGAGCAGGTCCAACCGTTATTGTATATGCGAGACAGCTATAGGAAGCCAGGAAGGAATGGAAGAGGTTTCCGTTCGGATACCTGAGACGATACTTGTGGGAGTCACTGCTGTCAGCGGTACAGCTAGAGGACAGAGTGGGCCTGGCGGTCTACATTGAGAACCCAGGGACTGAGATCTCTTTTAGACTGCCTGACCATAATACGGTCCTGCAGGCAGAGATCCGGGCGATCACGGAATGAGTGAGGTAGTGTGGTGTTAACGCGATGACGTCGAGTGTGAACATCTTTACGGACAGTAAACTGGACATCAGGGCAATGCCAACCAGGACGGTAACGTCACGAACAGTCTTGGAGTGCAAGAAGGAGATTCTTCCATTCTTCTCTGAGGATGGCACAAACCGCATCGTTTGGGTGTCGCGCCCTAGAATAAGGAGTGAGGGGGTTTGAAAAAGCAGACGATTTGGCAGTGAAGGCCATAGGACTATTGTCAATAAACATGGTTAACCCGAAGCCTTCAGGGTGTTAAGGCCGTGGGATACGAACGCGCATTTAACACTGGGGAACAAACGAAACGGTAGGTAGGACGACGAAAATACTAATGGGAAATCCAGATTGGGTATTACTGAAAGGAAGTAAGCATGATGTCAGTAAAGCTTTTGGTATCATAACGGGACATATAGAATTACGAGCTCACTTATGCAAAATCGGTGTGGCAACTAATAACATTTGTAGGGCATGTGGGGAAGATGAAGAGACGTTGAAGCATTTCCTATGTCATTACCCGGCTTTCGCGGCTAACATTTATAGCCACTTAGGTGGGGACATAATAACGGACATGAACCAACTAAGGGGCGTGGTATGGAAAACAATTAGGGATTTTGTAAGTAGCACGGAATTCCTGATATAGATTTTCTTTTTCGAAGTTACTTTTTAGTATTGAAAACGCACAACAAGCCGATTACTGGTATAGGTGTATGTCCATAGTGGCGTGGGGCGGATTAATATTCGCACCCTCTTTTCAACCTAACCTAACCTAGATTACGATGCTTAGTTTAAAAAAAGATTTTTTGCAAAAAATTATAATTGAACAGTCATCTGTGAAGTAAAACAAGTAAAAGCGTGGGCCGTACTTGACAAAGTTGTTGGAAGTTGTAGCAGAATACTACATGCAAAAGTTCAGCCAAATCGGACAAAAATTGCGGCTTGGAAGGGCTCAAGAAGTCAAATCGGGAGATCGGTTTATATGGGAGCTATATCAGGTTATAGATCGATTTGAATCGTACTAGGCACACTTGTGGGAAGTCATCACAGAACACTATGTGCAAAAATTCAGCTAAATCGAATGACAATTAAGGCTTCAAGGGTCTCAAGAATTCAAATCGGGAGATCGGTTTATATGGGAGCTATACTAGGTTTTTGACCGATTTGGACCGTACTTAACACAGTTGTTGGAAGTCACAACAGAACATTATGTGCTTAATTTCAGCCAAATCGGACAAAAACTGCGGCTTGTATGCGCTCAAGAAGTCAAATCGGGAGATCGGTTTATATGGGAGCTACATCAGGTTACAAACCCATTCGGACCGACACTACATGGAAAATTTCAGCCAAATTGGACTGAAATTATAGTTTGTAGGAGCTCACGAATTCAAATCGGGATATCGGTTTATATGGGAGCTATGTCGGATTATAGACCGATTTGGACCGTACTTTGCAAATGGGCTATATCGGTTCAGACTTAGATATAGCGTCCATATAAACCGATCTCCCGATTTGACTTCTTGAGCCCTTGGAATCCGCAATTTTTGTCCGATTTGGCTGAACTTTTGCATGTAGTGTTCTGCTACGACTTCCAACAGCATCGCCAAGTACGGCATAAATCGTTCTATAACCTGATATAGCTCCCATATAAACCGAACTTCCGATACCCCTTCTTGAGCCTCTAGAAGCCGCAATTTTTGTCCGATTTAGCTGAAATTTAGAAGATAGTGTTTTGCTATGATTGACTTGACTTCTTTAGCCCTTACAAGCCGCATTTTTGTCCGATTTGACTGAAATTGAACATGTAGTGTTTTGTTATGACTTTCAACAATTGTGCCTAGTACGGTCCAAATCGGTCTATAACCTTATATAGCTCCCATGTAAACCGATCTCCCGATTTGACTTCTTGAGAACTTACAAGCCGCAATTTTTATCCGATTTGGCTGAAATTTAGCATGCGGTGTTCTGTTACGACCTCCAACAACTGTGCTAAATACGGCCCATATCAGTGTATAACCTGATTTAGCTCCCTGATTTAGACAGGTCTCACGATCATACTTGTTCGGTTCCTAGAAGCTTGAATTTTTGCTGGTTTGACAGAAGTTTTGTATGTAGAATAAAATAATGCCCTTCAACTAAATTTATTTTGTATAAATTTTTAGCCATGGTGGCGGGTTCCCAAGATTCAGCCCAGCCGAACTAAGCACGCTTTAACTTGTTCAATTTGGAGATGGTTAGACAAAAATTACGTTTTTTTGTGCAGAATCTGTGAAGACTTCTCTCTGAAGACTTGTCAGTATTCTTTTTAAAGCGATAAGGTGGGTACAAAGTAAATACTTTGGCCATTTTTTTGATCATGTGGTGTCATATTGGATTAAATGTCAAAACAACTTGTTTTGGCTATTTAGAATTGGATAACTTTATCTTAGGTGATAGACAAAAAGACTTCTATTTAGGCAGACAGAGTATACCCTTTTGTTAAATTTTTCGTCTGATTTACAATAAATGTTTGCTAACCAAATGATAGTAGTACTCAAGCCTCCCATTACCACCATATCCATAATAAAGAATTTCCTACACTTCATATCCTGCTGCTGCTGCTGCTCTTGTTTAGTTGTTTTCCAATTTTATACAATCACATTTCTTTAACTTTACGATTTGATTACAACAAGCTTGGCGATAAAATTGCTCATTTGCCAGTAGGTAGCCATTAAGATAATCTCCCTTTTAATCAGTACTTAATTCTCGTAATTATGCCTCCCTTCGGGCCACCAACCAGGTATGGTTGGTATGGCTTTATGTAATTATCACCAATGAAATATTTTCAATTTGCGACACAAACACAAAGTTGATCAAGGTCCCCATTCGAAACTTGAGCCTCTCAGGACATTGCCAATGCGTAGTGACGTTGTGTTTGCATCGAGGCGCCCTTGTTTGTGTGCGTGTCTGTGTGGCTGGGTGGTTGGTTCACTTAATAATTTTAATGCGTCTTTTTCTCTCCAAGAAACAACGGCGAAATATTTCTTAATTACCCCCTACCCGCAGACAGGGGGAGAATTTCACAATGTTTACATTCCTTTCGACAGAGTTCCTGCAAGACCCCCCAACTTGAATATTTTCTCTTTACAAGGACTTAAGTAAGCAATTTTGCAATCATAAAAGGCGACATCATCCAAGTGCCAGCCACTGATGGTGTGTGGGGGGGCTTGTTTGACCCAGACGGTTTGCATGGAATAACTTGAAATTAACAACGAGCACAAGCCAAATGTTGTTTTCTTGGCTCGCCAATGCTTTGCGGCATTCTTGGAGGAAGTCGTCTACTGGCCCCATGGAAGGGCAACAAACTGCCAATCAATTACAAGTAATTTTACTAAGCGACAATTTTGGCCGTTGCTGTTGTGCTCCATCTCGCACCAAATCGAATCGAAAGAAAAGAGGCAACTGAGAACGTCATTAAACACACACACATACACACACACACCATAATAAATGGCAATACTTTCGTTGTCGTATAATTAACAGCGCACAGTGGGCCAAATGGCAAAAAAATTGGAAATAAGTCTACAACTTTTTATCTGTTGATTTTAGCCATACAAAATGTTCTAGACATTTGTAGAGGAGGACATAGGCTTTCAGAAAAGTGCTGTTGTTGGTCCATATCTTTAATACAGGGTGAGCTACAGGGTGTCAAAGTTGACCACTTTTGACTTCTCCAAGCTTCTGGGGGCCATAACTTTTGATCTACTCAACCGATTTACATGATTTAGGACTCTAGAGAAAGAGCTTGACAAGATCTAAAAAACTTATGCATAAAGTACCATGCCATCGTGTACTGTTAAGGAGTTATGAATTGTTTAATTTTAAAATATGAAAATTTGGCCTTGGTTTTTTTCAGTGTTTTTTAAATAACTCCGTCAATTTTAAAGCTATAAACTTCATACTTCACACAAATTATGCCAGCATATGTGTGCATAAAATACAAAAGGAATCACGTGAATATCTTTGGCGGTTTAAAAATGGCATCGTTTTCAATATGAAAAATATTTTTTTTGTCAAAAAATTGCAAAATTTTTCAAAAAAGATACTCCCATTTCCTTTAAGTTTTCGCAAACTTTGGCCGTCAAAGCATTATCATTTCTTTCCATTTTCACAAAGTCGAGGTATTAAGAAAAGTTTTAAGTGCTAATTTGGCTAATTTCGATATCAAACAACACCGTTATCTTAAGACCAAAATGGCCAATTTTTTTACTAAACTTCAAAAGTTTCTCACTGGAAAAAAAGTTCCACGGGGATTTTTTCGCTTTTTTTGAACTTAAATGAAAGCTTAAAATGTTCCCAACATTTTAAGGTATGTCTCGCCATATCCTAGCCATAAATGAGATCGTAGCGATCAAAATACTGAAAAAAGTCAATTTTCAAGTAGTGCTATATTCATTGCTAAAAAACAAGTATTACGTCACATTTTATTGCAAAGATGTTAAATAAACTTTTATTTGGTAACACTTCTTCTACAAAACACAAAAAGAATCATGGAAATATCTCTATTCTATTCCATTTTATGGAACCGGCAATAAAAAAGTCAATTTTTCAAAAAAGTCGAATTTCCCAAATTTTGTTTTTGTTGTCCTAATTGCACATGACACACTATAGCCATATTTACGCAACATACCTTATCGTAAAGGAAATTTTCATACCTTTCCAACGATGTATAAAACATTTCTCAACTCGGATTCTATCTACTCTAAAATTCATTTACACTTCATTAAACTCTATATAAAAATGTCTATTTGTGAAATGGAACCTTATATGGGGCCTACACTAAAACATTGATAGATTTGCCCAGGGTTTACAATACAAATGTGTTAGAATAAAAAAAGGTCTCCTGCCAAAGTTTAAAAAAATTGGAATAAAAATATGTGTTTTAGAGCGAAAACACTTCGCATCGGCGTGCGTTTATATGTATATTAGCTACTCCCAAAATAAAAAAGCATTTTAGTTTTGTATTATTTGATTTTATTCTCTACCAAATAATCTAAGGTATCAAAATTTAAAAGCTCTTTAATTTGAATGGCATCGGGATCGTCCTTATCTATATCGTCACATATTTTTGGTAGCCATTTAGTTCTGATGCTGTATAGTACCGGATCAGACGATAACAATAAATATTGAAGTAAATCATAATTTTGGTTAAATTTGGTGCTCTTTCGGGTATTGAAAAGCCGGAACTGTTTAACATCTCTATTACGGGATTCCTGAGCTTCTTCTGTAAGTTCTCCTAACGGAAGTATGTTGTATTCCACAATTTCCTTGCCATGATGTAAGACTTTATGTACTGTCGGTGTTAAAGCTTTCCACGAATATAAATCAGATAAAATGTTTTTTGTGTCATTACTATAAGCTTCAAATTTGGTTGAATTTATCATCTTTTTGCTATTGATTACAGCCAAAATCACTTTGAATCGTCTTAGCAAGTGTTCATCAAGACCGGTTATTTTAGATGTCGATACGGGGTCCTCAAAAAACCGCCTTGCCGAGTTGCCATCATTTGTGCTTCCGTATCCGTAAAGAGGTTTATCTATTATAAGTCCCTTTTGTTTAAACTCCAACTGGATTCGATTCTTCTCTTCCTGCCTCATTTTGTGAAGATCTTGGTTGTTTCTAGCAGAGACATCGCGGTTTCCAGGGCTAGTCCGATATTTAAGGTCATACGATAAATGCAAACAATACTCCATGAATCGAATTCTACAGTGCAGGGGCGAAATACCGAAATTGAGCGCATTTTCGTTTACTAAATTTTCATCAGACTTGTCCTCGAATTGCCCATTCTTCTTGCCACAAATATTGCATCTCCAATTGGACATAACGCCAGTTAATGCGTTTGCCACCTTTCCATCGATCATAGTGAGTTGTAGTTGAAACGAAACTTTTATATTTCTTCCCAATTGGTTTATAACAATCATGGGTAATGCAGCAATTTCTTCCTTTATTTCGTTCACCAAAGATCGTGTTGTGTTCCGGTCTTCCTTTGTATACTCAAACCGAATTGGGCGACATAAATATTTTGACCCAGGTGTTCTATTTATCCATATATCTTGAAATGCATTTTCTTTCGATGATGAAGATTGGTCCTTGTACAATCTCATTCTCAATGGTACTAATGATGCCATGAAAATTGATGCGAAGTTGGTATCTATTTCTGTTTGTTGCTTATATTCGGAAAATCCAGATGATCCATCACAACCCCATTTGCTGATCAAAACCACTTCGGAATTATTACATGTGTTCAACTGTTCTTCAGTAAAATTAGAAATAATTCTAACAGCTGTATTTTCAACAAGATCAGCAAGTTTCACTCTTGCTTTTAATTCGTCCACGTATATATTTGATGGCACCATTTTCGTCCTGGTGTTGTACAATTTATGTTTTGAGGGTAAACAACCCCATCCTTTTTCACGAAGAGCCTTCCTCATTGTTGAGTATTTGTTTCTTGAGAGGCCTAGGTTCAAAATCAGGGCCAGTGCATCTTCCTCCGTGAATTCTGTAGTCGATTTTGGAGTTGGAATACTTTCTACCATTCTCTTTACCCTTTTCGGAGATGCTAATGGTAAAACATCGACAATTCGTCCAACATTTTTTGGTTGTGTTTTTAACAATGCTGTTTTGAACGTATCTTTTATTAAATTTGGCGGATGTGCCGCCAATAGTTCCTCTTGTTTTTTCTTTTTGGTTTTCTCCGTAACTTCGTCGTATGCTTTGCTAGGCCGGCCGGGAATCAGCGGTTTAATTTCAATAAGTAGATCCGATTTCAGCCACTTCTCATACATTTTGAAAAACTTGATTTTTGCGAATGAACATTCTGGCAACCTTCTCTCAAATGATTTGTAGAATTTTTCAAGTTTGTCTAAAGCGTCTTTATTTAGCCTTATTCCATATATGTGGTCCAAAGTGTAAACAAGTTCCTTAAATGACTCCGTGTATGATTTGGAATCATTTTTGATGTCCCATACAATTTTCGAAAGAGTGGAATACTTCAGTATGACTTCCATAACTTATAAATGTCCTTTACGCCTCTACAAAATATAATGAAGAAAATTTGGATTTTGTTCAAATATTTATGCAATATATTCACAATTAATGACCCATTTCAGGTATCAGACGCAATCGTAAAAAGGGGTCCAAAGTGCCTCTTTTTACTTACTCTTCTATAATTATTTACCTGGACTCGAATTTGGTTAAAAAAAATGACAATGAATTTTTTATGGGTAGGTTTTTTCACATTCATTGATACGGTGGATTTCCTGGGAATTCGACATAGCGAAACAGGTAACATTTGTCTGCATCAAATCTTAACACAAATATATATATATATGCAGGTATATTTCTAGGTTACTTTTTATTCAAAAATCATCAGCTTACATTAAAAATAGATGTAGGTACTATACAAACGCACGCCGATGCGAAGTGTTTTCGCTCTAAAACACATATTTTTATTCCAATTTTTTTAAACTTTGGCAGGAGACCTTTTTTTATTCTAACACATTTGTATTGTAAACCCTGGGCAAATCTATCAATGTTTTAGTGTAGGCCCCATATAAGGTTCCATTTCACAAATAGACATTTTTATATAGAGTTTAATGAAGTGTAAATGAATTTTAGAGTAGATAGAATCCGAGTTGAGAAATGTTTTATACATCGTTGGAAAGGTATGAAAATTTCCTTTACGATAAGGTATGTTGCGTAAATATGGCTATAGTGTGTCATGTGCAATTAGGACAACAAAAACAAAATTTGGGAAATTCGACTTTTTTGAAAAATTGACTTTTTTATTGCCGGTTCCATAAAATGGAATAGAATAGAGATATTTCCATGATTCTTTTTGTGTTTTGTAGAAGAAGTGTTACCAAATAAAAGTTTATTTAACATCTTTGCAATAAAATGTGACGTAATACTTGTTTTTTAGCAATGAATATAGCACTACTTGAAAATTGACTTTTTTCAGTATTTTGATCGCTACGATCTCATTTATGGCTAGGATATGGCGAGACATACCTTAAAATGTTGGGAACATTTTAAGCTTTCATTTAAGTTCAAAAAAAGCGAAAAAATCCCCGTGGAACTTTTTTTCCAGTGAGAAACTTTTGAAGTTTAGTAAAAAAATTGGCCATTTTGGTCTTAAGATAACGGTGTTGTTTGATATCGAAATTAGCCAAATTAGCACTTAAAACTTTTCTTAATACCTCGACTTTGTGAAAATGGAAAGAAATGATAATGCTTTGACGGCCAAAGTTTGCGAAAACTTAAAGGAAATGGGAGTATCTTTTTTGAAAAATTTTGCAATTTTTTGACAAAAAAAATATTTTTCATATTGAAAACGATGCCATTTTTAAACCGCCAAAGACATTCACGTGATTCCTTTTGTATTTTATGCACACATATGCTGGCATAATTTGTGTGAAGTATGAAGTTTATAGCTTTAAAATTGACGGAGTTATTTAAAAAACACTGAAAAAAACCAAGGCCAAATTTTCATATTTTAAAATTAAACAATTCATAACTCCTTAACAGTACACGATGGCATGGTACTTTATGCATAAGTTTTTTAGATCTTGTCAAGCTCTTTCTCTAGAGTCCTAAATCATGTAAATCGGTTGAGTAGATCAAAAGTTATGGCCCCCAGAAGCTTGGAGAAGTCAAAAGTGGTCAACTTTGACACCCTGTAGCTCACCCTGTATTAAAGATATGGACCAACAACAGCACTTTTCTGAAAGCCTATGTCCTCCTCTACAAATGTCTAGAACATTTTGTATGGCTAAAATCAACAGATAAAAAGTTGTAGACTTATTTCCAATTTTTTTGCCATTTGGCCCACTGTGCAGCGTAGGGCTGTAAACAAATGCCACACACAAGAAGGAGCAATTTTGGTGTTATGGTATGTCAAAGCAAACTTTCAACTTTTGACGGTGATTCAAGTCAATGATTGACGGGTGAAGGCCAGGTATCAGAGAGATGGAGAGAGTCTTGTAGCAGCAACCACAACTAGTGTAGGCATAGAAACTTAGCTAATTAATTAACTGAAATTATAAAGGGTGATTTTTTTGAGGTTAGGATTTTCATGCATTAGTATTTGACAGATCACGTGGGATTTCAGACTGGTGTCAAAGAGAAAGATGCTCAGTATGCTTTGACATTTCATCATGAATAGACTTACTAACGAGCAACGCTTGCAAATCATTGAATTTTATTACCAAAATCAATGTTCGGTTCGAAATGTGTTCAAATTTTGACAAATTTTGTTCAGCGATGAGGCTCATTTCTGGTTGAATGGCTACGTAAATAAGCAAAATTGCCGCATTTGGAGTGAAGAGCAACCAGAAGCCGTTCAAGAACTGCCCATGCATCCCGAAAAATGCACTGTTTGGTGTGGTTTGTACGCTGGTGGAATCATTGGACCGTATTTTTTCAAAGATGCTGTTGGACGCAACGTTACGGTGAATGAACACATTTCGAACCGAACACTGATTTTGGTAATGAAATTCAATGATTTGCAAGCGTTGCTCGTTAGTAAGTCTATTCATGATGAAATGTCAAAGCATACTGAGCATCTTTCTCTTTGACACCATGTCTGAAATCCCACGTGATCTGTCAAATACTAATGCATGAAAATCCTAACCTCAAAAAAATCACCCTTTACCTTAATGTCGCGTATAAAGGAAATTTATTTTCATAAACTCTTTTTGGGGTGTTGGAAAGGATTGAGAAGTGTTGAGAGAGGATGGCAATGACCACTAAATAGAAACTAGTGGCTAGCTATATCATTTTGAAAGCAGGAACACCTAAACACGCTATCGCTATTGGCATACACCTAAGCTAGTAATCGGATTGTTCTGAATTCTGAGAAATGAGAAGTCACATAGAAAAAATCTATTTCAGAGCAAAATGGATTTGATATTTAAATTGCCTTAACCCACGCATTAAGCCAAGTTAGTTTGGAGGGCAAGAGACCAGCAACATCGGTTGTTAGTTGCTTTACTTGGAGAGTCTAGGTCCAATGTGGTCACCAAAGAAGAAGTGTGAGGAGAAAAAGAAGGCGGAGAAAAAACACATAGAGATACACCATAGCGTGGATTTATAAATTCTCAAAGCCCTCGCATTTCTGAGACCATCTCGCCAAAGGGGATAAACCGAGAAGGGTTTTGAACCCGTCTGATTCACAAATGTTATAATACTTCTAAGGTGAAAGAGTCTAAATCGGCTATACAGAAGGACCGAAAGTGACTTGGAGGTGGCATACGACTAGTCTAGACCTAAGAGTCTCAATGTTAATCTAGAGAAGACTTAGATTTGCCTGTTAATGAAGAAGATGAAGCTGTTTCGAATTTCTACATTTCTACAAGCGATTTCGAATTTCTACAAGGTCCTATACTTGGGTTTGATCTTGGATAAGAAATTGAATTGGCACATGCCTACTGAGAAGGCACACTGATTCCGATTTCAATGAAATTTTCAGTTTGGAGAGTCATCATAGAATTTCGTGAGAATCGATTAAAATATTACCACATAATTGCAAAACTAATCAAAATCGGACGAACATATATGTGATATTTACTTCAATATCTGAACCGATTTCTTCCAGTTTCAAAAGGCTTCGTCCCTACACGGAGAAATAAAAAAACAAATTAAATTCATGCTATGTATATGAATTCTTTTTTATACCCACCACCATAGGATGTGAGTATACTAATCTAGTCATTCGGTTTGTAACACCTTGAAATATTGATCTAAGACCCCATAAAGTATACATATTCTTGATCGTCTCGACATTCTGAGTCGACCTAGCCTTGTCCGTCAGTCCATCTTTAGAAATCATGAAAGCGGTCGAACCCGTAGCTGCTAGCCACTAGCCGCTTGAAATTTTGTACAGATACTTAATATTGATGTAGGTCGTAAATTGCAAATGGGCCATATCGGTTCAAATTTGGACAAGATCCCATATAAACCAATCTCCCGATTTGAGTTTGGAAGGCGCAAGTACGGTCCAAAACCGATCTCCCGATTAGTCTTGTTCGGTTCTTAGAAGCTTTAATTTTTGCTGGTTTGACATCCAGCCACTGATGGTGTGTGGTGGCTTGTTTGACCCAGAAGGTTTACATGGAATAACTTGAAATTAACAACGAGATCAAGCCAAATGTTGTTTTCTTGGCTCGCCAATGCTTTGCGGCATTCTTGGAGAAAGTCGCCTACTGGCCCCCATGGAAAGTCAACAAACTGCGAATCAATTACAAGTAATTTTACTAAGCGACAGTTTTGTCGTTGCTGTTGTGTTGAATAAAATTATGCCGCTCAGCTAAACTAATTTGTACAAAATTTTAGCAAAATCTATGGTGGGTTGCCCAGATTCGGGCCGGCCCAACTTAGCACGCTTTTACTTGTTTTATAATAATGTCGGTTATAGTTAATCATATTTTTATACCCACCACCGTAGGATAGGGGGTATATTCATTTAGTCATTCCGTTTGCAGCACATTGAAATATCAATTTCCGACAAAGTATATATATTTCGGATCGTCGCAAAATTCTAAGACGATTTATGGATGTCCGTGTGTCTGTCTGTCTGTCCGTCCGTTTGTTGTAATCACTCTACAGGCTTCAAAAATTGAGATATTGCGCTGAAATTTGGTACAGATACGTCTTTTTGATGCACGCTGGTTAAGTTCTTGAACGGTCCAAATCGCACCATATTTGGGTATAGCTGCTATATAGACCGATTTTCCGATAAAGGGTCTAATGCCCATAAAGACTTTATTTTTCATACGATTTCACTGAAATTTGAAACAATAAGTAATTTTAGGCCAGACCCAAATATGGGTCAGATCGGACTATATTTAGATATAGCTGTCATATAGACCGATGTGCCGATAAAGGGTCTGAAGGCCATGAAAGCTTTATTTATTGACCCATTTCGCTGAAATTTGAAACAGTGCGTTATTTAAGCCTCCCGACATCTGACCTAAGTATGGTTTAGATCGGACTATATTTAGATATAGCTGCCATATAGATCGATCTCCGGATAAAGGGTCTGACGCCCATAAAAGCTTTATTTTTTATCCAATTTCGCTGAAATTTAAAACAATGAGTAGTTTTAAGTGTTTATTTTCGACAATTAAAGAGCTTTTAGTGAAATACCTTGCTACGAAAATAATATATGGATATCGCAAAAGTAAAACGATATAAATGCCTTTATCTGAATCCCATATGATCTTTGATGGTCTGTGAATTCGCTCGGTGGGTTTAGGGTCATTAACGTTTGGGTGTTAGATGTACTCCATTACTAAAAGTCTTTATTTCAACTCGATATTGTCATGATGTCCGATTTAGTCGTTTAGTGTTTTCGGGAGTGAGGTGGAGCCCTAGACACTTGGCCGTGAAAAAAAATATCAGCATCGTGCTCTTCTCTCAAATACCATTTATTTAAACTCCAAATTGCCATTGGCTTAAGAAGAGTTTATAGGATGAGGCGTCCCCCAAACACTTGACACTTTGTTTTCGTATCTCAAATGTCTTTCAATTAAACCACATGTTGGCATGGTCGGTAAATTTTTATCCTTTGGGGGGTATTTTGGAAAAGGGACGGTGCCCCAAAAACATGGTCCCACATTGTCCCGAATACCTTTATCAGAGGCCCATATTGCGATGGTCAGTAAATAATTGCTGTTTGTGGTCTATTTTGGGAAAGTGGTGGACCCGCAAAAAATTGGTCCCACATAGACAGGGTCGATAAATATGCCCGATTTAGGAGTGTTTTAGGGAGTGGGGTTATCCCCCAAACATTTAGCTCTAAAAATATATCAGCATCTCTATTCTCATACATAGATACATCATTTATTTGAACCCCATATTGCCATTGGCCTCGAAATTCGTCAGCAAATATGTCCGTTTTGGGGTATACACACTAAAAGCTATCAGTATCGAGCTCTAGTGTCTTGAAGACCCAGATTGTCTTGGCGAGCTAATACATCCTACTTGGGGGTTTTTATGGTGTTGGGACGTCCCCTGGACAGTTGGTCCCGAATGTTGATATCAGATTCGTGGTCTACTCACAAATACCTTTCATTTGAGCCCCATATTTTCATAGTCGGCAAACATGACCGGTTTGGGGGATGGGGCTGCCTTTCAGAGAGTTGTTTTGGGGAAGGGGTGGACCCCCAAAAACTTGGGCTCGCATTTGGATATCAGATTCGTATTCTAATCGCAAATACCTTTCATTTGAGACCCATATGAAACCCATGAAAATTCCACTAAGGAACAGGGGCAAACTTCTCACATATCAATGAGTGCTGTCCGATTTAAGTTTAAGCTCAATGATAAGGGGTCTCCTTTTTATAGCCGAGTCCGAACGGCGTGCCGCAGTGCGCTACCTCTTTGGAGAGGGATTTTACATGGCATAGTACCTCACAAATGTTGCAAGCATTAGGAGGGGAAACCACCGCTGAAAATTTGTTGATGGTCTCGCCAGTATTCGAACCCAGGCGTTCAGCGTCATAGGCGTACATGCTAATCTCTGCGCTACGGTGGCCTCCCAGATACATTTTTTAATCTTAAATACCTTTCATTTAAGTCCCATATTGCCGTGATTTGTCTATATATATATATATATATATATATATATATATATATATATATATATATATATATATATATATATATATATATATATATATATATATATATATATATATATATATATATATATATATATTTGGTAGGTTTGGGGTGGGGCGGTCGCCCTAGGTACCCCATCCAATATTTGGATACCGAAATTTTGTTTTTAGGTTACTATAAGAAAGCACACAAAATTTCGCTTAAATCGCACCACCCATCTCCGAGATCTGGCGTTTCTGAAAATTAGGGTAAGGGGGATTTGGCCGATTTTTAATAGTTTTTTGGCAAATAAAGTACATAGGTGTTGGAATTTACCGTTTTGTCTAGTTGGGTTTCACCTTATTCCGGAAGCTTATCGGATTCGGCGCTAGCCGTGTTATTCTACATCTTATGTAACGATGGTCCAAGAAGGACTGCTCCACGGAGACTCTCCAATCCCGAACCTCATTGATCAGATTTCCCATGGCTCCTGAATTAAGCCGATATGAATCTAGTCCTTGCTGATTTTCTCCATCAGAGCGTGTGAAGCCCTCTCGCAACAAGAACGATTTGGCCTTAGGAGCCAGAGGACTGCCATGGGATAAAGGGGTGGACGGAAGATCTTTTGTCAAATCTTAATGGAAGTGATAATACGAAACGCAGTTCTCACTCATGGGCAGAGCTTTGCAATCTTTGGAAAAGTTGAGAGGGGATTAGCAAAAGTAAGTCCAACAGTTAAAAAAGATGAAACCAAAGTATGGCGCTGTATGTGTTATATTCCCCCTTTTTTCCCCCCTCCTCCAGTAAGACATTCAGTTACTTTTCACAATAGAGTCATTTATATCTGAACATTTTTATAAAAGTAAGGGTATGTACAACCCGAAATGATGGCTCTTACATGTCATTTCCGTTTCAATTTCTCATTAAGTTGATTTCTTGTCTTTTTTTGTTTCTTTCGCCATTTCGATGATGATGATTTCATACAAATGTTCGAAATTGTTAGTGTATACAAAGTGGAGTGCGAGGGACAAATCACTGTTACAAGTGAAATGGCATTTCCTTTCCATTATTGTAGCTGCAGTTGAATGTTATTGCAAAACTAGAACCCAAACTTAAAGGTTGCACAAATAGACCAAGCAATGTGGTTGGCCACCGTTGGCGCAGCCAAGGTTAGTGCATATCATTAGGGGGTCGTTTAGAGCAAAACCACCATCCACAAAATGGCATCCAACGGTGACGAAAGACCATAACATTAAAGGAGCAAAATTTCCCCTTGACAGGGAGATACAATATCAGCAAAGTCATTTGAAATCATTTGTAGGTAATGTTGGGGAAGAATATTTTGCTTCTCTTGTGGTGAACAAGTTCCCCGATTCAACTACAATATTTAGTTGATTAGGTGACTTTCTCACAACAAAAGGTGGATAACACTGGCTTTGTACTTTAATCCATCAATATTCTCAATATATCTGATTTGACAGATTGGGTTCTTCTATTAGCGAATACTTTGTATTTTTAGTTTCGTTTGGCTTAGACGGTTCCCACTGTCAACATGTTATACCCACCACCATAGGATGGGGGTAAACTAACCTCGTCATTTCATTTGTAACACTTTAAAATATTGATCTGCGAGCCCATAAAGTATACATATTCTTGATCGACTGGACATTCTAAGTCGATTCAGCCATGTCCGTCCACCTGTGGAAATCACGATATCGGTCGAACGCGTAGACCTAGTTGCAAGAAATGTTGAACAGGTAATTTCCGATTAACATTCCACTAAGGAACAAGGGGGTACTTCTCTCATATCTATGGGTGCAGTCCGATTAAAGTTCAAGCTCAATGGTAAGGGACCTTCTTTTTTATGCCGAATCCAAACGGCATGCCGCATAGCGACACAACGTAGTAGATAAGTTTAAACATGGCAGGATACCTCACAAATGTAGCCAGCATTAGTAAGGGGATAACCACCGCTGAAAATTTGTCTGATGTTCACGCCGGGATTTGAACGCCATCGTTCGGCGTCATAGGCGGACATGCTAACCTCTGCACCACGGTGGCCTCCGAACAGATACTTTGTATTAATGTTGCACGTTGGGGTTTGCAACTGGGCCATATCGGTTCTAGTTTGGATATAGCTTCCATAAAAAATGGTCCTTCGACTTGACTTCTTGAGCTCCTAGAAGTTTCAATTATTAACCGATTGGGCTGAAATTTTGCACATAGAGTTTCGTTACTACTTCCAACAATAGTATCAAATATAGACTGAATCGACCTATAACCTGATAATAGCTCCTATATAAACTGATCTCCCCATTTGACATCTTGAGCCCCTAAAATCCGCAGTTGTAATCCGATTGAGCTGACATTTTGCACGTAGTGTTCTGTTATGACTTTCAACAATCGTGACAAATATGGTCCAAACCGGTGTGTAACATGATATAGCTCCTATATAAACCGATCCCCTGAGTTGACATTTCAAGCCACTGGAAATCTCAATTTCTTTCCGATGGCTGAAATTTTGGACGTAGTGTTATGTTACGACTACCAACAATCGTGCTACATACGGTCCAATCGTTTGTGTAAACTTTTAGCAGAATCCATGGTAGTGGGTTTCCAAGATTCGGCCTGGCCAAACTTAGCACGCTTATATTTATTTTATAGACGTTTACTGCTTACTTAGTAGATCGTTTATTTATACTTCGAAAGGCTCTAGTTAGGTTAGATTATGTTGGTTGAGGATGATATCATACATGGATGTCTAGGTATCCGTCAGGGCCATAGTGTAGCCCATTATGATTCGGTAATAGCCTTTTCTCTTCGATCCGGGTAGTCTAACAGAAGTCACAAATGATTGCGGCAGATTTCATCAATGTACCGTTTCGTAGCACTTTGATGATATGATAAAATATTTTAATCTGCATAGGTGCAGTCCTATTAATTCTTCCGGAGTTCGTACTTGATTTGTTATCGAGAATATTGGAAGATTTGCACGTAGGAAGATGGCCTGTGACCCGAAACAGGATAATCTTGTGCGGCCTATGAAACCGGTCAAGATAGTCCCAAACAACAGCGCTTTAGATTTTATTTTCGCACCCATAGGAACCCAAAGCGCTACCTGACTATAGCTAAATATGTAGTTATCCGGCTAATCGATGTTCCTTGGCAATTATATCTCTGAAGCCATGGGAATCACAAAGATCTCCGCCTGGAAGGCACAACAATCGTCCTTCATGCGAAGAGAGACGTAGTTCTGTATAGTAGTTTCCACATACGATTCCACTATCCACTTTCGATCCATGTGTAATGGTACTACATCTCTCTACATCACTGCGTTATCCTTGATACAATGCCTGATGTTCCAGGCAATGTGGATAATACATTGCCTGAGCCGCTTTTTGATAAAAAGTACTGACCACTATCCCTGATAGAACCGATTGAATCAACGATATAGAAGTTTCATAGACTTCTATACGGATAGAAACAAACTAGACAGCCAGGCGAGCTTTGATGTAAACCCTAAAGTTCTTGAAATGAGCATATCGAGAAGGTTTCCCGACCACTGTAGTGTGTATCTAGTGGAAATCCTCGCAATTAAAGAAGTGGTGCTGTGGCTAAGATGTAATGTCATAATGATTGACAAAAACATCTTCTCCAAAAAATTCCGGAACGTATTTTTGAATTCAATAACCACCTTCAACTGTCGCAGATCTATAAACGAGATGGCTGAATAATTCAAAATTCGCCTGTTCTAGGTGCCGGGCCACAGAGACATCCGAGGAGATTGTAGAGCAGACGAGCTTGCGAGACTAGAAATTACCTTACGCATTCCGGGGGAACTGGAATCGGTTGGTATGCCTCAAGCGACATGTAAGCTAGGTCTTCAGGATCAGGCCTGAAGGGAAACGAAGGACAGATGGTCACAATGAGGGGATGTGAACATCCCAAAATTCTTCGCCAATTCTAGACTTGGCGCAATCTACTACTTTGCTGTCACTAGCTAGAACAGAAGAAGAAGAGACTATAGAACCTCTGCTGTTAATGTGTCCTGTACTGGCAGTTAAGAGGAGTTCCACTTTAGGTCCTATTTCTTTGAGAACTTATCTGATTTAGCTGATGTGATTATTTGCAAGTTGTTGTTGGGTATTTTAAAGCGATCTGAATGGTTCAATTCAATTCAATTCAATTCCTTCTCCTGTTCCTGTGGACGAAAACGTCTAGGTAAAACTAATCCAATCTATCAACGCGGTTAATGATGAAATGTCTATTGTCCTAACGGACATAAACTGCAGAGAACAACGAAGGACTTTCATTTCCCTGCCAGTAGCAGCAGCAAACAAGCTTTTTAATACAATCAGCATAAAGATCGTCAAGACGAACTATCGTATACGATACAAGGAAGATCGCAATTTTCCGATGCTTCGGAGTAGGCCATGTGCATCGGGAATACGATGAGTCTGACAGAAAGGGAATGGGATTATGCAACCGTTGAGGTGAGAAGGACCATAAATTTAAAGTATGCAGGAACGAACCGAAAGGCTGCATATTCTTACTAGAGAGCAAATAGATAACACTAAACGGTAACATATAACTGTGAAAATTCTACAAGCAATATGTATAGAAGGAGGCCACCGCGGGCCTGTCTGTTCCTTAATGGAATATTCATGGGAAATTTAGAATAAGAAGCAAATATCGTACTAATCAGCGATTAAAATAGGACAATCACCCAAGGGTTCTGGATCGAAGATAAGAGTAAAAGAATACTGCTATATGGAATTACATCAACAGTAAAATTCAGTCAATTAAAAGTGGAAAAGCCGAGAAATTCGTGTGGGTAATGCTAATAGACTTTACGCTGTTTAGTTGCTAACTTACCCCTATCGATGGTTTTGACGAATTCCAGTCCGAGAATTATAGTGGGACGTGCAATCGACCAACTCAAGAGTTAGTAGAGGTAGGTTGTGGCCAACAGTGGGCCGTTCCTGCCAATATTTTTTTATCTGAGAGAAAGCAGATAGGTCCAACAACTGCCAGATACTGGAGAAATACACTGCAAGCGATAACCTGTACAACGAGTTCTCTTTTTTAACCCAGTGATATGATAGAGGTCTTAGTAGTAGTGTTCTTCTTGGATAGGATCAACCGTTGGCGGATATTGGCCACATAGACTGCAAGTGATCACCAGTACATCGAGTTCTCTTTCTTTGATCCAGAAATATGATAGAGATTTGGGGCAAATCCTTTTAGACCAGGGGCGGAGCTAAGACCCTGCTCTTGGTACAGAAGACGGTAGCTCCAAGAGTTATGTCATCTTTCCGAACAATGTCTGAACCTACAGTTCTCGTCATTGAGGTATGGTACCAACAGACCTACTGGCCTCTGAGCCGATGAAAATATATAAAAATGTATATGACGCTAAACAGAACTCCCAGCAGGAGTTCATATTGGAATACATTCAGAGCACATTGTAGAGGATGAGGTCAGTGAAATGAAACATGACAATAAAGATAGCGAAAAACAAGACAATTAAGATGTGCAGCAGTGAGGCAATTTTTGTCGAAGATATACTCAGCTCATAGAAAAGAAACCTTGACACGGCATTAATGATATAGAGACTATATAGAGAGTGCTCCTGAGCTCAAACAATGAGACGTTTGACATAATTTCCAGAAGGGAATTCACCTCGTTGTTATGCGATAACGGTGCTGATGTGGTTTAGATAAGGTGGGTTTTTAACCGGTAGAGACCGAGTCTGACATTCGGCGAGGGGAGACGGATATCGTAAGATGTGCGGCAAGTGATAGCATGCTTAGGGCATTGATAGAAGAAGAAGATGATGAAACGTTCCAGCATTTCCTATGTCATTGCCTGGCTTTCGCGGCTAACAGACATCGGGACTTAGGTGGGGACACAATGCCAGACATAAAGCTACTAAAGGGAGTGGTATGGAAAATAATTAGGGATTTTGTCAGCAGCACGGAATTCCTGACTTAAATTTTCTTATTGGAGTTTACTTTTTTTACCCTCCACCATAGGATGGGGGATACTAATTTCGTCATTCTGTTTGTAACTCCTCGAAATATTCGTCTTAGACCCCACAATGTATATATATTCTTGATCACAAGTCGATCTAGCCATGTCCGCCCGTCTGTCCGTCCGTCTTATAAGTGTAGGTCGGTTGGGATTGTAGATGGGCAATATCGGTCCATGTTTTGATATAGCTGTCATATAAACCCATCTGCGATCTTGACTTCTTGAGCCTCTAGAGGGCGCAATTTCTATCCAATTTGGCTGAAATTTAGCATGAGGTGCTTTGTTATGACTTCCAACAACTGTGCCAAATATGGTTCAAATCAGTCCATAACCAGATATAGCTGCCATATAAACCGATCTGGGATCTTGACTTCTTGAGCCTCAAGAGGGCGTAATTATTATCCGATTTGGCTGAAATTTTGTAGAACGGCTCCCATCACGACCTGCAATATACGTGTCAAGTATGGTCTGAATCGGTTTTTAGCCTGATACAGCTCCCACATAAATCGATATCTCTATTTAATTCTTGAGCCCCTAAAAGGCAAAATTCTTATTCGATTTGGCTGAAATTTAACACAATGACTTCTACTATGGTCTCCAATATTCAGTTCAATTCTGGTCCGAAATGAACCATTACTTGATATTGTTCCAATAACATAGCAATTCTTTTCTTTTATTCTTTGTTTGTCTAAAAATATATACCGGAAAAGAACTCGACAAATGTGATCCATGGTAGAGGTAGATTATTTAGAGTGCAGAACAAGCCTATAACTGGCTTAGATGTATGTCCATAGTGGCATGGGACGGATTAATATCCGCACCCTCCTTTTAACCTAACCAATCCCAGCATTAAGAGGGCATAACCACCGCTGAAAATTATTTTCTGATGTTCTTGCCAGGATTCGAACCCAGGCGTTCAGCGTAATCGGCGGACGTGGTTACCTCTGGCAGCCATGTAAAAACTTTTCCACAAGGAGGTGTCGCACAGCGGACTCGACTTTAAATAGGAGGCTGCTTATCACTGAGCTTAAACTTGAATCGGATAGCTTTCATGATATGAGAGAAGTATGCTACTATTCCTTAATGGGATGTTCATGGACAAATTTGCATTTGTACCTTATGTTAAAAAAAAAAAAACGTTCGTTAGGTCAGTTTGCAGGTCGACCATAAGGATTTAATCCCGGATTTATTAAAACTATTTCGCCTAGGGTTAATAGTTTGAACTTCGGGACACAGAGTACGAGAAGGGTGAAAGAGATTGATATTTGGAAAGGAATGACTTCATTTCCATGCAATTGTATAAATCAAAAAAATAGGGAATTTGTTTTGCTATCTTTAACTTATTTTTAATCATATTCGAGGTTTTTGTAATATAGGTAATGGCACCCTATTTACTGAATAACAGGTACATCGAACAAATATTATAGCTTCCATGGTGTTTAAATCAAATCTGGGGATATTTTTAACATGCTACCTATCCTCCCATCACATACTCTATCGATATCGATTTTTTCTCCTTGCAATTTTTTTCTACAATTTTCCGCTTAAATATCAAAACGAAAATCCTACGTAATGCATCAGAGCAAAAAATCAAAATGGAAATGGATATTGTTAACGTAACACCAGCAAAAACGAAAAGTTTTGCATGCAATGTAAAATACTATGCAACGGAGGTGTTTTTCAGCTCACGAATACATGGAACAAACAACTTCCGGTAATTTTATTTACTTTATGGAACTTTGTTACAAGAATTCAAACTATAGTTAGTCGCACAAAAGAAAAGTGAAAGGAATACATTTTCATTCTCAACACTTTTCCATTACTGACATTTTACAAATTAAAGTTCGCTGTTGGAATTACAAAGCAATCACAAATGGCAGAAAAATGATTTGAAAAGTTGTAGTGATTCGCTTTTAACGAAAAGAAAAATGACTTTTTAATTAAAACTTTTGCAGGGTTACGGAAAGGTATAGTTTATAGGTGTTGTGCGTACATGTACGTAACCAACAATAGGTGGGTTGACTTTAGTAGGAAACCAGGGTACGGACGAACCAGAACATCATCAGGTGGGCGAACTTTGGGGTTTTATGACACAGTTTATTGATACCCACATTCGTGTATATGTGACCTTTGAGTAAAGGTCAACATGCTGGTTTCCTATGATTTTGTATCGTTTTCAGAAATGATAAAAATACTCGTTGCATCATTTCAAATGTTCGCTTGTAATTTATTTTTAGTCTTAAATGAAAAAATATGAAGGAACATTTATAAAAGTTTTGATTTAAGTAATGCCGTCATTGGTATTATGTAAGCTTACAAGAAATTAATTTCATGTCGAATCATAGAATAATCGGTAATGCATAGTTTTACAATTAAAAATAATGAAAAGACATCATAACATGTAAAAACCAGTTTCCGCCAATGTAAAATTTATATAAAATGCAATGCTATAATAAAAGCAAATCAAAGCGTGCTATGTTCGGCCGGGCCGAATCTTATATTCCTTCCACCATGAATCGCATTTACCGAGTTCTTTCCCGGTAACTCTTTTTAGATAAACAAAGGATAAAAGAAAAAAATTGATTTGCTAATTGAACATGTGTAAAATTTCAGCCAAATCGAATTAGAATTGGGCCTTTTAGGGGCTCAAGAAGTAAAATAGAGAGCCAGTTCGCGTTATAGTATTATATCTTAGCCATTCAAGGATCTCCGCTTGATACACAATACAATGGTTGGGAAACCTTTCCGATATGACCAGTTCTAGATCTTAAGAGTACACCCCAAAACCCACCTACTCGTTTAGTTTAGAACCTATCAGAATCTATCAGGAATAGTGGTACAGTACTTTTTGTCAGACAGGGTGTAATCCACACTGCCCGGAACATCGGAAATTGTATCAAGGATAACACACATAACCCTTAGCCTCACGACAGTGTCCGCAGCCATTTGTCTAGCAACAATGTCCAGGCGCATTAGATGTAGCATGCAGTGCATCAGATGGTGTCGTCCTCAGTGCGGCTGTGATGCACGAACAAGCCAAAATATTGATCCGATTTACTATTGAATAGTAGATGAACTTTTGAAGCGCCGTCCACCAAACCACAACACCATATAGCATTATAGGTCTGACAACTGCAGTATGTACCCAATGCATGACGCGCGGTCTAAATAACCAACTTTTGTCAATGGCTCTCTTGCAGGTGTATAGGGCAAGAGTGGCCTTTCTTGCCCTTTCCAAAATGTTGGATTTGAAATTCAATTTCCTGTCCAGCAAAACACCCAGGTGTTTTGCGCTTTCTGTAAATGGAACATTTTCTCCACCCAAGGAGACAGGTTCCACTGTAGGCAACTTGTATCTCCTGCTGAAAACAACAACTTCTTACACGGATTTGCACCAAGACCAATTTCGGTATTCCAGTTCGATGTTGCACGTAGAGCTCCCTGAAGCTGGGAAACATTCCCCTAACCGAAATTGCCACGTCATCAGCATACGCAACCACTTTTACACCTTTTTCTTCCAGAAACAATAATATATTGTTAATGGATATATTCCAAAGTAGAGGAAACAGTAGACTTCCCTGAGGAGTTCCTCTGCTGACCCATCTTTTTAGATCCACAGATCCCAAGCCTGCCGTAATGCATCTTTTAGTAAGTAAGTTATTAATAAACTGTCTTATGATAGAGTTGATGTTTAGAAACTCCAACTCCTCCATGATTGGCGTCGGTTTTACATTATTGGAAGCACCTTCAATGTCAAAAAATACTACCATTATGTATTCCTTGACAGCGAGAGAAACCTCTATGTAGCCGACTAGGTCGTGAAGGGCTGTTTCAGTGGACTTGCCTTTATTATACTCATGTTGTTGCTGAGACAGGCCATCTCCAGGGATCTTTGCCCTAAGATATGTTTCTATCCATCTCTCTAGAATCTTCCGTGTAAAGGATAACCGATTCATCGTATGAAAATCTTTCGCCTTCGTGTGGTAAATTCTTCCTGCTTTTGGAATGAAAATTACCTTCGTGTCCCTCCATTCCACAGGTTTATACGACATGCTGATTCAAACATTTCGGTGTCTGGTCTGGAAGCGATTGTTGTGAAGAATAGATGCCGAAATTTATCCCAAACCGCCATTCTTCGGTTTAGCCGAGGGGCCTCATCTGCAGTATTTTCTCCAAGGCTGAAACAAAACTAATGATGATGAGAGTAGCTGTGGTCGTCCAATACTTTCCAATAGCATGTCTTTCCGCTTATATACTCTGATACAAAGATAACATATATTCTGCCTGTGCCTGGTAATAAAGGTCGGTCTATTTTTTTTATTACAAATCGCTAGATTGCAATTTATAATATATTCGATAAGCAGCTCACCCCTTTCTTTGATATCCGAACTTCCCCATACCTGGTGATGTGCGGCTTCAACCAGCAACTCTAAGCTTGAAGGCGGAATCTTTGAGTCGTGTGCCATATATAGGGAAGCTAGCCAGTAATGAGACTTATTATTTTCAAGGCTGGCTGCAACTGAATGTGAACAGCTTAGATACGGATGAAGAAGAAGATTTACACTACTCTTTGCAATAATGCGGGCTCTGTGTTTTCCATTTCCAGTTTGCTTGAACAGTTTAAATATAGGTATTCTTAGTCCACGAACCATTCCTTCACACACCCATGGCTTCTGAATAAGAACCACGTCAGATCCTTCTGCCATCAAAAGGACCGAAGAGGCCTAACAATGGTGGAGATTTATCTTCAGAAACAGGACCATAGTAAGGACTCAGAGCTTCCACCACTATTGTGATAGACGAGGCTATCTGAGACCGCCAGAAGTTCATCCTCGCAAGATTCGTTTGATCTTGTCATGATGAGTTTCCATACGCATCCAGAGGCAATTGGGAAAGCATTAGAATCACTTTTCCTCAGGACATTGGACACTTAGGTGTGGACAATTCCTCCTGAAATGAGTCACCAGCTGAGGGTGTAAAAGTACCTTTTAAGTTCCATCTTTCCCCTGCTGCCGCACACTTTGAGCCCAATCCCCCCGGATGACTCACCCACACAGGGCTTGTCGGGTCCCTTTTCTACGCCTTTCCCTCCTATTTTGATCGTGGCAGGGGTATATTCAGTGTCCTACAATCCGCCAGACTTATAGATGTGGTCGCTCTTGGATGTTATGTAGACAAACATATACATGTCAATAAAGTGTCAGTCTGTGACTTTGTTGAACAGGGAGCAACCATAATTTACCACCTTCAAAGTATATATTCAATTTAATTTGGGAGCTTTTATTTCATGACATGACACAACGTCTTCCGTATGTGTTTTATCCAACATCCCCATTATGATCCCCAAGGAGTTCTTTACTTTTGCGATACCTTGCTTATATTGCTTCAAGTAATATGCCAAGTGTGCCCAAAAACAAATGCTTAGGACACGGCGAGTCCTTAACTATGCACACATAAAATTGTGTGGAAAATTTGCAATTCAATGAATGCAAATATTAGAAGTACTGCAAGCACCAAATGATGATGAGTACAACGTTACCAGCATCATTTCAAGTAAACATTTCACTACGATTGTCAACATCCCTATCAACATTTTCTTGTAGTCTTCGTCAGCGTTGCCATTTTGGGCTTTTTCTTACAAATTTGGTAGGATTTATTTCAATTTTAAGGGTTTGGGCGGATGGACAGCCCATTTCAATCCTAAAAAATCATTCTTTATTGTCATATGTCAATTCTAAGACGATTTAACGATGCCCGAGTGTCTGTCCGTCCGTCAGTATACCTATATGTCAAAAATTGAGATATTGAGCTGAAATTTGAGACAGGCCAATATTTTTTTCTTACGCAGGTTAAGTTCTTGAACGAGCTAAATCGGACTGTACGAGAGTTGCCATTTATATATTTCGGAATTGGACAACCCTCGTGTTGCATTCTACCAACTGACAGCTCTATCGTAAAGCTTGACATTTTTGAAGTTATACGTACTCAGAACGTTTTGACATACGAGCGCAATTTGTGTTGTTTACAGTAACTTCAAAGTAAAAGATTCATCTCGCCCAAAAAATGGAACTAAATCGAGATCATTTTCGTGAGAATATTTTTTACAACTTTCGACGTGGATTAACTCAACAACAGTGCATCGATGAACTTAATTTAATTTTTGGAGATGAAGCTCTATCAAGGACCAGTGTTTATCGATGGTATGATGAATTCAACTGAGGTCGTAGTTCACTTCAAGACGAATTTCGTGAAGGTCGTCCAAAATCAGTTATTGTTCTGAAAACCATTGATGCTGTGCGCCAAATGATATTGCAAGATCGTCATATGACCTAAAGCGAGATTGAGACAACCTTTGGCTTTAGTGGGACCAGCATACATTCAATATTGCATGAACATTTGACCGTCAAAAAAATTTATTCGCGGCTTGTGTCGATTGGTCGAAAGAAATGCTCCAAAAATAGGATCGCGGTGCTTAAAAAAACGTCTATGATATCGTTATAGATGATGAATCGTGGATTTACGCGTATAAGCCCGAAAGTAAGCAGCAGTCGACTGTATGGGTGTTTCAAGATGAGCCAAATCCAACAAAAGTTGCTCGTACACGAAGCATTTCCAAGCAAATGAACGCCTGTTTTTTTTTCGGAAAAACTGGACATGTCGCAATCGTACCACGAGTACAACGCAGAACAGTCAATTCTGAATGGAACACAACCATTCGTTTGCCAGTTGTCTTCCAAGAAATCAGGAAAACCAACCGCCGAAGACGGATCACTCTTCACCACCACAATGCGAGCTTTCACACTCGGCTCCAACAACTGCATTTTTGAGCACTCAAAACATCGATTTGATGAGACATCCGCCGTATAGTCCTGACTTGGCACCGAATGGCTTCTTTTTATTCCAGTACATAAAAAATGTAATGAGAGGTGAACGTTTTTCGACACCTGAAGAAGCGGTTGATGTGTTCAGAATGCATCTTTTGGAGATATTAATATTTGTTTTTGTATTCTCTAATCCCGAAATATAAATGGCAACCCTCCCTCGTATTTGGATATAGCTGCCACATAGACCGATCCACAGTGGGATACAACCGAATAAAATTAGTAAAAAATATGTTATTTGTGATCGGATAGAGATAAATCTTTGAAATGGCAGGCCCCTAAAGTTGGTCACCTCGGTATTTCGAAAAATTGTTCGGGCTGTCAAATCTTCATTTCTGGTTCGATTTTCATCCCACTGTGCCATCTGTCAATTTAGGGTCTTAAGTCTATAACAGTCTATTTTTTTATCCGATTTCGCTAAAAATTTGAAGCATTGAGATATTGACCATATTCCGACCGAATATGGTCAATATCGGACTATATAAACAGATCTGCTGATTTGAGGTTCTGAGCTCATAGAAGGTGCATTTATTACCCGTTTTTTCTGAAATTTGAAATATAAATTGAATTGCAAATTTGTCCATACACATTCCAATAAGTAACATATCAACGAGGGCTGTCCGATTCAAGTTTAAGCTCAATGATAAGGGTCCTCATTTTTAATACTGAGTCCGAACGGCATGCCGCCGTTCTCTTTGGGGAAATGTTTTTACTTGGCAAAGTATCTCACAAATGTAACCCTCGTTAGTAAGGGGATTACCACCGCAAAAAAAATTTTCTGATGTTAACCCCGGGATATAAACCCAAGTGTTCGGCGTCATAGGCGTACGTGCTAATTTTTGCGCTACGGTGGTCTTTGAGGTGCATTAGGTTCCTGGGTACCTGTGCCGAGTATAGTCAAGATCGAATTGTATTTTGATTTATATGGTGTGTTGTATTAGACCCTAATAAGGCCATGAGCTAATAAGAGTCTTTATTATTTCCCGAAATTGACAAAATTTAGAATAGTGAGTAATTTGGATCCCTCAATATCCTTACCCGATAGAGACCTTTATTCTGGAAAAAAATTGTTGTTCACAAATGTTAACAATTTGGGTATTCTAAGCTTGGCTTGGCCGAACTTTATGCGTTTTTATGCTCTTTATTTACTTCTTTTATGTTTTTATACCCACCACCGTAGGATAGGGGGTATATTCTTTTAGTCATTCCGTTTGCAACACATCCAAATATCAATTTCCGTCCATACAAAGTATATATACTTCGGATCGTCGTAAAATTCTATGACGATTCAACGATGTCCGGGTGTCTGTCTGTATATCCGTCTGTCCGTCCGTCCGTTTTAATCACTCTAGAGCCTTCAAAAATTTAGATATTGAGCTGAAATTTGGCACAAATACGTCTCTTTGACGGTATATAGACCGATTTTTCGATAAAGGGTCTAATGCCCATAAAAACTTTATTTTTCATACGATTTTGAAATTTTAAACAGTGAGTAGTTTAAGGCTTCCCGACAACTGACCCAAATATGGTTCAGATCGGACTATATTTAGATATAGCTACCATATAGACCGATCTCCCGATAAAGGGTCTGAAGACCATAAAAGCTTTATTTATTACTGAAATCTCGACATCTGACTTAAATATGGATAAGATCAGTCCATATTTAGATAGAGCTGCCATATAGACCGATCTCCCGATGAAGGGTTTGAAGCCCATAAAAGGTATATTTATTTCCCGATTTCGCTGATATTTAAAACAGTGGGTTACTTTAAGCCTCCTAACATCCGACGTAAAAATGGTTCAGATCGGACTATATTTAGATATAGCTGTCATATAGACCGATCTCCCGATGAAGGGTCTGAAGGCCATAAAAGCTTTATTTATTACCCGATATCGCTGAAATTTAAATCAGTGGGTTATCTTAAGCCTTCCGACATATGACCCAAATATGGTTCAGATCGGACTATATTTAGATATAGCTGCCATATAGACCGATCTGCCGATAAGGGGTCTGAAGCCAATAAAAGCTTTATTTTTTAAGCGATTTCGCTAAAATTTGAAACAGTGAGTTATTTTTAGCCTCCTGATACCCGGTCTAAATATGGTTCTGATCGGACAATATTTAGATATAGCTGCCATATAGACCGATCTGCCGATAAGGGGTCTGAAGCCAATAAAAGCTTTATTTATTACCCGATTTCACTCAAATTTGAAGCAGTGAGTAGGTTAAGACCTCCCTCCGGACAATATTTAGATATAGCTGCCATATAGACCGATAAGAGGACAGAAGCCCATAAAAGCTTTATTTATTATCCGATTTCGCTGAAATTTGAAGCAGTGATTTTTTTTCTGAGCCCCTCGATAACTGACCTTAATATGGTTCAGAATGGTTTACAATTAGATATATCTGCCAAAAAGACCAATATTGTGTTCTACAAAATTGAATTACACCACTAAATGTCCATGCCAAATTTTGGGTCCTTAAGTTATCCAATTTTCACCGGATTGTGACGAAATGGGGTTACATATATACTCGAGGTGGTGGGTATCCAAAATTCGGACCGGCCTAACTTAATGCCTTTTTACTTGTTTTATTTTAAATCATATAATGTTAAATAAGTGATAACTTTTACAAAAAATTGCGTTTGTTTTGATTTAGTTTACAATTTTGGTCAACTGGCAGTGAATCTTGTAGGATTTTTAAAAATGTTTGCACCGTAGTGGCAACGCTGGTCATCGCTTATCTTAAATGTCAAGAAGGGAGGGCATCAAAGGGAGTGCTTGCACTAAATTATATCAATTATGTTCTAAACCTGGACACAACGACAAACGAGAAGAAAATTTACATACTTGTATATACCTGTAGTGACAAGATTTTTGTTTGCTTAGATTCGTCCTTATTCGCAGCGCTACGGCACCGCAACAGTACTGCCAGTGGATAGCAATCAGACCAACCGCCATTATCATCAGGTTTCGTTACTGCCGTGTCTCAATGAGTGTCACAATACACACACATTGAGAGTTGATATACGCTAATGCATAACTTGGAAGGTATCATTAATATTAATATCAAGATGATGTGGCTGAAGGGAATAGTGAGTTATATTTTTTGTGGACATGATTTTTCCCTTTCGATTTTTTTAAAATTAAAAAGAAATATTTACAAAAACAAAAAAATCACTAAGAGAAATAGTGCTTCAAAAATCTTCCTACAATCCGGCTGAACGAACAAGGTCAAGGAGCGATTCCAGGGGAACTTCTGGCAATCGGAAGAATCCCCCTTGAGTCTGAACAAGCTTAATGGAGAGTGGTTGATAAAGGAATTAAAATAAATCTTCCAAATTCAAACACTTGAAAAGGATCCGGAATACAGAAAGGTCCGTGCGGTCATTCGGCGGAATGTTTGTACTACACGCAAAAGCCTAAAATGTTTAGAATATCTTTGGCAGAGAGGAATGTACCTTAAAAGACTAATTATAGGTTTTTTTCTTTGAGCAAAGCTCAGTCTGCCAGCAGTCAGCATTAGGAGGTTCGCGATCATAAGCGGATATAAGCTTGGAAAGTGAGCAATTTTTAAAATTTTACTTTAGGTGCAAAAAGTGCTTGTATTTAGAATACCACAAGTAAAACATCTCGCACTAAACGACACCAGGCTGGAGGAAACCAGAATTTCTACAGCGCATATTGTTTGACAATATTTTGCGCCATAAAGAAATATCCCCACTTTGTATTCGTCACAAATCCTCGCAATTCTATCGTAAGCAAAGTTCCAACATTTTTCATAAAAGAAGTTTAGTTGTCGAAAAGTTCGTGTATGGCTATCATATGACATGATATATCGGTTTCTGTTCCTACAAGTGGTCAATGTTGATGCTCGATTCATACGTAGTGAGTTCAGTGTTTTCCCACCACCATTGGTATACTAATCTCAAAATATTGATCTGTGACCCCATAAAGTGTATACACGTAAAAAAACGTTTGGGATGTCTTTAGGACAAATAAAATACGAAGTTTTTCTTTTATTGAAATCGTATAACATTTCGCTTCAACTTATAAAACGTAAGCCATAAACGAAGTATTTTTGAACATAACTAACATTGTTTATTGTAAACCCTTTAGCAGTTTCACCTATTGTAAAAGCACCTTTCTTTTGTTGTAAAACCAAACACTCTTTGATTGCAAAAGTGTTTATTCTCTTCTATTTATCCGACTAGAGAGATTAAGTGAGTATTTGAGCGCATAGACCAGTGATGGGCAAAAATATTCACAATATTGCATACTACTTTATACGTTCACAAGAACGTAATCCCAAGCCAGGCTATGGGCTTGAAGATAATTGCAATCGTCACTGATATAGACACATTACCACAAACAACATTTTTTCTTTTTTTGTTTTGACTGAGCAAAGAGTCAGTATATTGGGCATATCGGTCGAGTGCGGAACAAAAATGCTAGTATGTCCAATGTCAAAAATCATTGGAGCACAGACACATCACTGCTAGGTACAAGAAAACACTACAAGAATTTCTAAGACACTTACATTGTCCTTCCCAAATTAGGTATTTGAATGTGCGAAAACAACAACTCACATAATTAATTTTTGTTTTATTTATAGCATAACGAATACAGCAGATCATAATACAAAACCATAATGGAGTTGTGCAAAACAGAAGAACTGTGTATCAAATTGTGTTGTGAAATAGTCATCTGAGATCTGCATATAACTGGTAAAAATTTGAGTTTAAACTATGTTTCAACATTTAGTAAAACTTGGCATCCTTTTCAATATGCACATTACAAAGAAAAAAAAAGAAAATACATACAAAAATAATTATGCCAAATTAATTCATAAATAAAGACAAATAAGTTGAAATCCCGAATAACATTTTCTATATGTCAAGAATGAAAGGTATTGTCAGGGTAAAACTTTATATTTTTCACAAATTCTTGCAAGAGTTTATCGTAAAAACATGTACTTTTATCGTAAACTAAGCCCAACGTTTTTTTTTGAAAAAAAAGGTTACTTGGCAAAAATTTCCTTTATGTGAAACGAAATATTTTTTGCGTGTATGTATATTCTTGATCTTCTTGTCAATCTAAATCGATCTAGCCATATCTGTCCATACACTCATCTGTGGAAAGCGTAAAGCTAGCAGCTTGAAATTTTATGTAGATACTTCTTATTGATAGGTACAGTTTTCGATATAGCTCCCTTATAAAATGGCCCTTAACAGAGCACTTCAGTTCAATAGGATAATAATTGCGGTATCAACGAGTTCAAGTTGTCAAATCGGGAGATCAGTTTATAAGAAAGCTATAAAAAGTTACACACTGATTTGAATCGCACTTGGCACTTTCGTTGGATGTCACAATAGAACACTGTATGCAAAATTTCAGCAAAATTGGACAAAAATTGCGGCATCCAGGGGCTCAAGAAGTCAAATCGGGAGATCGGTTTATATGGGAGGTCAGGTTCTTGACCGATTAGGGCCGTACTTGGCACAGTTATTAGAAGTCATAACGCAACACTATGTGCAAAATTTCAGCCAATTCGGACAAAAGTGTTGGCTTCCATGGGCTAAAGAAGTCAAATCGGGAGATCGGTTCATATGGGAGCTACCTCCAAATCTAAACCGATAAATTTCAAGCGGCTAGCTTTACGCGTTCGACCACTATCGTGATTTCGACAGACGGTCGGACGGACAGACATGGCTAGTTAGAATCAGAATTTTGATACAATCAAGAATATATATACCTTATCGGGTCCTAGATCAATATTTCGAGGTGTTACAAACGGAATGACTAGATTGGTATACCTAGATACTAGATCTGTCCATCCGTGTGTCCGTTAATTGTAATCACGCTACAATTTGTAAAATTTGTGATATTAATTTTAGCACAGACTCGTATTTCTTCTATACGCAGGTTCTTGAATGCGTCAAATCGAACTATATTTGTATATAGCTGTCATATTGACCGATCTGGAGATTTAGGGTCTTAAGCCCGTAAAAGCAGGGCCCGACATTCAAACCGAATACGGTCCATATCGGACCATATTTACATATAGCTGCCATATAGACCTATATGACGGTTTAGGGTCTTAAGCCCTTAACAGGCGCATTTATTATCCGATTTCGATTCAATTAGAAACAGTGAGATTTTCAAGCCTTCCGACATCCGACTAAAATATGGTTCAGAAGAGACCATATTTAGATATAGCTGTCATATAGACCGATCTGCAGATTAAGGGTCTTAAGCTCGTAAAACCGCAATTATTATCCGACTTCGAAATAAAAATAGTGAGTTGATTAAAGCCTCCCGATATCCGACTCAAATATGGCTCAGATCGGTCTTTATTCAGATAAAGCTGCATATAGAGCGATCTGCCGATTAAGGGTTTTGAGCTAATAAAAGCCGCATTTATTATCCGGTTTCGCTAAAATTTGTAATCGAGAGTTGATTAAAGCCTACCGACATCCGACTCAAATATGGTTCAGTTTGGACTATATATAGATATAACTGCCATACAGACAGATCTGCCGATTTAGGGTCTTAAGCACATTAAAGCCGCAATTATTATCCCATTTCGCTGAAATTTTAAATAGTAAGTTGATAAAAGCCTCCCCAGATCCGACTCAAATATTGTTCAGATCGAACTATACATAGGTATACTGCCATATAGACCAATCTGCCGATTGAGGGTCTTAAGCCCCTAAAAGCCTCAATTATTATACGATTTCGCTGAAATTTGAAATAGTGGGTTTCAAGCCACCCGATATCCGACTTAAATATGGTTCAGATCGGTCTTTATTCAGATATAGCTTCCATATCGACCAGTCTGCCTATTAAGGGTTTTAAGCCCATAAAAGCTTCATTTAATACCCGATGACACTGGAATTTGACACAGTGACTTGTATAAAGCCTCTCGTCATACGACCACCATATGGTCCACATCAGACTATATTTAGATATATCTGCCATATGGACCGATCTTCCAACTTAGGGTCTTAATCCCATAAAAAACGGATTTGTTGGTCGATTTCGCTGAAACTGTGACTTGTATAAGAGTTCTCGGGACCTGAATCAAATGTCATCCACACCAGCCCCTATTTGCATTGTACTATTGATATGGTAGTGGAGTTGTTGTAAAAGGATGGTTAAGTTATCCAAAGTTCGGTTCGGCCGAACTTAACACGTTTTCACTTGTTTTTTATTACCGTATACATTTTTGAGGAAATATTCATAAACATGTAATACGAGATTTTCATCGAAAGTAAAATTCACATATTGTACTTTCTCTTTGTATACCTTTATTTTGTTTTCATGTATAAATTCAATAGAAAATAAAAGCTCGTAAAGGTAAAGCAATTTGTAAATGCATGATGATCCTAATGCTATTTTAACAGTTTGTCAGTTTGTTATAGCCTAATACTCGTATAACATACCGGATATCTGGCAACAAAGCAAAGTTGTCGCCAGTAATCAGTTGTATGGGAAACGGAAACACAAACTACAAACACATACATAAACTAATATTGAATTTACAATCAAATGCAAATGTTGTTTGGATACAGAGATAGGTGAAAGGTAAGACACATTGCCAATGTTTTAGCCTGCATCCGCTATTAGAGTGTTGGCCCAAACTTCAGAGTTAGGGTTTTTTGATTTTTATACCCTCCACCATAGGATGGGGGTATACTAACTTTTCCATTCCGTTGGTAACACATCGATATATTGGTCTAAGAGCCCATAAAATATATATATTCTTGATCGCCATGACATTTTAAGTCGATTTAGTCATGTCTGTCAGTCTGACCGTCTGTCTGTCTGACCGTCTCTCTGTCTGTCTGTCTGTGGAAAGCACACCAACTTTCGAAGTAGTAAAGCTAGGCACTTAAAATTTTGCACACATACTTCCTATCAGTGTAAGTTAGTTGGGATTGTAAAAGGACCATATCGGTCCATGTTTTGATATAGCTGCCATATAAACCGATCTTAGATCTGGATTCTTGAGCCTCTAGACGGCGCAATTCTTATCCAATTTGGCTGAAATTTTGTATGCGGTGTTTTGTTATGACTTTCAACAATTGTGCCAAGTATTGTCAAAATCGGTTTATAAATTGATTTAGCTTCCATATATACCGATCTCTGATATTGACTTCTTGAGAGAGTGCAATTAATATCCGATTTCGCTAAAATTTTGAATGCGGTCTTTTGTTTTGACTTCCAATAATTTTGCCCAGAATGGTCCAAATCGGTTCATAACCTGATATAGCTCCCATATAAACTGATCTCCCGATTATATTTCGTGAGCCTATAGAGGGCGTAATTTCTATCCCATTTGGCTGTAATTTTGTACAACGACTTCTCCTTCAGCATACGTGACAAATATGACCTGAATTGGTCTATAATCTGATCTAGCTTTCATATAAACGGATTTTACTTCTTGAGCCCCTATAGGGCGCAATTCTTATCCGATTTGGCTAAAATTTTGCATAATGACTTCTACTATGGTTTTCAAGATCCAAACCTAGTATGGTCCGAATCGGTTCAATAGCATGACAATTTATATCCATTATCCTTTGTTTGCCTATAAAGAGATATTGGAGAAAGAACCGGACAAATGCGATCCATGGTGGAGGGTATATAAGATTCGACACGGCCGAACTTAGCACACTTTTACTTGTTTCTCCGTTTTTCAATTGCATGTGGCCTTAAACAGTTTGATTTGACATCGATAACATACCCTTTTTCTAATATATTTATGCATAAATTATTGCGTTTCATGGCCTTCATTAAATTCACCGAGAAACTCCCTGAAAATGACTCAACAAATGTTTCAACTTCAATTGAGATTTATTATTATTGCGCCATTATTTCGAAATAAATTTAATGCAGACACAAATAAATGTCATTTTCACACCTTCCGCATTAACTGCATTACATATTTCAAAAAGGACAAATTTGCCACTACCACAACTGAAATAGTAGCCAAACTTGATTTAAAATTAAAATTTGTTTCCTGTTTGAGACATAAAAAAAACAGCACCCTTGAAAGCCCTTATATAAATTGCTCTTCTTATATTAATTTGTTTGTGAGCTCATAAGACCGAAGAAAGGGATCTGACATTAAATGCGCAGTTAAACAATAACAATTGCAATGCCGTTCGTAAATTTCGTGAGTCATAGCAACAGACTTGACAGCACAGAATTTAAATGGACAATTAAATTAAGATTAATTTTGAATAGAATCGTCAGAAAATACAATCTTCTGTAAACTGCCTAATTAATAAGAAAGCTGTAAGAGTCCTTGCCTAGCAGTTAGACCACAAAAAAGATAAGAGATGGTGGAGTAGGTGGCACTACTCAGCATGTCCTGATTGATTGTGGGACATATGGGCTATTTTCATAACAAAAGCAGGAAAGCACACTCAGAGAAATTTGTTAGTAAAAACAGAAAATATGTTTGCTGATTTAGCAGAAAGTCTGCTGAAATGGGACAGCAGCAATTTTTTGCTAACACAGCAGATATTTTCTGCTGTTTCAGATAGTTGAAAGTAGCCTTACAGTCCAAAAAATACTTCAAAAATTTAAAAGTTGCATCTTCTGTTTTATTAGAGGAAAATAGCGTACATTTTGTTTTAATTTATAACAATTTGATCATTTATTCACGATTTTAAATAACAGCAGACAAAATATCTACTAAAATCATATTTATGCTATTAAAGAAACAATGTTCCCCTAAAATTACTTCAAATGTTTATTAACATATAGGAAATGCATTAATGATTATTGTGAAGTTCATACATTTAAGAAAGATTCTTTCAATAGTATTGGGTTGCCTAAAAAGCAATTGCGGATTTTTTAAAAGAAAGTAAATGCATTTTTAATAAGACTTAGAATGAATTTTAATCAAATATATAATTGCCATTTTGTTCGATAACCTTTTGCCATCTTCCTGGCAAATTTAGTATTCCACGCTCATAGAACTTCTGGCCTTTATCTGCAAAAAACTGAACCAAGTGCGATTTTATAGCCTCATCATTGCCGAAAGTTTTACCATTTAAGGAGTTCTGCAAAGATCGAAATAAATGGTAGTCTGATGGTGCAAGGTCAGGGCTATACGGTGGATGCATCAAAAGTTCCCAGCCAAGCTCACTCAGTTTTTGGCGAGTGACCAAAGATGTGTGCGGTCTAGCGTTGTCCTGGTGGAATATGACACCTTTACGATTGACCAATTCTGGTCGCTTCTCCTTGATGGCTGTATTCAATTTGTCCAATTGTTGACAGTAAACATCCGAATTAATCGTTTGGTTCCTCAAAATATACCACACCCTTCCAATCCCACCAAACAGAGAGCATAACCTTCTTTTGGTGGATATCAGCCTTTGAAGTGGTTTGAGCTGGTTCACCATGCTTGGACCATGATCGTTTTCGATCGTTTTAAAAACGGATCGAATTCTTTGCGCTTAAGGTGCATATCACAAGCGTTGATTCAGTTTGTTAAATGAATTTCTTTCAATACATGTGGTACCCATATTAAAATTGACGCCAAACAAACAAATGTAAACAAAATTTCGCTCACTTTTTTTCTAAAGCAAGCTAAAAGTAACAGCTGATAACTGACAGAAGAAAGAATGCAATTACAGAGTTACAAGCCGTTGAAAAAATTTGTCAACGCCGACTATATTACTAATATATTACCGATAATTACTTTTTGGGCAACCCAATAAAAACAATTAAAAACGTGCTAAGTTCGGCCGGGCTGAATCTTTTATACCCTCCACCATGGATCGCATTTGTCCAGTTCTTTTCCCGTTCTTTTGGCTATAAAAAGATATAAGAAAAGATAGGATAGGATAGGAATTGCGCCCTTCAGAAGCTAAAAAAGTCAAGTCCCCAGATCTGTTTATATGACAGCTATAACAGGTTATGAACCGATTTGAACCATACTTAGAACAGTTGTTGGATATCATAACAAAATACTACATGCAAAATTTCATTCCAATCGGATAAGAATTGCGCACTCTAGAGGCTCAAGAAGTCAAGACCCAAGATCGGTTTATATGACTGCTATATCAGATTATGGACCGATTTGAACCATACTTGGTACATTTATTGGATATCATAACAAAACACGTCGTGCAAAATTTCATTCCAATCGGATAAGAATTGCGCACTCTAGAGGCTCAAGAAGTCAAGACCCAAGATTGGTTTATATGGCAGCTATATCAATACATGGACCGATATGGCCCAGTTACAATACCAACCGACCTACACTAATAAGTTTTTGTGCAAAATTTCAAGTGGCTAGCTTTACTCCTTCGGAAGTTAGCGTACTTTCGATAGACAGACGGACGGACAGACGGACGGACGGAGGGACAGACGGACGGACAGACGGACGGACAGACGGACGGACAGACAGACGGACGGACGGACAGACGGACGGACATGGCTAGATCAACATAAAATGACGCGACGATCAAGAATATATATACTTTATGGGATCTCAAACGAATATTTCGAGTAGTTACAAACAGAATGACGAAATTAGTATAATTTAATTTGTAATTCAAATTCAGCAGACAGTGTTTGCAGATATCAATGCAAATGCAAATTTGCCCATGAACATTCCATAAAGGAACAGGGGCAATCTTCTCACATATCAATGAGTGCTGTCCGATTCAAGTTTAAGTTCAATGATTGGGGCCTTCATTTTGTAGCCGAGTCCGAAGCGATGAGGACTACGCTTACTAGGGCACTGGAGACTATTCTAGGTATCAGGACCCATTGACATGCATTGATTTAAGGCGATGGGAGAATGGATTAAACATGGGAGCAGCTCATACCATCGTGGTATAATCGAGGTGACGATAGGAAACCTGGAAGGAAGGGAAGAGGTTTCCGATCGGTTACCTGAGATAAACCTTGAGGTCGAGTGCGAGGCACTGTTGCCAGCGGCACACTATTGGATTGACGGAACCCTAGTATTGCCATCTGGAAGATCATGTTACACGGATGGATCAAAGCTAGAGGGCAGAGTGGGCCTGAGAGTCTACATTGAGAACCCAGGGACTGAGATCTGCCTGACCATAGTACGGTCCTGCAGGCGGAGATCCAGGCGATCACGGAATGCGTGAAGGGGTGTGGTGCTAACGCAAGGACGTCGAGTGTGAACACAGTTACCGACAGTAAATCGCAACTTTGGACCATGAATATTCCACTAAGGAATGAGTGAAGTCCGATTCAAGTTGAAGTTCAATGATAAGGGGCCTCCTTTTAATAGCCGAGTCCGAACGGCGCGCCGCAGTGCGACACCTCTTTGGAGAGCAATTTTACATGGCATAGTACCTTACAAATATTGCCAGCATTTTCTGATTCGAACCCAGGCGTTCAGCGTCATAGGCGGACATACTAACCTCTGCGCTACGGTGGCCTCTTTACCGACAGTAAAATTTCCATAAGGGCAATAACAACCAGGACGGTAAGGTCACGAACAGTCTTGCAGGAGATTAACGCCTTCTCTGTGGATGGCGAAATCCGCATCGTTTGGGTGCCGGGCCATAACGGAGTAAGGAGGAATGAAAGGGACGATGATTTGGCGGCGAAGGCAAGAAGCTGTCAATAAACTTGGTTAACCCGAAGCCTTTCGGGCCGACGCATTCCGAGTTAAGGGAGTGGACGATTAATGCGCATGCAACATTGTAGAACAGCGCTACGGTCGGTAGGACGGCGAAAATCCTATGGGGGGATCCAGATCGTGAGAAGACGAGGCTATTACTGAAAGGAAGTAAAAAAGGAGGTCAGTATAGCTATGGGTATCATAACGGGACAAATAGGACTACGAACTCACTTATGTAAAATTAGTGCGGCAAGTGATAGCATGTGTAGGGCATGCGGGGAAGATGATGAGAAGTTGGTACATTCTTATTGTTATTGCCCGGCTTTCACGTCTAACAGATACCGGTACTTAGGTGGGGACACAATACTAGACATGAACAAACTTAGGGCATGGAAAACAATTAAGGATTTTGTAAGTACCACAGAATTCCTTACATAGATTTCGTGGTTATTTTTTAGTACTAAGTGAGCCGATTACTGGCTTAGGTGTATATCCATAGTGGCAAGGGGCTGATTAATATCCACACCCCCATTTCAACCTAACCTACTATTTTGTTTGTTTCTATACCCTCTGCCATAGGATCAGGCTATACATACTAATTTCGTTTGTAACACATCGAAATATTGATCTGAGACACAACAAAGATTCCTAATCCTCTTAACATTCCAAGTTGATTTTGCCACTACCGTCTGTCTTTCTCCCTGTCGTAAGTACACTAAATTTCAAAAGAGTAAAGCTAGGCGCATGAAATTTTGTACATATACTTCCTATTGGTGTAGGTCCGCTGGGATGCTATCATATAAACGGATCTCGGATCTTGATGCTTGAGCCTGTGGACGGCGCAATTCTGATCCACCAAATTTTAAAGTTAATTCTCTGCGAATTTTAGCATTGTTAGCATTGTTGAAGTAGGTTTGTAGAGACTTGACAGAAAAATTAGTTGAAGTTTTGTGGATTTTCAAAAAATTCTTTTCTTGAGTTAGTTGTTAAAATACGCGTACTACTATGTAGCACACAATGCGATCCATGATTTGCAAATCCAGTTTTGAATTCTCCGACCGGTCAAAACTTTTCATTTTTTCTCTTAACTCATTTTACAAAATTCGGTTAAAAATATATGTATTTCGTATTAAAAAAAAAAAAAAAATAAGTGGTCTGTCCGTCCATATGTCTGTTGAAATCACGCTAGCCTATAAAAATAGAGATAGTGAGCTGAAATTTTGCACTGACTCTTTTTTGTCCAAGGGCAGGTTAAGTTCGAAAATAGGCTATATCGGACTATATCTTGATATAGCGCCCATATAGACTGATCCGCCGATTTAGGGTCTTATGCCCATAAAAGACACATTTATTATACGATTTTGCTGAAATTTGGGACAGTCAGTTGTGTTAGGCTTTTCGACATCCTTCTTCAATTTGGCCCAGATCAGTCCAGATTTGGATATAGCTGCCAAATATACCGATCCCTCGATTTAAGGTCTTGGGCCCATAACGTCCGATGGGCATTTATTGTCCGATTTTGCCAAAATTTGGGACAGTGGGTTGTGTTAGGCCATCCGACATCTATCTTCAATTTGCTTCAGATTGGTTCAAATTTGAATAAAGCTGCCATATAAACCGATCCTCCGATTTAAGGTTTTGGGTCCGTAAAAGGCGGATAATAAGATTGCGCCGAAATTTGGGACATTAATTTAAGTTAGACCCCTCGGCATTTTTCTGCTATATAGCTTAGATCGGACCAGATTTGGATATAGCTTCCATACAGACCGATCTCCCGATTTAAGGTCTTGGGCCCATAAAAGTCGCATTTATTATCCGATGTTGCTGAAATTTGGGACAGTGAGTTATGTTATGCTCTTTGACAACCTTCTTCAATTTGGCCCAGATCGATCCAGATTTGGATATAACTGCCATATAAACCGATCTCTCGATTTAAGGTTTTGGGCCCATTAAAGACGTATTTATTGTCCGATATCGCCGAAATTTGAGATAGTGAGTTGTGTTAGGCTCTTCGACATCCATCTTCAATCTACTTCAGATCGGTTCAAATTTGGATACAGCTGCCATATAGACCGATCTCTCGATTTAAGGATTTGGGCCCATAAAAGGCGCATTTATTATCCGATTGCGCCGAAATTTGGGACAGTAAATTAAGTTAGACCCATCGGCATTTTTCTGCAATATGACCTAGATCGGCCCAGATTTGGATATAGCAGCCATATAGACCGATCTCTCGATTTAAGGTCTTGGGCCTATAAAAGTTGCATTTATTATCCGATTTTGCTGAAATTTGGGACAGTGAGTTGTGTTGGAGCCTTCGATATCCTTTTTCAATTCGGCCCAGATCGGTTTAGATTTGGATAAAGCTGCCATATAGACCGATCTCTCGATTTAAAGTCTTGGCCCCATAAAAGGCACATTTAAAATCCAATTTCGCTGAAATTTGACACAGTGACTTATGTTAGGCTTTTCGACATCCGTGTCGTATATGATTCAGATCGGTCTATTTTTGGATATGGCTATAAGGAAGGCGAATATTTTGTTCTGCAAAATTGAGCAATGACTTGTATTTATTAGACCACTCAATATCCAAATAGGACCCTATTTCCATAAAACTTCTGTATGTGTTTTTGTTTACATTTGTTTGTTTGGCGTCAATTTTAATATGGGTACCACATGTATTGAAAGAAATTCATTTAACAAACCGAATCAACGCTTGTGATATGCACCTTAAACGCAATGAATTCGATCCGTTTTGAAAACGAATCATAACTGGAGATGAAAAATGGATTGTTTACAACAACGTTAGTCGAAAACGATCATGGTCCAAGCATGGTGAACCAGCTCAAACCACTTCAAAGGCTGATATCCACCAAAAGAAGGTTATGCTGTCTGTTTGGTGGGATTGTAAGGCTGTGGTATATTTTGAGCTGCTTCCAAGGAACCATACGATTGCTTCGGATGTTTACTGTCAACAATTGGACAAATTGAATACAGCCATCAAGGAGAAGCGACCAGAATTGGTCAATCGTAAAGGTGTCATATTCCACCAGGACAAGGCTAGACCGCACACATCTTTGGTCACTCGCCAAAAACTGAGTGAGCTTGGCTGGGAACTTTTGATGCATCCACCATATAGCCCTGACCTTGCACCATCAGACTACCATTTATTTCGATCTTTGCAGAACTCCTTAAATGGTAAAACTTTCGGCAATGATGAGGCTATAAAATCACACTTGGTTCAGTTTTTTGCAGATAAAGGCCAGAAGTTCTATGAGCGTGGAATACTAAATTTGCCAGGAAGATGGCAAAAGGTTATCGAACAAAATGGCAATTACATATTTGATAAAAGTTCATTCTAAGTCTTATTAAAAATGCATTTACTTTCTTTTAAAAAATCCACAATTACTTTTTAGGCAACCCTATAATTGAATTTAATTGCTTCAATCGTTGTTGAGACAGCAACGAATGAACATGCCCAGGAGTATACGCATCGTTTTTATACCCACCACCGAAGGATGGGGGAATATTAATTTTGTCATTCCGATTGCAACACATCGAAATATCCATTTCCGACCCTATAAAGTATATATTCTTGATCAGCGTAAAAATCTAAGACGATCTAGACATGTCCGTCCGTCTGTCTGTTGAAATCACGCTACAGTCTTCAAAAATTGAGATATTGAGCTGAAACTTTGCACAGATTCTTTTTTTGTCCATAAGCAGGTTAAGTTCGAAGATGGGCCAAATCGGACTATATCTAGATATAGCCCCCATATAGACCGTTCCGCCGATTTACGGTCTTAGGCCCATAAAAGCCACATTTATTATATTTTGCTGAAATTTGGGACAGTGAGTTGTCTTACGCCCTTCGACATCCTTCGCCAATTTGGCCCAGATCGGTACAGTTTTGGATATAGCTGCCATATAGACAGATCCTCCGATTTAGGGTCTTAGACCCATAAAAGCCACATTTATTTTCAGATTTTGCTGAAATTTGGGACAGTGAGTTGTCCTAGGCCCTTCGATATCCTTTGTCAATTTGGCTCAGATCGGTTCAGATTTGGATATAGCTGCCATATAGACCGATCGTCCGATTTAGGGTCTTAGACCCATAAAAACCACATTTATTATCCGATTTTGCTGAAATTTGGGACAGTGAGTTGTCTTACGCTCTTCGACATCATTCGCCAATTTGGCCCAGATCGGTCCAGTTTTGGATATAGCTGCCATATAGACCGATCTTCCGATTTAGGGTCTTAGACCCATAAAAGCCACATTTATTATTTATTTTCCGATGTCGCCGAAATTTGGGACAGTGAGTTGTGATAAAACTTTCGATATTATTTTTCAATTTGGCTCAGATAGGTCCAGCTGCAATATAGACCGATCTCTTGATTTATGGTTTTGGGGCCATAAAAGGCGCATTTATTGTCCGATTTCGCCGAAATTTGGGACAGTGAGTTGTGTTAGGCTCTTCGACATGTATCTGCAACTTAGTCGAAATCGGTCCAGATTTGGCTATAGCTGCCATATAGACTAGGCTTTTCGACGTCCGTGTCATTTATGGTTCAGAGCGGTTGATTTTTAGATATAGCTACTAAAAAGAGCAGACTTTTGTTTTACACAGTTGAACAATGACTTGTACTTATTAGTATTTGGTCCAAATCGAAACATATTTCTATATAGCTGCTAGGGGTCATAAGATATACATTTTTCCCCGGATTTGACGAAAGGTGGTTTATATATATACCCGTGGTGGTGAGTATCCAAAGTTCGGCCCGACCGAACTAAACGCCTTTTTACTTGTTCTGTTTTTACTTTATTTTTGTTGGTTAAACGCTTAGAAGATAAACAAAAAGTTTAAAAATTTCTTATTTGAAGTTTATTTTTGAATACACTCAATATTTAGCAAAAAAAAAAAATGATTTTTATAATGAGAGAATTAAAAATATTAAAAGAGAATATTTCATACATATAGTCACGTTTTCATTTTGTACATCGCTGTTTTAGAGCAATAGGATATGTAAGATTCGACCCGTCCGAACTTTTACTTCTTTTTTTCTTATTCTGGCTGACGAAAGTAAAACAATAAAAAAAAATTTTGCTTTTGTTTGATGGAAGTGTTTCACCTTCATTTTTTATTATTTTTACAAATTCTTGATGGTAACATATTGTTATTACTAAGTCTTCAACGTCAGCTGGAGAAGCATTGAATCAAAAAACTAAAATGGTTTTTAATATAAAAAAAACATCCATCAAATAACCAACTTCCTTGGTTTGTGTCCTGAACATTGCATTGTAATGAGCCAAGAATACTTTTGTAATTTCTTTTGGTTTCATTCTCCTTTTCCTGACAACCTGTCCCTCTATCTGTCTGCCCATGAGTTATGTAACTACAAATATTATACCACCACAGTGGGTGATGAGGTGCGCATTGAGGCATCATCACAAACATATATATGCATGTATGTAAGTACTTTAATACATACATTTATAGATACAAATTCGTTTGTATACATTTGGATCAACTTCAGGTGTCCACCCTTCCACCCACCAACCAAACACAAGTGAGTAACCTTGAACCATATATTTATGTGCAACCACAATATAAAACCACTTTACAAATCCATATTCAGAAAAAAACACTCTCTGACATACATATGTACGTACAAAAGCAATGCACAGTGAGTGGCATTGGTAATGGTTCGATCAGGGCAGCTTTTTATGTGGTTCATTGAGGTTTTACATATGCATCAAGTACTAATTTTAGCAAAATTTAAAAAAATTGGCTTCTGGGGCTCATGAAGTCCAATCGGGCAATCAGTTATTATGGGGATCTTAACTTGTTTTCTTTGCCCGACAGGCGGATGAACAAAGTAGCTGGATCGACGTGTCCTAGCCTATAGCCAAATCGGACAAAAATTGCTCAAGAAGTCAAATCCGGAGATCGGTTTATATTGAAGCTATATCGGGTTATAGACTGATCTAAACCATATTTCGCACAGTTGTTGGAAGTCATAACAGAGCACTAGATGCACAATTTCAAATCGGATAAAAATTGCGGCTTCCAGGGGCTCAAGAAGTCAAATCGGGAGATCGGCTTGTATGGGAGCTATATCAGATTATGGACCGATTTAGACCGTACATGGCAGACCGTACAGTAGTTGGAAGGCATAATAGAACGCTATGTGCAAAAGTTCAGCCAAATCGGACAAAAATTGCGGCTTCCAGGGGCTCAAGAAGTCAAATCCGAATATCGGTTTATATGGGAGCTATATCAAAATCTGAACCAATATGGCCCATTTGCAATCCCCAAAGACCTACAGCAATATTAAGTATCTGTGCAAAATTTCAAGCAGCTAGCTTTACGCTGATTTCGACAGACGGACGGATGGACATACGAACATGGCTAGTTCGACTCAGAATGTCGAGACGATCAAGAATATATATACCATATAGGGTCCAAGATCAATATTTCGAGGTGTTACAAACGGAATGACTAGATTAGTAAACCCCCATCCAAAGGTGGTGGGTATAATAAGTCAAAAAGATGGTATAGGTATGGGAGATTCAAGAGCGAATTATGCCTTATCAGGACGAAATGGAATTGTTATATAAAATGAAGTATTATTTCTTGGCAAAAGTGATCACAGTGCATGTTTGTACGCTTAGGTGTGGAACATTTTATGTGCTGTCAATACAATCTTTGGCATGCGGGACCTACTTTTGTACGTGCGGACATCAGATATCCAATCATTCCTTTGAACATATTTCTAATTTCATAAATTATTTGTCTGAATAAGAATACGCATGTACGTATGTCAACGCAGGAAACACACGAATATGACATGAGGACAATCAAAAGTCAAAAAACCAAAAGTCGTAAAAAAGATATTGCGCAAAATTTTAAAAAAATCTGTTAGGAAATACGCTGACAAATCCGATGACAAAGTGAACATCGGGTTATACATACATATATATGGGAGCAATATCTCAATGTGAACCGATTTAAATTCTATGAAATCCAACAGCAATGTTGAGAATCATAAGAGTAGTCTTTGTACCAAATTTCGAGAGAATCGGTTAGCAAATGACCATGTACTTGTAATATAAGTCTAAATCGGATGAACATGTATGTGGGAGCTATATGCAATCCTGGACCGATTTTTTCCAGTTTCAATAGGCTTCATCTCTAGGCCAAAAAAGTTGTCCATGCCAAATATGAAGACGATCGGTTTGAAATTTGCGACCTGTTCTTTGTACATGGTCAGACAGACAAACAAACTGACATAGCTTAATCGAATCAGAAAGTGATTCTGAGTCGATTCATTTGCTTATCAATGGGTCTTGCTCACTTCCTTTTGGGTGTTACAAGCAAATGCACTTAGTTATAATAACCTGTACCACAGTAGTGGTGTAGAGTATAATAAAATAGATCCCCTTACCGTAACATCTAAAAAATATAACAATTTCATATTATTGGGTTGCCCAAAAAGTAAGTGCGGATTTTTCATATAGTCGGCGTTGACAATTTTTTTCACAGCTTGTGACTCTGTAATTGCATTCTTTCTTCTGTCAGTTATCAGCTGTTTTAGCTTGCTTTAGAAAAAGAGTGTAAAAAAAAGTATATTGGATTAAAGTTCATTCTAAGTTTTATTAAAAATGCATTTACTTTCTTTTAAAAAATCCACAAATACTTTTTGGGCAACCCAATATTACAAATGGTACGAGCGATTACTTTGTTATTAATGAAAAATTTGAATATTCATCAAATTGCGTTAATTGGTGTTTTTCTCCATGTTTCACTTTACTTTTCCGTTCAATGTCCTAATGACTAGCCGTTGATCGTATGACATATTAAAAGTGAATTGATTGATTAAAAAAGACTTCAGTTTCCACAAACCAGACATTATTACGTGGCAAATTGAAAATGGCATGTGTCAGAAAATGTTATGTAGCTGATAAATAGTTTTCCCAACATTGAGAATAAAGACTGGATGATTAATTACACTATTCACAAAAAAAGCAAACCAAACACATTAACGAAAGGACTGAAAGGGGGAATTTTCATCCGACCACTTTGTTTGACTTCTCCCTCAAAGGAATGTCACAAAAGTTGTTCTTCTTTGGAAGCAAAAAGAAACAAAAACCATTGTTAGGGTTTCTACGTTTTCGCCCATCAGCCGAATACAAAATTTTCACCACTCCAACACCGGTAGTGCAGCACATGCCACGTTGCTACAAAACATTAATAAATTTTCTTTAACAGGCGATAAATTTTAAAACGTGACCCAACATACATACATATGTGTGTTCCTTTTTCAAGGGGCCAACAAAAAAGCCACTTTAAGAAAACGACCTTTAAAAAGCCAACAAAGTTTCTCTGCTCTATTGTGCGAGTGCGGTTTTGCTGGCTTGAATTGATGTCCTCCTCATCAGAGTTTGTTCGTTTGTTTGTTATTTTAAGAAGCTAACATCGATTATTTTGTTTTTCTTTTAAAAATAACCACAACTCTTTGTTTTTGCTTCTTTCGATTTACAAATGCAAACAGAAATATCCTTTTTAAGCTGACATCATGAAAGGTCGTAAAAAATTTAAACATAGAAGACTCGATCTGATTAGAATCAAATCATGTCACACATGCCAATCTACTACAAGCGTTTGTTGTTTTTTCTTTTTAAGTTGGTTAGGGCCGTTAAGAAATTAGTTCGGACTTGAAACCCCGAATTGATGGCAAATGCATTTACCAAATTATTATCCAGTCGGGTGGACCCGGTCCTAAGAGATTGGATAAACCATATGCTAAGGAACAGGTGGATAAATTGTGTGTCCCATGGCATAAATATAAGGGAAAAAGTGGCACAGGGCACGCCACAGGGGGGCATTTTATCCCCACTCCTATGGGTGATCACCATAAATGACCTATTACGGGTACTGACTGAGGAGGGATTTGAACCCGTATGCTACGCAGACGATGTTATAATACTTCTAAGGGGTAAGGATCCGAACAAGATATGCAGAAGGGCCGAAAGGATCTTGCATATGGCATATGACTGGGCTAGACCCAGAGGTCGCAATGTTAACGCGGAGAAGACTGAAATATGCCTGTTCACGAGGAAGATGAAGGTGGGCGAATTTAACGCACCACGTTTCTTCAATACTACGATTTCGATATCTGACAGGGTCAAATACTTAGTTGTAATCTTGGACAGGAAACTGAATTGGAAATGTCACATTCAGGAACGTACTGAGAAGGCTCACAGATGTTGGGCACTATGTAGACGGGTCGTAGGCTCGAAATGCGGCCTGAATCCTAGGATAGTCCACTGGCTCTACAGGAGCGTGATTAGACCAATACTTACTTACGCTTCAGTAATTTGGTGGACTGCTATGGAGAAAAAGTGCAACATAAGGACCATACAACAAGTTCAGAGAACATGTTGTCATGGCATAGGCGGAGCGATGAGAACCACGTCCACTAGGACACTGGATTCTATTCTAGATATCCGACCCATTGACATACAGATTAAGTGTGAGGCAGTCACTGCGGCTATGAGACTTAAGGCGATGGGAGAATGGATTGAGGATGGAAGCAGCTCATACCATCGCTGTATAATCGAGGCGACGATAGTAAACCTGGAAGGAAGGGAATAGGTTTCCGGTCGGATATCTGGGATGAACCTTGAAGTCGAGTGTGAGGCACTGTTGCCAGAGGCACAGCCTTGGATTGACGGAACCCTAGTAATGCCATCTGGAAGATCATGTTACACGGATGGATCAAAGCTAGAGGACAGATTGGGCCTCGGGGTTAACATTGAGAACCCAGGGACTGAGAACTGTTTTAGACTGCCTGACCATAATACGGTCCTGCAGGTGGAGATTCGGGCGATCACGGAATGCGTGGGGTGGTGTGGTGCTAACGCGAGGACGTCGAGTGTGAACATCTTTACTGACAGTAAAATTGCCATAAGGGCAATAACAACCACGACGGTAAGGTCACGAACAGTCTTGCAATATAAGAAGAAGATTAACGCCTTCTCCGAGTATGGCAAAATCCACATCGTTTGGGTGCCAGGCCATAACGGAGTAAGGGGAAGTGAAAGGGCAGACGATTTGGCGGTGAAGGCCAGAGGACTGCCGTCAATAAATTTGGTTAACCCGAAGCCTTTCGGGACGACGCAATCCGAGTTTAGGGAGTGGGCGACGCGAAAATCCTATGGGGGGATCCAGATCGTGAGAAGACGAGGTTATTACTGAAAGGAGGCAAGAAGGAGGTCAGTATAGCTAATGGTATAATAACGGGACACATAGGACTACGAGCTCACTTATGTAAAATCCGTGCGGCAAGTGATAGCATGTGTAGGGCATGCAGGGAAGATGATGAGACGATGGAACATTTCCTTTATCATTGCTCGGCTTTCGCGTCCAGGAATGGGAACAATAATCGCGTTTTCAGCACACTCCAGTTCTTTTGTCCCACTTTTTTTCAGGAGGAATAATCTATGTCAATTTATAGATCTTAATCCTGTTTTACGTTTTCTAGAAAGTTGGTTGTAAATAAACTTTCTTACGGTAGTATTGATACCCAGAAAATACAACTCCTCCATGATTGACGCCGAAGGGTTTGTTCTTGTTATATGTAGGTGTGCTTTTGCCAAAACAGGCAATCTCTAAGAATCTTCGCCTTAAGACGAGTCCCTATTAACCTCTCTAAAGTCTTTAGCCTAAAGGATGACAGACTAATAGGACGAAAATCGTTTGCTTATGTGTGATGTTTTGCGTTTTCCTGCTCTCAGTCTTCCTCCTTTCTATGCCTTATACCTTCCTGAGCCAGGGAGTAGAGCTGACAAACTATCGATAATCGCAACATTCGATATTTTCGATATTCCTTAGAATAAATATCGATAGCATCGTTTATTTCCCATCACATATATTTCAAATGAAAATGAGAAGTAAAAATCAGGAGACCGATTTTCAATACAATGAAGCAATATCTATACACAGACCGAATAAAATAAAATTTAATAAAGTCAGTTGGAAGTAATGAGAGAAATCATTGCACAAATTTTAGCCCAATTGGATGAATATTGCGCCCTCTGTTGGCGCAATGTATTTTAAAGTATACATTCAGTGTCAGATCGCTTAAGCCCCGTTTTCATTGCTCTTTCAATCCAGATTGAATGGCTCGATCATTTGTTTTCCCTTTAAAAAATCAGTGACGAGACCCTTAAATCCGGATTTAATGAGCAATTTAAATGGGGTTTTATTTTTGTTCAATTTTGCAAAAAAATTTAACTTTGTCGATAGTATCGACAGGAAAATTATTAAACGATATTCAGACAAAAAAAAAAAAATATCGATAGTGTCGTCGATATTTTGCCAACTCTACCAGGGAGCCAATCTAGTAGTTCAACCAATGCAATATTATCCTGGCGATTTAAGGGAGTCGAAACGTTTGTCTCACATTTGTTGACTCCAAAACATTTTACACAACAATTCCCATTTTAAAATTTCCCGGGAATTATGTATCATTGAATTGTTCAGGCTATTCCTCATTAAATATTGTCCACACGTTCTATGACTTCTGAATGAATCTTGCCATTGTGTTTGTGGATGATAGGATTTTCCGTATGATAGAGACCTTAGATGTTTCTTTAACGGAGCTTCAGAACTCGATCCATGATTTTTTATGAGCCCCTTTCCGCTCGCCCTTGTATCTTTTTAAGAGCCGGTTTCTCATTGTCCGATTTTATTTAACGTATCGGTATTCTTCTTATTTAAGGAATTTGTTTTTCTGAATATATGCTTATGGCTTATCCTATTCTTACACCTTAACCGAGAGATAGGTACCGTTAAATTCAAATTCAAAGATGGTAATATACAATCAGCTGTTTTTTGTGTACCGATTACTGCGTAATATTAGGTGTGTACATTTTTAGTAACAAATTGCTAGTAAAACCTTGCAGGAGAGTAAGAGGGAGGGAAAACCCTCCAGCAGAAATATGCAACCTTTTTTTTAAAACTCTCAAAATATTTTTCGCTCTCGCACTCTCGCCACCATAGCGCAGAGGTTTGCATGTCCGTCTATGACGCTAAATGCCTGGGTTCGAATCCTGGCGAGAACATCAGAAAACATTTTCAGCGGTGGTTTTCCCCTCTTAATGCTGGCAACATTTGTGAGGTACTTTGCCATGTAGAAACTTCTCTCCAAAGAGGTGTCGCACGTCGGCACTCCTTTCGGACTCGGCTTAAACTTGAATCGGTCTGCACTCATTGATAAGTGAGAAGTTTGCCCCTGTTCCTTAGCAGAATGTTCATAGGGAAAATTTGCAATTTTACTCTCGCATACTGGCAAACGGACGACATTCAGTAAAATTTTTGGCAAATTTTCGAGTAGGCTGATTGCTCCGTAATATTGCCATATCTACTAAATTGCTCGCTTGATGTTGACCCTCTCTAACGCTCTGTATGAGAAAACCAAATTTTTTACCTGCAAGTTTATCTCCTCGATACGTTAATGAACCGCTAAGTTATCACGTTTTTTTTTCTATGAGAAACCGGTCTTAACTCAAATTTACAATCCCTATGGTTTTCGCCTTATTAAGGAGTCTTCTGTACTACCACGGTGGTCACTGTTTGTTCTTGATTTGGTTCTTGGACATGCAGATATAACTAAGTCGGACATGGCACATCGGGTTTTATCTTAGAGCCTTCCCCTCTATTTTGAAACGATGTAGGGGAATTTCACGTCTGCATCAATTCGCCAGGTTTTAACGATGTGGGCGAAAATTTCTCAGAAAGTCTTCAGCAAAAATTGTTGAGCCTTAGCTTCTATACACCTTTGCCCAATCTTATTAAATCCAGAACTCTCTTAGATTTTTTAGGTTTTGGAGGCAGCTTAAGTTCAATCCACCAATCTTCCAGTGGGTGGTTAAAAGCTTGGGATTACAGTCCTTTAGACTCCCATGCGTGGATCGGAATCTAAAGATTTCTTTCGTATCTATGCATACATCATTGGTCGAGAGGTAGGTCTGCTGGAGCAAGCCAAATTTCGACAATCTTTCTTAGGACACAACGCACAGTGGGAGAAAATCGAAAAAAATAGTTAAAAAATATGCTGTGTGAAAACGGGTAAAGATATCTCTTTGAAATTGATATGGTTAGAGCTGACGTGTTAGTAAGATCGTGTGCAAAATTTCAAGTCTCTAGATTGTCTGGACCACTAAATTTGGTCACCTCGGTATTTCGAAAAATTTTTCGGGATCCAAAATTCATTTGTGGTCCAATTTTCAAAATTTTTTGTTGGGGGTCTACAATATCTCCGCTTCAGGTCTACAATATATCATCTGGTTTAGGGGATATATGAGTTTTAATTTTTATTTGTTGAAACTTTGGCCGAGATTGGCTTCGTACTTTGCAATTTACGAAAGCATTTGTGGTTCGATTTTCATTTTTATGCATGATTTGGATTTGTGACAAAAAAAAAGGGAAAAAGCGTATATTTTTGCATTCTTTGGCCAAAAAAAGTATTTTGTTTGATAAGCCTGTATTGAAAAAAATTGAAAAGATCCCTTCAGTCTAAAAATTCCAAAGCGCAGATCCCCCGTTTGGGCATATGTTTCTTTTACTCTACATGTCCCCTAAGACCATGCAAAACATTTTTTGCACCTAATAATATTTGTAGACTCCACAGTAAATTTACTAAAAAATGCCGATTTTGAAACCATTTTTCCCCTAAAGAGGTATTTTGGGGATTTTTGTAAAAAAAATTGGGTCAGCATTTTTTTTAGGTTTTAAAGGTCACTTTTATCCGCAAACTTCAAAAGAATTACTACGACATCTCTACACGTTTTTGTTTCTTAGAATTTTTTCAATATTTTTGAATTTTGCAGATAAAAGTGCCCTTAAAAAACTAAAAAAAAAATTCAGCCCCAAATTTGTTTACGAAAATCCCCAAAATACCTTTTTGGAAACTGGAAATCGGCCCCCAAACGAAGATTTAGCAACTCAATCAAATTTTCGAAATACCACGGTGACTAACTTAAGGGGCCTGCAAAAAAGCCCCGGACAACCTAGGGACTTGAAAGTTTTTCCCTAACACCTCAGCTCTAACCATACCAAATTTCAATGTGATTTCTCTACCCGTTCTCAAATCATATTTTTTACTATTTTTTCGATTTTCGCGCACTGTGCAACGGTAAGTATTGGGTTAGCGTGAATACCCAAATGATATTAGTTTAAATAGGCTTCTATAGCAGCCTGCATCGTCATAATCTGGAGGAAAACCTAGCAATTCCTTGTGGACGTCGGATTCAGCTGTACTTAGCGATATTAGCAAAGGTTCTTAGGCCCACAATGCTATAGTTCGACTTACTTCACTTATGATGGGGTGTTCATCAGGTGGCCTCTCCATTAACTTGACGACAAGTTTCCTTTTATTTTTCCAACTCTTCGAGGTCCCAAAGTTTTTGTCAGCTAAGACCGAGGTTTCAATAAACACCAGCGCAGCTGTTGGGTCTTTGGAGACCATTGAAAGCTTTCTCCCGTTTTTTAGAGATGCCGCTCCACGGGTAACAAACGAAGACCACCAACCGCTCAGAGGATAAAACTATTGTATCGAAAATATCAGTGTTCTTATAAAATCTGGGAGGAATTTGACGTAAATAAGCCACCTTATAAGATAAAGTCGGGCGATGCATATAACAGTTATATTCAAATCTGAACCGATTCTATGGCATTTGGCAGGGATGTAGTAAATCAGTCCGTGGAAAATGCCGTAAAGATCGGTTTAAAATTATAATTACTACGACCTTCCAAATATAACTTAGACTTCACCAAAATGAATAGCATTTTTCCATGAAAATTAAAAACTACCCGACCGACCCCTGATAACTATGAGCACCACACAGGCTTCAACTTTGAGCTCCGATTCGTATGGTGCCCATCGTTTCCACGGGAAGCTTAGCTGAAAGCTACCGGGCCCGTCCACAGATTGCGAAAAAGCATTCAGCGATTTTCGATAAGAGAATCTCAGTGAGGAATCAGGTGGCACTGGCTCTTAATTAAATACAGAGTGCCAATGGTACTCCAGATGACAAGGCGAGTTATTGGCGCCTTCAAATAACCAATGGCCAACATCAGCGTCTGTTCCCAGGTTAGGGGCGCCTGGGGTCGAGCGTCGAATCTTGGAGCAAGCGGCTCGCCACAACCAGGGATATATGTGCAATCCCATATATCGCTCCTAGTCAGAATGAGGTCCAAGTACCATTGACCAGACTAAAGAACAACAAGGCAGCAGGAGCCGACGGGATACCCGCTGAACTATTTAAGATAGGAGGCAGGCGACATGATTAAAAGTCGTATGCATCAGCTTATGTGCGCAATCTGGCTAAAAGAATGCATACCCGATTATTGGAAACTCAGCATACTTTATCCCGTATACAAGAAAGGAGACAAGACGGAATGCAGAGGAATAAGTCTCCTCCCCATCGCATACAAGATACTCTCGAGCGTACTGTGTGAAGATTAACACCTAAAGTCAATGGCCCTATCAAGACGGATTTAGACCTGGTAAATCCACCCTAGACCAGATATTCACACTGCGCCAAATCCTGAAAAAGACCCGAGAAGGTCAAATCAACACCTATCATATCTTTATTGACTACAAAGCCGCTTTCGATACCCCTTTACGTTCGAAGGTATTGTAAGCCATGTCTGAGTTTGGTATCCCTGCAAAATTAATAAGACTTTGCAGGATGACACTTGATAATACGCGTTCCTCAGTAAGAATAGGAAAGAATCTCTTCGAACCAAAGAGACAGCCTATCGTGTGATCTCTTTAATAACTTACTGGAGAAGATTATACGAGATGCAGATGTGAATAGATATGGCTACTCGCCTATGCCGACGACATCGACATCATAGGTCGGTCAACGAATAGAAGCTGCCTTTGAAAGAATCGAAAGAGAGTCAGTGAAAATGGGTCTGGCAGTAAATGGAGATAAGACGGAATAATACTCGCAAACAAATGCTTTTTTGGACTAAGTAAGCAGATTAGAAACAAGGCCACCTCTCGACAGACAGAAGATTACACTATACAAGACACTGATACTACCCGTGTTCTTATATGGTTCTGAGGCATGGGTACTTGTGAAAGCAGATGAGGCAGTGTTTGGAGTATTTGAGAGAAAGATTTTTCGTAAAATAGATGGACCAGTTTGCGTTAATGGAGAATATAGGCGACGTATAAACCACGAGCTGAATGAGCTATATGACGACGATAGCATAGTTACACACATCAAAATACGACGACTGCGTTGGCTAGGTCATGTTGGCAGAATGGATGAAGAAGCTCCAGCAAAGAAGTCTTTTGAAGGCCAACACGGTGGTACACGCAAACCGGGAAGACCAAATGCCCGATGGAAAGATCAAGTGGTGGGAGACACCTCGAAACTTGGTGTCAGAGATTTTGGAATGAGCGCAGAAGATCGAGACGCTTGGAACGATATTCTACGTTCGGCTAGTGGAACAAATGTTTTGTCATAGCCAATTAAAGTAAAGTAAGTAAAAAAATTACCTATACCAAATTCGATGGCAACTAACATGTATCACAAGCATATGTTATATGGATAGAAGGAAGGAAGGACATGGCTCAATCGAATCAAAAAGTTATTCGTAGTCGGTATATCTCTTTCTTGGCTTTACATACAAATTCACATAACTATTGCACAACAGTAATGCAAGGTATAATGATCATTGGCATTTCAAAATGCGCCTAAAAAAGTGTAAAAAACATTGTAAAAATTCAAATATATATGAGTCATATTTTATAAAAATAATTTGATTGATAGGTTTATCTGAAGCCGAAATAACCTAACCAATATTTCATAATAATTATGGCACAACTAATAATCTGCGGCAAGGATGTTGCCTAACGTTTTTCCACAGATTTGTCTTGAAAGCAAAAAAAATCAATAAATACGGGTTACTTACCAGATGATGACGATTGCGAATGACGCATGGTTGTCGCCATGGCAATTGAGTTGATTTCAGATTCAGGTGACCACATATTTTCGATGTATCGTCGTTAGGTTTAAGCAATCACAAATACATAAGAATCTATTTTAACAATTACACACACACTTGCATTGTACATGTGTAGACATTTGGAAAAGGAAACACCTCACGCACAGGTGTTTACATTATTTTCTTTTTTTTTGTGTTCAAAATTCAAACTAATTTAGCCAACATTATGCGGAAGTTTTTATTTGTTAGCTGGCTGCGTGAGCCACTCCAATTGGGCGAAGGCCAGGTTAAATGGCTCTATTGCTGCAAACTTTCGTTTATGCTGTTCGATATTGAAAACAAAACTCGCATTTAAATATTTATAAATTAATTTGAAATGCAAATGGGGCAAAACAAGCTGCCATCTGTGATAATCTTAGCACTTATTGTTGTTGCCGTCGTCCTACTCATTCTCAATATAAATACCCCCACTCAGCCTCAGAACAAGCGATGAGGCGTATTCTAGATGAATCGCAGTAAGGCAAAACTAAAACTCTGTTAAATCCTTGCAAGGCTGTTCTTTTTGTTTTGGTTGAATAACTAAATTTGGACAAGTGCAAAAGAGATAAAAACCACATAAAATCCATTGTGGACCTACAGAAGTGAATTCTCCCAGCAGTTTTGTAAGATTTTACCAAGCAGCATTAGAAGGAAATAACATTTTGACGTTTATCTAGGCGCCAAAACCATATACATACGGTTTTAACCTCACATCCACATTATTACACACATACACAGCAAAAACTTTGGTACTCACACATGGGTATGTGCCAGAGCAAGAGTAATTTTCTCAATGTTTGGTTCCGATTTATCGCTTTAATGTCGAGTAGGAAAAGGTAAATGTCGGATAAAAAACTGAGCCACTCTCAAGCCTCTTGCGCATGGGACTACTCAGGACAATTATGTTCAAGGGAAATGTATTATTGAGTATTCTTTATAAATAAAAAATTCGGACTCTGGAAGGAGCTGAGGTGTTCGAAATTAAAGAATCTTAATTTTTATAGTAGAGTAGTACATAGATCATAAATATCTTAAACATTTGAATTGACGTGGCCCCGCAAAGAGCATTTTCTACCATAACATTCTGCAAACTGCAAACTTGCCCATGAATATTCCATTAAGGAACTGAGACAAACTTCCCACTAATCAATGAGTGCTGTCCGATTCAATTTTAAGCTCTATGATAAGTGGCCTCCTTTTTATAGCCGAGTCCGAACGGCGTGCAGCAGAGCGACACCTTTTTGGGGAGAAGTTTAATAGGGGATAATCACCGCTGATTCTGATTTCTTATGTTCCTGCCAGGATTCGAACTCAGGCTTTCAGCGTCATAGGCAGACATGCTAACCTCTGCGCTACGGTGGCCTACACCATAACATTCTAAGCCATTTAATTTGTATACCCTCCACCATAGAATGTGGGCACATTAGTTTCGTCATCCCTTTGTAACACCTCGAAATTTTCGCCTCAGACTAGAGCTGGCAAACTATCGATAATCGCAACATTCGAAATTTTCAATATTTCTGATGATAAATATCGATAGTATCGACACTATCGTTAATTTCCCATCACCTACATATCAAACGAAAATCAGAAGTAAAAATCAGGAGATCGATTCATATATATAGAAGCAATATCAATCCACCTACCGAATGAAAACAACTTTCATAAAGTCTGTTGGAATTCATAAGAGAAATTATTGAACAAAATTTTAGCCCAGTCGGATGAAAATCGCGCCATCTATAAGCGCAATGTGTGTTATATGATATATTCAGCGTCAAATCGCTTATTTTTGTTAAATTTTCCAAAAAAAAAACTTTGCCGATAATATCGATAGGAAAAATATCAATCGATATGCAAAATAAAAAAAATATCGATAATATCGATAGCGCCATCAATATTTTTCCAGCTCTACCTCAGACCCCATAAAGTACATATGTTGTTGATCGTCACGACATTTTAAGCAGGCCTAGCCATTCGAGACCACCGTAGCGCAGAGGTTAGCATGTCCGCCTATGACGCTGAACGCCTGGGGTCGAATCCTGGCGAAAACATCATAAAAAATTTCCAGCGGTGGTTATCCTATTGCCGACGACATTTGTGAAGAACTATGCCATTTAAAAAACTGGTATGGCATCCATGTAAAAACTTCTCCCCGAAGAGGTATCGCACTGCGGTACGCCATTTGGACTCGGCTTTAAAAAGGAGGCCCCTTATCATTTAGCTTACAATTTGAATCGGACAGCACTCACTGATATGTGTGAAGTTTGCCCCATTTCTTAAGTGGAATGTTCATGGGTAAATATGAATATTTTTTTACCATGCAAGCCCATCCATCCTTTTGTCGAAAGAACGCTAAATTTGCACCTTTCAGGCGCAAGTTTGCAGAAATACTTCTTATTACTGTAGGTCCTATTTTTCGGATGTTAGCGAGTAGACGTACTTATTGGGCACCCCAAAATAATTTACTGGCTACGTCCGTGGCTCCCATATAAGCCGATTTCTCGAATATACTTCTTGAGCCTCTGAAGGCCACAACTCTTATCCGATTTGGCTGCAATTTTTCGGGAGGAATTTTTCTGTGACCTTTAATGGAAGTACTTAGTTTCGTTTGAATTGGTCCATTTAAAACGATCTCCAGAATGTACTTCTTAAGGTCGCAACTCTTATCTGATTTGGCTCAAATCTTGGAAAATTAATTTTCCTATGACTTTCAGCAGATGTACTAAGTATAACTGATATAGCTCCCACATAAACCGATCTCCAGAATAAACCCCTTGAAAGGCCACAATTATTATCCAAGTTTATCCATAGGGATTTCTTGTTATAACCTCCAGTTATCCTTTTTAATTATCCGCCAATAAAGCGAATCCGTCCAAAGGACTTGGCTAATACGATCCAAGGTGGAGGGTTTACATGTTTCGGCCCAGCCGAACTTAACACACTTTGATTCTCAATTTAAATTCTGCATTGTACGTGCCAAAGTCACTAAAACGTCCACAAATTTCTTAAAAGTCTAAAGTTCACAAAGAAAAATCACGCGAAACACATAAAACACACCTTTACACTCACAATTTGTATTTTCCACAGCCGGAGTAACGATGAAAAATGATTGCCATAACTCCAAGAGAATCTGAATGAGTCTCTGCATGCAACTACCAAAAGGTACCTTCTTAAATATGAATGCATATCGGATAGTCAATGGAATTTGTAATACCCAATTACCATACTATTGCGTCAGTCAGCAAAACAAATCGTATATTAATATTTGTATACCCTCCATCAAAGGATGGGGATATACCAATTACGCCATTCCGTTTGTAACACCTCGAAATATGTATAAATACATTATTAAGTCGATCTAGCCATGTCCGTCCGTCTGTCTGTAGTTCGGTTGAGATTATAAATGGGCCAAATCGGTTCATGTTTGATACAGCTACCATATAAACCGATCTTGGGTCTTGACTTCTTGAGCCACTAGAGGGCGCAATTCTTATCCCATTTGGCAGAAATTTTGCAAGTGATGTTTTAGTATGACTTCTAACAACTGTGCCAAGGATGGTTTCGATCGATTCATAACCTGATATAGCTGCCATATAAACCGAACTCTCCATTTAACTTCTTATGCTTCTAGAGGGCGAAATTCGTATCTGATTTCGCTGGAATTTTGCACATGTCTTTGAGGAATCACTCCCAACAAATGTACCAAGTATGGTTAAAACCGATCTCCCGATTAGATTTCTTGAGCTTCTAGAGGGCGCAATTCTTATCCAATTTGGTTGAAATTTTGCGTGGGTCGTTTTGGTATGACTTATAACAAGTATGATCTAAATCGATTGATAACCTGATATAGCTTCCATATAAACCGATCTCCCAATTTGACACTCTGAGCCACTGGAGGGCGCAATTTTTACTCGATTTGCCTGAAATTTTGGAGGTGATATTTTTCTATGACTCCTAACTGCCATGACAAGTAAGGTCCATATCGGTCAATAACTCGATGTTGCTCAGTCTTTCAAAGAACTTGACAAATGCGATCCATGGTGGAGGGTATATTAGATTCGGCCCGGCCGTCAGTAAAAAAAGGGTACAATCAAATAAAAAGTCTGCTGATAATAGCAAACACTGCTGCTGACTGTTATTGGTTAACTTTTTATACCCTACACCACTACTGTGGTACACGGTATTAAAACTTAGTGAATTAGTTTGATAAGTATCCCGATTGACTCAGAATCACTTTCAGATTCGATTTAGCTATGTTGGTCTGTTTATCTGTCCGTCCGTTTGTCTGTCCATCTGTCCATGTTAATTTGTGTACAAAGTACAGGTCGCAGTTTTCATCCGATCGTCTTCAAATTTGGTATGGGCATGTATTTCGGCCTAGAGACAAAGCCTATGGAAAAAATCGGTTCAGATTTGGATATAGCTCTCATATATATGTTAGTCCGATTTGCAGTAATACTGCAATAAAAAGGTCATTTGTTAACCGATTCTCCCGAAATTTGGGAGCAATGATTTTCTTATGGCTCCCGACATTACCTGTTAATTTCATAGAAATCGGTTCAGATTTGGATATAGCTCCCATATATATATTCGTCCGATTTGCAGTAATAATGCAATAAAATGGTCATGTGTTATCCGATTCTATTGAAATTTGTTGGAAAGGATTTTATCTTGACTTTCGACATTACTGGTGAATCTCATGGAAATCGGTATAGTTTTCGATATAGCTCTCATATATATACATCTTATATAAAAAATCAACTTGTGTTTGTTCGTAGGTTTGTTTGTATGTTTGTGTGTTCCTTATAGACTCAGAAACGGCTGAATCGATTTTCTTGAAATTTTCACAGATGATGCATAATGACCCCGTGGTGAAAATAGGGTACTGCATTTTTTGATATCTGAAGGGGAGGCGGACCCTCCCCCTTACCCTAATTTTCAAAAACGCCAGATCTCAGAGATGGGTGGTGCGATTTTAGTACCCTAAAAATAAAAATTTGGTATCCAAATTTCGGATGGGGTACCTAGGGGGGCTGCCCCACCCTAAAACCTAGCAAACATATATTTAGACCAATCACGACAATATGGGACTCAAATGAAAGGTATTTAGGATAATAAGACGTATCTTATATCCAATTGTCGGACCAAGTGCTAGGAGGACCACCCCAAGCTCCAAAACACCCCCAAATCGGACATATTTACCGACCATGGCAATATGGGACTCAAATGAAAGGTATTTGCGAGTAGAATACAAATCTGATATCCAAATGTGGGATCACGTTTCTGGGGGTCCACCCCTTCCCCAAAACACCCCCCAAACAGGACTTATTTACTGACCATGGGAATATGGGGCTTAAATAAAAGGCATTTGAATGCCGAATACGAATCTGATATCCAAAGATGGGACCAAGTATTTGGGGGGCCGCCTCTCACCCAAAACATCCCCCAAAGGGGACAAATTTACGACCATAGCAATATGGGGCTCAAATGAATGGTCTTTGGGAGTAAAGCACGAATCTGATATCAATATTCGGGAAAAGTGTCTATGGGGCCACCCCACCCCCACAACCACCCAAATAGTTAGTATTTTCTGACTATTGCAATATGAGGCTTAAATAAGAGGGTTTTTAAAGTGGAAGACGAATCCGATATATATTTTCAAGGCCAAAACAGCCCCCAATTTTTGCCGACTATGGAAATATGGGGCTCAAATTAAAGGTATGTGGGAGTAGACCACGTATCTGATATCAACATTAGGGGCCATAACAACCCCCAAATAGGACGTATTTGCTCACCAAGACAATTTGGGTCCTAAAGAGAGTAGAGCTGAATATTCATAGTTTTTAGGCCAATACCCCAAACCGGACATATTTACTGACCTTTGCAATAAGGAGTTTATATGAGATTAGAAAACGAATTTGATATCAAATTTCGAGGGCAATGGCAATATAGGGTTCAAATAAATGATATTGGGTTGCCCAAAAAGTAATTGTGGATTTTTTTAAAGAAAGTGCATTTTTAATAAAACTTAGAATGAACTTTAATCAAATATACTTTTTTTGCACTTTTTTTCTAAAGCAAGCTAAAAGTAACAGCTGATAACTGACAGAAGAAAGAATGCAATTACAGAGTCACAAGCTGTGAAAAAATTTGTCAACGCCGACTATATGAAAAATCCGCAATTACTTTTTGGGCAAACCAATATATAGATATATGAGAATACAGCACGTTGCTGATATATTTTCCGGGCTTAGTGTTTGGGGACCAGCCCAATCCCCAAAACACCCCTTAATCGGGCATATTTACCTACCATGTCAATGTGGAACTTAAATGAAGGGTGTTGGGGGGTAGAGCAAGAATTGATACCCATTTTCGGCACCAATTTTATGGGGGTCTACCCCTTTCCCAAAATACCCCACAAACAGCAATTATTTTGCTGACCATTGCAATATGGGGCTCAAATAAAGGTTTTTGGGATTAGAATACGAATTAGATATCTAAATGTAGGACCATGTATTTAGGAAATCACCCCTTTCCCAAAACACCCCCAAAGGGAAAACATTTTTTAACCATGCCAATATGTGGATCAAATGAAAAGTATTTGAGGTTAGAAAACGAATTTGATAACCTATTTTGGGGCCATGTGTTTGGGGGACGCCTCATCCTGCAAACTCCTCTAAAACCAATGGCAATATGGGGTTTAAACAATTGGTATTTGAGAGAAGAGCAATATGTTGATATTTTTTCAGGGCCAAGTATTTGGGGGACCACCTTTCCCCCGAAAACACCACTAAATCAGATATCATGAGAATATCGGGCTGAAATGAAGTATTTTAAGAATGGAGTACACCTTACGTCCAAACTTAAATTCGTAGACCAATAAAGATCATATGGGATTCAGATAAAGGCACTTATATTGTTAAACTCTTAGTCAAGTTAGCATGGTATTTCACTAAAAGATCTTCGAAAATAAATATTCCAAGGAAACTTTTGTTCCATATAAAGCAAAAGAAGGCGCAGCGGAGCGGGCCCGGGTCAGCTAGTAGACTTATAAAGATCATATGGGATTCACATAAAGGCATTTATATTGTTATACTGTAAAAGTCAAGCGACATATATATATATATATATTTACCACTTTCGTATTATTGTATTTTACTAAAAGCTCTTTAGTTGTCGAAAATAAATATTCAAAGGATAATTTTGATCCATATATTCAAAGGATAATTTTGATCCATATAAAGAAGGCGCAGTAGAGCGGGCCCGATTCAGTCATAACTAAAATCCGATATCTGATACAACGCAAACATATATTACGAGACAACATATTAAACAAAAACATTTTCTTTTAGCCTCATACTACTATTTATTCATTATTCACTTTTTAAATTTCATTATCATTGTGGTGTCTAAATTCATTTACTTTTGGCGCGACTTAAACACTTCTAGCATTCTTATCTCTTCAAAAACAAATGTTTGCGCCAAATGAAAAAACTTGTATTCACACATTTTTCGGCTCAGCTCTGCAAACTTTGCAAACCATGGTATTGCAAGTCATTCTATATAATTTGGAGGTAGTTTTGAAGACCACAACTAGCTTGGCGTGCTGGCAAACGTTTTAATATTTCCAAGCTTTTAAGATAGCCAGATAATAAAGTCTCATAATTATAATGCATGCCTAAAAGTAGTGTGCAAAAATGTCATGCTAATGGTGTTATGACACACTGCCCATCTGCCAGGCTTTGCAACCCAACACTCAGTCAGTCACCTGTCCCACATGCCCCAAATTCCAAATTCAAAATATATTGACTTCTTGTTGCCATTACCACCAACTGACTGTGACATTTAAATGGAACTGTTTTATTGCCCACCAGTATAAAATAATGTCCTTGCTGCCACCCAATCACCATCCTTTCGTCCGTTTAGTTGGATAAATTCATGATAAGCATAGATGTTTATGGTGTCCGTGATAATTTGAATAATTCTAGTGTAGATGTGTTTATAGTTTACACGTGTAGGTGGCACCTTATATCTCCATGACACCCACACACTCACCTCCAACAAGATATCACAACATGACAAGATCCTGCAGACATGTCTCACTACACAAACATAATGACAATTTCATATTTTCTAGCTGTGGTAAGAGCCAAACGTCCCCACCACCCGGTTGCGGAAGACCGGACATGGTGACATTTATATGGATGTCCCATGGTAACTTAGTGAAAACATTGTAAAACAAAACCATGTTGTCTACTTACTTTCCTGAATGCTCACATAACAGCCCTGGGAGCCACAGTGGGTAGCATATGTAAAAAAAATATTTCAAATTAATTGTTATATTCTTGCGAAGAGATTTATAAGCAGAATATGAAACAGTTGCTAAAAAGGAGCACAACATACTTTTTTATCTCTATTCAATCTACACCATGACCTAAACTAGTGTTGGAGAGACTAGCTTTGAAATAGCATTTAAAATGCGTATTAATGACCCTCCTACTTAGCTTGTGAGCCTTGCAGACTATTCGGACATTCCATCGTTAGGTTCTTATTCAACTTACTTTTAGCTGGTGCATCTGCATTCCTACTGACAACATTACCTGACCAAAGAACACAGAAAAAAATGAAAATCGTTTTCAATCACGAAATTAATTGATCCAATTAATTTTTTAATTGAAACTGCTTCAATCACGAAAATGGAAATAATTGAAAAATTTTTTAATTACAAAAATTGTATATTCAACTAAAAATTGCATATTCTTTAAAATTTTCTTTTTAGATGTTGCTTTATAGTTTTTAAAGCTCACAACAAGCCGATTACTGGCTTAGGTGTATGTCAATAGTGGCATGAGACGGATTAATGGTGCATATATTTTCAAGCTAACCTAAACTAATTATAGAAATTATTGAAAATTTTTGAAATTTCCAATCAATAGTTAAAGTGATCCAAATAAAAAAATGATTGAGTTTTTTTTTCAAAATTTCAATTTTTTAATTGCATCAATTTAAAATTTATTTGAAAATATTAAAATTTTTGCGAAAATCACGTTGTATAGGGCGCACCTTCGATTTCTATGCAACATTGTATAAAACTACTAGAACACGAATTTGAGGTTTATGTTAGGGTCCCTGACCACTCCTTAGAAAGAAAACACATCTGGGGAGTTTTCCAAAATCAAACGGAAAATATTGTTTTCAGAATTATGAAAGAAAGAGTAGCGAGGCAGTATCATTATGAATTACTGGCATTGGGGAAGTAAACCCAACAGAAAAACATTTATATAAAATACTAGCTGGACAGGGCCCGCTTCGCTGCGCCTTTTTTCTCTCTCTCTCTTATTTTATCAGGAAAAAGACCTGTGTGGAAGTACTAGTACGGCCTTTCAGATATTTTTCCCTAATGTGGATATCCGATATGGGGGTGTTTTTGGGGGTGAGTTGGACCCCCCAGGTATCAGATTCTTGTTCTAGTCTCAAATACCTTTTATTTGAGCCTAATATTGTCATTATTGATTTTAATTTCCATTTGGCGGGCTTTGAGAGTGGAGCGGCCGCCCTAGTATAAGTATACCTCCTTAAATAAGTATACCAAATTTCTGTTTTTGAGTTATTATTAACAAACTAAATTTCGCGAAAATCCCCCCATCCATCTTTGAGATCTACTTCATTCTCTTGGTTTTGGTGGTTGATTGGAGTAGCTAAACCCTTTGCCCCAAAAGTGGATATCAGTTCCATACCCTTCTCCAAAAAACAACATTTAAGTTACATATTGCTATAGTCGGTATATATGTGTGGTTTAGGGGGAGTTTATGAGGTGAGGCGTCCATGAAACACTATGAAACTCCACTTGGCCATAAAACAAATATCAGATTTGAGCCCTTTTTTGCCATAAATCACAAATATGTTCGCCATAAATCAGAAATATGTCCAGTTTGAGGGGTATGTATCAGTATCGTGCTTTACTCTCAAATTTCTTTAATTAAAGCCCCAATTGCCATTGGTTTAGGAGAGTTTATGGGGTGAGACGACCCCCAAACACTTGGCCTCAAAATTGGATATCAAATTCCTTTTATACTATTAAATACCCATTATTTATTGTCATAGCAGGCAAACATGGCCGGTTTGGAGGGAGTTTGGGGGGCGGACCCTGAAATAATATCAGCATCGTATTAGAACAAGCATTTCAGGACCAGAAACGTGGTCCTGAAAGTGGTTATGAATTTCGTGCTCTACTCCCAAATACGTTTTATTTGAGTCCCATATTGCCATGATAGGTAAATACGTATGTCTGATTTAGCGGTTTTTTTCGGAGGTGGTGTCCCAAACACTTAGCCCTACTCTAATATACCATACCATTTATTAAAGCCCCACATTGCCATTGGTTTAAGGGGAGTTTATGGGATGAGACGTCCCCCCACCACTTGGCCCCAAAGTAGGTTATCAAATTCGTTTTCTGATCTCAAATACCTTTCATTTGAGCTACATATTGTCATGGTCAGTAAATATGGACTCTTTGTGGGGAGTTTTGAGAAAGGGGCGGTGAATACGTTGATTTATTTAAGCCCCATATTGCAATGGTCAGTAAATAATTGCTGTTTGTTTTAGGGAAGGGGTAGACCCCTAGAAAATTGGTCCTGAAAGTGGGTATCAATTTCATGCTTTACTTCTCAATACCATTTATTTGAGTACCACACTGACGTGGTCGGTGAATATGTCCGATTTAGGTGCGTTTTGGGGAGTGGGTGGTCCCCAAACACTTAGCCCTGAAAATAAATCAGCATCGTGCTCTACTCTCAAATATCACTTATTTGAATCCGATTTTGACATTGGCCTCTGAATTGGATATTAAAATTTTTAATCTTAAATACCTTTCATTTAAACCCCTTATTGCACAAGTCTGCAAATATGTCCGGTTTGGGCAAATACGTCCTATTTTGGGTATCATAGCCGCAGTGGCTGCCTCTATGAGACTTAAGGCGATGGGAGAATGGATTGAGGATGGGAGCAGCTCATACCATCGCGGCATAATCGAGGCGACGATAGGAAACCTAGAAGGAAGGGAAGAGGTTTCCGATCGGATACCTCTTAATTGAGCCCCATATTGCATTTGTTAGCAAATACGTCCCATTTAGGTTGTGTTATGGGGAGTGGGGTAGCCCCATAAACACTTTTTTTTGAATATTGATATCAGATTCGTGCTTTACTCGGAAAGACCTTTCTGCTATAGCCTAGTCCTAATGTCTATAAGTCGGTCGGTCCCATTTCTATGGCCCGCCTACACAGTTTCCAACATTTGTTAGCCTGTTCAGTTCGCTTTTCAGAACAATTGAAGTGTGATCACCACCGAAGGATGGGGATGTATATATTTTGTCATTCTGTTTGCAACAAATCAAAATATCCATTTCCGCCCCTATAAAATGTATATATTCTTGAGTATGTACAAAATTCCGAAACCAAATCGCTATATCTGTCCGTCTGTCTGTTGAAATCACGCCACAATTTAATTTTTTTTCCATAGGCAGGTTAACTTCGAAGATGGGTTACATCGTACTAAATCTTAATATAGCCCCCAAGTAGACCAATCTCCAGAATCGAGGTCTTGGGCGCATAAAAGACGCATTTAATATTCGATTTTGTTGAAGTTTGTCACAATGTATTGCACTAGGCTCCACAACATTCGTACCACATATGGTCAAGGCAGTCCTGTAATAAGATATAGCTGCCATATATACCGATCTCTCGGTTTCAGTCATTGAACTCATAAAAGCAGGGTTTATTACCCGATTTTGCCGAGACTTGGCGCAGTGAGCTGTGTTGGGCTCTTCGACATCTCTGTTCAGTATGGTCCCGATCGGTGTTTATTTGAAAATAGCCCGACCTTCTAATTTAAGGTCTTGAAATGTCGTACAGTAAGCTATGTTAGGCTTTTCGACATCCGTTCCGCATCGGTTTATTATTGGATATAGCTGCCATATATACCGATCTCCTGATTTACGTCCTTGGGCTCATAAAAGGCGCATTTATTAATAGATTTTGCTGAAAATTGTAACAGTGAGTTATATTCGACCCTAACATATCCTCCCGAATATAGTGGAAATCAGACTGTATTTAAATATAGCTGTCATATAAACCAATATTCTGTTTTACGGTCTTGAGTAGTGAATTGTATTATACAATACAACTCAACGTCTATGCTGGATTTGGTCCAAATCGGACCATATTTCGATAATGCTGCTAATTGCTCATAAATGATGCATTTTCCACTGGATTATGACGGGAGGTGCTTAATAAATGTATATACCCGAGATGGTGTGTACCCAAAGTTTGGCCCGGCCGTACCCAATGCTTTCTTATTTGTTTCAAATAAGCAAGATTTTCAGTTAAGCAAATACAATTGCATCCAAAATGGTTGATTCTTTCCATCAAGTTCCACTTAAGCGAAATTTTTCAATAAAGCGTTTACAGTTTCGTCATACTTCAATATATTTCGAAACGTATCTGCCAGATGTCGATGTACACTGTGAAGGTATTTCAAACGTGGCGCATCATTTGTAAACATACAACTATTCATTTAGATGTTGGATAAGTCTTCATCTCTTTTGTCTTTACTCATCTCTTCCTTCTGTGTTCCTGATACTAATAAAGCTTATGTCACATCCATTTGTCCTCAGGACATGTAATCGTCTGCTTGTTTCCTCTTCCAACTCGGACGAATAAATGATTAAGTGAGAGGTGGCATTGTTGTAGTAGTTTTGGTGGTTTAAACCTGACCAAAATCGAATCGATATCCATTTTTACGACTCGAGTTGTGTTAATGTTGTCGAAATGTTTCATGGTTTGTGCAAAAAGAGTATTACCCTGCCAATGCCGTCGTTTTCATTGCCGTAGTCGATAATATTGGCGTTGGTATGGTGTTTTATTGCCAATCATCATTTTGGCACATGATTTAATGTAATTGAAAACAAAGGAAATGAAGGATATGTAGCAAAGTAGGAGACGTAGAAGAAGGTCGTCGATGATGGATTGTTTCAAAACATATACGAAAGTTAGACAAGAGAAAATTTGTGGCAGAGTTGTTTTGTAGGATAAATGGGACATTTCGGAAAATAAAAGTATCTTCCATAGTTATTAATCAACTCAGGAGTTAAGTCTATTTCAAGCAAAAAATCCTTCATTGAGCACAAAATTTGGATTTAAATCAATTCGGGACACACTTACATGTTAATCATTATTTCCAAGCCCATGGTCTTGTATGGAGATATTTACACAATACTATGTGTGTGTTTTGCCCACCACTGCTTTTAATTTATCATGCTGGAAAAATGGCATCAGGGATTCAGAGCGAAGCAGGCCTATTTTTGCCGGAGATTCCAGAGTGGGAGCGGAGCGGTATCCATCCTCAAAAACCGCTCCGCTCCCGCTCCGGGTTGTCCGACAAAAATAGGCCTGCTTCGCTCGGAATCCCTGATGTCATTTTTCCAGCATGATAGATTAAAGCAGTGGTGGGAAAAATCTATTACGTTGGAAAAAGGCATAGGGGATTCGGAGCGAAGCAGACCTATTTTTGCCGGAGAACCCGGAGCGGAACGGAAGCGAAGCGGTTTCCATCCTCAAAAATCGCTCCGCTCTGACAGAATAAAAGAATATTTTATATAATTTTTTTTTTTGGTTCACGAACTTGTTACTCTGACAAACTGAAACCAAAATTTAAGTGAGCTTTCTTTTTTATTATAAACTACACTACTGCTGTGGTACAGGGTATTACAACCATAGACCCATTGATTAGTATACGGATCGACTCAGAATCACATCCTAAATCGATTTGGCTAAATCCATCTTTCTGTTCATAGAAATCGGTTCAGATTTATATATAACTCCTATATACATATATGTATTGCCCGATTTTCACTTTTAGAGCATTTGCAAGCTTAGCAATTTCTGCTACGACTCTCACAACATGTACGGATTTTGGTCGAAATTCATGATTAAAAATTTAAGCTAGTTTTAATTTCGACTACTTAGCCCTCATATCCACTGCAGTGATGGGTATCAAAAGGTTGCATTTGCCCGACTTAGCTAGCCCCTCCTTACTTATGTATAAATTTTGTTTAGGAATTTCTTCGGTATATGCTTAAGAAGTAAAATCGCATGATCCGTTTATTTAAGAGCAATATCAGGTTAGCCAGACCATATTTGGTAGGATTTTGACGTTATGAGAGAAATCATAATGCAAAATTTCAACCAAATCGGATAAGAATTGGGGAGAGATCGGATTATATGGGAGCTTTATCAGGTTAATGATCGATTCAGACTTAACTTGACAAGAACATTGGAGGTCATTAATGAAACCGTTATACAACAGTTCAGTCAAATCGTATAAAATTTCCACCCTCTAGGGGTGGAAATTCCGATTCTAGCCAGTAAAAATAAGTAAAAGCAGGTTATGGTCGAGCAAGGCGAATCTTACATTTCCTCCACCATGACATTTGTCATGTTTTCTGCACGATTTAACTTTATAGGCAATAAATAGATAAGAATTCATTGCCGTAGTTGCTCAAGGAGTCAATTCGGGAAATTAGTTATATGAGTTATGAACCGATGCTTGGCACGAATGTTGGAGATCATAGTTGTGCCAAATCGGGTAAGAATTGCGCACTCTAGGAGCTCAAGAAGTACATTTGGGATATCAGTTAATTGAGACGGTAAATCGGGAAAATCAGTAGATTTACCGGCCACCGTAACGCAGAGGTTAGAATGTCCGCCAATGATGCTGAACGCCTGGTGCACTTTCAGTCGCGGCAGCAGAACCCGAAGACATCCCACTCAAAGGCTCCCTTCATTCGACCAGAATATGATCCAGTTCAGACTATATTTAGACATAGAAGGCAGCTATAGACCGATCTTACAATTTAGGACCCTAATCCCATAAAAATGGGTTTATTGCCTAATTTCGCTGAAACTGTGACTTGTATAAGAATTCTCGGGAACTGAATCAATTATGATCCCCATTTAGTTATAACTATGGATATGGTAGTGAAGTTATAATAAAACAAGTACAAAGGCATTAAGTTCGGCCGGGCCGAACTTTGGATACCCACCACCTCGGGGGTATCCGTCACAATCCGGTGAAAATTGGATAACTTAAGAAACCTAAATTCGGCATGGACATTTAGTGGTCTAATAAATATAAGTCACTGTTGAATTTTGGATTTCAAATTTCAACAAAATCGGGTAACAATTAAAGCTTTAATGAGCTTCAGACCCTTCATCGGCACATCGGTCTATATGACAGCTATATCTAAATATAGCCCGAACTTTACCATATTTGAATCGGATGGCGTGCTGCCTACAACTACTTACTGTTTCAAATTTCAGCGAAATCGGATTAAAAATAAAGCTTTTATTCACTTGAGACCCTTTATCGGGAGATCGGTCTGTAGGCAGCTATATCTAAATATAGTCCGAACCGAACCATATTTGGGACGGATGTCGGGAGACCTAAAACTACCCACTGTTTCAAATTTCAATGCGAAATCGGGTAATAAATGCAGCTTTTATGGGCTTCAGACCCTTCAACGGCAGATCGGTCTATATAGCAGCTATATCTAAATATAGTCCGAACTGAACCATATTTAGGTCAGATGTCGGGAGGATTAAAATAACCCACTGTTTCAAATTTCAGCGAAATCGGGTAAAAATTAAAGCTTTTGTGGGCCCATTATCGGCAGATCGGTATATATGACAGCTATATATAAATATAGTCCGATATGGACCAGATGTAGAGGAGCCTTAAACTTCGAATTTCAGCGAAATCGGATGAAAACTAAAGCATTTATGGGCCTTAGACCCTTTATCGGCAGATCGGTCTATATGGCAGCTATATCCAAATATTGTCCGTTTCGGCCCGTTCAAGAACTTAACCAGCGTGCATCAAAAAACCGTATCTGTGCCAAATTTCGGCTCAATATCTGAAGGCTGTAGAGTGATTTTTGAAGGCTGTAGAGTGCTGACAACAGACGGACGGACAGACCGACAGACACACGGACATCGTTAAATCGTCTTAGAATTTTACGACGATCCGAAATATTAATACAAACGGAATAACTAAATGAATATAGTCCCTATCCTACGGTGGTGGATATAAAAAATTGGATGATTAATTTATCCATGGTAATGGGTATCTAAAGTTCGGCACGGCCAAACGTAGCATGTTTTTAATTATTTTTATTAATATAAAGCAAATGCCTTCATTTTGACGGATTCATTTGAAATTTCTTATAAAATATAAGCAGGTAGTGTTTGCTGATATCAGCAAACTAATTTCTCTGGGTGTAAGTGATCTTGCTATCAGAATACTGTAGGGACTGATGTGACTGACTAGGACTCGCCTGAAACAACATAGGACAAACGCAATGGAATCTAATCGGAATTGTCAGATGGATGTCTATCAAAAAAAATTCTAACGTAAACTAACGTGTTTTCGACAGACCGATAGACGGACATCTTTAGCCCGACTTAGAATATCATAGCGATCAAGAATCGTTTTACTTTATGTAGTTTAGGTCAACATTTCCAAATGTTGCAAACATAATGATGAGTTTACTATAGCCCCTTCATATGGCAAACGATATACAAATTGGGAAAGCGATATTTGTAAATCATAGATATTTGTATAGCTTTGACCGGTTTCACAACTGTGTCGTCCTGAGCAGTGTTGCCGTTTTTGGCAGATTTCAACCAAAATTGGTAGGTTTTTATTCTCTTGGTAGGTTGGTAGGATAACCTCCATTTTTGGTAGGTTTTTCCAACATATAAATTCCAAATTAATTACCAAAAAACCACTGGGGATGACTCAAAATTAATTCACTTCGTGTCGTATCTGTGTAGTTGTTAAGAGTGTAGAGTTAAGCCAAGGATAGCGAGGGGCCAAGGGAGTTCATTGCTTCAAATTTCAAAAAAGAGGGCGTAAGTTCTGATATTGACCATAACTGCTGGTACGAGTGGTAAGGGATATTTTCCAAAATTCGTAAATTCTGCGTAAATGCCTTTAATCGGAAAACAGAGCTTTGTGGCAGCTGCATACAAATATGGTCAAATCTGGTCTATATTCAGAAGTTGCACATGCATTTCGCTGTAACGGCGAAAATGGGAAGTAAAAGCGTATTTCTGGGCTCAAACACTTAAATCAGTAGATCGCTTTATCCAAACTCGGCATAATACGACTTTATGAACTCAAGATTTCTTATCGGGAGATCGGTATAAAGGGTGCTATAAAGATTTAGGCCATCTTTGAACTTAAGGCTGTAGAGTGATTTCAACAAACAGACAGACGGACATGTCTAAATCCTATTTAAATAAGGACGATCTAGTCTTTGTAGCCTTGAAAATGTATAATTTGATGTGTTGGCCCAATGGTCAACTCTTCGATGGTGGGTATTAAAAAATATACCTCATTTTGGGCTTGTAGAACGTTTGGTAGGTTAGATTCGGATTTGGTAGGATTTTTCTTCGAATTTTGGTAGGAAATAATTTTCTTAAGTGGCAACACTGATCCTGAGATGCCAGAAATCAAATCGGAGGATTTGTTTATATATAAGTTATTTTCAAACTATTGAAACCAACGTTAAGCAATCACATCGAGAGATCGGTTTTTATGCAAATAATTAAACAACTGACCTTTTATATTTCGGGATTGCTCTATCTTAGAGCTTGACGTTTTTGTTGTTATACGAATTCAGAACTTTTTGACATAAGAGCGCTATTTGTGTGGTTTACAGTAACTTAAAAGATTCATTTCGCCCAAAAATGGAATTAAATCGTGAACATTTTCGTGCGATTATTTTTTACAACTTTCGACGTGGATTAACGCAACAACAGTGCATCGATGAACTTAATTCAATTTTTGGCGATGAAGATCCATCAAGGACCAGTGTTGATGGTATGTTGAATTCAACCGAAGTCGTAGTTCACTCCAAGACAAATTTCGTGAAAATTGCCAAAAATCAGTTGTTATTCCAAAAACCATTGATGCTGTGCGCCAACTGATATTGGATCTCCCAGAAAAGTTTAAGCCAACCCCCCTGCCCTTCCACAGAATTTAAAATTTAAATTTTTTCGACAAAATTCGCTTTGGGAACCTTCCCTCTGATATCACAATTTAATCATGTTTGAATGTCTTTTAAATGATTTATCCATGGGACCACATTTTATATTTCCCAAATGACAAAACCTCTTGTCCAAGTATTTAAAACAGTTTGCAATGAATCCGTTCGATTTTCCCAACAGCACAAAATCCAATTAGGCAAGCTTGTTTCGAGCCTCAATATTCAGAACGAAAAACCCATTCAAAAATAAATGCTTACATTCATTCCACTCACCCACACTCTCATTTTTACCATATTTCCTGCCGTAAAGCGTCATAACCTATGGCAGTCAAGCTTTATGGGCGTTTATTAGCCATCATTACACCAGACCCCCCAAGCAAACACCACACTACAGACTCGCCCGAAAATATACCAAATGGAAGGACATACAAAACCAACAGCATATAACATCACAAGGCAGCTAATCAGTAGCAGGTTAAAGCCAAAAACAACAACAAGATACAAAATGGAGCTTAACGAAATGATTGGATTAAAAATTAATTAACAATTTAATTTTGTATGAGGCAAGGCATCTAACAAAAGCCATAATGACAACAAAATCGACATCTATAAAAAAAAAGAAACAACAACGCCAATGCCAGTAGGACAAGAACAAAGGACTAACGCTAAAAAATTATAGGCAAACAAGAACACATGTAAGAATTGGCCTACCTACACACACACATAGAAAAATATATGTATAGACGTCATGCTTGGCTACATTCACACTTTTTCCAGGCACACATCAATTACGTCCGCTGGTGTGTGTGGCAAAAAAGGACATCATCATTATTATCATCAGAACAAAGAACATCGCTACCATGACCATTGCCAGCATTGCCGCCGAAAACAATGGTGTTTAGTTAACAAACACACGCACGCACTCGCAATGATAGGTATATCCTGTGGCAGTTGGTCTAAGGTATTAATTGTGTTCGAATGGCTAAGAGTTTGAGCCCCGTTTTAAATGAAAATGGATTCGAAAAAAATTTTCTAATGAACGTATTACCAGCTACTTGAGTTACATGACTCAAAAGTGTTAAACATAAACTTGGTGCATTTTTTTAAGTTTCCCTTTGTCATTGCTCTCAAAACCTTTGCTTTTTAAAGAAACAAGTTTTCTTCTGCCTTGCGTAAAATGATGTATCCTCTGGGGAAATTTACCTAAACGAAGATGAAGCATTTGCATTTATTAATTCCATGTATGACATTATTGCGGCAAGGCTTTAAGAACACCAAGAGATGTGTTTCGGAACGTTATCATCTGCAAAACGTTGCGAGATTTCTATACCAGTTCAACTTTATCAAGTTTAAATAAAAATTGCTCATTTCCAAGGAAATTGTTTGCATAAGGAAGCACACTCATCTTGTGTTCAAAGACTGTGCATAGAAAAAGTCAACAAAATATCGTTGATCCAATTTCTACGAATCCCAAGTTTGTCGAAATAATATTTAAGCTTTCGTTAAGGAAGGGCAGTACAAAGACTTCAGTCGCCTTGGCATCTTCGAGTCGATTTATTTTGACGCCAGGCTCGATGGAAATGATTAGAAAGCGGCCGTCGTCGGTCAAAGCTGCCCATACCATCACTCCTTCAATTCGAGCCTTCGCTCGCTGAAACAGTTTAGGTGTCCTTGCAGTTTTTTAGTTGTACCACCATTATGGGGTTTGGCAATGCTACATTGTAGGCTAAATTATAACAATTTGTTGTGAGAAATGCATACATTTTGTTCACTTTGAGGTGTTTAAGTTCGCCAACGATATCCAGTTGTTATTTTTCAGTTAAATATAACGCAAATAATAATAGTTTAACAGACTAATCAGTGTGAACTTGGTAAAATTTCGTGTCAGCTACCCTGTACATACGTAATATACATTTATACAACCAAGCAACCCATATATGTTCTCGGACTCCAAAGTCCTCCTTGAAGACACTCAACAGGATTCAAAAGGGAGGGATGATATTGAGAGACGACCGTAGAGCATCCAATATAGTTCCCCTTCTACTCTTGTAGACAGCGTGGTGCTGTTTTACCTTGTCTTATTTTTGGGGCACAAAGGTTTATGAAGAATACAAGATTTTTGAAAAACAACATTGTAGTTAGGGTAGTTTGAAAAGAGGGCGCTGATAGTAATCCGCCCCATGCATTTATGGACATACACCTAAGACAGTAATCGGATTATTGTGCGCTCTTAGTACTAACAAGTAAAAGTGTGCTAAGATCATCCGGGCCGAATCGTATATACCCTCCAGCATGGTTCGCATTTGTCGAGTTCTATGCCCAATATATCTTCATAGGCAAACAAAGGATAATGGATCAGAATTTCTATGGTATTGGAGCTATATCAAGTTATAAGCCGATTGGGGTCATACTTGGTTTTACTGTTGGAGACTAAAGCGGAAGACATTGGCAAAATTTCAGCCAAATCGGATAAGAATTGTGCCCTCTATAGGCTCAAGCAATATAATCGGAAGATCGGTTTAAATGGAAGCTATATCAGGTTATAAACGGATTTAGACCATACTTGGCACAGTTTTCGGAAATCATAACAAAACAGCCTATGCAAAATTTCAAATCGGAGAAGAATTGCAACCATCTAGTGGCTCACGAAATTTAGATCTAAGATCGGTTTATATGCCAGCTATATCAAAACATGGACCGACATGGCCCATTTACTATCTCAACCGATAAGAAGTATTTGTATAAAATTTCAAGCACCTAGCTTTACTCTTTTGAAAGTTGGCGTGCTTTCGACAGACAGACGGACGGAAGGACAGACGGACGAAAGGGCAGACGGACATGGCCAGATCGACTTAAAATGTCAGGATGATCATAAATACATACACTTTATGGGTTCTTAGACGAATATTTCGAGGTGTTACAAACGGAATGACGAAATTAATATACAACCATCCTATGCTGGAGGGTATAAAAAGTAACCTCGAGAAAGAAAATCCAAATGAGGAATACCGTGCTGAAAACAAAATTAATTATTATCCATTGCACGCCTCTAAGTCGGATTTTGTCTGTTATTGTGTCTCCAACTAAGTGCCTGTGTATTTTAGTCGCGAATGCCATTCAATGACAGGAAATTCTCCTAAGCACACTCAGATGGGGAAAAAATTGGCGAGGAAAAATTTCTACCATTTTTGAACGCATATAGATATCATCAAACTTGATAGGGGATGACTTAATCAGTGGGCCCACGAATAGGGCCCAGGATTTCTAGGGGCCTGAAATTTAGCATGTCGTCTAACAAACGTACCTCCTCTCTTTATATTTCAAATTTCATAATGATATGTTTGATGTGACTGATTTTCAAACCATTTAAGTCTTCCGAATGCGTGATTTGACGAGAATGTATAAGAAAATGGCAGATATCCACATTGGGTAGACATTTTTGCCCATATTTTAAAATATTTCATATAAAAAAAACACATACATATATTTTTGGAAAGGTCAGGACTTGCTTTAGAACACAATGTCCAACCTGAAATCTAAATATTAAATTTTGGCAGGATTATTTAAGTAAAAGGAAAAATAGGCCCAAAATGTACAAAATTTTGAAAACCAAAATTCAAATCGAGATTGTCATATAACTGAAAAAAGCCAAATTGAAAAGGTTAGGTCAAATTTTCTTTTCAGAGACGAAACAATGAAACTAATTTTTTTTGACGAGAAAATGCAAAAAATATACTTTTTCATACTTTTTGATATGTAACTTGCAAAATATTGTAATTTGATCAGCTTTTCAATTCAGCCAAAAAGTGTAAATCGGCTGAGAAATGCCAATTAACAAGATAAGTGACCAGCCTTGAGAAATTTAAAAAAAAATTTGTTAGTCGAATTTCTTGAAGACTATAATGATATCCCACACATCAAGCACTTTCCAGCAAATAGAAAAGTTTAAAAATCGGATCATAAATGAGCTTTTGGCAGCCCGACTTTAAAGGCCCACCAGGGCCCCGGGCCTTCTAAGGTCCGTTCAAAAATGGCAGACTTATTTCCAGAAAATTTTCCCCATCCCTACATGCTCCACACATGCTATCAGTTGCCACACTGATTTTGCATAAGTAAGCTCCTAGTCCAATATATCCCGTTATGATACCAAAAGCTATACTGACCTCCTTCTTACTTCCTTTGAGCAAAAGCCTCGTCCTCTCACGATACGGATCACCCCATGGGATTTTCGCCGTCATACCGACCGTTTCACTATTCCACAGGGTAACATGCGCAGTCGTCGCCCAAACCCTTAGCTCAGACTGCATCGACCCGAAAGACTTCAAATTAACCAAGTTAATTGACAGCAGTCCTCTTGCCTTACTCCGCTGTGGTCCGGAATTCAAACAATGCAGATCGTGACTTTCTCAAAGAAGGCGTTAAGCTTCTTCTTATACTCCAAGACCGTTCGTGGTCCCACCGTCATGGTGGTTATTGCCCTGATGGACAGTTTACTGTTCGTAAAGATGTTAATACCACAATACCTCACGCATACCGTTATTATCCGCATCTCCGTCTGCATAACCGTTTTATGGTCAGACAGATCTCAGTCACTGGGTTCTCAATGTAGACCCTCAAGCTCACTCTGTCCTTTAGCGATACATCCCTGTAGCATGAACTTCCAGACTGTGCCGCTGGCAATACAGCTCCGCACTCGACCTCAAGTGTCGTCTCAGGTATCCTATAGGAAAACTTTTTTATTTCTTACGGGTTTTTTTACCGTCGCATCGATTATACCGTCCTATCCTCTATACATTCTCCCATCGCAGTGGATGGCTCACATTTAATCTGTATGTCTACAGTTCGGATATCTAGAATAGTCTCCATTGCCATAATGGACGTGGTCCTCATCGCTCCGTTTATTCCAAGCCAACATATTCTCTGAGCCTGTTGTATTATCCTTAGGTTGTTATTCGCTGTCCACCAAACTACTGAGGCGTAAGTAAGTATTGGTGAAATCACGCTCCTTTAGAACCAGTGGCTCGGATTCAGGCACCGTCTATAAAGTGCCCAACATTTGTGGACCTTCTCAGTACGCCCCTGAATGTGGAACTTCCAATTCAGATTTCTGTCCAAGACCACTCCTAATAATTTGACACTGTCAGATATCGAAATCGTTCTATTGAGAAAACGTGATGCCTCAAATTGGCCCACCTTCATCTTCTTCCTGAAAAGGCAGATTTCGGACTTCTTTGGGTTAACATTGAGATACCTAGGTTTGGCCCAGGCGTATTCCATATGCAAGGCCTTTTCGGCCCTTCTGCATAGTTATCCACATAATTTAATGTTTGAAGATGATTTCATGCAAATATTGACCGTGACTGCGACTTAAATGGTCCATCCACTTAGTCAAATTTTGGCATACTCTTTCCAAAACTTCGGCCGGTATCTGACGAATAAATGCTTCAATGTTGTCTTCCAATGGGTCAATTGAAGCAGGCTTGTCTGTATAGACATGAGCATTAACATCGCACGATCTAGGCGGCCAATTGACCGATCCCGAACGTGAAATAAAATGCTCAACGAACTCGCCTTTCAATAAGTCCATTGTTGCGCGTGCTGTGTGGCATGTGGCACCGTCTTGTTAAAACCACGTGCCATGCAAGACAAGTTCTTGCAAGCTCTTCTCACCCCTCTCACCATTCACAGTTACGTTACGATTTGCACCATCTTTGAAAATGTACGGTCCAGCGTGCGTGAGCTGTTTTAACCAGTGTTGCCAAAAGGAAAATAGCTAAAAAATCAGCCTTTATTTAAGCATATAATATCATGGTATCTACAATACGTTCCATAGTTTTAAGCAGAATGGACGTAAGGCTCATAGGACTGCAGGCCTAAGGTGCTGCATAACTTGCCTTGCCGGGCTTGAGTATAAATACCCTCCTGCCAGGCTTTCGGACTATATGCAAGTCCTAGGCACGCTGTTAAAAAGTGGCCAGATGGGGCGCCAGATAGTCGGCCTCCTTCTGTGGTAACGCCAGAAATGTTCAATCAGGTCCGGGTGACATAAATGGCTCAAGGCTTCCTTTACCATAAATTCTGTAATGATAGACTTTTATCAGCCTCATTATTCCCAGATTTTGGTATCTCAGTGAGTCCCGTCGCATCCAGTAGAAAACGCGTTTTCATCAAAAGCCTCAAAATGTACTCTGTTTTCTCTGCTCTCACTCCCATGTCGTCTTCTAATCTTTGAGCTTGAACATGGGTTTTTGAGAGAAACTCTTTCATCGTGGCGGCGTCATAACCCTTTCGACCTGTTCGCAGTAAGGCTTCCAGGAGACACGTTTTGCTGCTCTGGTAATGTTATTGTATTCCTTGAGCCGTAGGTAATACACATCCCAATGAACTGCCGCTCTTTTACTATGTGCTCTGTTATAAACTCTGCTAACCTCTTTAGCAATATTGCGAATCTCCCCAGCTATCCAGGGGTTTTCCTGTGCTGATTTCCTTTCCTCGAAGAGAACAACCATCTTCCATACACCCCTCAATGTCTTCTATGCTTGGATAATCTAAATTATTGGGTTGCCCAAAAAGTAATTGCGGATTTTTCATATAGTCGGCGTTGACAAATTTTTTCACAGCTTGTGACTCTGTAATTGCATTCTTTCTTCTGTCAGTTATCAGCTGTTACTTTTAGCTTGCTTTAGAAAAAAAGTGTAAAAAAGTATATTTGATTAAAGTTCATTCTAACTTTTATTAAAAATGAATTTACTTTCTTTTAAAAAATCCACAATTACTTATTGGGCAACCCAATATCTTGCCCAAGTCTACTTGTGAGTGGTCTTCCGAATTTTGTCCAGTTGTTTTTCACCTTTAGATTACTTCCACACATTTTTGTCATTTGAATCAATAAAAATATTTACACACAGAAAATGTGGTTCGTATTCCTGATAATTCAACTTACATTTGAAATAGAACAACAAACACCCAGATGTAGGTTAACTTTTCGTTGTAGTCCCCATGTGAACTAATAGAAATTAAATGCTTTTTTTGGATTTCGTTAATATATGAAATATATAAACTAATTTATCCTACGTACTCTTAGAGGACTTTTCAATTCCTCTTGTAGCATATTGCTTTGCAATGTTTTGTAAAGAAAATAGCAAAAGTATTTTTTTTTTGTTTTAGGTTCCATGAGGCTGTGGTCGGCAATCCCGAAACTTTACCCATGGCTCTAACTATCAAAATAAGCACTTTATGATGTACATATGTCCTTGTTAAGGTAGGGTGATCCATATGGTCTAAATATAAGGACTTTAAGGTGGTTATATATGACACAACATGCCATTGTTTGTGCCAATGTTATTTTTTGTTGTTTAGCAGTTTCGTAGCACAAAACACTTAAAAACCTAAATTTGCCTTCGATTCCATAAAGTCACACATATTATGAAAGCTTTTTGTTTGTGGTTCTGTTCTGTTTTCAGAGAAATTGCGCGTTTTTCGCAAGTATTCAATGAAAATCACGCATATTGGCCTTTTGTCTTCTTATGGTACCACATCATTCCATAAACTGTGGGTTTGACCTTATGTAGTGTTTTCTTGGGGGCTGTTGTGGAAAAATGGGTTAACTATACACAGGCACACATAACAATGCTTATTGCCACACAAAATATGTACATATGTACCTTCGTGGCCGCATTGGGCATACACACACACACATTCTAATATTAGAGTTTAGCCAAATATTCTAGGAAGAAACCTTTAAGCCAAGCCACATTGGAAAAGGAAAATCCCATAACTTCACTCCTCCTTTTTGAGTTCTTGCGACTTTCTGAGAAGCCTATTTCTGTTTTCATAATTTTCTTTGGCATAAGGACTAAAGCCCACTCATACGCACCAACACACACACACATACACACTTAAATAATTTGTACACATACGAAAGAAAAAACTATAAAAAGGAGCCTAGTTAAATGGGGCTGCGAATAGAAACAAAAACAAACACAGATGTTTCAACGAATGAAACCAAACAATTCAGAACCACAACCATTTCCGGAGGTATTCACATATACACACACACACACAAACACGTACACATTGTCTGAAAAAACAGAGTCCTTATCGCCAACAAACATTCATACACACACATTTAACATTTAAAAATACTCATTGCAACATTTGCTTTCTTCTTAGTCTTTCATTCTCATTCAGCTTCTTTTTTTTGCAAATTGTTTTATGTCTCTTTTGTGCGTGAGTGTGTGTGTGTGTGTTTGAAGCTCCTTTCAATCTCCAGCGCATTGTAGGCCCACATGTCATAGTGGCCTTTAGTCCACGTTTTGCACCATTTGCAACAGAAAGAAATGTATACCTAGTATGTGTATGGTAAGGATTTGAAACACACAACAACAACGACACCACTAACTTCAACACGATTGACAATCGCAACAACAATAAGTCAATAATAATAACAATATAAAATCTGTATGTACACATATGCACCGATTTTCCACGTTTTTCATTTGTTTTCGCGTTTTACTATTCCTCCACTGTTCGCACCATTGAACCCATCGACGGAAAATCCACAACTGAAACTTTAAGGACACTACAGCATAGATTTTATATGGCCACAAAAAGCCCTAATGTTAAGAAGAGAAAAAGCTCAAATTTCATCCTCGAAAGTTGCCACCTGTAATCAACAATGACTTGACGACTTTCATGGAAGACGCAAATAATGTTGTTATACCCACCACCATAGGATGTAGAGTTCACTAATCTCGTGATTCGGTTTGTAGCACTTTTAAATATCGTCCTGGGCCCGTATTAGGTACCTAAAGGAATATTTGTTTTTTTGTTTACGCATTTTTTTACATTCTCAGACTATCTGCCCGTCTCTCGAAATCACTATAGCGTTTGACCTAATAAATATCCCCTTGAAATTCTTCTCATAAGCTTTAAAAAGATATAGGTCATTGGAATGTAGCTCCCAAGTATTAATTTTCCTGGGATACCAAGTTCAGATAGGGCCTGAAATACCTTTAAACATATATGAATGTCGAAGGCAGATTTGTGGTCGACAAAATGATGCAAAAATATAAAACATTTTGGAAGTAATTACGACAAACAAAACCCTTTTACTAAGAAGTTTTACTTTTATTGTGTAACGTTTTTCTCCATCATATCAGACGTTAGCCATAAATGTAGAATTATTGAACGTTAGCAATTTTGTTTATTGTAAACCGTTAATCACCTTCACAAAGGCTTCTTTCTTTAATTGTAAAATAAAACAAGTAAGAGCATGCTAAGTTCGACCGGGCCGAATCTTGGGGACCCACCACCATGGATTCTGCTCCGGATTCTGGACCGTACTTAGCGCAGTTGTTGAGAGTCATAACAGGACACTATATGCAAAATTTCAGCCAAATCCGATAAAAATCGCGGCTTATGGGGGCTCAAGAATTTAAATCGGGAGATCGGTTTATATGAGAGCTATATCATGACCTTGACCGATTTGAACCGTACTTGGCACAGTTCTTTGGAGTCATAACAGAATATCATGTACATGATATCAGCCAAATCGGATGAAAATTGCGGGTTCCAGGACTCAAGAAGTCAAATCGGGAGATCGGTTTATATGGGAGTTATATCAGGTTCTTGACCGATTTGGACCGTACTTGGCACATTTGTTGGAAGTCATAACAGAATATCATGTACACAATTTCAGCCAAATCGGATGAAAATTGCGGCTTCCAGGGGCTCAAGAAGTCAAATCGATTTATATAGGATTAATACCAGGTTATACACAGACTTAAACCGTACTTGGCACAGTTGTTGGAAGTCAAAGTAGAACACTTTGAGCAAAATTTCAGCCAAATCGGACAAAAATTGCGGCTTTCGGGGGCTCATGAAGTCAAATCGGGAATCGGTTTATATGGGATTTATATCAGGCTATAGACTGATTTGGACCGTACTTGGCTCCGTTGTTGGGAGACATAATAAAACATAAACAAGTAAAAGCGTGCTAAGTTCGGCCGGGCCGAATCTTATATACCCTCCACCATGGATCGCATTTGTCGAGTTCTTTTCCCGGCATCTCTTCTTAGGCAAAACAGGATATAAGAAAAGATTTGCTCCGCTATTAGATCGATATCAAGATATGGTCCGGTTTGGACCACAATTAAATTATACGTTGGAGACCTGTGTAAAATGTCAGCCAATTCGAATAAGAATTGCGCCCTTTGGGGGCTCAAGAAGTAAAATAGAGAGATCGATTTATATGGGAGCTGTATCGGGCTATAGACCGATTCAGACCATAATAAACACATATGTTGATGATCATGAGAAAATCCGTCGTATAAAAATTTCAGGCAAATCGGATAATAATTGCGACCTCTAGAGGCTCAAGAAGTCAAGATCCCAGATCGGTTTATATGACAACTATATCAGGTTATGAACCGAATTGAACCATATTTGACACAGTAGTGGAAAGTAAGAATAAAATACGTCATGCAAAATTTCAACCAAATCGGATAGGAATGGCGCCCTCTAGAAGCTCAAAAATTCAAGTCCCCATATCTGTTTATATGACAGCTATATCAGGTTATGTACCAACTTGAACCATACTTGGCACAGTTGTTGGATATCGTAACAAAACTCGTAGTGCAACATTTCATTCCAATCGGATAAGAATTGCGCACTCTAGAGGCTCAAGAAGTCAAGAACCAAGATCGGTTTATATGGCAGCTATATCAAAACATGGACCGATATGGCCCATTTACAATACCAACCGACCTACACTAATAAGAAGTATTTGTGCAAAATTTCAAGCGGCTAGCTTTACTCCTTCGGATGTTAGCGTGCTTTCAACAGTCAGACGGACGGACATGGCTAGATCGATATAAAATGTCACGACGATCAAGAATATATATACTTTATGGGGTCTCAGACGAATATTTCGAGTAGTTACAAACAGAATGACGGAATTAGTATACCCCCCATCCTATGGTGAAGGGTATAAAAAGGGTTCTTGAGAATCTATATGTTAATAAATCCCCGGACCCGGATGGAATATCAACACTTGTCTTACGCAAATGTTCTTGGACGCTCTCTCGTCCATTATACAACCTTTTCAACCTTGCCTACCGTGCGGGAGTCTTCCCGGCGCGTTGGAAGGTTGGGAACGTTCAACCAATACCCAAGAAAGGTGAGGCAAACAACCCTGCGAATTATCGGTCAATTGCGATATGCTCCGCTCTCTCCAAGTTCATGGAGAGCATGGTTAATCACCATCTTGTGAGGTATTTAGAGCCTAATGGCCTTCTTAGCGACCAACAGAAATCGCTCTGCGGGTGACCTCATGGCACTTCTGTCGAAACGTTGGAGTCGCTCAATCCACCAGTTTGGTGAGAGTAAGGTTGTGGCTCTGGATACCTCCAAGGCATTTGATAGGGTCTGGTACGATGCACTACTATCAAAGCTTGTCGAATTTGGTGTCGGTAATGGCTTCGTTCGATTTATTTCAAGCTTTCTCAGAGATCGCACTATTCGAGTCGTTATAGATGAGTTCTCATCCTATGAGCTCAAATTGACCGCAGGTGTGCCCCAGGGCTCTGTTCTTTCTCCTTCTCTTTTTCTAATTTACATCAACGATCTGTTGGGTCAGACATCGAATCCGATCTACTCATTTGCTGATGACAGTAATCTCTGTCGTTCGTACTCATTCGACGATTCGCTGACCCACAACGATCATCTTTGCCTGTCAACGGTGTAGATGTTGAGCAATCAAAAGCTCTTGATGTTCTGGGCATGAAAATACAAAGTGATGTCCGTTGGGCTAAACATGTATTTGAAGTGTCGAAAGAAGCATTCAAGTGTTTAGGTCCTTAAAAGGTGTAAGAATTACTTCACTCCGACTGATCTTCTTAACATCCACACCACTTTCATAAGACCGAAAATAGAGTGCAACTCACATGTATGGGCTGGAGCTTCAAAATCATCCCTGGAGCTACTGGACCGTGTACAGAGGAGAGCGATGGCGTTGATTGGGGACAGTGGAGTATCCAATTCTATTGACTCCCTTCATCATCGTCGCAATGTGGATTGTTTGGCGCTGTTCTATCGGTACTTTCATGGTGTGTTCGTCTTCTTATTCCTGATATAAGGATGTATGTCGGGGATACTAGACATTGAAGGAACTCATACCCGTTTGTAATTGACTGGCCAGCGGACCGCACAATTATAGAGAGAATTCTTATTTCGCCCGAACCGTTCGTATGTGGAATCGACTTCCGGCTAATGTTTTTCCTACCCACTTTGACATCCAAAGATTTAAGACAAATGTCAATAAGCACTACATCCTTTGTTCACACTCGACGTTCCCGCGTTAGCACCACAACACTTCACGCATTCCGTGATCGCCCGGATCGCCGCCTGCAGGACCGTATTGTGGTCAGGCAACGTAAAACAGATCTCAGTCCCTGGGTTCTCAATGTAGACCCCCAGGCCCACTCTGTCCTCTAGCTTTGATCCATCCGTGTAACATGATCTTCCATGGCAATACTAGGGTTCCGTCAATCCAAGACTGTGTCGATGGCAGCAGTGCCTCGCACTCGAATTCAAGGTTCATCTGAGGTATCCGATCCGAAACCTCTTCCCTTCCTTCCAGGTTTCCTATTGTCGCCTCGGCTATACAGCGATGATATGAGCTGCTCCCATCCTCCAGGCGACTTATACTGTCCAAAGGTGCCCAATGACCAAAGAGCACTCTCATGGGACACCAAATCCTCCGTCAAGGCGCTTAAGCCATTGCCCTCACCGCCTCTAGCTCCCTCCAATTCTGGTTTGGATTGCTAGACAATTCTGTCAAGATTTTCTCTGTAGAACATTTTCTCAACTTTTTTTTATAAAAAAAATTATCAATATTTTTCTTTTCTTCCATTCTCCCATTGCCATAAGTCTCATAGCCCCAGTGGCTGCCTCACACTTAATCTGTATGTCAATGGGTCGGATATCTAGAATAGTCCCTAGAGGGCGTGGTCCTCATCGCTCCTCCTATGCCAAGACAACATGTTCTCTGAACCTGTTGTATGGTCCTTATGTTGCACTTTTTCTCCATACCACTCCACCAAACTACTGAGGCGTAAGTAAGTATTGGTCTAATCACGCTCCTGTAGAGCCAGTGGACTATCATCGGATTCAGGCCCCATTCCGACCCATTGACATTCATTTACATAGTGCCGAACATCTGTGAGGCTTCTCAGTACGCTACTGAATGTGACACTTCCAATTCAGTTTCCTGTCCAAGATCACACCTAAGTATTTGACCATGTCAGATATCGAAATCGTCTTATTGAGGAAACGTGGTGCGTTAAATTGACCTTCCTTCGTCTTCTTCGTGAGCAGGCATATTTCAGTCTTCTCTGGGTTAACATTGAGACCTCTGGGTCTAGCCCAGTCATATGCCATATGCAAGAGCCTTTTGGCCCTTCTGCATAGCTCGTTCGGATCCTTACCCCTTAGAAGCATTATAACATCGTGTGGTTAACAGACGGATTCAAACCCCTCCTCAGTCAGCATCCGTAATAGGTCATTTATGGTGGTCATCCATAGGAGTGCCGATAAAATGCCCGCCTGTGGCGTGCCTTGTGCCACTTTCTCTCTTATATTTATGCCATGGGACACACAATTTATCCACCTGTTCCCTAGCATGTGGTTTATCCCATCTCTTAGGACCGTGTCCATCCGGTACATTTTTCTTTTTACTTGTAGCACAAAGAATACAGCAGATCATAATATTAAGCCATATTGGAGTGGCTTCAAAATTGAATATGTACTTATGGAAATATCTACGCTTAACAATGTTGATTACGAAACTCTATTGGAAACTATGAACTATAATGATATTATCATTACTGGTGACTTAAACAGTAATATCCTCGCCAATAATACCCTTTCACTCTCAATGCAAACACTTGGACTCTTTTTGACTAACATAACTGCTCCAACACATTTCACAAAAACTTCATCATGCTATTTAGATGTATTTTTTTGTAAGTCAAAAACGAAGATTTCTGTTATATGACCAGCTTTCTACAATCAATTTACAAACTTTCGTGATTTTAAGAATATTGATTTTATTAAACTTAACCGAATGATTTATGAAACCCTTGGAATCTAACATACCAATCGACGATAAAATTTTGGAAAATCATCTTACATCCAACACAAATTTCAAAACGCTGTCGAAGCTGCAAGCAAATGAAAACATCGACCCTGGGCAGCCTATTTTAGATGCATTTACATTTCGGGGTGCTCACAAGAATGAAGTCTTCGAAAGCATCTTCAATATAAAATCCCATAGACGATATTGATCCACACTTTCTTCGGTTAATACTGCCAAATTCGATTTTTCCAACTGAGTGGGAAATCGCAAAAATTATATCTGTACCCAAATGAGGAGTACCGTCCATAAGCCATACTACCTTTCTTATCTAAGGCTCTTATGTGTGATCAAATTGTTAATTTCTTAGATGAGAAGAAAGCTATCTAACAGACAATCGGGATACCGAAAGGAGAGGAAGACATAAATGAAAATATCTGACCAAGCATGGACAACAAAAAGGTGTCCTTTTACTACATTTTTAACTGAAAGGCGTTTGACACTGTTGATTAAAACTGCAAAAACTTGTTCATTTTTCTCATTTGGCCTGTAAACTTATGTTGTCAAATATGTCACAAAGAAGACAAGCTGTAACCATCGGAAGTCAATATTCCAATTTACTTGAATTGTTCAAAGGTGTTTCTCAAGGATCCATTTTTGGCCCTCTTTAGATCTCCGTCTATATAACCGAGCGTTTCGCTGTTCTACAGGGTTGCATGCGCATTCGTCGCCCACGGCCTTAACTCGGACTGCGTCGACACGAAAGATTGGCAGTCCTCTGGCCTTTACCGCAAATCATCTGCCCTTTCATTCCCCCTTACTCCCTTTTTGGTCCGGCACCCAAGCGATGAAGATTTTGTCGTCAATGTAAATTCGTTGAATTTGTAAAAATTTTATAGTTAGTTAATTTTAAAGGTCGACTTTGAATGTGAACTAATCCATTACGTCAATTTTTTCTACATTCTCTCTACAGGGTAATTGGCACAACATTTTTTTTTTTTTTTGTGTGAAAATATTTCTTATTGATTCAAATGACAAAAATGTGTGAAAGTGATCTAAATTTCAAAATTAATTAACTTTTGCTCGATATGACACCTTTTGACTCTACAATTGTTCTAAGTTGGTCATAAAACGAGTTACAAGCTGCACAAATGTTATCTTCCGGTATTTTGACCCATTCATGTACAATGGCTTTCTTCAGCGCATCCATACTGGCATAGTTTGTTGTCCTTACTCTGCTCACTAAAATGGCCCAATTAGAAAATAACATCGGATTGGCAACTGGTCACTGTGTGGAAAAAACGCAGTGCGGAACATGATTTTTTATTCAGTCTGGATTTACATGTGCTTTATGTAACTGTGACAAGTCTTGTAGGCACGTCCACGATCTACGACCGCAATATTTGCATGTCCACGGCTCCAAAGCAGCTTCCAAAATTATTTCCAATAATAAGTTGGATTTAGTTTGACGCCAGGCTCTTTGATAACGATTGGAGAGCGGTCATCGGTGGTCACAGCTTCCCATACCATCACTTGAGTTGGAAAATTTCTTCGGGTGGCGGTTCGTTGGCTCAAATTCTTGTACGTGCGTTCGGTTAAGTAAACACGAGGTTAGCATGTCCGCCTATGACGCTGAACGTCTGGGTCCGAATCCTGGCGAGAACATCGGAAACAAGTAAAAGCGTGCTATGTTCGGCTGGGCCCAAACTTAGGAACCCACCATCATGGATTCTGCTAAAAATGTCTACAAAATAAATTTATTGGGCTGCCCAAAAAGTAATTGCGGATTTTTTAAAAGAAATTTAATGTATTTTTAATAAAACTTAGAATGAACTTTAATCAAATATACTTTTTTACACTTTTTTTCTAAAGCAAGCTAAAAGTAGCAGCTGATAACTGACAGAAGAAAGAATGCAATTACAGAGTAGTTGAAGGACATAAATTTATTTTACATACCAGACTTCTATCAAACCAGCAAAAATTAAAGCTTCTAGGAACCGAACAAAAATGATCGAGAGACTGGTTTACATGGGAACTTTGTCAGATTATAGACTGATTTGGACCGTATTTGGCACAGTTGTTGGAAATCGTAACAGAACACCGCATGCAAATTTCAGCCAAATCGGACAAAAATTGCGGCTGTGAAGACTCAAGAATTCAAATCGGGAGATCGGTTATATGGGAGCTATATCAGGTTATAGACCGATTTAGACCATACTAAGGACAGTTGTTGGAGGTTATAACAGAACACAGCATGCAAAATTTTAACTGATCCAAACAAAAATTGCGGCTTGTATGGGCTCAAGAAGTCAATTCGAAAGATTGGAACACCACATGCAAAACTTCAGCCAAATCGGACACAAATTGAGGCTTGTAAGGTCTCAAGAATTTAAATCGGTTTATATGGTATCAGGTTATAGATCGATTCGGACCGTACTTGACACAGTTTTCGGAAGTCATAAGAGAACACCACATGCAAAACTTTAACCAAATCGGACAAAAACTGCAGTTTGTAAGGACTCAAGAAGTTAAATCGGGGGATCGGTTTATATGGGAAATATATCTAAATCTGAACCGATATAGCCCATTTGCAATCCCCAATGACCTACATCGATATTAAGTATCTGTTCAAAGTTTCAAGCGGCTTGCTTTACGCGTTCGACCGCTATCGTGATTTCGACTGACGAACGGACGGACATAGATCGACTCAGAACGTTTAGACGACCAAGATTATATATACTTTATGGAGTTTTAGACGAATATTTCAAGGTATTACAAACGGAATGACTAGATTAGTATACCCCCATCCTATGGTGGTGGATATAAAAATTTTCAGCGGTGGTTATGCCCATCAAATGCTGGCGGCATTTGTGAGCTACTGTACCATGTCGCACAGCGGCACGCCGTTCAGACTGGGCTGTAAAAAGGGAGTCCCTTTCATTGAGCTTAAACTTGAATCAGACAGCAATTATTGATGTGTGAGAAGTTTGCCCCAGTTCCTTAATGGAATTTTCATCGGAAAATTTGGAATTTTACGAGTTGCTCAATTGGAATATATTTTTCGCCATGGAATACGATGTTCGGAAATATATCGCCTTTGTGCAAGCGCTCTTTCGAGTCTAACTTTATTTTACTTAGGTGAGCGCCCCGGTAGCCTAATTGGTAGCGTGCTCGTATTGCCTGTACGAGGGTCGTGGGTTCCAGAGGCTTTGGTCTGCCGCTTATGTGGAATAACAATGGATTTAAAATTGTCTAAGTGAGGCTGTAAAGGACTGCTACTTCAACCTAACCTACCTTAAGTTCATTAGCCTTTTGTAGCTTGTAATGCATTACCTTGAGTTCTTTTTCAATATATATTCAAATCTTTAGCCTTTTGATTGCCACTACGACCTGGACTTCATTGAATTGGAACCTTCACTCTCCAAACCATTTCAGGTGGTTTTGCACTCTTTTTTATCACCACCATGGAATTTGGCAACGCTACTAGTATCATTATAACGATTTATGGAACGATACAGAAACATTTTGTTCACGCTTGAACATCATGGCTTTTGGCAACACTCCCAGTATAATTTGAACGATTTGTGGTGCGGCACAGTAATATTTTGTTCAGTTTAAGGTGTTTAAGTTCGCCAACAATAGCCGGTATGGATTTTCCAGAGACTATAGAACATCTGCTGTGTGTGTGTCCCGCACTGTCAGTCAGAATAGTTTCACTTCAGGCTCTCATTTCTTTGAGCACTTGTCTGATTAAGAAGATCGGAACATTCGCAAGTTGTTGGACTTTTTAAAGCAATCTGGATGGTTCAAAGGAACTAGAATGCATTTTCCATACCCGCATAGCACCGCTTGCCTGTCTACGTATGGCATGATAGTCTGACCAGGCCGCCATTATCGCTTCGAAACCAGGACCTCCAACTGAAAGACACTGCACTGCACTGAAAGCCTAAATGATTTCCTCAATCGTAGGGCAATATTTTTTGCCACATACCCAAAGGCCGTAGATAGAGGATGGTATTAAGCGCCTCTCTCGGCCACTCCTTCTTGCCAACAAAGATCAGCACAGCCGTGTCACCCTTTACCTGCGGAGGACACTGTCGCCCAGAACCCGATGCCACACCAGACACCAGACATTTCAGCAACATTGGACAATAAATGCGCCTTTGATGGACCCAAAACATAAATCGAGAGATCGGTCTATATGGCAGCTATATCCAAATCTGGACCGATCTGAGTCAAATTGAAGAATGATGTCAAGGGGCTTCGCTTAACTTTCTGTCCCAAATTTGGGTGACATCGGACAAAAATACGCCTTTTATGGGCCCAAAACATTAAATCGAGGGATCCGTCTATATGACAGTTATATCCAAATCTGATCCGATCAGGGCCAAATTGAAGAAGGATGATGAAGGTCCTAACATTACTCACTGTCCCAAATTTCAGCAAATTCGGATAATAAATGTGGCTTTTATGGGCCTAAGTCCCTAAATCGAAGGATCGGTCTATATGGCAGCTATATCCAAATCTGGACCGATCTGGGCTAAAATGACGAAGAATATCGAAGGGCCTAACACAACTCACTGTCCCAAAATTTCAGCAAAATCAGATAATAAATGTGGCTTTTATTGGCCTAAGACCCTAAATCGGCGGATCGGTCTATATGGGGGCTATATCAAGATATAGTCTGATATAGCCCATCTTCGAACTTAACCTGCTTATGGACAAAAAAAAGAATCTGTGCAAAATTTCAGCTCAATATCTCTATTTTTAAAGATTGTAGAGTGATTTCAACAGACAGACGGACAGATGGACGGACATGTCTAGATCGTCTTAGATTTTTACGCTGATCAAGAATATATATACTTTATAGGGTCGGAAATGGATATTTCGATGTGTTGCAAACGGAATGACAAAATGAATATACCCCATCCTTTGGTGGTGGGTATAAAAAAGAATCTATGCAAAGTTTCTGCTCAATATCTCTATTTTTAAAGACTGTAGCGTGATTTCAACAGACAGACGGACGGACATGTCTAGATCGCCTTAGATTTTTACGCTGATCAAGAATATATACTTTATAGGTTCGGAAATGGATATTTCAATGTGTTGCAAACTGAATGACAAAATGAATATACCCCCATCCTTCGGAGGAGGGTATAAAAATGTTTATACTTTGTAAGGTCTAAAATTTTTTGTAACTACGAGAGTTATTTCCATACAAAAACCCCATTACTAGTCTACATTTTACTGGATTCAAGTCTATTAAACTTTTCTTAAATTAAGTTGAAATCTGAGAAATTATACTCTTCCCTGAGATGAAGAGGTCAAACCTGCTATAAGGAAAATAGGTTATGCGGCCACCTATCACATTTATTTTTATTCCATTATTTGGGACGACCAAATTTCAATATTCTTTCCCTTCAATATCTTTCCCTTCATAGTATTCGTGTCAATCTTTTCGTTTAGATATATTTTTCAAACAATGTGGCAACGCTATTGTAGAGCAAAAGTTGTATTAGCCAACTCTTTGTGTTTGACTTTTATCACTCTTCCAATATTGCTTCGAAGGCCAAGTAAATGGGGAAAAAGCGCAACAATACTAGCTTTTGCCAACATGAAAAGAGGCCAAAAGTCCAAAACAAAAAGTCGTATATGTGCCATAAGGATGCATTTGTTTTTCACGCACTTACGCTTTTTCTCTTGTCCTCTCTTTCTCTCTCGCAGACTAGGCACTTCTCTAACACTCTTGTATTGTATTAATTTCATTTTATTTTGATTTATCTTCTTCCCCTCTTTAGCATTCTGGAGTGCTCTCCCGCTCAGACTTTCAGGTTTGTAGGTCCTTTTGGCCTTTCATATCTGCTGGTATTAATTTCGTTCTCATCATTGTGTCGAAACTTACAGTTATTGGCTGGCTGTTGTGTCTCTTTATAGCCAAATTATTCATTATTAAAATTTCATAATGTCTGTAGCGAGGAAAGGGAAAACAAAGACAGATGAATGAAGATTGGCTGGACAAGCAAGTCCTCAGCGGGAGATAGAGGCTATGATGTTCATGGCGTTAAAGTTTTTGACAGAGAGTTAATTAAGCGTTTGAATTTTTTAACCTACATAAATCTGTGTGTACTTGCCAACGTTAGCCGTCTTTAGTTTAGATGTATGGCAAGATATTTAAATACATACGTGGGTAGCTTTGGAAACAGCAAGGACAAAGTGGCAACAAATTGCTAACAACACACACAAACTTACATATTAGGAAAGGGATAAGATAATTAACAACACTCATGAATTATTTAGAAAACAATTTGTGATATATTTTTATGGATGACATTGGAGGTGAAAGGCTGCTTTGACATTTCATATTGCTCTCTATAAAAAATTCCATATTTTTTGTTAGTTAATAAAAGCCACATTAAAATAAAATACCCGGCTTAAGCATTCCTTACCGTCCTGGTTGTTATTGGCCTTATGGCAATTCTCCTCCTCCTTCTTACTTCCTTTCAGTAATAACCTCGTCTTCTCACGATCTGGATCCTCCATAGGATTTTCGACGTCCTGCCGACCGTTTTGCTGTTCCACAGGGTTGCATGCGCATTCGTCGCCCTCGCCCTTAACTCGGACTGCTTCGGGTTAACCAAGTTTATTGACGGCAGTCCTCTGGTCTTCATCGCCAAATCGTCTGCCCTTTCATTCACCCTTACTCCGTTATGGCCCGGCACCAAAGCGATGAGACTGTGTTAATCTCCTTCGTACACTGCAAGTATGTTCGTGACCTTACCGTCCTGGTTGTTATTGCCCTTATGGCAATTTAACTGTCCGTAAAGATGTTCACACTCGACGTCCTCGCGTTGGCACCGCACCAGCTCACGCATTTCGTTATCACCCGAATCTCCGCCTGTAGGACCATATTATGGTCAGGCAGTCTAAAACAGATCTCAATCCCTGGGTTCTCAATGAAGACCCCCAGGCCCACTCTGTCCTCGTTATCACCCGAATCTCCGCCTGTAGGACCATATTATGGTCAGGCAGTCTAAAACAGATCTCAATCCCTGGGTTCTCAATGAAGACCCCCAGGCCCACTCTGTCCTCTAGCTTTGATCCATCCCTGTAACATGATCTTCCAGATGGCAATACTAGGATTCCGTCAATCCAAGAGTTTGCCGCTGGCAACAGTGCCTTGCACTCGACCTTGAGGTTAATCTCAGGTATCCGATCGGAAACCTCTTCCCTTCCTTCCAGGTTCCCTATCGTCGCCTCGATTTTACCGCTATGGTATAAGCTGCTCCCATCGCCGTCAGTCTCATAGCCGCAGTGGCTGCCTCACACTTAACCTGTATGTCAATGGGTTGGATATCTAGAAGAGTCTCCAGTGCCCTAGTGGACGTGGTCCTCATGGCTCCGCTTTGAAAAACAAGTCAAAGCGTACTAAATTCGTACTTCCAACATGGATCGCACTTGTCAAGTTCTTTGGCTCTTGGTTTTGCTGATGGAGAAAAAAGAGGAACTCGTAGTTGCAAGAAGTAAAATTGAGAGATCTGTTTAAATGGGAGCTATTTTAGGTTATGGACCAATTCAGGTTATATTTAACACGTATGTTTAAGGTCATAAAAGTAGTCGTTTTGCAAAATTTCAGCTAAATCGGAAAAGAATTGCTTCCTCTAGAGCCTCAAGAAGTATAATCGGGAGATCGGTTTATATTGGAGCCATATCAGGTTGTGAACGAATTTGGGCAACGTTTGAGACTGCATGCAAAATTTAAAATCGGATAAAAATTGTGTCCTCCAGAGACTCACGAAGTCAAGATCCGAGAGCGGATAATGTGGGAGCTATATCACGTTGTTAACCGATTTAAAACTTACTTAGCGCAGTTGTGAGAAATAACAAAAAAAACACGTCATGCTAAATTTCAGCCAAACCGAATAAGAATTGCGCCCTCTAGAGGCTCAAGAAGTCAAGATCCGATATCCTGGGTCGATTTGGCCCATTTATAATGGGCCAATTAAAATTGTCCCAAATACTGCCACAAAGTAATGGGTGATTTTTTAAGGAAAGTTAAAACAAAAACACATAAAATTCACAAAAATCCATGAAATCTTTATTTGAATCGCAATGTTGACCGTGACTGCTCCTCAAATTGTCCATCCGCTTAGTCCACGAATAAATGCTTCAATGTTGTCTTCCAAAGCGTCAATTGTAACAGGATTGTCTGTATACACATGAGCCTTAACATAGCCCTACAAAAAATAGTCTAAGGGCGTCAAATCGCACGATGTAGGCGCACCAATTTACCGGTCCCAACGTGAAACAAAATGTTCTCCAAATTCGCCTCTGAATAAGTCCATTGTTACATGCTTTGTGGCATGTGGCACCGTCTGTTTGAAAACACATGCTTTGTGACATGTGGCACCGTCTGTTTGAAAACACATGTCATGCAAGTTAAGATCTTGCATTTTGGGCAAACAATAGTTGGCTATCATCTCACGATAGCGCTCACCTTTCACAGTTACAATTCGCCTCATCTTTGAAGAAGTAAGACTCAATGACGCCACCAGCCCACAAACCGCACCAAACTATGATTTTTTCTGTATGCATTGATAGCTCTTACAATGTTTCTGGCTGATCTTCACTCCAAAATTGACAATTCTGCTTATTTAAATACCCATTGAGCCAAAAATGAGCTTCGTCGCTCAATGGAAGAAGCTCGCTATGAACTTTATTAACAGAGCACACATTTTGAATTCGAAAATTTTTCTCCTATATTCCTAGATACCCTTAAAATTAAGAGATAACTAAATTAAATATATTAGGAGATATCCTTAAAATTAAGAGGTATTTTACTAAAAATTTTTGTAGGGCTGTGTGTCGAATGGTAGCAAAGTTGTAGGGTTAATAAAAATATGACGTTAAGTGTGGTGAATAATTTTTGAGTAGCCCAGGGGCTAGTAAGATTTTTGAAAGCACAGCAAATTTAGGTGTTTCATTGAGCAAAGTCCCATGTCAGTAATTATAAATTCATTTGCGCTTTCGTAAACAACTTGCGTGCTTCATAACTTTGCCGCCTTATTTGGCATAAAATAAGCAAAATTATTATACCCTCCACCATAGGATGGGGGTATACTAATTTCGTCATTCTGTTTGTAACGCCACGAAAAATGCATCTGAGACCCCATAAAGTATATATGTATATTCTTGATCGTCATGTCATTTAAGTCGATCTAGCCATTTCCGTCCGTCCGTCTGTACGTCTGTCTGTCGAAAGCACGCTAACTTTCGAAGGAGTAAAGCTAGCCGCTTAAAGTTTTGCACAAATACTTCTTATCAGTGTAGGTCGGTTGGGATTGTAAATGGGCTAAATCGATCCATGTTTTGATATAGCTGCCATATAAACCGATCTTGGATCTTGACTTCGATCAAAAGCTTGATTCAGCTCCACTATAAACCTATCTCCCGATTTTGCTTCTTGAGCAGCTACAAGGCACAATTCTTATCCGAGTGAACTGAAATATTACACAATGACTTCTACAATGTTCAGCATTCATTTATGGTCCAAATCGGACTATAACTTGATATAGCTCCAGGATTCACCAATCAGTGAATCCTGATATAGCTCCAATAGCATAACAGTTCTTATTAAATATTTTTTGTTTTAATACGATCCGTAGTAGAGGGTATATAAGATTCGGCGCAGCCGAACTTAGCACGCTCTTACTTGTTGTTTATTATCATTGGCAACGGCATTCAGTTTTGTGATTGTAGTTTTTTTGGAATGATGGCGCTGCCGTTTAGTGATTTTTCCATAACGACGTCAATAATTTGTTTACCTGGCATGAGTTTCGTTCATAATTTTCCATGACACAATTTCCAGGTAGTGTACCGTAAGCAGCTGAGTAAAATTTTTTCTTGCGATGTGCACTATCTGTCAATGAGTTTTGATTGTGTGTCTGCATTCTAGCTAAGAACACATACAAACAACGAAAAATGGCGCGAACTAGTACATATTCAACATCAGAGTTGCACTAGTCACTGATTTTGACAGATAGTGTACTCAATATTTTGTTGTTGGGCAACTACCATTACCTGTAAATGAATATACCTTGTCATTTTCATGTAAACATATCCATATCTCCATATTGCAACGTTCGTATTTGCAATATACAATAACTGCTAACAGTAACGGAAAATATTTTTGAAAAATATTATTATATTCTAACTTTTTCCTGTATTGTTATGTGTTGCGCCCATCTTGTTTACTTTTGATTTTTGACAAACGTCAAAATTTGTCAGTGTTAGAAAAAATTGTCGATTGGCACAGCAAAATTATTTTTTTTTTCACCATCGTAAAAAACAACCCCCTACATAATCTTTACATCCCTCCAAAGGAGATTTCTATTATGCGACACACGCTATAAGTATGTACCCATTTGTGGCATTTTTCGGCTACGGCCAATATTTTGAAAATTCTGCTGTCCCATTTTCAGCAAATTATCGATGGTTTCAGCAAACATTTTTTTTCGACTCTTCTAACAAATTTCTTCGAGTGCAGTGTCCTTATTTAAGTTGACTTATTACAATATTCAACTTCTGAACAAAAGGAGGGCGGTCAACATTATATCGTCTTGCCTATAGGCCGAATTTTTTTGGAGGTGTTCCATGGGGAAACAATTAAAGGTGGTCTCATATGTACAACAACCACAACTCATATGGAGCAATTCGCCATCTTGTCATCAAGCAGCTGATCGGCGTACTGCCAACACACACAAAGAAATTTGTGTGAGTGTGTATAGAATGAGCATAGAATAAGCGAGAAAGAAGATAACAACAAAGAGAATGCAATCAAAAATCTGACATCTTAATACCATCAAACCTGTCGGCTGTTAACAAATGTTCGCGTGAGACCACCTTTTTAAATCCGCCTCGGAGGTGTTCTATCGTTAGTAAAGTTAATACACACAGCCATCGGCATAAGAATTTTGACAAACTAATTTTCATAAAATTAATTATATTTTATTTATTCTAATAATAAAATTAAATGTCAAAATACTTATGTCACCCAACATTTTGATACTTGGCTTAATACATTATCATAAAATAAAGTTTGATTAAAAATATATATATGAAGTTTTAAATTACATCACATAGGAAATTTTATTTATTTATTTTTTTTAATTTCTGTAAGCTAACCTGTTTGAAAATTAGTTTGTCAAAGTACTTATGCCGATGACTGTATGCATTTTTATATATTGCATGGCGTTTTTTTTGTAAAAGAAGGCATAACATGTCGTGACTGTTAAACCACTTTCAAACCTCATCCAACAGTTTCATCGCAAACCGTCAAACAAAGTCTAAAAATGTAAACAAATGACGCATAAAGCATTTTAATCTTTGTGTTTGTTCTGTGTTTTCATTGCTTTGCCAACACAACTAAGTGGATGCCATGTTATTTTTAGACACACCTTTGAATTGTGATCGTTCAGACACACACACCACACTGGCCCAACTGCTTGCGTTTTTGTTCGGCATTTTTCACCGCAAAGTTCAACGGTTCCATGGTGTAATGGTTAGCACTCAGGACTCTGAATCCTGCGATCCGAGTTCAAATCTCGGTGGAACCTAAGAAGTGAAAATTTTTTCCACTGAATGTGACGTTTTTAGTTTTATTTTGCTTTCTGTCAAATGTTTAATGTAAAAATGGCTTTGTATGCCAGCAGTAAAACAATTAAACAGTTGTTTTTAGTGACAATAATGAGCTTTTTAATTGGTAGCGTTGAAGTAAGTTGCTCTTGGGAAAACAAAAGCTTTTTTGGAGGGTTGCCATGCTATTTAAATCCATTCATTTGTTTAGACTTTAGAAACTGAAGAATTTATATCACAATAAAAAAATTTAAATCAACTAAAACCAAGAAATAAACAATTAAAGAAAAAGAAACATTTTCAGCGGTGGTCATTTGTGAGGTACTACTATGACATGTTAATTCATTGATATGTGTAAAGTTTGGCCTCTGTTCTCTAATGGAATGTTCGTGGTCAAATTTGCATTTACAGCCCTAGAAGGCGTCATCGAATAAAGTATTAATATTAGACTATCCAATCAACGTCAATATTAGGAACTGTGCCGTTAAGGTTGCACTTAGGCTAAGGGAACTTGGCATGCTGAAGGAGACAGAATACGGTCAAGGATCCCTTCTACACACTATTTATGAGTTGAGCAGACTGTGAAGGGTTGTAGACACTCTGGTACCTAGACCGATGTGAGAAAGGATTTCGGGATTCGCTTTTTCTGGAGGGAGGAGTGTGTTTGAAGAAAATTATAACTCGGTCTTTTCATGTGGCTCTAAGATGGAGGCAAGCACTGGGTTGTGACTATACTCCGACACAGAATATCGGTATGCGGGTATCAATGCCGAACGAGTATGCGTCCTTTCAGGCAGAGCTCTGTGCCGTTATGATAGCCGCAAAGATATTCTGGGAACGGATTAACAGTCGTCGAAATCAGGATATATGGCGGCCCTTAAGGACGAGGGTTCTAAGAGAAAGAGGTCGAAGTACATGACGGACTGTGTCTAATCCCCGAATAGACTGCGGTTTCACGACATAGTGCTTACATGGATTAGCCGATAGGATGGCGCCATATTGGCGGTTGCCCCTAATATTTTCTTATAAGTTCTTCTTATGTACATTTTCACATATTTTTCACCTTTTTATTTCCTATTCGCCATAAGTCCGGCTGGTCACCGAGAGAGCGGGCTATCCATTGAATATAAACTATTAAAAACAAGTAACAGCGTGCTAAGTTGGGCCGGGCCGAATCTTATATACCCTCCACCATGGATCACAAAGAATATTGAATAAGAATATGCTATTGTGTAATATTTCAGTTCATTCGGATAAGAATTGCGCTTTGTGGGGGCTCAAGAAGCAAAATCGGGAGATCGGTTTATATGGGAGCTGTATCAGGCTATTGATCGAATCAGAACATTTTAGAAACGTATGTTGAAGGTCATGAGCGAAGCCGCTGTACACAATTTCTTCCAAATCGGATGAGAATTGCGCCCTTTAGAGGCTCAAGAAGTCAAGATCCCAGATCGGTTTATATGACAGCTATATCAGGTTATGTACCGATTTGCACCATACTTAGCACAGTTATTGGAAGTCATAACAAAACACCTCATGCAAAATTTCAGCCAAATCGGAGGAAAATTGCGCCCTCTAGAGGCTTAAGAAATTAAGACCCAAGATCGGTTTATATGGCAGCTATATCATAACTTGGACCGATTTGAACTATACTTAGCGCAGTTGTTGGGAGTGATTCCAAAACACCACCTGCATACTTTCAGCAAATGGGCTCCCATATAAACCGATCTCTCGATAGAAGCCGCAATTTTTGTCCGATTTGTCTGAAATTTTGCATGCGGCGTTCTGTTATGATTTCAACGACTACGCCAAGTACGGTCCAAATCGGTCTATAACCTGAAATAGCTCCCAAATAAACCGATCTCCCGATTTGACTTCATGAGCCCTTAAAAGCCGCAATAATTATCCGATTTGATATAGCTCCCTTATAAACCAATCTCCCGTTTTGTCTTTTTGATTTCTTGAGCCCTTACAAACCGCAATAATTGTCCGATTTGGCTGAAATTTTGCGCGTGGTGTTCCGTTATGACTTCCAACAACTGTGCCAAGTACGGTCCAAATCGGTCTATAACCTGTTATAGCTCCCATCTAAACCGATATCCAGATTTGACTTTATGAGTGTACCCCCATCCTATGGTGGTGGGTACAACTACGCCCTTCAACTAAATTTGTATAAATTTTTACAGAATCCATGGTGGTGGGTTCCCAAGGTTCGGCAATTAGCACGCTTTTACTTTTTGAAATTTGTTCAAACGTCAAATCATTTGTATGTGTATTCATAAGCCAGAACAAATCGGCTGACACGTTTTCCTACATCTACGATACGTTTACTAGAGCATAACCAGGACTTTTGATTGCATTCACAAATTAAATTTATAGTTGTCAAGTCCAACCAACAGAGTACAAAAAAAAAACAAAGTAATGGCAACTCTGACTCAATTCTCTTCGATGTACGAAAGCTTTAGCACTTGCAGAAGTACCAGAGTATTAAATGTTGCACTGAGCATAGCATTCGAACAAAACAAAACGAAAAAACTTAATTGAAAAGAACTAAACTACTCAAACAAAAAAGCTACTCAAACAAAATAGAACAAAATAAAAGAAAACAAAATAGTAATTAGGGAAAATAGAACAAATGCTAGAGACTGGAGAAAACAAAAAAAAAAACAAATGTAACAGGTATGAAGATTTATAAGAGCTGATAGGACTTACCTTTTTCTCGAAATAATTCATGATAGTCCGTTAAGTTATTCTCGTCCAGCCACTGATCCACAGTGGGTAGGTCGGTGCCGAAAATGTATTCCACAAATATAGGATACTCATGCCAAAATATAATCGTCAGTTTTAACAAAGAAACTGTAAACATTAGACTGAGGCCAAGTGCAACCAATACTTTCATCGTACTTATGAGCATAGTCGCACTTTTAATATTCTCCCCAATAACACCGGAACTTGCAACGAACAGACAGACAAATAGGCGACAAGCAAAAATTTCTGTGCGTGATTTTGGTGGTCGGTTCGATGTTGGAAGCAACAGTCTTTTGTTTTATGACGAGCTACTTTAAATGCATTCTTCTTCTGTCTGTCCGCAGCACGCGATTTTGGCAATAATTCACACAACATTTACACACTCTTAATAAATCTAAATGCAAATCGGGTAGTAGAGACAAAGAAGGAGAATGATTTTGCAGGCAGAGTTCACATGTCAAAATGTTTTGTTTCTTTGTTCTCTCCTCTGAGTCGTATAGGAGTAGGGAGAGTTATGTTGGAGTCCACAATACAAGTATACAGTTTGAAAGAAGGTGTTTTTTTGTTTGTATTCACAGAAACATGGAGCAATTTTGCATTTGACAACACTATTATACTCTGGTCCTTGTTAAGTGACACTTGTGAAAATTGATTTTTGTAATTTCTTTACAATTTATCTACTACACATGTAAGTTTCTTCTTTTCTTATCAATGAGACCACCACAAATCATCTCTCCTTCTGCAGTTGGGTTTTAGCCCGCTATCACATCAAATTCTCCTCATTCGCGTTCTTCACTTCCTTCCGTCCGTGTGCATTACCGTTAGGCTCGAAATCGTGTTGGTGTTTGTTTGTTTATCCTCGTCTTGCTCTGCAGCTGCCGCCTGACTGTGTGAGGTTTATGTTGTGTTTTTTGCACGCCATTCGAATTGACGACTCTCTAAACAAATATAAAGTGGCACTTTGATGTTGCCAGATGTTAATTTTTGATAAACACCAAATGGGAACGGTTCAGCCAAATGTACAAAATTTAGTGATTTTTATTCGTTATACGTATGTATTTTACTTCATATACAACAGCTAGAGATGATAATGCAGGTCCGATCTGTGTGGTGTTCATTGCTTAGTTGCAAGCTACCGCGCGTCCACAGGTTGCGGATAGTGGAATACTCCATACGGAGTAGCTACAATAAAAAAGTTAAAAAAAACCCTAATGAGGCTCTGGGCTTTGATTTTTGAAAAAGATTGTTTCCCTTTTTTTATAAAAACTTGGCTCTTCTGAGGAACATATACCGCCCGTGTAAGTTGTCATATATTGGTTGAATTTCACTCAAAACGCATCTGCATTATACCCTCTTTAAAAAATTAAGGTATTTAAGCAAGTTTTTTCGGTAAATACTTATCAATAAAACGAAATAAAGACAAATCGGATAAATGCTAGGATAAGAGCCAATCAAATTGGATTAGAATTGCGCCCTCTAGAAGACCAAGAAGTCTAATCGGGAGATCGGTTTGTATGGCGGCTATATCAGGCTATCGACTGATTTAGACCATACTTTGCACAGTTGTTGGAAGTCATTCCTCAACGATATGTGCAAATTTTCAGCCAAATCGGATAAGAATTGCGTCCTCTAGAAGCTCAAGAAGTCTAATCGGGCGAACGGTCTATATGGTGGACTGATTTAGACAATACTTGGCACAGACAATACTTGGAAGTCAATCCTCAGAGTTATGTGTTTTTCAGCCAAATCGGATAAGAATTGCGCCCTCTAGAGGCTCAAGAAGTCAAGACCCTAGATCGGTTTATATGACAGTTATATCAAAACATGGACCGATTTGGCCCATTTACAATCCCAACTGACCTACACTAATAAGATATATTTGTGGAAAAGTTAGCTTTCTTTCGACAGACGGACGGACATGGCTACATCGACTTGAAATGTCATTACGATCAAGAATAAGTATACTTTATGGGGTCTTAATCGCATATTTCGAGGTGTTGCAAACAGAATAACGAAATTATTATACCCCCTACCCATGGTGGAGGGTATAATTAAACGACAAAAGGAACTATAAGAATGAAAGGGTTGGAACGACGTAGTACTGGTAGTACATTTAGGAAGTCGTTCATTGGAACTTATTCGGTTCGCACCGATACAAGACTAGAACCCAGGCGTTTAGCATCATAGACAGACAAGCTTACTTCTGCGGTGGTCCAGAAGCATGCAAAGGTTTTTCATATTTTTGGATTATCGTATCTTTTTGACGTTTGAATATTTATCCTAATTTCAATATGTCTTAAATAAACTGTATTATTTTCACCTTGCAAATCACCAGCATACATATACATATACATCTACTTTTTCAATAGGTCCGAGAGAATTTTCGAAAACTCTGTTAAATTGTTTTGGTGAATTGCGCTTCATTTCTTGGCGCGATCATCTAATCATCATTGTTCATCGCAACCTACTTCATGTTCATCGTTATTGGTGGCATTAACTTCATCAGTATCTTTTCTATCAGTTAAAACAAACCTTAAGCTCATCTGACACGCCGCCTTCCGTTACTCTATATTGACCGATAAGACGTTTAATTCTTTTTTAATTTACGGGAATACACGAAGCTGCCGAAAACAGGTAAACTATAATCCGGGCCACGCAGACCTTTTTGCAATCGGCTTTTTGTACCGCTCCCACAAGAACTGTAGTACATGGCGGGGCTGGAGAACCTTCAAACTGTCCGCGAAACCTTCTTGAATAATCTGCAGCTTTCCTGAGTGGCCGTTAACCCTTGCGAAAAAGTACCTATTACGGATACAAACAAATTCATTTTACTTAACGGACACATAATCCGTAATAGCACAAAAAATATCAAATTTGCAATACATTTTTAATTCCTTTTATTGCTTCCCTCTTGCGCCTGGACGTTTGTCACCAAAACAAATTATTTTCATATTCTGGTCGCAAAACTGGTATTATAAATTAAAGTGTTATCTTCTGAAAATAATTATTTTTATGTATTTATATCCCTTGCTTTTTCTCTAATACCCTTTTCTTTAATAGTCAAATATTTGACATCGCTTCGTGGTTCCTCAACACCCAACTGCGGAAAATTTGGGGTTGCCAAATAATGCTTTTATGCGGTTTCATTCCTCTTGAGCTTGGGTTTTATTCATTGGTTGCAAATACAATCGTCAATTGCTTTTAGACATTCTTGAATTAATTTCGCCTGAGGGTTGGTACTCTGTTCGGCTTTTCAATTGAACAACTGTCAAATAAAAACAAGAAAAAAACGTGTTAAATTCGGCCGTGCCGAATCACCAAGGATATATGTAACATTCATCTTATTTTATTATAACTCCACTACAATATTCAAAGTTATATCTAAATAGGGGCTGGTTTCGGTCATATTTTATTCAGGTCCCAAACACTCATATACAAGTAACAGTTTCAGCGAAATCAGGCAAGAAATCCGCTTTTTATGGGATTGAGACCCTAAATTAGAAGATCGGCCTATATGACAGCTATATCTGTATAGTATTGGATGTAGTATTGGATGTCGGAGGCTTAAAGCAACTCACTACTAAAAATTTCAACGAAATCGGGTAATAAATGCAGCTTTTGTGGACCTTAGACCCTTAACCGGCAAATCGATCTGTATTGCAGCTACAGCTTAATATAGTCCGATCTTAACCATATTTGGGTCGGATGTCGGAAGGCCTTAAACTACTCACTGTTTCAAAAAAATACAGCATTTATGGGGTTCAGACCCTTTATCGACAGATCGGTCTATATGGCAGCCGTATCCAAATATAATCCGATCTTAATCATTTTAGGTCGGATGTCGGGAGGCTTAAAATAACTCACTGTTGCAAATTTCAGCGAAATCGGATAATAAATACAGCTTTTATCTAAAAATAGTCCGATCTTAACCATATTTGGATCGGATGTCGGGAGGCCTAAAAATACTCACTGTTTAAAATTTCAGCTGGCAGCTATATCTAAATATAGTCCAATCTGAACCATTTTAAGGTCGGATATCGGGAGGCCGAAAACAAGTCACTGTTTTAGATATCAGTGAAATCGGGTAGTAAATAAAGATTATATGGACTTCAGACCCCTTATCGGCAGATCAGTCTATATAGCAGTTATACCCAAATATGGTCCGATTTGGCCCGTTCAAGAACTGAACCTGCGTGCAGCTAAATTTCAGCCCAATGTCTCAATTATTGAAGGCTGTAGAGTGATTACAACAGACGGACGGACAGACACACGGACATCGTTAAATCGTCTTAGACTTTTACGACTATCTGAAATATATATACATTGTAGGGTCGGAAATTGATATTTCGATGTGTTGCAAACGGAATGACTAAATGAATCCTATGGTGATGGGTATAAAAACTGTTAATGACAAAGTTACGAAAAATTAAAATGCTTTTGTAAAGCTAATGGCTTAATAGTAGCAATAAGGCACAATTGATCTTGGTCTAATATGATGGCAGGGTTGTGTTGGTGCCGAAAGTTAGCTGTAAAGTTTTTCACAACTAAAAACAGAGTACCTGCCAGGAGAATTTGATGTTAAGCTCAGGACCTAGTGAACGGTGGTAGCACTTTGAGACCACATAATCGTAAAAATGTTGCGCATTTAATAAAAAGCAATTTGTGCATTAGCAGTATAAAAATATCTTTGTACAACAATTAGCTATGAATCTGTAAGTTAAGAATTGAGTAAATTGCATTTAAAATCAATTAACTTCATATCATCTTTCTCAAATACTTTAAGAATTTCACCATTGCCATAGAAATATATGCCTTTTTTTCAGAAAATCGTTTTTATTTGAATTTATGCTATCTTGTGTCAGCTTTACAGCTCACAGTGCAATAAAAGTGGCCGCTGTGTGTAATCGAAAATGAGTGTCAAGTTGCCACACAACTTTAACTTCTTCCCCAAATTTAAATTAATTAGTGTGGTAACATTACACAGCTAAGGCTCCCCTTGCTATTCTATTGAGACACGAGAAAATTGTTGTGTGCAAAATATTCTCTTTCAACAAAATTTACACTTTTAATGTTCGCTCAATGCGCTCTGTTGGGGAAGATGGGTGAGAGTGAAAGTGGAAGAGTAGATAAACTTAATGTACTCCAGATACTTGCATTTTTTTTATACAGTACCTTTACTACATACCAAACAGTATACATACATATAAATTTACAACCGATTGTACATATGGCTTAAAGATTGTACGTGGTGCGTTGAATAGTCATAAAAATGAAGTCTCATAATTGTTGTTGCCTGCTCTCGGCTTGCTCGCCTTGTCGTTAGTATGGCATGTGCGTGGGCTGTGATAACAACTGCAATAAACTTAAAGTTCATTTTGATTTTTTTCTCGACTCTCGTTTGCTCTTGTCGACAACAACATTTGTGCACTTTGTAGTAATAACCACCGTGTACTATTCAAACATGTGTGGCTTATTACACGTTTATCATTAGAAACTATGTTCATAACATAAATATCAAAGTCCAGACATGGTGTTCAAATGATAACAAATCTTGTGGACATCGATAAATGTAAGTTAGTTTGTTTTGTCTAGTATCCCTGCTGGCATTCGAACTTTTTCTATTAAAATTAGTTTTTGAAAAGTCTTTATTAATTGACATTCTTTAAATATCATAAGGCGATGGAATAAATATGACAGCTAAAAATTTTTAACACCAGTTCAATCTCGATTAACTGGGCCTCCATTAACCAGTAACATCTGTTAAACGGCATGCTGTACTTTTGTTTTTGAACCTCAATATCCGATATCCAAATCTGAACCGATCTGGGTCAAATTGATGAGGGATGTCGATTGGCCTAACACAACTCACGGCCTCAAATTTTAGAAAAATCGGATAATAAATGTGGCTTTTATAAGCCTAAGACCCTAAATCGGCGGATCGGTCTATAGGGGGACTATATCATGATATAGTCCGATATAGCCCATCTTCGAACTAAACCTGCTTATGGACAAAAAAGAATCTGTCCAAAGTTTCAGCTCAATACCTTTATTTTTACGGACGGTCTTAGATTTTTAAGCTGATCAAGAATATATATATACTTTGTAGGGTCGGAAATGGATATTTTGATGTGTTGCAAACAGAATGACAAGATGAATATACCCCCATCCTTCGGTGGTGGGTATAAAAACTAGTAAAAAATACGTCCTAGCCAAGGGGCAAACAGCGACCACCATGATGAACCCCAGAACTGGTTGTTCCAAGGAAACTCTTCAGAAAGCTCTTCAACTGGGCGAAAGCTACAAGCGCACTACACGAATGGGACGTCTACAAAGCTAAGCTAAAATACAAGGGATAGCTGAAAAAGGCTCAGAACAAGCCTGGGTACTTTCTGTAGCTGCGTGGATGATCATCCCAGTCCTCCGGCTAGGAAGATCCCATCCTCGATACCAATTACGATGGGTTGCATTCAGAAGTCACAGACTGTATGGACAATGTCTAGTGAGGAATCACTAGAATTACTAATTACCTTTGAGGGATAAAAAGTTTCGACTCCTTTAAGTCGCCAGGCCCTGATAAATTACAAGCTGTGTCCGACAGACTGGCTTCTTGGGTCAACGCAGTCCGAGTTTTGGGCGTGGACGACGCATGCGCATGTAACCCTTAGGAACAGTAAAACGGTCGGTAGGATGGCGCAAATCCTATAGGGAGATCCAGATCCTGAAAAGACGAGGCTATTACTAAAAGGCAGTAAGAAGGTCAGGTCAGTATAGCTTTCGGTATCATAACGGGACACATAGGACTACGAGCTCATTTAAATCAGGGCGGCAAGTGATAGCATGTATAGGGCATGCGGCTTTCGCGGCTAACAGATATCGGTTCATAGATGGGGACACAATACCAGACATGAACCAACTTAGGGGCGTGGCATGGAAATCAATTAGGGATTTTGTAAGTAACACGGAATTTCTAACTTGTATAAAGCGGGCGGCTGCTGCCTTTTTGATGTATCGGAATATCCTCATCATTCAATTAGCTCATTTGAGGGGGGTGTCAGTTCGCTTAAGCGGCGATTGGTATACTCTCCGAAGCTGAACCAATCGGCCTTATTCTGACTGATAAACGTCCGTTGCTCAGTGGATATGAAGTCGGGAGGTCGGTCGATGGTGGGGGAATTATGGGAAGGTGGTCTGATCGCAAAGAAATTACAGCTTGCCAGAATACGTCACTTACGATATCAGGGAATATAATGGAAATGTCTGGCAAGTTGCTGCACCTCCTCGTAATCTTTGTGGGAGCATCCTCGTTCACCGTGGAGAACGTGGAGCCTTCAATCTGCTCCGCCACGCTGGTCATTACCTAGGGAAGAATGCCATGAAGTGTGATGCGCGTGAAAGTCTCCTAGAACCAGGCGATTATGGCCTGACCGTAGGCCACTAATGTTGGGCCTGAAAACTTGGCCATTCCTTGGGACAATGCAACCAACCGGCGGTATGTATACGATGTAAAGCTCTATCGCGGCAATACCGGACTTGGCTGCTATATTCAGGAATATGTCAAATAAAATGTTAGTGGCAACTCTTGAAACCATTTGAAACCATGTTAGTAGCAACTCTTGAAACCACCACAGTGGTACAGGGTATTATAAATTTGTGCATTTGTTTACAACGCTAAGAAGAAGAAGAGCTAGATTTAGCGATTTAGCTATGTCCGTCTGGCTGTCTGTCCATGCATTGTTGTAATCAAGGTACAGGTCGCATTTGTTGTCCGATTTTCACAAAATATTGCATATGTCTCTTTGTTGGTCCAAGGAAGAATGCTATTGATTTTGAAAAAAATCGGTTCAGATTTAGATATAGCTCCCATATATATCTTTCATCCGATGTGCCCTTTTAAAGCTGTAGAAGCCACAATTTTGGGCCGATCCTTACAAAATTTGGCTCAAAAAATTTTTTTTTACGTCCCAATATATGTGCAAAATTTCATTGAGATCGGTTTAGATTTAGATGTAGCTTCTATATATATCTTCATACGATATGCCCTTTTAACGCTGTAGGAGCCACAATTTTGGTCCGATCTTTACCAAATTAAGCATGATATGTTTCGTGTGGTGTCTTAATACATCCGCAAAATTTCATCTAAATCGTTTCAGATTTAGATATAGCTCCCATATATAACTTTCATTGACCTATTAAGGCTGTAGAAGGCACAATTTTTGTCCAATTTTTACCAAATTTGGCACGAAGTGCTTTGTGGCGTCCCAATATATGTGCAAAATTTCATCAGAATCGGATCAAATTTTTATATAGCAAGCATATATATATTGGGTTGCCCAAAAAGTAATTGCGGATTTTTCACATAGTCGGCGTTGACAAATTTTTTCACAGCTTACATTCTGTAATTCTCTGTAATTACATTCTTTCTTCTGTCAGTTATCAGCTGTTAATTTTAGCTTGCTTTAGAAAAAAGTGTAAAAAAAGTATATTTGATTAAAGTTCATACTATGTTTTATTAAAAATGCATTTACTTTCTTTTAAAAAATCCGCAATTACTTTTTGGGCAACCCAATATTTTATCCGATGGTCTTTCAAGGCTGTAGAAGGCGCAATTTTGGTTCCATTTTTACCAAATTTGGCACGAAGTGCTTTTTTTGACGTCCTAGTATGTGTGCAACATTTCATCCGAATCTAATCAGATTTATATATAGCTCCCATATATATCTTTCACCCGATATGCCCTTGTAAAGCTGTAGTAGCCACAATTTTGGTCCCATTCTTACGGAATTTTGCAGGATATGTTTTATTAGACGTCGCACTACACGCAAAAAATTTCATCAAAATCGAACCAGATTTAGATAAAGTTCCCATATATATCTTTTATGCGTTTCGACTTTTAAGGCTGTACATAATTTTAGTCCGATTTTTGCAAAATTTTTCATGAGTTGTTTTAAATGACATCCCAAGACGTATGCAAAATTTCATCAAAATCAAATCAGATTTAAATAAAACCCCCATATGTATCTTTTATGCGTTTCGACTTTTAAGTCTGTAGAAGCCACAATTTTTGTACCATTGTAAGAAAATCTTGGAAGGTTCTATTCTATATTTCAATAGGTATGCAAAATCAAAGTCTGACTAAATTTGAATATAAGTGCTATATATTAAAAGTATTACGTAGACTCGGTGGTGTAGGGTATTATATAGTCGGCTCCGCCCGACTTTTGCTTTTCCTTACTGGTTTTATTTTATTTATTTGCGAAACAAGTTTAAAACCATAAGTGCAGATAAAAAAGTCTTTTGGTATAAAATTGAAACCAAATGGTTGTTGTCAAATTTCTTTCTTGAAACAATTAAACATTCAACGACTATTCCGAAAGCAGAATAGCATACCAAGCCCTTACTTAAGACCCGGCTTCAGCTTGTTTGTTCACCCAACAAATACTTTACTTAGCTCTAAATACTCATTACAGCTTATACCCATAGCTTGTTCAATTTGCGTTTCAATTTTTTCTCACGAAATTAATTGAACTAAATTTGTGTTGAAAAAAAAAAAATGTAAAGAATTAAACATATTTTTTTTATTGTCTTTTATAAATATGTTCCATGCTAATTATGCTCTAAATTTGTTCGATCTGGTAGCGTAAACAATTAAAAGCGTTACACTTCCCTTATCTTCTCTCTCACTTTTAGAGCTTTTGTGTAAAAAGCTCGTGCCATTCTATTTTTAATGCAGAAGCTTTGGGAGATAGTTTCGCCACAAACCAACAAACAAACAAACGCTTTAGCTGGGCATCACTTTGCTTTTGGATGTGACGTGTCTTGAGTCAACACTGGTGTTGGTTATAGCTTTTGTATTGTGTTAAGAAATAATAAAAATAATAAAGAAATACCCATGCCTGGCTGGGTAAAACTAAAAAAACTAATTGTATAGAGGATGACGATAACGTTAAATCCATGAATGGATGGATATTCTTTTCAAACACAAATTTCGGTGTTGTGTGGACATAAACATCAAAAGGTTCCACCGAGATTTGAACTCGGATCGCAGGATTCAGAGTCCTGAGTGCTAACCATTACACCATGGAACCAGTTGCGAGTTCTGTTGCCAATTAACGAGCGCACAATGTCATTTGACAATGAGTAATAAAAGAGGGGAAAGTATATGGTGAAGTGTGTTACCAAGTTTGACTCACCGCTAAATTCACTTAGATAACTGAATAAGGATTTTTTTCAAGCTTTGTGATATTCTCTCTTAAAAATATATAATAATAAACATTCATTAAAGAAAAACAAGTAAGGTAGGGCTAAAGTCGGGCGAAGCCGACCTTTTGATTCCCTACACCACATTGGATATGCAGGCCAAGTCGTTGAATTCAAAATTTACTTACATTTGATTTTTTGAGACGATCGATTGATAAGTGGGTTAGCAAAGGCCTTAAAAGTGAAAATCGGGAGATGCATATATATGGGAGCTATATCTAAAACTGAACAAATTTCTATGAAATTCACCAATAATATCGAGACTTATAAGAGAACGCTTTGGGCAAACTTTCCTGAGAATCGGTTTTCAAATGACGATATAATTGTAATTTTAGTTCAAAATGGACGAACATACAATATATTGGGTTACCCAAAAAGTAATTGCGGATTTTTCATATAGTCGGCGTTGACAAATTTTTTCACAGCTTGTGACTCTGTAATTGCATTCTTTCTTCTGTCAGTTGTCAGCTGTTACTTTTAGCTTGCTTTAGAAAAAAGTGTAAAAAAAGTATATTTGATTAAAGTTCATTCTAAATTTTATTAAAAATGCATTTACTTTCATTTAAAAAATCCGCAATTACTTTTTGGGCAACCCAAATAATGCGAGCTATATCCAAATATGAAAAATTTTTTTTTTCCAATTTCAATAGGCTTCGTCTCTAGGCCCAAGAAAATGCTTGTGCCAAATTTGAAGACGATCGGATGAAAATTGCGACATTTACTTTGTACACAAATTAACATGGACAGACAGACGGAGATAGCTAAATCGAATCAGAAAGTGATTCTGAGTCGATCGGTAAACTTATCAATGGGTCTGTCGCTCTTCCTTTTGGTTACAAACAACTTAGTGAATACCAAGTTATGATACCCGGTACCGCAGTAGTGGTGTAGGATATAAAAAATTGGGAACATTTTAAAACAAGTAAAAGTAAGGCCGGGCCGAATCTAATATTCCCTCCACCATGGATCGCATTTGTCAAGTTCCTTTCACGGAATTTCTCTTTTTAGGCAAACAAAGGATAAAAGAAAAAAATTGCTATGCTATTAGAGTTATATACGATTCGGACCATTATTAAATTGTATGTTTGAGATCATAGTAGAAGCCATTGTGTACAATTTCAGCTAGTTCGAATAAGAATTGGGCCATTTAGGGGCTCAAGAAGTAAAATAGGGAGATTGGTTTATATGGGAGCTGTATCAGGCTATAAACCGTTTCAGGCCATATTTGACACGTATGTTGAAGGTCCTAGAAGAAGCCGTTGTACAAAATTGCGCCCTCTAGAGGTTCAACAAGTCAAGATCCCAGATCGGTTCATATGGCAGCTATATCAGGTTATGGACCGATCTAAACCATATTTAGCATGGTTGTTGAAAGTCTTAAAAAAACACGTCATGTAAAATTTCAGCTAAATCGGATATGAATTGCGCCCTCTAGTGGCTCAAGAAATCAACACCCCAGATCGGTTTATAAGGCAGCTAAATCAGGTTATAGACTGATTTGAATCATACTTAGCACACTTATTGGAAGTTATTACGAAACACATCGTGCAAAATTTCAGCTAAATCGGATAAAAATTGCGCCCTCCAGTGGCTCAAGAAGTCAAGATCCGACATCGGTTTATATGGCATCTATATCAAATCATGGACCGATATGGCCCATTTACAATCGCAACACTAATAAGAAGTATTCGTGCAAAATTTCAAGTGGCTAGCTTTACTCCTTCGAAAGTTGGCGTGCTTTCGACAGACAGACGGACGAACATGGCTAGATCGGCTTAAAATGTCATGACGATCATGAATATACAATATATATTTTAGGGGATTTTAGATGAAATTAGTATACCCCCATTCTATGGTGGAGGGTGTAACAAGATGTCATGTAAGGGATGTCTAGTTATTTAGGAATTAGAGATGTGCGACATTTCACCCACATTTACGAAATAAACATTTTACTAACGGACTACTTTTTATGCCCTCCACCATAGGATGGGGGTATAAAAGTTCGACTTATGAAAGTTGGTGCTGTTGTTTTTCTTCGAGTTATAGAGAAATTCAAGTTATAGAAGAAGAATTTAAGTGTATTATGGCTCCTTAGTGCGTCTGTCACTACATGTCCTTTGACTTAAAGAAAATTCGAGCTATATCAATTTATTGACCGATATGGACCGCACTTGTTATGGCTGTTAGAAGTCATAGAAAAACACCACCTCCAAAATTTCAGACAAATCGAGTAATAATTAGGCCCTACAGACACTCAAAACGTCCAAATTGGGAGATCGGTTTATATGACAGTTATATCACGTTATCAACCGATGTAGACCATACCTGGAATTGTTGTAGGAAGTCATATCAAAATGATATGAGCAAAATTTCAGCCAAATTGGATAAGAATTGCGCCCTCCAAAAGGCCAAGAAGTCTAATCGGTATATATGGCGGCTACATAAGATTATGGACTGATTTAGACCATACTTGGCACAGTTGTTGGAAATCATACCAAAACGATATGTGCGAAAATTTCAGCCAAATCGGATCGGAAGCATTGCGCTCTCTAGAAGCTCAGGAAGTCTAATCGGGAGATCGGTTTATATGGCAGCGATATCAGGTTATGAACCGATTTTAACCATACTTGGCACAATTATTGGAAATGATTTCAAAACACCAAGTGTAAAATCGAATAAGAATTGCCCCCTCTAGGAGCTCAAAAAGTCAAGACCCAACATCGGTATTGTGGTTCAAATCATGTACCGATTTGGCTCATTTACACTCACAACCGACACACACTAATAAGAAGTATTTGTGCAAAATTTCAAGCGCTTAGCTTATCTCCTTTGAAAGTTAGCGTGCTTTTGACAAGTGGACGGAGGGACAGATGGTCGGACATGGCTAGATCGACTTAAAATGTCATGACAATCAAGAATATATTAGGTTGCCTAAAAAGTATTTGCGGATTTTTTAAAAGAAAGTAAATGCATTTTTAATAAAACTTAGAATGAACTTTAATCAAATATATAATTGCCATTTTGTTCGACAACCTTTCTGCCATCTTTCATGCAAATTTAGTATTCCACGCTCATAGAACTTCTGGCCTTTATCTGCAAAAAACTGAACCAAGTGCGATTTTATAGCCTCATGATTGCCGAAAGTTTTACCATTTAAGGAGTTCTGCAAAGGGCTATATGGTAGATGCATCAAAAGTTCCCAGCCAAGCTCACTCAGTTTTTGGCGAGTGACCAAATATGTGTGCGGTCTAGCGTTGTCCTGGTGGAATATGACACCTTTACGATTGACCAATTCTGGTCGCTTCTCCTTGATGGCTGTATTCAATTTGTCCAATTGTTGACAGTAAACATCCGAATTAATCGTTTGGTTCTTTGGAAGCAGCTCAAAATATACCACACCCTTCCAATCCCACCAAACAGACAGCATAACCTGCTTTTGATGGATATCAGCCTTTGAAGTGGTTTGAGCTGGTTCACCATGCTTGGACCATGATCGTTTTCGACTAACGTTGTTGTAAACAATCCATTTTTCATCTCCAGTTATGATTCGTTTTAAAAACGGATCGAATTCATTGCGTTTAAGGTGCATATCACAAGCGTTGATTCGGTTTGTTAAATGAATTTCTTTCAATACATGTGGTACCCATATTAAAATTGACGCCAAATGTAAACAAAATTTCGCGCTCTTTTTTTTTAAAGCAAGCTAAAAGTAACAGCTAATAACTGACAGAAGAAAGAATGCAATTACAGAGTCACAAGCCGTTGAAAAAATTTGTCAACGCCGACTATATTACTACTATATTACCGACAATTACTTTTTGGGCAACCCAATATATACTGTATGGGGCTTCAGATGCATATTTCGAGGTGTTAAGAACGGAATGACGAAATTAGTATACCCCCCATCCTATGGTGGAGGGTATAACAAAACCATGAAAAAAGCAGATCAACGAAAGACGAAAAAACAATATATAAATTTTCTCTTAATTTTAGTGTTATTACTTTAATTGAAATTCCATTTGAGGAAAAAATGTAATGTTGTTATACCCTCCACCATAGGATGGGGGGTATACTAATTTTGTCATTCTGTTTATAACACCTCGAAATATGCGTCTGAGAACCCATAAAGTATATATATTCTTGATCGTCATGCCATTTTAAGTTGATCTAGCCATTTCCGTCCGTCCGTCCGTCTGTCGGTCTGACCGTCCGTCCGTCTGTCTGTCGAAAGCACGCTAACTTTCGAAGGAGTAAAGCTAGCCGCTTGAAATTTAGCACAAATACTTTTTATTAGTGTAGGTCAGTTGTGATATAAAAAATAATAAATGAGCCAAATCGAGGCAATTTTTTGATATAGTTGCCATATAAACCAATCTTGGGTCTTGGCTTGTTGAGCCTCTAGAGGGCGCAATCCCCGTCCGATTTTTTTTCACGTAGTGTTTTGGTATCACTTATAATGTGCTTCAAATCGGTCCATGTCTTGATACAGATGCCATATAAACCGATCTTGGGTCTTCACTTCTTGAACCTCTAGAGGGCGCAATTCTCATCCGATTTGATTGAAATTTTGCACGCTGTGTTTTGGTATCACTTCCAACAAATGCGCTAAGTATGATTCAAATCGGTTCATAATCTGGTGTAGCTGTCATATAAACCGATCTTGGATCTTGACTTCTTGAGCCAATAGAGCCCGCAATTATCATCCGATTTGGCTGAAATGCATGAGGTGTTTTGTTATGACTTCCAAAAACTGTGCGAAGTATGCATAACCTGATATAGCTGCCATATAAATCGATCTGGGATCTTGACTTCTTGAGCCTCTAGAGGGCGCAATTGCCATTCGATTTGGCAGAAATTTTATTACAACGGCTTCTCTCATGACCTTCAACATACGTGTCCAATATGGTCTGTATCGATCAATAGCTTGATACAGCTCCATAAAAACCTATCTCGCGATTTTGCTTCTTGAGCCCCTACAATGCGCAATTCCTATCCGAATGAACTGAAATATTAAACAATGACTTCTACAATGTTCAGCATTCATTTATGATCCGAATCGGACTATAACTTGATATAGCTCCAATAGCATAACAGTTCTTATTCAATATTCTTTGTTTGCCTAAAAAGAGATACCGCGCATAGAACTCAAACCAATGGTTGTCCAATGGTTGCACCATTTGGTTTTAAATCCAAATGTACAATATTAAAAAATTTGGTCGAAAAGTTATCCGAACTGCTGTTTCTGGGATTCCATCCCTTCATAAGCGGTATTCTTTGAAGAATTACCCAGTCAATAACTCCGTGTGGAATTCAAAATTCATATGATTTTATGGTTAGCTACCATAGAATATTTTATTAACTTTGCAGTGGTAGTATGTACAACTTGATGTATGTAAGTATGTATCGGATTATCAGTTGGTCATCAATCATATCTTGAAATCTTCAAAGCGGTTGTAGTTGTCTGGTTTTCATTTAGCCATAGAAAGCATAAGGGGAGCCATAATATCCGCCGTAGGCATAAGGTGCACTATAATAGAACTGTGGTGCAGCACGAGGACCGGGAGCAGCTTTGGGAATGGGTGCAGGTCCGGGAGCTGGTCCTGGTAGTGGAGAGGGACCAGCCATTGCCACAGCAAACACAGCGGCTAAGACGACAAACAACTGTAAAACAAAGCAATACATTAACATTCAATTCGAATTGTTCGATGGAGAAAAAGGAGTTTAGAACTAACAAATTTGAACATTTCGTATGTAGATATCTTGTGGAAACTTGGGAGTGAACTGCTGTAAACATTTTGATTGTCAGTATTTATATCCAATAGGTCCGTCTGTCGCCTGCAATGGTTCTCTTGGGCAATCCTCCTCTAATCTAGATCATGTGCAATGCTTATCCGCTTATCCGTAATAAATAAAATAGAAATCCCAAATTGGGTTAATTTAATATTCAAGACACACAGCAAAGTTAGAAAACGACCAACAATGTTTAAGATTTAAACGTTTCAGCGTCTGGAATGCACTGATGTGAGAACAATTTGTCTTTCTGCAGCGTCAGACAATGACTGTAAAGTATTTCTCAAATCCATGTAGAATATCAAGAAATAAACAAAAAATAGTTCTCCCTGCATTTAGAAGCTAGAGCTCAATAGTTTTTGGTATAAATACCCCATATTCTACCCATCAAATGCATCATATATTCCATCACCAAACTAGAAACTTCTTAAGTTTTAAAATTCAAAAATGTTTAAATTGGTAAGAAAAATTCGATTCTATAGGACTCTAAGGATATAATCTTAAACCCTTTTGCAGTTGTTTGTCCTTTTAGCCGCCTTATTGTCTGTGGCCGTAGCTATTCCTTCGCCCATTCCCGGGCCTGCTCCTTCACCAAGGGCTGCACCTGAACCTCGTCCAGCTCCCCAGTACTATGGATCCCCATACACTTATGGCGGTTACTATGGATCTCCATATGCATACTATGGCTAGAATTGAATCAGGATTACTTTGTGATTCACATTTTTTGTATACTTTGCTTTGGTACTTACATGCATCATTTAAATTAAACAAGTAACTGTAATAAAAACGAAGAAAGTAAAAATAGTGATTAACAAGTAAAAACGTTCGGCCGGTTCAAATCTTGGGAGCCCACCACCATGGATTCTGCTAAGGGAGCTATATCAGGTTCTTGACCGATTTAGACCGCAATTAAAACAGTTGTTGGGAATCATAACAGAACAAAATGTTCAAAATTTCTGCCCAATCGCTTAAAAATTGCGGTTTCCGGGGGTTCAAGAAGTTAAATCGGGAGATCGGTTTATATAGGAGCTATATCATGTTCTTGACCGATTTAGACGATACTTAGCACAGTTGCTGGAAGTCATAACAGAACATTACGTGCAAAATTTCACCCAAATCAGACAAAAATTGCAGCTTCCAGGGGCTCAAGAAGTCAAATCGGGAGATCGGTGTATATAGGAGCTATATCATGTTCTAGACCGATTTAGACGATACTTGGCACAGTTGTTGAAAGTCATAACAGAACACTACATGCACAATTTCAGACCAATAGGATGAAAATTGAGGCTTCCATGGGCTCCAGACAATCAATTCGGGAGATCGTTTATATGGGAGCTATATCATGTTCTTGACCTATTTAGACCGTGCTTAACACAGTTGTTGGAAATCATAACAGAACACAATGTTCAAAATTTCTGCCAAATCGGATAAAAATTGAGGCTTCCAGGTGCTCAAGAATCAAATCGGAAGATCGGTTTATATGGGAGTTGTTTGAAGTCATGACAGAACACTACGTGCAAAATTTCAGCCAAAATCGGATGAAAATTAAGGCTTCCAACGGCGCAAGATGTAAAATCAGGAGATTGGTTTATATGGGAGCTGTATTCAAATCTAAACTGGGATGGCCCATTTGCAATCCCCAACGTCCTACATCAAAATTTCAAGCATTCGAATTTACGTATTCGACCGCTATCGTGATTTCGACAAACGGACGGACGGCGGACCCTCCCTCTTATCCTAATTTTCAGAAACGATAGATCTCGGAGATGGGTGGTGCGATTTAAGCGAAATTTTGTGTTCTCTCTTATAGTAACCTAAAAACAATAATTTGGTATCCACATTTTGGATGGGGTACCTAGGGGGGCCGCCCCACCGTAAAAACTACCCAATACCCAAAACTACAATATATATATATATATATATATATATATATATATATATATATATATATATATATATATATATATATATATATATATATATATATATATATATATGTATATTTATATATGACCATATAGACCAATAACGACAAAATGGCACTCAAATGAAAGGTATTTAAGATTAGGAAACGTATCTGATATCCAATTGTCGGATCAAGTGTTTGGGAGACCACCACAACCCCAAAGCACCCATAAATCTGACATATTTACCCACCGTGACAATATGGGGCTCAAAATAAAGGTATTTACGAGTAGAATACGAATTTGATATCAAAATGTGGGACCACGTTTCTGGCGGCTCACCCCTTTCCCAATACACCCCACAAACATGACTTATTTACTGACCATGGCAATATGGGGCTTAAATAAAAGCTATTTGAGTGTAGAATACAATTCTGATATCCAAATGTGGGACCAAGTATTTGGAAGGCCGTCCCTCCCCAAAAACATCCCCCAAAGAGGACAAATTTACGACCATAGCAATAGGGGGCTCAAATGAAGGTCTTTGGAAGTAAAGCACGAATTTGATATCAATATTCGGGAAAAGTGTCTATGGGGCCACCTCACCCCCACAACACCACCCAAATAGTAAGTATTTTCTGACTATTGCAATATGAGGCTCAAACAAGAGGGTTTTTAAAGTGGAACAAGAATCCGATATATATTTTCAAAGCCAAGTCACTGAGTAGCCGCCCCATTCCCCAATCCGGTCATATTTGCCGACTATAGAAAAATGAGGCTCAAATGAAAGATATTTGGGAGTAGACCATGAATCTGATATCAATATTAGGGACCAACTGTCTAGGGGAGGTCCCACCACCATAACAATTTAGGTCTTCAAGGCAGTGGAGCTCGATATTCATAGTTCTTATGGCCCATATCACAAACCGGACATATTTGCTGGCTTTCGCAATTGGGGATTAAATTAAAGGTATTTGAGATAAGAAAACGAATTTGATATCCAATTTTGAAGCCAATGGCAATATGGGGTTCAAATAAATGATATATAAATATATGTGAATAGAGCACGATCCTGATATATTTTCAGGGCTTAGTGTTTGGGGGGCCACCCCACTCCCCAAAACAGCCCTAAATTGGGCATATTTACCGACCATGTCAATGTGGGGCTTAAATGAAAGGTATTAGGTGCAGAGCAAGAATTCATACCCATTTTCGGCACCATTTTTCTGGGGGTCTACCCCTTTCCCTAAATATCCCTAAGAACAGCAATGTTTTGCTGACCATCGCAATATGGGGCTCAAATAATGGTATTTGGGAGTAGAATACGAATTTAATATCCAAATGTAGTACCAAGTATTTCGGGCATCACCCCTTCCCCGAAACATCTTCCATAGGGTAAACATTTTTCGACCTTGCCAATATATGGCTCAAAAATGAGAGGTATTTGACATTAGAAAACGAATTTGATAACCAATATTGGGGCCATGTGTTTGGGGGACGCCTCCTCCTGTAAACTCCCCTTAAACCAATGGCAATATGGGGTTTGAACATAATTGGAGAAAAATTTCCAACCATAGCAATATGGGGCTCAAATGAAATGTAATTGGGAGTAGAGCACGAAATTCGTACCCACTTTCGGGGCCATGTTTCTGGGTTTCACACTACCCCCTTAAACCACCAACCACCACCCTGGGGTCCTTTCCAGTATCCATATAGAAGTCTTTTAAGAATGGGGTTTGGGCGACCACCTCACTCCCCAAAACATCCCTTAATCGGAAATATTTACCCACCATATCAATGTGGGGCTCAAATGAAATGTATTGGGGAGTAGAGAACGAAATTGATACCCACTTTCAGGACCAATTTTCTGGGTGTCTACCCTTTCCCCAAAAAAAACCCCACAAACAGCAATTATATACTGACCATCGCAATATGGAGATCAAATAAAGGTATTTGGGAGTATAATACAAATCTGATATCCAAAAGTGGGACCATGTATTTGGGGCACCGCCCCTTCCCCCAAAACACCCCCCAAATAGTAAAAATTTACCGACCGTGGTAATATGTGGCTCAAATGAAATGAATTTGATAAAGAATTTTGGGGCAAAGTGTTTTGAGTTCAAACCGCATCAAAATTAGACAAATATTGTTCATGATATAAGAAAAACAAATAAAAAGGCATTAAGTTCGGCCGGGCCCAACTTTGGATACTCACCACCTAGGGTGTATATGTAACACACCCAAGCAGCTATACCGATATGTGTCCGATGAGGAGCAAATTCGCTACGGACATTGAATGGTCTAATATATACAAGTCACTGCTCAATTTTGGTTCAATATTGGTGTTATTGGTAGCTATATTCAAATATAGACCGATCTGAACCATATGGGACACGGATGTCGAAAAGTCTAACATTAGTCACTGTGTCAAATTTCAGCGAAATCTGATAACAAATGCGCTTTTTATGAAGCCACTATCCTAAATCGAGAAATCGATCTATATGCCAGCTATATTCATACCTAGACCGTCTTCCGGAAGGATATCGAGGTGTCTAACACCACTCACTGTCCCAAATTTCAGCGAAAACGAACAAAATATGAGCCTTTTATGGGGCCAAGACTTTAAATCGAGAGATCGGACTTTATGACAGCTATATCCAAATCTGGACCGATCTGGGCCAAATTGAAGAAGGACCTGGCCTCACACAACTCACAGTCTCAAATTTCAGCAAAATCGGCTTTATGTAACACACCCAAGCAGCTATACCGATATGTGTCCGATGAGGAGCAAATTCGGTACGGACATTGAATGGTCTAATAAATACAAGTCACTGTTCAATTTTGGTTCAATATTGGTGTTATTGGTAGCTATATTCAAATATAGACCGATCTGAACCATATGGGACACGGATGTCGAAAAGTCTAACATTAGTCACTGTGTCAAATTTCAGCGAAATCTGATAACAAATGCGCTTTTTATGAAGCCACTATCCTAAATCGAGAAATCGATCTATATGCCAGATATATTCATACCTAGACCGTCTTCCGGAAGGATATCGAGGTGTCTAACACCACTCACTGTCCCAAATTTCAGCGAAAACGAACAAAATATGAGCCTTTTATGGGGCCAAGACTTTAAATCGAGAGATCGGACTTTATGACAGCTATATCCAAATCTGGACCGATCTGGGCCAAATGGAAGAAGGACCTGGCCTCACACAACTCACAGTCTCAAATTTCAGCAAAATCGGCTTTATGGGCCTAAAATCTTAAATCGGCAGATCGGTCAATATGAGGCCTTTATGAAGATATAGTCCATTTTCGAACCTAACCTGTCTATGGACAAAAAAGAATATGTACAAAGTATCAGCTCAGTATCTCTATTTTTAAAGATTGTGGAGTGATTTTAACAAACTGACGAAGAGACATGGCTAGATCATCTTATATTTTTACGACGATCAAGAATATATATACTTTATAGGATCGGAAATGGATATTCCGATGTGTTGCAAACGAAATGAAAAAATGAATATACCCCCATCCTTCGGTGGTGGGTATAAAAAAAATAAATAAAACAAGTAAAAGCGTGCTAAGTTCGGCCGGGCCAAATCTTGGCAACCCACCACCATGGATTCTGCTAAAAATGTGTACAAAATAAATTTAGTTGAAGGGCATTATTTTATTCTACATACCAAACTTCTGTCAAACCAGTAAAAATTAAAGCTTCTAGGAACCGAACAAGGATGATCGAGAGAACGGGTTATATGGGAGCCACATCAGGTTATAGTCTTAATTGGACCGTACTAGGCACAGTTGTTGGAAGTCGTAACAGAACACCGCATGCAAAATTTCAGCCAAATCGGACCAAAATTGCGGCTTGTAAGCGCTCAAGAAGTCAAATCGGGAGATCAGTTTACATGGGATATCAGATTATAGACCGATTCGGACCGTATTTGGCTATATTTAAATCTGAACCGATATGACCCATTTGTAATCCCCATCGACCTACATTAAAATTAAGTATCTGTGCAAAATTTCAAGCGGCTCGCTTTACGCGTTCAACCTCTATCGTGATTTCGACAGACGGACGGACGGACGGACATGGCTAGATCGACACAGAACAAGACGATCAAGAATATGTATACTTTATGGGGTCTTAGACGAATATTTCGAGGTGTTACAAATGGAATGACTACATTAGTATACCCCCATCCTATAGTGGTGGGTATAAAAATGCGAAAATCGAACATGTGTAGCTCACGAAATATGAAAATAACGGTAAGTATTTGATTAGACCTCGTAGTTCAATCTTTTTAACAGTATATAATGTATGTCTTTTTGGATCTCTGTGCGTTTCTTGGATCGTGGATCTCGCCAAGCTCTTTCTCCAGAGTCCCAAATCAAGCAAATCGATTCAGTACAGTTTGACACCCTGTATCTCTCCCTGTATTAAAGATACTTTTTCGATACAGCCTATGTCCACCTCTACAAATGTCTGGAACATTTTCGAACAATTTTGTCGCTATTTGGCCCACTGGGTGTTGTACCTCTTGCCTTCTTTTGGGGAGAGAATGTTCCATTTACTGAAAGCGCAAAATACCTCAGTGTTTTGCAAGACAGTGAACTTCAAATCCAACGTTTTGGAAAGGGCAAGAAACAAAACTTGCCCCCTATACATCTGCATGAGGGCCATTGGCATCAGTTGCAGTTTAAACCTCATGTCGTGCACTGGCTGTCTTTTGCAGTTGTTGGATCTATAATGCTATATTGTGTCGTGGTCTACGGGGAAGTTCACCCTCTGTCCAATACTCAGCCGGATTCAAAGCATGGTTTGTTTGTGCATCACAGCCGCCCTAATGACGACACCATCGGATGTAGCGAATTAAATGCTACACTATAAAATTTCTGAGGAACATATTTCTGAATTCAAAAACGCATTTTACTATCAAAGATCCTTCAACGAGATGGCTGAATAGTTCAAAAATCACCTGTTCTAATTGTCGAGCCATTGTCCCTGAGAATTGTAGAGCATACGAGCTTGAGAGACTAGGATCTACCTTATACACTCCAGAGGAACTGGAATCTGTGGGTATGCCTCTAGCAACACGTAGACTAAGTCTTCAGAATCTGGCCCTAAAGGCAACGAATAACAGATGGTCACAAAGTATGGGTTGGGAATATTTTATGACGGTCAATTTAGACTGGGCAGACAGAGACCTGTGATGGGAAAACATGCTGATAGATTGAAAATGCAAATAATGCCTTCTGCAGAAGTTGTGAGGACGTCGAGGAAAAGAAGACAATAGAATATCTGCTGTGTGGTCCCGCACTGACACGCAAAAGGAGCTCCACTTCAGGTTCTCATTTTTTTAGGGACTTATCCGAATTTGCGGATGTGAAACTTTGCAAATTGTTGGCCTTTTCAAAGCCATCTGGTTGGTTCAACGGTAGAACTAGGGGCATTTTCCTTCTGCTGTTTCAGCTGTATCACAATGTAAAAACATATCTAAGTGAATAGGATGAGTCAAAGTACCACTTTAACCTAAACTTTCTGAAGGTCTTAACGGATACCACCCATATTATTTTAGACAAAATTGTTACTAACTTACAGAGCGGCAAAACGTGCCTCCTGGAAGCTTTTCTGCGAATAGGTCGATAGCATTAATGACGCCGCCAAGATAAAAAAGTTTTTCTCAAAAACCCATGTCCAAACTGAAACTTTAGTAGACGATATGGGAGTGAGAGCAGTGACAACGGAGAACATGTTGAGGCTTTTGATGAAAACCCATTTTCCACAGGATACGACGGGACTCACGGAGACACCGGAATCTTGGAATACTGACGTTGATCGAAGGTTTATAATAACGGAATTTATGGTGAAGGAATCCTTGAGCAGCTTCAAACCATTTAAGTCACCCGGACTTGATGGGATATTTCCGGCTTTACTATAGAAAGAGGCAGACTATCTGGGGCCTCGTTTGGCCAATATTTATAAGACTTTCATGTACTCCTAGGACTTTCATGTACTCCGAAAGCCTGGCAGGAGGCTTTATACCTAAGGCCTACAGACCCATAAGCCTTACATCCTTTCTACTCAAAACCATGGAACGTATTGTGGACAACATGATTAAGAGTATGACATCCAACGAACTGTTCAAACACAAACAGCATGCCTATGTCAAGGGAAGGTCGGTGGAGACTGCCCTGCACGAGGTTGTGCATAAAATAGAAGAATGCTTCGATGCCAAAACATACACACTGGCGGTATGCATTGACATCGAAGGGGCTTTTAACAATGTGCGGAGCGACACACTGATCCAATCTTTAGACCAGTACCGGGTGGACCCGGTCCTTAAAGACAGGATAAACCATATGCTAAGGAACAGGTGGGTAAATTGTTTGTCGCATTGCGTAAATATAAGGGAGAAAGTGGCACAGGGGGGCATTTTATCGCCACTCCTATGGGTGACCACCATAAATGACCTATTACGGATGCTGACTGAGGAGGGATTTGACGATGCTATAATACTTTTGAGAGATAAGGATCCGAACGAGCTATGCAGAAGGGCCGAAAGGGTCTTGCATATGGCATATGACTGGGCTAGACCTAGAGGTCTCAATGTTAACCCAGAGAAGACTGAAATATGCCTGTTCACGAGGAAGACGAAGGTGGGCGAATTTAACGCACCACGTTTCCCCAATAAGACGATTTCGATATCTGACAAGGTCAAATACTTAGGTGTGATCTTGAACAGAAAACTGAATTGGAAGTGCCACATTCAGGAGCGTACTGAGAAGGCTCACAGATGTTGGGCACTATGTAGACGGGCCATAGGCTCGAAATGGGGCCTGAATCCTAGGAAAGTCCACTGGATCTACAGGAGCGTGATTAAACCAATACTTACTTACGCCTCAGTAGTTTGGTGGACTGCTATGGAGAAAAAATGCAACATAAGGACCATACAACAGGTTCAGAGAACATGTCGTCTAGGCATAGGCGGAGCGATGAGGACCATGCCCGCTAGGGCACTGCAGACTATTCTAGATATCCGACCCATTGGCATACAGATTAAGTGTGATGCAGCCACTATGGCTATGAGTCTTAAGGCTATGGGAGAATGGATTGAGGATGGGAGCAGCTCATACCATCGCGGTATAATCGAGGCGTCGATAGGAAACCTGGAAGGTTGACGGAACCCTCGTATTGTCATCTGGAAGATTATGTCACACGGATGGATCAAAGCTAGAGGACAGAGTAGGCCTGGGGGTTTACGTTGAGAACCCAGGGACTGAGATCTGTTTAAGACTGCCTGACCATAATACGGTCCTGCAGGTGGAGATCCGGGTGATCACGGAATGCTTGAAGTGGTGTGGTTCTAACGCGAGGACGTCGAGTTTGAACATCTTTACCGACAGTAAAATTGCCATAAGGGCAATAACAACCAGGGCGGTAAGTTCACGAACAGTCTTGCAGTGTAAGAAGGAGATTAACGCCTTCTCTGAGGATGGGGAAATTCGCATCGTTTGGGTGCCTGGCCATAACGGAGTAAGGGTAAATGAAAGGGCAGACGATTTGGCTGTGAAGGCCAGAGGACTGCCGTCAATAAACTTGGTTAACCCGAAACCTTTCGTGTCGACGCAGTCCTAGTTAAGGGAGTGGGCGACGCGTATAACAGATACCGGTACTTTGGTGGAGACACAATACCAGACAAGAAACAACTTAGGGGAGACGTATTAAAAAAAAATTAAGGATTTTGTAAGTAGCACGTAATTCCTAACTTAACATTTTCTTTTTAGAGGTTACTTTATAGTTTGTAGAGCGCACAACAATCCGATTACTGGCTTAGGTGTATGTCCATAGTGGCATGGGGCGGATTATTATCTGCACCCTCTTTTCAACCTAACCTAACCTAACCTAGGTTGCCAACTATCATCATAATCGCTTTTCGCTTATAAGTCGAATCTTAGCCAATAGCTTTTTGTTTAACTCGGCTTTGCTCAAATACAGTCTTACTTGTGCTCTATGCATTGGTGTTGTATGGAAATAATATGGCGCACTAGCTTATGTTGCAAAATTGTTTATTAATTGTAGAACAGTGGAAATTATCTCATAAAAAATGTATGTATGTAAGTGTCAGATTGTACTGCTTCAAATGTATCCAGTGTCTGCATAATCCATATTCGTATCCTGTCAAAATGCACACCCTAATATTTCCATAGTAAATTCAAGGGCTGCTTGTGGTTTGAAACTGAAGATCCCCTTTGTGAATGAAGTCATCTATCCATAGTAGGCGTAAGGAGAACCATAATAACCACTATAGGCGTAGGGAGATCCATAATAGAACTGTGGAGCTGGACGGGGTTCGGGAGCAGCTCTGGGAAGGGGTGCTGGCAATGGACCAGGTACGGGTGAAGGGTTGGCCATGGTAACAGCGAACAGGGCGGCGATTAGGACAAACAACTGCAATATGAAGAAAATATGAAACCATTTAATCACCATACGATTGCTTTAGAAAAGGACTTATGTCTAAGAGATAGATAGGGATATATTCGACTATTTTTAATTTCACTCACAAATTTGAACATTTTTGCAGGAATTTATAAAATCACTGTTTGCGATTGAGTTGTTTATAGCTTTGCAAGTGAATTGCTTTCAATGATTCTCCCTACCTGGACTCCAAGTATTTATAGCCAACATAGTGGAATAGAAAAATGCATTTAATTTTGGAAACATTCCTTAAAAAAACTATAAGCACCATATGAATATTTTATTGTCTGCTTTTTTCGATCGATGTTCTAGAATTCTTTCCTTATCATTGCATTTCTGAATAGTTTCGGCTTTTGATGCTCTCACGTTTGCTTGGGTGATTCAAGTTGGTCTTTTGTTTGGGGAAGTGTGTTTTGAATAGCAAATTTGGCATAGATAAGAAACAACTTATGCGAAAACTCCGTAAAAGTGTGTAAGAAGATACGCAACGAAAGTGAATTATTTGTTGATATGACGGCAATTGATGTGGGTGCTCAAAACCGTTTTGTATTGAGAAGAAGTTTATTTTGTAAAGGGTGATTTTTTAGCTATTATATTTTTGGCAACACTGGTTTAAACAGCTCACACACGTTTCTTGTTTCACTTTCAAACATTTTCAGTTTGATCTAAAATTTAACCATAAATCGTCTTACAAACGAACAATGCTTGCAAATTATTGAATTTTATTATCAAAATGCGCGCTCTGTTAAGAAAACTCATCGCGCGCTTCTTCCATTCTCATCGAGGCTCATTTTTGGCTCAATGGGAACGCAAATACGAAGAATTGTCGAGTTTGGAGTGAAGATCAGCCAGAAGCATTGCAAGAGCTACCAATTCATCCAGAAAAAGTCACAGTTTGGTGCGGTTTATAGGCTGGTGGCATCATTGGACCGTACTTCGTCAAAGATGATGCCAATCATAACGCAACTGAATGGTGAGAGCTACCATGAGATGATATCCAACTTTTTTTGCCCAAAATGCAAAAGCTTGGTTTCTATGACATGTGGTTTCAACAAGATGCCACACATCACGCGTAACAATGGACTTATTGGGAGGCGAGTTCGGTGAATATTTTATTTCACGTTCGGGACCTATCAATTGGCCGCCTAGATCGTGCGATTTAACTCCTTTAGACTATTTTTTGTGGGGCTTTGCTAAAGCTCATTTCTATAAAGATAAACCCACATCAATTGACACATTGGAAGACAACATTGAATCATTTTTTGGTGAGATACCGACTGAAACGTTGGAAAGAGTTTGCCAATATTGGACTAAGTGGATGGACCATTTGAGGCGCAGTCTCGGTCAACATTTCCATGAAATAATCTTCAAATATTAAATTATATGCACCGTACTATCGATTCAAAAAAAGATTTAATGCATTTTTCTGGATTTTATGTGTTTTTCTACCCACTACCGAAGGATGGAGGTATATTATTGATTTTGTCATTCCGTTTGCAACACATCGAAATGACCATTTCCGACCCTATAAAGTATATATTCTTGATCAGTGTAAAAATCTAAGACGATCTAGCCATGTCCGTCCGTCTGTCTATTGAAATCACGCTACAGTTTTAAAAAATAGAGATATTGAGCAGAAACTTTGAACAAATAATTTTTTTGTCCATAAGCATGTTAAGATGGGCTATATCGGACTATATCTTGATATAGCCCCCATATAGACCGATCCGTCGATTTAGGGTCTTCGGCCCATAAAAGCCACATTTATTATCCGATTTTGCTGAAATTTGGGACAGTGAGTTGTGCCAAGCTCTTCGACATCCTTCTTTAATTTGGTCCAGATTGGTCTAGATTTGGATATAGCTGCCATATAGACTGATCCGTCGATGTGGGGTCTTAGACCCACAAAAACCACATTTATTATCCGATATTGCTGAAATTTGGGACAGTGAGTTGTGTTAGGCCCTTCGACATGTTTCTGCAATTTGGCCCAGATCGGTTCAGATTTGGATATTGCTGCCATACAGACCGATCTCTCGATTCTAGGTCTTGCGGTCTTAAAAGTCGCATTTACTGTCCGATTTCGCCAAAACTTGGGACAGTAAGATGTGTTAGGCCATTCTTCTCGACATTCTTCTTCATTTTGGCCTAGATCGATCCTGATTTGGATGTTTCTATCATATGGACCGATCTCTCGATTTAAGGTATTGGGCCCATACAAGGCGCATTTATAGTCCAATGTCGCCGAAATTTTTGGCAGTTAGTTATGTTAAGCTTGTCGACATACTTCTACAATATGGCGCAGATCGGTTCAGATTTAGATATAGCTGTCAAATAGACCGATCTCTCGATTTAAGGTTTTAGGCCCATATATGTTGTCCGATGTCGCCGAAATTTGGGACAGTGAGTTGTGTTCGGCCCTTCAATATTCTTCTTCAATTGGGCCCAGTTCGGTTCAGATTTGGATAAGCTGCCATATAGACCGATCTCCCGATTTAAGGTTTTGGAGCCATAAAAGACGCGTTTATTGTCCGATTTCGCCGAAATTTGGGACAGTGAGTTGTGTTAGGTTCTTCGACATTTTTCTTCAACTTGGTTCAAATCGGTTTGGATATAGGTGCCATATAGACCGATATATCGATTTAAATTCTTGGCCCCATTAAAGCAGCATTTATAATCCGATGTCACTGAAATTTGATACAGTGACTTATGTTAGGCTTTTCGGTTCAGATCGGTTTATTTAAAGTTATAAGCTGCTAAAAAGACCAATATTTTGTTATTCACAATTGAACAATGACTTGTACTTTTTAGTATTTGGTCCAAATCAGTATATATTTCGATATAGCTGCTATGGGGCATAAGGTATGCATTTTTCACCGGATTTTTACGAAAGATGGTTTAGGTATATACCCGAGGTGGTGGGTATCTAAATTTCGGCCCGGCCGAACTTAACGCCTTTTTACTTATTTTTTTCTTTTGAAAAATTTTCCTGTATCTCTTAAAAAATTACCCCTTAGATGTAAATTTTTCGTCTTAAAGGAAAATACTGTCAATAAGTTCGTATTTAGTACTATAGCATCTAATCTCAGATATATGTATGTTATTTTAGTAATAATTTTAATCCACAGTCTACTCTCACTTTTAATTGCCTTTAACGAATTAATTGGACAATAACACTGTCCCAAAATATTTTTCATACGTTCGTTGATCGTAAATAAGGCAACGTCAATAGAATATTTAATCATCCCATAAAGATCCAATTGTTTGATTAATCGGAGGATTGGATTTGATGTTCAGATCCACTTGCTTGAATGACTTAATATTTTTTGAGCTGAACGGATACAGATACATTCATTTACAATTCCGGTCACATAATCTAAAAAAAATATGTGCCAGAATGTGACCAGAACTCCAAAATGGATGACTTTAATTATCCACACGTCTATAATTGCCCAAAATGGAAATATTGGTGGGCTTTATTCAATTGGAAATACACATTGTCGGACAATGTGCATCAAAATAGTGTGTATGTATGTAACTTTTATTATGACATTATAAAAACAAGCTATTACAAAAATTTTTGAATTTAGTAGCATAACATACAAATATATGATAATGATAAGCCTTTAAATAATGATAAGCTTTTAAAGTTAATATATCTCCATGTTTCGGTTGACGAATTCGCAAAAGATTGTTATGAGATCAATTTTCGTTCTTTTTATTATTTAGTATTACCAGTGGGGGAGGAACGCTTCAAGAAGGGGTGGGTGTGTCTATGGATCCTCAACAGGGATAGCGCGAAAATGATCGCATGTGCGGAGAATGCACAGTGTCACGACGGTGGCCAAAAATGGCAAAAGTCAGCATATTCGGAATGCATATTTGTGAACGCAGTTTGACAGAGAACATTGGAATTACAGTAAATGTGATAGTTGATTTCAATACGCCCAGTAATATTGTGTATATAGAGGTTCAAATCCAATCATTTTTGGCAATGCTTTTTTTCTTTGGTTAATGACCAAAATTAAAAGCTGCATCTGTTCTTATAATTTTAATATTTAGAGTAGGTAAGGTAAGGTTGAAAAGAGGATAGTAGTATTAATCCGCCCCATACAACTATAGACATACATCCTAGCCAGTAATCGGCTTGTTTTGCGCTCTAAATACTAAAAAAGTAACCTCGAAAAAGAAAATCTACGTTAGCAATTAGGTGCTACTTACAAAATCCTTAATTTTTGCTTGTTTCTCTTTCGAGACGAGCTTAATGAACAGAGATTTTATTTGCAAATGGAAAGGAAAGAGATAGCAAAACACACCAACCACTATGGGACGCGTTTCTTCTTTGATTAGAAGACTTTTCAACCATATTAGGTGTGATGGCTTCACACAATTACGCCTCTATGACACAATTACCACATTAACCACGCTCGACAACCCTGTCTATTAGCTGTACCTTTTCCCAATGCATGTGATTTTGTGTAATGACAGTCTTTTTTCTGGGACAATTACACTGCTTCCGTGTACACATGGTCCTGTGCATCTGTTGAAAGTTGTATTGATGGTTTCGAACGCTAGACAACGGCAACGTCTCTCGGTGTTGCTTCCTTTTCCATTTGCAAAGAAAATCTCTTTGGCCTGGTTGTTTAGCTGAACGGGACATTTCAATTCAACAATTTCCAAATGTCGAACAAGGCATTCCTTGCCGCTTGCAAGTGTAAGCAAGAGAGTTATTGGCTAAAGTTGGAGGATTAAATGTGCATTGGCTGCATTCTGCATTTGTCAGAACTATAACGCTATATAAAGGCCACCGTATAGCAGAGGTAAGGATGTCCTGGGTTCGAATCCTAGCGAGAAAAAACAAGTAAAAAGGCGTTAAGTTCGCCCGGGCCGAACTTTGGATACCCACCACCTCGGGTAAATATGTAAACTACCTTTCATCAAAATGCGGTAAAAAATGCATACCTTATACCCCATAGCAGCTATATTGAAATATGTTCCGATTTGGACCAAATACTAATAAGTACAAGTCATCGTTCAATTGTATATAATAAAATATTGGTCTTTTTAGTAGCTATATCTTAAAATAAACCGATCCAAACCATATACGACACGGATATCGAAAAGCCTAACATAAGTCACTGTGTCAAATTTCAGTGAAATCGGATTATAAATGCGCCTTTTATGGGGTCAAGATTTTAAATCGAGATATCGGTCTATACGGCAGCTATATCTAAATCTGGACCGATTTGGGCGATGTTTCAGAAAAATGTCGAAGAGTCTAACACAACTCACTGTCCCAAATTTCGACGAAATCGGACAATAAATGCGCCTTTTATGGCATCCCAGACTAAAAATGTGCCTTTTATAGGCCCAAAACCTTTAATGGGAAGATCGGTCTATATGGCAGCTCTATCCAAATCTGGACCAATCTGTGCCATATTGCAAAAATATATCGAGGGGGCTTAACTTAACATACTGTCCCAAATTTCGGCGACATCGGACAATAAATGCACTTTTAATGGCCCCAAACCCTTAAATCGAGATATCGGTCTATATGGCAGCTATATCCAAACCTGGACCGATCTAGGCCAAATTGAAGAAGGATGTCGAAAAGTTTAACACAACTCACTGCCCAAAATTTCAGCAAAATCGAATAATAAATGTGGCTTTTATGAGCTTAAGACAATAAATTGGCCGATTGGTCTATATGGGGCTATATTAAGATATAGTCCTATATGGCCATCTTCGAACTTAACCTGCTTATGGATAAAAAAAAAATCTGTGCAAAGTTCCAGCTCAATATCTCTATTTTTAAGGACTGTATCGTGATTTCAACAGACAGACGGACGGACATGGCTAGATCGTCTTAGATATTATAAGGTCGGCAATGGATATTTCGATGTGTTGCAAACGGAATGATAAAATGAATATACCACCATCCTTCGGTTGTGGGTATAAAAAAGAATTATCAGCGATTGTTTTCCCCTCCTAATGCTGGCGACATTTGCGAGGTACTGTAGCACTTGGTATGGCAGCCGTGTAAAAACTTCTCCCCAAAAGGTGTTGCTCTGTGGTACACCGTTCGGACTCGGCTATAAAAAGGATGTCTCTTGTCATTGAGCTTGACTCTTGAATCGGACAGCACTCATTGTTTGTGAGAAGTTTTCGCCTGTTCCTTAGTGAAATATTCATGGGCAATTTGCATTATGCTATATAGTGTTGTGGTTTGGTGGACGGCGCTTCAAAAAATCAAACACTGTTTAATACTCAGGCGAATTCAAGGGATAACTTGTATGTGCTTCGGCTGGGTTGAACCCAGTACCATTTATTTTGTTAAAAATTTTTGTAAACCTATCTGAGATAAACCAGAATATATGGCAAAATACTGGAGATCCTTAGTCTTCGGTTAGGGTTACATAAAGGGCATTTAAAGTTTGGCTTGAGAACACCAAGCTTTTTTGGGGTTTTGTTCTTCTGACCTTATAGATGCCATCACCATTGGAATTTTACACCAGAAGCGTTGTTGTTGGTAAAAACTTGTGCAGTTATGAAACTGCACAAATATTGTTGGTAAATATTTTTAATATATGTAGGTTAGGTTAGGTTAGGTTGAAAAGAGGGTGCAGATATTAATTCGCCCCATGCCACTATGGCCATACACCGTAATCGGCTTGTTGTGAGCTCTAAAAACTGTAAAGTAACCACTCAAAAGAACATTTTAAGTTAGGAATTCCGTGTTACTTACAAAATCCTTTATTGTTTTCAATACCACTCCCCTAAGTTGATTCATGTCTGGTTTTGTGTTTCGACCTAAGTGCCGGTATCTGTTGGACGCGAAAGCCGGGCAATGAAAAAGGAAATGCTCCAACGTCTCATTATCTTCCCCGCATGCCCTACACATGCTATCACTTGCCGCACCGATTTAACATAACTGAGTTCGTAGTCCTATGTGTCCCGTTATGATACCAATTGCTATACTGACCTCCTTTTTGCTTCCTTCCAGTAATAGCCTCGTCTTCCCTCATGTATTTATGTATAAAAAAGTTAAAATTAATCTTTAGGCATAGCCCTTACCAAAATATGAATTAACCACATTGGCTGACTGTTGGCATTGTCGACAAAAATTTCATGCGAAATAATTAGATGCATATTTTCTGATTTACTCCCTCCCCCTGTGCTAGCGCACAAAGAAAATCAGCCATTAAGATCTTTCCGGCTAATGACAATGATGGAAGCCAAATCCATTCATGGCTGGGGGACCAAAGGAGATGATATTTATTGTGTTATGAATGGAATTCTAATGGCTGGGAATTTGGGCATGGTGACAATTTGTATGCATTGTCAAACTGACAGGCAATCAGACAATCACGGAGAAATCCAGTGGATAGCTGTTGCAACAAACACAACAGCACCATAATGTACATTTAGGGGATTCAATCAAGTACCTCTTCCCGAACAGGAATGTTTTTGCAAACATGTCGGTCGGCTGGTGGTATGGTCTATGGATGATGATATCACCATTACCATCATCATATTGCCGATTTCAATGATTGCGATTCTTGTGGAAACGCAAATTAAGCCTTCGGCCACTAATGCGCCTATAAATATTATGCCAGTTATCGCTGGGGCAGGTACTCCTGCTTCAGCGTCCATCTGGTGTGTTTCAATTGTTTTCCAGGAACTGTGCAAAATGTTCAAAATCGTTAGTATGATGGCATTGTGTGTGATATAGCAAATAAGCCAATTAATTTTGGTTACTTCTAGTTGTGGTTGGTGTTTGCCGCTTTAATGGCCATGGCAATGGCAGCTCCTTCGCCGGTAGCCAGTCCTGATCCTGCTCCGGAGCCTCAGGTCTTCTACAGTGGATATCCTGCCGTCTATGGCTATGCCTATCCTGCAGTGTACTACGGTTGATTTGCGTTGATTTCGTCGAGAATTCGATTTGTTAAAATTTAAATTGTAGTGCTTTGGGCGGATTAATGAACTTGATATTGTGGCCTTAGGTTGTTGGTTTTTATACCTTCTCAACGTTTTTTTGTTTTCATGTAAATTTCATTTAAGTAAATGCATTAAAGAAAACTATTTTTTATTCCGTTCTAATTTACTTGCAGGAGTGTTTCTAAATTTTTACACTGAATTTAAAAATCCATTCAAAATGTATGTCGACACCTAGCCAGTTGATAAGTGGTGTATTTTTTGTTGTAATTTTTATACTTTCTTTTAAGAAAGTCGTTTGTAAAACCAAGAAATATCGACCCGTGACCCTATAAGATATATATAATCTTATTCATCATGAGTAGTATGTCTGCCGAAATCATCAAGCATTCGAACGAACGAAGCAATGAGTTTAAAGGTGCATTAGACCGTGCAGGAAACAGTTTGTGCCTTTATAATGAATTCCATATAAATGTTTTCTGTGTCTACCAATTTTTTGGTAGAACCTAAAATACTAAACTGGATTCTTAAAAAAGCATTACATCCAACTTTGGAGGTCATGCCGGCACCGGTTATCATTAACCGATCGGCATATTTAGCGTTGGTTTTATTGGAATGAAAAGGAAAAACATGGAGGATATGCGTTTCAAAACAAATATTTTTTGTTTTTTTGGGACACTCTAATGTGCATAGATACTCCCCCTTAATTTAGACCGTTGAGATTGAGTTTAGCTCGCGTGTAAACATATCATCCGATTTTAGTTTTAAGCCCCTCTTTCGGATTTGACTGAAATTTCGTACGTATAGTTATTTTAGAGTGGTTGGGACTAGAAATGGTCTGCAGTTGAATTAGGTAACTTCTCCCCTTACCCAAAATTTTAAGGACGTCACATCTTGGAGATTTTTTTATCGATTTGTTTACATTTTGGGGAATCTTGAGATTACACCAAACTGATATCTGACACCTTGCGGATAGTATGGGTATCAATTGAAAGATATATAAGAGTATTAAGAGTCTGATATCCAAGTTTATATGTGGATAGGAAAAGGATAAGGGGTAGGAATAAAAAACTATGCAGAAATGGTTTTGGGGATGGCATTCGACTATTGCGCTAGCCCTAGAAGTCTGACCGTTAGTCTTGGGCAGACTGAAATGTGCCTGTTTACGAGGAAGTAAAAGATTTTTTTGCTACGATTTCTCAACAGAATTATTTAATGTCCACCAAGATCAAATATTTGTAAGTGATCTTGGTTAGGAAACTGAACTGGAAGTTTCACAACCAAAAACGTTCTGAGAAGTCGCACCGTTGTTGGGTCACAACGTGGGCTCGAAATGGGACCTGAATCTGAGGATATTTGCTTAATTTGCTCATATAGATCCAAGAATTTTATATCTGTTTGGTTTGGAATAGCAAAAATCTGAATTTTTCCTGCTAGAAGGATTTTAGTAATGATTATAAATGCTATCTTAAAATTTAAGTTTCTATATACTTAAGTACATGACAATCCGTTTCGAATTTCGATAGTTCATTGCCATTTTATTATTATTTTATTTTACACATGACTGTCCTAAATTTACTGTCTGAAAATCTCAACCTTAAAAAATTTAATGTTTAAAGACTTTCCTATTTGTAAGGCAACTCCGTGTCTTTAACTAAGGTACAACATTGCCTTTCAATCAAGTCAATTTTCTAACCTTCAACGACATATTTGCCTTCATTAAATGATTTGTATTATTAATAACTAGCTCTTTTTACTTTACATAGAACAAAATTTTCCTTTGAATATTTATTTTCGACAATTAAAGAGCAATGCGCCAAATACATGGTCCCACATTTGGAACTCAGATTCATCTTTGTACCTTTACAAATACCTTTATTTGAGCCCCATATTGCGATGGTTAGTAAATAATTGCTGTTTGTGGGGTATTTTGGGGAAGGGGTAGACCCCAGAAAATTAGTCCCGAAAGTGGTTATTAATTTCGTGCTATTCTCCCCAATACCTATAACTGGAGCCCAACATTGACATGGCCGGTAAATATGTCCCATTTATGGGTGTTTTGTGGAGTGGGCTCGTCCCTCAAGCACTTAACCCTGAATGCGTATCAGAATCGTGCTCTACTCTCAAATATCATTTATTTGAACCCCATATTGCCATTGGCCTCAAAATTGGATATCAAATTCGTTTTCTAATGTCAAATAGGTTTCATTTGAACTCCTTATTGCAAAAGTCAGTAAATATGTCCGGTTTGGGGAATGGGTTCCAAAAACTATCAATATAGAGCTCCACTCTCTTTCAGACCCAAATTGTCATGGTGAGCAAATACGTCCTATTTGGGGGTTATTATGGGGGTGGGACGTCCCTAGACAGTTGGTCCCGAATGTTGATATCAGGCTCGTGATCTACTTCCAAATACCTTTCGTTTGAGCCCGATATTCCCATAGTCGTCAAACATGACTGGTGGGGGGTGTTTTCGGGGATGGGGCGGCCACTCAGTGACTTGACCCGAAAAAATATATTAGAGGCATATATTGCAAGTACGTCCTATTTGGGTGGTGTTATTGGAGTGGGGTGGCCCCTAGACACTCTTTCCCAAATATTGTTATCAGATTCGTGCTTTACTCCCAAATACTTTTCATTTAAGTCCCATATTGCTATGGTACCAAATTTGTACACATTGGGGTGTTTTTGGAGGTGGGGTGGACCCCCCAAACATCTGGTCCAACATTTGGATACCAAATTCGTACTCTACACTGAAATACCTTTTATTTGAGCCCCATATTGCCATGGTTGGTATAAACGTTCGATTTATGGGTATTTTGTACGTTTTCTAATTTTAAATACCTTTCATTTGAACCCCATATTGCCAGGATTGGTCTATATATATTTGGTAGGTTTTGGGGGTGGGGCGGCCCTCTAGGAACTCCCATTTGGATACCAAATTTTCGTTTTTAGATACTATAAGATAGCACACCATTTCGCTTTAATCGCACCACCCACCTCTGAGATCTCGCGTTTCTGAAAATTAGGGTAAGGGGGAGGGTACGTCCCCCTTCAGCTATCAACAAAATTTAGTATCCTATTTTCACCACGGGATCATTATGCACCATTTGTGAAAATGTAAAGAAAATCGGTTCAGCCGTTTTTGAGTCATACAGACAAACAAACAAAAACACAAATCCAGTTTTATATGTAAGAGAAAGGAGCAAAACTCCTTAATATCATGTAAAAATCTTTCACCAAAGGAAATCTTTCCTTAAAAGCTGTAACATTGGAAATCTTTAAAAGTGGAACCAAAATATTTTCAGCGTAGAGTTACAATCGACAAAAATCATCCGTCGAGTTGAATCATGTTGTTGTTGTAGCCACATTTTCACGTGGAGATGGCGATCATCGTCGAGCTCCAGTAGGTGAGCAAGTTCGTTCTGGTCCAAAGGACCGATTGCCGCGGGGACTGGATGGCCATTGGTATTTGAAGGCGCCAATAACCCGCCTTGTCGAGTTGAAACATCTTTACGGAGAAAAAACCCCATTGACATTGCTCATTAAAATCGGATTTAAGGCTCTCGTCAACTGATTTTATAAAGGGAAAACAGATGATTGAGCCATTCATACTGATTTAATTAAGCAGGGTAAACTTGTTTTTAGCTGGCCATTAAAGCAACAAACATCAGAGCGGTAAGGTCACAAATAGCAATGGCACGATCCGCATCATAAGTGTGCCTGGTCGCAACGGAGTAATTTAAAACCTATCGATCACAAACCAAACACTTAAGATCTTATGCCAATAAAGCCTTTAATGCTACTTGCTGCTTCCCCTATAGTAGACTTTCGCTGCCCTAGTTATCGCCGTCTTCTGCCTGGAATACGCTGCAGACATCACGCGTTCACAAAGAGGCGTCAATGTTAATGGGCACCATTCTCAAGAATCGGTCTGGCTGCTTGTAAGGACAAAGATAACCTATTCCAAATCCGCTCATATGGTATACCCATGGCTAGATTTATAAAGATACATTGGCGTAGGGAACAACTTACTAATATAGTAAAAATCTGAAATTTAAATTTGGTGCCAAGAGTATGGGAGTCACCCGCTCCACTCCAAACTCTCTCAATAGGCATTTAGGTCAATCGGTACCATATGGGACTAAAATGAACACATTTCAGAAGAAGAGTACTACTATTTTAGACTTAATGCTAGGGGGCTGCCCCTCCCAAAAAAGTCCTGAACGAACATAAAGGATGTTCGGGTTAACATTAGACTCAAATGAAAGAACTTGTGAGTCTTTAACAAGTAAAAACGAGCAAAGTTCGGCCGGGTCAAATCTTGGATTCCCACCACAATAGAATCTGGTAAAAATTTGCTCTTATAAACTCAGTTTGCATATAAATTATTTTGAAACAATAAAATCGGGTATTGATTGAGGGTTCTATGGTCTGAAAAAGAACTAATTTGTTTGGGGCCTATATATATTTATGAACCTATCTGGGTTCGGAGAGAATTTTGGAGGACTCATGTGTACTTCACCTACCAACTTTCAGCCAAATTGACAAATCTGGTGATCGTTTAATAGTTAAGGTTAGTTAGAAAAGAAGGTGCGGATATTAATAAGTCCCATGCCACAAAGGACATATACCAAAGCCAGTAATCGGTTTGTTGTGCGCTCTAAATACTAAAAAGTAGCAACGAAAAAATAAGTATAGATCAGGAATTGCGAGTTACTTATAAAACCCCTAATTGTTTTTCATGCTGTGCCCCTAAGTTAGTTCATATCTGGTATTGTGTGTCCACCTAGTGCCGGTGTCTGTTAGCTGCGAATGCCGGGTAAGCTTCAACCTCTAATCATCTTCACTGCATGACCTACACATGCTAACACTTGTCGCTCCGATTTTGCATTAGTGAGCTCGTGGTTCTATGTGTTCCGTTATGATACCGAAAACTATACTGGCCTCCTTCTAACTACCTTTCAGTAGTAGCCTCGTATTTTCATTTTAAAAGTGGTCTATATTAGTTTACGAACTCATTTGGATCATAGTTAGCATGGATGTTGGAAGTCATAACAGAAGATTTTATGACAGATGTCATAAATCGAATGAAAATTGAGGCTTCTAGGGGCTCAGAAGTCAAAACCGGGGATATATTTATATATGGGGCTATATTCGAATTTGAGCCAGTATAGACCATCAGCTATCCTCAATAACTTACAAGAAAAGGAGGTAGCGATACAAAATTTCAAGAGGATATCTTTATTCCTTAGAATGCTTTCGTGATCTCGACAGACGGAAAGACTGAAGGATGGACATGATACTTCGACTCAGGAGGTCAAGACGATCAAGAATATATATACTACTAACTGAACCGGGCCCGCTCCACTGTGCCTTCTTTAACTTTATATGGAACAAAATTATCCTTTGAATATTTATTTTCAACAATTAAAGAGCTTATACATAGTAAAATACCATGCTACGAAAATAGTATATGTATATCCCTTGACTAACAGGATAATAATATAAATACCTTTATCTGAATCCCATATCATTTCTATTGGTCTATGAATTCGCTCGGCGGTTTTAGGATCATCTAAGTTTGGACGTTAGATGTACTCCATTCTTAAAAGACTTTATTTGAGCCCGATATTCTCATGGGCATTTTGGGAGTTGGAAGGCCACCTGGGTGGTGGTTGGAGGGTTTATGGGGTGGTGTGGACCCCAGAAACGTGGTTCTGAAAGTGGATATGAATTTCGCGCCCTACTCTAATATGTCTTTCATTTGAGTCCCATATTGCCATGATCAGTAAATATGTATGTTCGATTTAGCGGTTTTTTCAAAGGTGGGGTGGTTTCCAGACACTTAGCCCTTAAAAAAATATCAGCATCGTGCTGTCCTCTAATATACCATACCATTTATTTAAACCCTATATTGCCATTGGTTCAAGGATAGTTTATGGGATGAGGCGTCATCCCAATACTTGACCCCAAAATTGGTTATCAATTTCGTTTTCTAATCTCAAATACCTTTCATTTGAGCCTCATATTGCCATGGTCGGTAGGTTTGTACTTTTTGTGGGGTATTTTGGGGAAGGGGCGGTGCCCCAAATACATGGTCTCACATTTGGATATCAGATTAGTATTCTAGTCCCAAGTACCTTTATTTAAGGCTTATATTGTGACGGTCAGTAAATAATGCTGTTTGTTTTGGGAAAGTGGTAGGCCCCCAAAATATTGGTCGCGGAAGTGTATGTCAATTTCATTCTCTACTCCCCAATACTATTCATTTGAGCCCCACACTGACGTGGTCGGTCAATATGTCCGATTTAGGGGTGTTTTGGGGAATGGACTTGTCTCCCACACACTTAGCCCTGAAAATAAATTAGCATCGTCCTCTACTCTCAAATATTATTTATTTGGACCCCATATTACCATTGGCCTCAAAATTGGATATCAAAGTCGTTTTCTAATCTCAAAGACCTTTCGTTTAAACCCCTTATTGCAAGTCAGCAAATATGTTCGGTTTGGATATATAGAGCTCCACTATCTTTTAAACCCAAATTGTCATGGTGAGCAAATACGTCTTATTTGGCGGTTGTTATGGGGGTAGCACGTCCCCTAGACAGTTGGTCCCTAATGTTGACTTCAGATTCGTGGTCTACTCCCAATTACCTTTCATTTGATTCCATATTTCCATAGACGGGGAACATGTTCGGTTTGGGGGTGTTTTGGGGGATGGGGTGGCCACTTAGTGACTTGGCTCTGAAAATATCTATCAGATAAAATACCTCTTAATTGAGCCCATATAGCAATTGTCAGCAAATACATGCTATTTAAGTGGTGTTATGGGGCGGGGTGGCATAGACATAGACACTTTTTCAAGGGAAGGGAAGGGAAGTCAGATAAGTTTTCTAATCTTGAATCTAATGTCTATATATATTTGGTAGGTTTTGGAGGTGAGGCAGTCCACACAGGTATCCCATCCAAAATTTAGATACCAAATATTTTTTCATACCTCCCATCATAGGATGGGGGTATGGGATGACCGTCGTGACATTTTATGTCGATTTAGCCATGTCCGTCCGTCCGCCTGTCTGTCGAAAGCACGCTAACTTTCGAAGGAGAGAAGCTAGCCGCTGGAAATTTTGCACAAATGCTTCTTATTAGTGTAGGTCGGTTGGGATTGTAAATGGGCCATATAAGACCATGTTTTGATATAGCTGCCATATAAACCGATCTTGGGTCTTGACTTCTTGAGCCTCTAGAGGGCGCAATTCTTATCCGATTGGAATGAAATTTTGCACCACGTGTTTTGTTATGTTATATATCCAACAACTGTGTTGAGTATGGTGCAAATCGGTCCATAACCAGATATGGCTGCCATATAAACCGATCTTGGGTCTTGACTTCTTGAGCCATTAGAGGGCGCAATTTTTATCCGATTGGAATGAAATTTTGCACGACGTATTTTATTATGACTTTCAACAACTGTGCCAAATAAACCGATCTGGGATCTTAACTTCTTGTGCCTCTAGAGGTCGTAATTATTATCCAATTTGCCTGAAATTTTGTACGACGGATCCTCTAATGACCATCAACATACGTGTTTATTATGGTCTGAATCGGTTTTTAGCCTCATACAGCTCCCATATAAATCGATCTCTCTATTCTACTTCTTGAGCCCCCAAAGGGCGCAATTCTTATTCGAATTGGCTGACATTTAACAAAGATCTCTAACACTTAATTTAATTGTGGTTCGAACCGGTCCACATCTTGATATCGCTCTAATAGCAGATCACATCTTTTCTTTTATCCTTTTTTTGCCTAAGAAGAGATCCCGGGAAAAGAACTCGACAAATGCTATAAATTGTGGAGGGTATATAAGATTCGGCCCGGCCGAACTTAGCTCGCTTTTACTTGTTTTAGGTTACTATAAGAGGGTACAACAAATTTCGTTTAAATCGCACCACCAATCTACGAGATCTGGCGTTTTTGAAAATTAGGATTAGAATAACTTAACGTATAAGTCCATTGTCCATGAGAGAAATACTTTCTAGTTCCTACCGATGAATCAAGCAGATTGCTTTAAAAAACTTTTCATAAGCATATCTACCAGACAGGTCTCCAAAAAAATTACTAATTCAAGAGGGAGTCGTTCTTTGTTCCTGTAAGGGACATTCACGACAGATTCCTCTATCTCGTCGGCCTCACAGCTTCTGCTAAAATCTTCACTTGATTTCCCCAATCAGACAGTGACCTGTCATGACGAATACAATGAGAGAGATCTCAAAGAACTCTTAAAGTTGAGGTTGGACCACATAATCTTGTGCCCAATTTTAGACCATCCCTTACCGTTTGGAATCACAGAACTGACTTGCATGTTGCTAGACATATTTTAATTATTACTTCTCTTTACGGAACTAAAATACTCGTAGTCCAACATGAACTGAAATTATTGACTTTTAGCCGCTGGATTTCGCTTCACTTTAGTCACTGTGGACTTGATTTCAAAAAGATTTTTAATGTTTAGGTTAATCTCAAATGCAAACCGCAAATGTCTTGCATTAAAATGCAACAATTACCATTCATTGATCAAATAACCACAAGAGTAACCATGAATGAATACCAAATAGAATGATGTGTGAAGAATCCCGAATGTATTCTAAACAATACCAGCCACTAAAATTGCCATAAATAGCTCAGCAGCGATTGACACCACAGTCATACCAGCTTCTAACATTAAACAAATCCATTCCTGTTCACTCTGCAAAATGATCAAAATCGTAAGTAGTTAGTAGTCATGTAAACATTCGATTTAAAAAAATTTTTTTAATAGGTGCTTTTGTTGTTTGCCGCCTTTTTGGCTTTGGCTGTTGCTGTTCCAGCTCCAGTATCTAGCCCTGATCCAGCTCCAATGCCTCAATATTATTATGGTGGCTATCCTTCTGCCTACAGTTATGGCTATCCTTCAGCTTACTATGGTTAAGGCCTACCAAGATTTCAAAATGTTTGTAGTACGTCATTTTCGATAGATTTTAATAAAGAACAGCAGCAACAGAACAAAGTAAAATTGTGATGATCCTCAAATATTTTTAATAAATTTTTAAATTTATGCAACGGAAGTCGATGAGATAGTACTTCTTTTAAACCAATTTGGTATGTGGCCCATTGGTGACAATTTTATATATGGTATGTCATGTAAAATGTCTTGACGATCAAGAATATATACAGTCGACACCGGATGAGTGAAACGCAATAAATGCTCATATATTGTTTCACTTATCCCTAATTTTCAGTTAAGCTTAATTCGGATAAGTAAAATTTATTTCCAGTTAAACGAGAAGGCCTAGGTGAAATGGTATTTTCACGTCACAGTACTAATTACGTATGAAATAACCGGAGTGGAAAATGAGCAATGCTCAGAAGCACTAGTTAAAATTCATTGTTGGGGATTATTCCAAATCCACATAGTTTTCCATAGAAATGAGCTTACTACTTATGCGATTTAAGTATCATATAGAATCGAAATGGGATCTTTTTCGCTGAAGCTATTACAATTGCATTGAATAGCAACAAAAATGTATGACTCTTTCCATCATGTTTCACTTAAGCGGGATTTTTTCACATAAGCGTATTACAGTTATGCGGTCCCCGCACGAGATAGCTGTGAGCACGACACAGGCTGGAACATTGGGGTCCAATTTGTGAGGTGCTCATTGCTGTCACGAGAAGATTAGCTGCGAGCTACCGCGAACGTCCACAGGTTGCAGATAGTGGAATGCTCCATACGGAGTAGCTGCAACGACAGTCGCGGACAATCAGCGGTATCGAGCGGAGAGTCTCAGTGAGAGGCCGGGCTGCACCAGTTCTTGCACAAATACTGAGTGCTTATGATGCTCGTTATATCAAGTGCAGTTAGGATTGGTCTTTTGGCCCGGAACGAGCTTTCTTACCTACAGGAGTTTGACGAGGATCGTCATCTCCACAAGAAAATATGGTTACAACAACGACAACAGTTATGCAGTTTCGACTGTATAGTTTAAAGTGAGTTAGACAAATATTGTATTTCAAGGTGATACAAACGGAATGTCAAAGTTAGTAAACCCCCTATATAGTATCCTATAGGGTAGGGTAAAACAAAATCATGCAGATCTAGGAGGACTCTATATGTGAGATTTCAGTTATAGGCAACGACAAAAAACCGTTACTGTTTCCAAGTTTAGACTTAACTATGTAAACTTAATCTTGAAGCGTTCACATCCCCCTATTTGTGACAAAACGACGACCAATGGCCGTTTCGGCCCTTATAATAGCATTATCTATTTCAGTGTTATAAACATATCCAGAGATTCATAGCTCGCATTTCCCGGAGGCCTGGTAGAGGCAGCTTATGCGGTACCAAAGCTTAATGTCCTTTCTACTCATAACAATGGAGCATATAGTGGACACCATGATAAGGCAGTCGGTTGTACGTACCGGATTGACCAGATGGATTCCTTCATCGGTAAGGGCTGCCGCCTCAGTGTTCAACACACTGCTACAACAATGACGACCATGATAAGGGACACCCTTCCAATTACTCAGATACAAGCAGATACGGATTCGAAAGCATGAATCCGACTCATGCAGTCTATGCAGGAAAGCTATGAGGGTCTTGGAGATAGCATCGTCCCATGGATCAGAGCGTTAATCCAGAGAAGTCTCAAATCTGCTTGTTTGCTAGGAAAGCGTAGGTTGAACATTTCAATATGCCACTCTTCCTCCATAGAACGATTTCGGTATCCTACAAGGTGATCTTGGACAGGAAACTCAACATGGAGTGTCAAATTTGGGAGCGTACTGGGAAGGTCATCGATCTTGAACACAATGTAGGCAGGCCATAGGCTTTGTTCCCTCTTATGACTCTTTAGATCATTGGTAAATCTCATAGAAATCGGTTTGATATAGCTCTCATATACATGTATCTCCCAAGAGATTTTGCAAGAATCATCCGATCTTTTCAAAACTGTGCACAGCGATTTCCTCTATAATTAATACAATATCAAACCAGTAAGGAAAGGCGAAAGTCGGGCGGTGCCGACTTTATAATACCCTACACATACACTATAGGTATAAAGTGGGAGCTATATCTAATTCCGTACCAATTTTGATGGGGCTCGGCGGATGTTTTCAGATGGGTTATTAAACAATCCGTATTAAATTTCGAACAAATATGTTCGAACTGTAATAATTACGGTTCACAAATGACAACATTATTGCAAATTATCCAAAATTCGATAATGTGGTACTCGTCGAGAAAAGCGTTGTGCAAAATTTTGGCAAGATTGGTCAAAAATATTCTTGTTGTGGTTCTAGAAGTGAAAATCAGGCGATATACATATATGACAGCTATATCTAAACCTGGGCCGATTTCTTTGAAATTCATCTGTAATGTCGAGAGTCAACAGAAAATCCTTCCTATATATTTCGAGAGAATCGATTAACAAATGACCATTAGATTGCAATACTACTCCAAATCGGTCGGACATATATATGGGAGCTATGTCTAAATCTGAACCGATTTCGAGCAAACTTTATAGACATCGGGGAAGTCGTCGAGGAGAGCGTTGTACAAAATTTTAAAAAGATTGGTCAATAAATGCGCTTGCAGTGGCTCTAGGAGTGAAAATCGGATGCTATATATATATGAGAGCTATATATAAATCTGAACCAATTGACCAGTAATGTCGAGAGTCAAGAGAAAATCCTTCCTGCCAAATTTTAAGAGAATCGGGTGAAAATGGTAATTTTATTGGAACATATATATGGGAGCTATATCCACATCTGAAACGACTTCTATGAAACACACCTGTAATTTCGGGAGTGATAAGGGTATTTAAAAGTAGTGTACGAACTTGGTATGCAAATTGCACCCTAAGTGTTCGGGGGTTCCCCACCCCAAAAACAAAGCTGATATAAAAGTTTATTCCTTAGTGTCTCAGGGGCCTTCCCACTCCCCAAAACCCACCAGCAGGGCATATTTACTAATTGGCATACTATGGATATCAAATAAAAGGTACATTCAACCAAAGGTCAAAAAGTCAAGATCTAAGATCGGTTTATATGGCAGCTATATCAAAATGGCCCGTTTACCACCCCAACCGACCTTCACTAATAGGAAGTATTCGTGCTAAATTTCAAACGCCTTACTTTATTCCTACGAAAGTATGCGTGCTTTTGACGTATCAATACTTCGATGTGTTACAAACGGAATGGCGAAACTAGTATGCCGCCATTCTGTGGTGAAGGGTATAAAAATGTTTGATTTTTTTTGGGGCATCCCACATAATGTTACTGTCAGATTTAAGATTTGTAAAAGTTTGAGCGGAGGCCAACGTAGCGCAGATATTAGCATGTCCGTCTATGACGCTGAACGCCTGGGTTCGAATCCAGGCAGGAAGATCAGAAAACTATTCATCGATGGTTATCCCCTGCTAATGTTGGCGACATTTGGGAGTTACTTTGCCATGTAGAAACTTCTCCCCAAAGAGGTGTCGCTCTGCGGCACGCCGTTCCAACTCGCCTATAAAAAAGAGGTCCCTTATCATTGAGCTTAAAATTGAATCGGACAGCACTTATTGATTTGTGAGAAGTTTGCCCCAGTTCCTTAATTCAATGTTCATGGGCAAATTTGCATTTACAAAAGTTTAAGCGCGATTGAAAGATGTTAACACATGCTACTGGAGCTCAAAGTCTTCAAAGTCTCTCAGTTTTTGTGGCAGTTTGGAGACTCTTATCTGATTTTGTTCTATGATGTTTTTATGACGTTCAACAGATGTGCTAAGTATCGTTCAAATCGGTCCAAAACCTGATATACAATAGCTCCCATATAAACCTATCATCCGATTGCATTTTTTGAGCTTCTATAGGGCGCAATTCTTATGCGATTTGGCCGAAATTTTGCACAATAACTTCTACAATGGTCTCCAAAAACCAAATCAAGTATTCCTCGAATCGATCTATAACCTGATATAACTCCAATAATATAGCAAATCTTATCCATTATTCTTTGTTTGCATATAAAGAGATACCGGACAAAGAAGTTGACAAATGCGATGCATGGTGGAGGGCCCGGCCGAACTTATCACGCTTTTAATTGCGTAGACTTAATTTTTTAATGCGTAATTATTATCATTCAAAATTAGTTTTTTCACAATAGGTTCCATCTTTGCTCCATGGGGTTCGCTTTTAATTTTTCAATATTTTGAAACATTCGCTATATTTTTATTGCATACAAAATATCATAATCAGAATTGCCTTCAATTTGATGTATGACACGTGCCAGAGATTGGGATAGCCGAAATCGCCAAATTGCAAAAAAACAAGTAACAAGTAAGGCCGAATCTTATATACCCTCCACCATGGATCGCATTTGTCCAGTTCTTTTCCCGACATCTCTTCTTAGGCAAAAAAGGATATAAGAAAAGATTTGCTCTGCCATTAGAGCGATATCAAGATATGGTCCGGTTTGGACCACAATTAAATGATGTGTTGGAGACCTGTGTAAAATGTCAGCCAATTCGAATAATAATTGCGCCCTTTGGGGGCTCAAGAAGTAAAATAGGAAATCGATTTATATGGGAGCTGTATCAGGCTATAGACCGATTCAGACCATAATAAACACGTATGTTGATGGTCATGAGAGGATGCGTCGTACAAATTTTCAGGCAAATCGCGACCTCTAGAGGCGCAAGAAGTCAAGATCCCAGATCGGTTTATATGACAGCTATATCAGGTTATGAACCGATTTGAACCTTATTTGACACAGTTGTTGAAAGTAAGAATAAAATACGTCATGCAATATTTCAGCCAAATCGGATAGGAATTGAGCCCTCTAGAAGCTTAAGAAGTCAAGTCCCCAGATCTGTTTAAATGACAGCTATATCAGATTATGAACCGATTTGAACCATATTTGGCACAGTTGTTGGATATCATAACAAAATACTTCATGCAAAAATTCATTCAAATCGGATAAGAATTGCGCCCTCTAGAGGCTCAAGAAATCAAGACCCAAGATCGGTTTATATGACAGCTATATCAGGTTATGAACCGATTTGAACCATACTCATCACAGTTGCTGGATATCATAACAAAACACGTCGTGTAAAATTTCATTCCAATCGGATATGAATTGCTCACTCTAGTGGCTCAAGAAGTCAAGACCCAAGATCGGTTTATATGGCAGCTATATCAAAACATGGACCGATGTAGCCCATTTACAATCCCAACCGACCTACACTAATAAGAAGTACTTATGCAAAATTTCAAGCGGTTAGCTTTACTCCTTCGAAAGTTAGCATGGTTTCGACAGACAGCGGGACGGACGGACGGACGGACATGGCTAGATCGACATAAAATGTCACTACGATATATATATACTTTATGGGGTCTCAGACGAATATTTCGAGTAGTTACAAACAGAATGAATTAGTATACCCCCATCCTATGGTGGAGGGTATAAAAACATAATCGAGATTTTCAAACCTTTGAGGACCCAGTGGTACGGGTGCTCAAATTTTGGCTTTTTTAAAATACGACATTCCTAATAACCATAGTAACCATAGAATAGGCCATTCTTCGAATTTTTGGTTTGGTTAAGATACATTTTGTTATGATAAGTTTTTTCAGCGGCTATACATTCATACGAATTGAAGATTGCATACATTTCCATTAGAAATTTGATATATTTTCAAAATGCTGCATTGCCCTTTTCCGCACAATTGACACAAACTTCAAGCACTTGTTGTAGTCCTTTTTTACGATTATGTTGAAGTTGTGGGGTCATTAGTACCCATGCCTAGATTCATTAGAATCGCTTCAATGTAATTGTGAGCTTCCAATATACTTTTCAGCATATCATTGTGCGATGTGTGTGTTTTCAGCAGTGAATTTTCCAAAAACCCTTGGTGGGTGTGCTTATCAAAATGTAGAGCTGCCGTTGGATTATATTATTTACAGAACACATATCAGTTTTTGGGAACAGAGCGCGATTGATGCTCCCACATGCCAGCCATTAGTCGTCTATTTGAAATTTCAGTCAGTGAATGACGGCATATGCTTATGCATGCAAATTTTTGAATTTATGCAACACAATTGAGGGGCTTAAATTTTTGTTTGAATAAAAATTCACAAACAGTGGTTTCGAATGAAATATAACTAAGTATGTGGTATAAAAGCTTATAGTGAAAACGTAAACTTATGTGTCATAATAAATAAAAGCGTGCTAAGTTTGCTCGGTCCGAATCTTGGGCACCCACCACCATGGATTGTGCTGCTGGTATTGATTGAGGTTTTTAATGCGATAATTTATTTATGCAACAATCGGGGTGGGATTCGTTGTGCGTATTGGAGGACACAAGTGTACGTCACGTATCAAATTTAAGCCGAATCGGGCCAAATCTAAGGCTTCTAGAAGCTCTAGAAGTCATATTTGGAGGCCATGGGCGAAGCAAGGGGTGGGGAGGGAGGGGGCTACAGGTCCCGAGCCGCACCCAAGTTATTTGATCTAAAAAAAAAAAATAATTCGAAACAAAAAAATTTAAGTAAAATTTTTTTCAAAAGCACAATTTCGTATTTATAATATTTATTTAATAAAATTCATATCTTATATATAAAAAACAACTTGTATTTGTTTGTAGGTTTGTTTGTTTGTTTGTGTGTTTGTTTTTATGTTTGTGTGTTCCTTATAGACTCAGAAACGGCTGAAGCAATTTCTTGAAATTTTCACGGATGGTGTATAATGATCGCGTGGTGAAAATAGAGTATCACATTTTTTGATATCTGAAGGGTGAGCGGACGCTTCCCCTTATCCTCATTTACAGAAACGCCAGATCTCGGAGATTGGTGGTGTGATTTAAGGGAAACTTGGTGTGCTCTCTCATAGTAAACAAAAAATAAAAATTTGGTATCCAAATTTCGGATGGAGTACCTAGGCGGGGCGACCCACCCCAAATATATATATAAACCAATCACGACAATATGGGACTCAAATGAAAGGTATTTAAAATTAGAAAACGTATCTGATATCCAATTGTAATACCAAGGGTTTGGGGGACCACCCCAACCACCCCAATCTCCAAAACACCCTTAAATCAGACATATTTACAAAGGGACCTAGGGGGACTGCCCCATCCTAAAACCTACCAAACATATATTTAGACCAATCACGACAAAATGGGACTCAAATGAAAGGTATTTAAGTTTAGAAAACGTATCTGATATCCAATTGTCGGACCAAGGGTTTGGGGGACCATCCCAACCACCAAAACACCCTTAAATCGGACATATTTACCGACCATGGCAATATGGGACTCAAATGAAAGGTATTTGCGAGTAAAATACGAATCTGATAACCGAATTTGGCACAATGTTTCTGGGGGTCCACCCATTCCCCAAAACACCTCCCAAAACACCTCCCAAACAGGACTTATTCACTGACCATGGCAATATGAGGGTTAAATGAAAGACATTTGGGTTTAGAATACGAATCTGATATCCAGATGTGGGACCAAGCAATATGGGGCTCAAATAAAAGGTCTTTGGAAGTAAAGCACGAATCTGATATCAATGTTCGGGAAAAGTGTCTATGTGGCCACCCCACCCCCATAACACCACCCAAATAGGAAGTATTTGCTGACCATTGCAATATGAGGTATATTAGAGGTATTTTAGAGTAGAACACGAATCTGATATTTATTTTCAAAGCCAATCAATGAGTGGCCGCCCCATTCCCCAAAACACCCCCAAACCGGTCATGTTGGCCAACTATTAACAAAATGGAGCTCAAATGAAGCTTATTTGGGAGTAAACCATGAATCTGTCATCAACATTCGGGACCAACTGTCTAGGGGACGTCCCATCGCCATAACAACCCCCAAGTAGAAAAAGGTGCCTTGATATGATCCTATGTTCGTCTCAAGAGGAAATGCTTCTACCATTGCACAGATCACTAATTAGTGAGTGGTGGGAGCATGGAAACTTTTTGGGGTAAAGGAAACTGACGATGGAGCTTTCTTAACTTCGAAATCGCCTTCTCTGTAGCCTGCCCAATGCATTATTCGCAACCACATTTTGCCATAAACTTTTTAAACAAGAGTTTTTATTTTTGCTTTCTATTCTAAATAGAAACAAAAACAAAAATAAAGCCCTATATTGGTTTCAGCTGGACAAATAACTCCAACAAAACTAAATTTCAGTGAAAATTTCTCTAAAGACAAACTATTGTCCAGTGTTGGGTCTACCTCAATTTATTTTTTACAGTCAAAATTTCAACAAGTAATTTTTTGTGCCTGCTCAATGAATTTTCGGACACTACATTTTGCCTAAACTTTTAATTTCGCTTTTCTATTCTAAGGAGAAAAAAAAAAATAATAAACCCCATTGGTCTAATCTGAACACAATTCCAATAATAAAATGAAACAATTTGTATGTAGAAATATTCAAATATATTTTTTTCTAAAGGAAACATTTTAATGAAAAAATTTTTTGAATTAATTTGAATTTGTTTTGAATAAATTTCAATAATACCTTTTTAAACGACACAATTTTCCTAAAATTTATTTATTTTTTAAGTCAACATTTTTATAAAATTTACTTTATAGACCGAATTGCAATGTAATTTTTTCAAAAGATACAATTTTTGAGAATGTTTAAACAAAATTTTTTTAAAATGTTCTTTAAGTCAATATATTCATGGATTTTTTCCAAAAAATTTGTCAATAAAATTGTTCGGAGAGAAAAACATTTTACACAATATCGAATGACCCTCGATTCCCTTGCCCGATTTTGACGAAATTTCATATAATCACTATCTAGAGCATTTATATTGATTTTTATACCCTCCACCATAGGATGGGGGTATACTAATTTCGTCATTCTGTTTGTAACTACTCGAAATATTCACCTTAGACCCCATAAAGTATATATATTCTTGATCGTCGTGACATTTTATGTCGATCTAGCCATGTCCGTCCGTCTATCCGTCCGTCCGTCCGTCTGTCCCTCTTTCAAAAGCACGCTAACTACCGAAGGAGTAAAGCTAGCCGCTTGAAATTTTGCACAAATACTTCTTATTAGTGTAGGTCGATTGGTATTGTAAATGGGCCATATCGGTCTATGTTTTGATGTAGCTGCCATATAAACCGATCTTGGGTCTTGACTTCTTGAGCCTTTAGAGGGCGCAATTCTTATCCGATTTGAATGAATTTTAGCACAAAGTATTTTGTTATGATATCCAACAACTCTGCCAAGTATGGTTCAAATCGGTTAATAACCTGATATAGCTGTCATATAAACCGATCTTGGGTCTTGACTTCTTGAGCCTCTAGAGGATGCAATTCTTATCCGATTTGAATGAATTTTTGCACGAAGTATTTTGTTATGATATCCAACAACTGTGTAAGTATGGTTCAAATCGGTTCATAACCTGATATAGCTGTCATATAAACAGATCTGGGGACTTGACTTCTTGAACTTCTAGAGGGCGCAATTCCTATCCGATTTGGCTGAAATTTTGCACGACGTATTTTATTCTTACTTTCAACAAGTGTGCCAAACAAGGTTCAAATCGCTTCATAACCTGATATAGCTGCCATATAAGCCGATCTTGGGTCTTGACATCTTGAGCCTCTAGGGGGCGCAATTCTTATCCGATTCTATTGAAGTTTTGCACGTAGTATTTTGGTATCACTTCCAACAACTGTGCTAAGTATGATTCAAATCGGTTCATAACCTGATATAGCTGTCATATAAACCGATCTTCGATCTAGACTTCCTGAGCCAATAGAGCGCGCAATTCTCATCCGATTTGGCTGAAATTTTGCGAAGTATGGCGCATATCGGTACATAATCTGATATAGCTGCCATATAAACCGATCTGGGATTTTGACTTCTTGAGCCTCTAGAGGGCGCAATTTTGTTAAACGGCTTCCCTCATGACTTTCAACTTACATGTCTAATATGGCCTGAATCCATCAACAGCTTGATACAGCTCCCATATCAACCTACCTCCCGATTTTGCTTCTTGAGCCCCTACGAGGCGCAATTCTTATCCGAATGAACTGAAATATTACACAATGACTTCTATTGTACAATGTTCAGCATTCATTTATGGTCCGAATCGGACTATAATTATATTTATAGCTCCCGGCCGAACTTAGCACGCTCTTACTTGTTTCTTCTAACATTCCCTTCATCAACAACAAACTTTTTAGCAGTAAGCCTGCTACTCTAAAATTGCAGTAATAGCAGAATTACTGCTCCAATAGCAGCAAAATTAACTACTAATATTCAGCGGACAGTGTTTGCTATTTTCAACAAACTTTTTTCTATGAGTGAAGATGTCAAAACCGGGAATGGGTTTAGATGGGGGCTGTATCCAAATCTTGGCCGATAAGGTATGTTTGCAATCCCCAACTACCTACAATGAGAAGTATTGGTGCAATATTTCCAGCGTTTATCTTCTTTTATTCGGAAGCTATCGTGATTTTGAAACACGGACGTGCATGGCTAGATCGACTCAGAATGCCAAGACGATCAAAAATACGTATATATATATACTTTTGAAGGCCTCAGGTCAGAATTTCGTGGTATTACAAACAGAATGACTTGATTAGTAAACTCCCATGCTGGTGGGTATAAAAATGTTACGAAGGAAATTTTTCAATAAGAACATTTTGAAATGTCTACATAGCTAATTTTCCTTTTTTATATATTATCAGTTTTAACACTTATCGGATGTCCACACTGTACGGGTTGACAAAACATTTCCATTGATCATAAATTGGCAATCGAATATTCAAAAAGATGGTCATAGCACAGCAATGAGATAACAAATCGCAGTTAACGTTTAAATGCCAATGTTAATTAAACCATCCCTTCCATGAGGACCATTTGTTGAGGCATTTGCCATCTGTTATAGTTACTCATGTGAAGGATGCTCCTGCAATTTGATACTTTTTTCTGGTTTGGGCACTCACGCACTGAAAGCCTATCAATAAAGTTCTTTAAGCTTTAAAAAGTTACAAAGAACACTCTAGAATGGTTGGTATATTAATTAGGTGAAATCTAGCAGCTCCGGTCCCAGCTGAATAAGAATCTGGGCGGTATTCTTAAACCTAAATTAAATTTGAAAAATCACTCATGTAGATTGTCAGAAATGGATTGAATGCCCTTATTTTTGTCCCAATAGATAAGAACCGCCAGACCTAGACCAGGAAAGATGCATTCAATGTAGACAGCCTCAGCTATTCATATTGTCACGTTTGGGTGTATGGTTAAGCATCTGCCTCCTGACAGAGGTAATCTTCCTTTAAGGATCTTGAACTTGTTGATGGGATGATTATTCATAAGAAGGTTTGGCTAGGTTAGGGTGCACATTTCACTACACCCATACCTGTAATCAGCTTGTAGTGCTCTCTAAATACTAAAACATAATGTCGAAAAAACAAATTCTGTTTCAGGAATTCCGTGCTGTTAACAAAATCCTAAAATGGTTAAAGCCGGGTATCATAATGCTAAGTAATTATCAGTGTCTATTAGCTTTAAATTCTTGTCGTTGACATAGGAAATGCCCCAACGCACAGTGGGATAAAATAAAAAAAAAAACTAGTAAAAAATATATCGTGTGAGAGCGGGTAGAGATATCTCCTTGAAGGGTTATAGCTGAGGTGTTAGCGAGAAAGTGTGCAAAATTTCAATGCACTATGTTGTATCGACGCCTTTTGGCAGCGCCCTAAATTTGTCACCTCGGTATTTCGAAAAATTGGATAAGAATCGCGCCCTCTAGAAGCCTAAGAAGTCTAATCGGGAAATCGATATCAAGTTATGGACTGATTTAGACCATACTTAACACAGTTGTTGGAAGTCTAGCAAAACGATATGTGCACAATTTTAGCGAAATCGGATAAAAATTGCGCCCTCTAGAAGCTCAGGAAGTCCAATCAGGAGATCGGTCTATATGGCAGCTCTATCAGGTTATTAAAAACACCACGTGCAAATTTTCAGCCAAATCGGATAAGAATTGCGCCTTCTAGATGCTCAAGAAGTCAAGACCTAAGATCGGTTTATACTGCAGCTGTATCAAAACATGAAACGGTTTGCCCCAATCTTATATACCATGGATCGCATTTGTCGAGTTCTTTTCCCGGCATCTCTTCTTAGGCAAAAAAAAAAAAGGATATAAGAATGATTTGCTCTGCTATTAGAGCGATATCAAGATATGGTCCGGTTTAGACCACAATTAAATTATATGTTAGAGACCTGTGTAAAATGTCAGCTAATTCGAATAAGAATTGCGCCCTTTGGGGGCTCAAAAAGTAAAATAGAGAGATCGATTTATATGGGTGCTGTATCGGGCTAAAGACCGATTCAGACCATAATAAACACGTATGTTCATGGTTATGAGAGAATCCGTCGTACAAGATTTCAGGCAAATCAGATAATAATTACGACCTCTAGAGGCTCAAAAAGTCAAGACCCCAGATCGGTTTATATGGCAGCTATATCAGGTTATGAATTTTCAGCCAAATCGGATAGGAATTGCGTCCTCTAGAAGCTCAAGAAGTCAAGTCCTCAATACTGTTTATATGACAGCTATATCAGGTTATGAACCGATGTGAACCAAACTTGGCACAGTTGTTGGATATCATAACAAAATACTACATGCAAAATTTCATTCCAATCGAATAAGAACTGCGCACTCTAGAGGCTCACGAAGTCAAGACCCAAGATCGGTTTATATGACAGCTATATCAGGTTATGAATTGATTCGAACCATACTTGGCACAGTTGTTGGATATCATAACAAAAAACCTCGTGCAAAATTTCATTCCAATCGGATAAGAATTGCGCACTCTAGAGGCTCAAGAAGTCAAGACCCAAAATCGGTTTATATAACAGCTATATCAGGTTGTGGACCGATTTGAACTATACTTGGCATAGTTATTGGATATCATAGCAAAATACCTCGTGCAAAATTTCATACCAATCGGATAAGAATTGCGCACTCTAGAGGCTCAAGAAGTCAAGACATTTACATTCATGGCCCATTTACAATACCAACCGACCTAAACTAATAAAAAGTATTTGTTTAATATTTCAAGTAGTTAGCTTTACTCCTTAGGAAGTTAGCGTGCTTTCGACAGACAGACAGACGGACGGACGGACGGTCTGATATTGCTAGATCAAGAATATATATACTTTATGGGGTCTCAGACGAATATTTCGAGCAGTTACAAACAGAATGACGAAATAAGTATACCCCCATTCTATGGTGGAGGGTATAAAAATGAATTTGTGTTTGTTTGTTTGTCGGTTTGTTCGGTATAGACTTGAAAACGGCTGAACCGATTACCTTGAAATTTTTACAGATTGTGTAGGGTGGTCTGAAAGGAAACATAGGCTATGTAATTTTTTGATTTTCGGAGGGGGCGGCCCTCCACCTTACACCAAAAGTACTACCCAAAAATAAAAGTGGACCGATCGGGCCAATATGGGATTCAAATCAAAGGTATTCAAGAGTAGAGTACGAATTTCATAGTAAAAGTTAGGTCCATGAACCTAGGGGGCCACCCCAGACCCCAAAAACCCTTGAAATAAGTTCATTTGACGATCACTACAATATGGGACTCAAATGAAAGGTATTCGGGAGTTGATTACGAATATGGTCATCAAGTAGGAATAGGCTTTATTATTTGTTGATAACGGAAGGGGGCAGACCCTCCTCCTTATGCCAAAAACACCACCCAAAATCAAAAGTGGATCGAAAAGGACAATATGGGTATCAAATAAAAAGTCCACATACTTTTTACAGATTACGAATCTGGCATACAAATTACGAATCTTGCATACAAATACTTAGGCATATAACTTTTCGATATCGGACGGGGGACGGACCCTCCGCCTTATGCCAAGAACACAACCCAAAAACAAAAATGGAACGATCGGGACAATATTGCTATCAAATGAAAAGTTTTGGAGAGTAGAATACGAATATGGTATTAAAATTTGAAACTAAGTATTCATCGGGCCACCCCAACCCCAAAACTCTCCCAAACAGACATATTGGACGTTCATTTCAATATGGGGCTCAAATGCAAGGTATTCGGGAGTAGATTTCGAATCTGGCATACAAAATCAGATCGATGTATAAGGGGTCACGCCACCCCTTAAAAATGCCATTAGACCCATCATGCCTATATGATACTTGGCTGAACCGATTTTCTTAAAAATTTTTTAGATTGTGTACGTTTGTCAGGAAGGAAACATAGGCTATATAATTTTTAGATATCTTACACCAAAAACCCCACCCATATCCGAAAGTGGTCCGATGGGCACAACAAGGGTATCAAATATGGCATAAAATATTAGGTCCAAGTAATGGGAGGTCGCCCACCCCCAATGGCTATATGGGACTCAAATGGAAGGTATTTGGGAGTAGATTACGAATATGACATTACAATTTGCGATCAAGTCTAGGTGGCGATTTTCCTCCTAAAGATACGTCAAATGGGTTATTTGACCCTTTAATACAATATGGGACTCAAATGAAAGGTATTTGAGAGTAAGCTTTAAAGCACCCCCTAAACTGAACTTCTTTTCCTTTGGGAATAAAGAACGAATTTGATATCTATTTTCAGTGCAAAGTGCCGGTGGCCGCCCAGCCCCAGCCCCAAAAAGCCCTCCAAACGGTTCATATTTACCGGCCATGGCAATATGGGGTGCGACACCTCTAAGTGTCCCCACCCTAAAAAGATATTAGAGAGTTAAGGAAGGCGCCGCGGAGCGAGCCCGGTTTGGTTAGTGTTTTATATAAATACAGTTACATTTCTATCTCATATTTGGCATCCTCTACTCATTAGATAACCTAAAGAAGTAATGAAAAAACTTGAAGCTAAACTTTACTGCAAGCATCCTACTGGATAAAGAGGCTAGCTTCACCTTCATCGTCGGTCGAATATTTATTTCATTTTACACTTTTCCGTTGTGTCTGGAGAAAGTTAACAAAACTTTTGTTCTCAACTTAATAGCGTTTAATCAAGCGTTCAATTACTTTCAGGAATTTCTGTTGAAGTTTTAAAATGAAGCATCGACGTTGTCCGGACAAAGTTCTATGGCGAATGAAGGAGATAGATGTAATAAAGGACGATAGGCGTTAACGGTTTTCCATAGCAGATATTGTTTTATAATTGAAGAGTTCTTCTATTAACGCCAACTTCAACGTATACAAAGGTAAATGCAGATAAATGCAATGGCTAACAGGCAATTCGCATTTGGAAATGAATAAAAAAAGTCATGACCGTATGACCAGCGAACGCATGGAATTTTTTGTGGCAATCATGGTCAATATGGAAAAACAGTATGCCTCGGAATCAAACATAAATTAATTTTCAAGTTTTTTTTTGTTTTTTGCCTGTTAGGGCGAAGGACATTTAATTTCACAGTTTTTCGTTTGTTACTCTATCGAGACGAGCTCAATGATCGGAGATTTTTGCAATGGAAAATTGTAGCCATAGATCACAACACACACCAGTCACCATGGGAGGCGTTTCGTCATTTGGTTAGAATAACTCTTCGGCCATATTGGGTGTGGAGGTATCAAGGGTCATACATTAGGAGGTCGTACTTATGTCGAATATGCCGCGAAAACGTGTCTACGATTTAAGTACGAAACTTTCACACTAGCTGTTCTTTTCCACCGCATGTACTTTCTTTGTAGTTGATATCCTTCTTTTCTATACGGCTACGTAGATTTCTTGGCATACACACACAGCCATAGAGTAAAAAGCACGCCTTAGACAAAGTGGCCACATTCATTCACAAAACTGAATCAACATACAGATGTTAACAGATCAACAATAAATGTTCATAAACCAACAACAGTATTTGTGAATGAAATGTCCACACCCGTTCACATTCTGACAACGTCTAGTGCACAGTTTGTTAAAAGTTTACAAAGAATATTCGTGTACTGATGAGTATCGATCCATCCATTTCGTTGAATGTTTACAAACGCTATCAGTGCATGTCAATTGTGTGTAGCCTTTGGAAGTTGTATTGATGACTTTGAACTCTAGACAACGGCAACGGCTCTCGCTGCTGCTCCATGTGCCCAGGTTAAAATCCCGGCCAGGCCCTGTCGAATTTTTACTTTAAAGTTTTTTTGCCTGTTAGGGCAAAGATCATCTAATTTCACAATTTTTCTAATTATTCTATGCTAAAACTGATACTCGACCGAGGGCTTGCGTTATTTGTCATAAAAATTCAAATTATATATTTTCCCCAGAGTTGTCAATGTCGGATGCAACAGTGGTTAGGCAGGGAGACGGTGGAGCTTACCTGGCTTCACTTTATCCGTTTTTCGAATATTTGACACCGCCACCCACGTCAGAGCTGCAATGGCTGGTGAGGAAAGTAAAACAGACAGGAAACGAGGTAATAATTTTGTGCGATGCGAATTCTCACCACATTTCGTCTGCCAGGGCGGGCCCCTAACAGAATTCTTGAATTTTAACGACCTAATAACACTTAATACTGATAACACAGCTACCTTTGTTAATAGGATTAGGTGGAGCTGACAACATGTTCGGAAAATCTAATTGATGAGATTCAAGATTAGAAGGTCTCCATGGAACACTCTTTCTCTGACCATCGCTACATTAGGTTCAGAGTCGCACGGCCAGCGCCGAATCAGATAAACTTCCTACTCAGAGGAAGATAATTTAGATTGTCCAAGTATAGAAGACATTCACGACAATGTCAACAGGATAATGACTGCGCTAGTGCGATCTTTCGAGGATAGTTGTCCCCTTCGAGAAAGGAAATCGGCCCAAGAAAAACTCTGTATAACCGGGGAGATTTGCAACATTGGGAAAGAAGTCCGCAGACTTTATAACAGAGCACGTCGTAAAAAAGCCGAAGTATATTGGGATGTGTACTACACACGGCTCAATGAATACAATAAAATTACCAGAGCGGCAAAACGTGCCTCCTGGAAGCTATTCTGCGAACAGGTCGATAGCGTTAATGACGCCGCCAAGATGTAAAATTGTCTCTCCAAAACCAATGTCCAAACTGAAACATGAGAGTGAGAGTCTTTGAGGAACTTCAAATCGCTTAAGCCCGGACCTGATAGAATATTTCTGGCATTACTACAAGAGAAGGCTGACTATTTGGCACCCCACATGGCCAGTATTTTCACAGCCTGCCTGGGACTTGCATATACTCGGAAAGCCTGACAGGAGGCAAGGGTGGTATTTGTCCCAAGCCCGGCAGGTTATCCGACACCAAAGGCCTACAGACCTATAAGCCTTACGTCATTTCTACTAAAAACTATAGAACGTATTGTGGATACCATGACAAAGAGTACGACATCCGGCGAAATGTTTATATGCAAACAGCATGCCAATGTCAAGGAAAGGTCGGTGGAGATTCCCCTGCACGAAGTTGTGCAATAAAATAGAAGAATCCTTCGATGCAAAAACGTACACCCTGGCGGCATCCAATCCTTAGACCAGTACCGGGTGGACTAGAGACTGGATAAACCATATGCTAAGGAACAGGTGGATATATTGTGCGACCCATGACATGAACATAATGGAGAAAGTGGCACAAGGCATGCCACAGGGTGGCATTTTATCGCCACTCCTATGGGTGACGACCATAAATAACCTATTGCGTCTGCATAGCTGACCTGTTTGCTATGCAGACGATGTTATAATACTACTTAGGGGTAAGGATCCGAACCAGCTATGCAGAAGGGCCGAAAGAGTCTTGCATATGTCATATGACTGGGCTAGACCCAGGGGTCTTAATGTTAGCCCAGAGAAGACTGAAATATGCCTGTTCACGAGGAAAACGAAAGTGGACAATTTTAGCGCACCACGTTTCCTCAAAAGGACGATTTCGATATCTGACAAGATCAAATACTTAGGTGTGATCTTGGACAGGAAACTGAATTGGAAGTGTCACATTCAGGAGCGTACTGAGAAGGCTCACAGATGTCGGGTACTATGTAGACGGGCCGTAGGAACGAAATGGGTCCCGAATCCGAAGATTGTCCACTGGCTTTACAGAAGCGTGATTAGACCCATACTTACTTACGCCTCAGCAGTTTGGTGGACTGCGATGGAGAAAAAGTGCAATGTAAGGATAGTACAGCAGGTTCAGAGGTCATGTTGTGTTGGCATAGGCGAAGCGATGAGGACTACTACTACTGGGACAATGGAGACCATTCTAGATATCTGACCCTAGACATACAGATAGTGTGAGGCAGCCATTGCGGCTATGACACTTAAGGCGATGGGAGAATGGATTGAGGATAGGAGCAGCTCGTGGCATAGTCAAGGCAACGATAGGAGACTTGAAAGAGGTTTGCAATCGGAAACCTAAAATGTACCTTGAGGTCAAGTGCGAGGCACTGATGCTAGCGGCCCAGTCTTGGATTGACGGAACCTTAGTATTGCCATCTGGAAGATCATGTTACACGGATGGATCAAAGCTAGAGGACAGAGTGGGCCTGATGTGTACACCGAGAACCCAGGGACTGGGATCTGTTTTAGACTACCAGACCATTATATGGTCCTGTAGGCGGAGATCCGGGCGATCACGGAGTGCGTGAGGTGGTGTTGTGTTTACACGAGGACGTCGAGTGTGAACATCTTTACGGACAGTAAAATTGTCGTAAGGGAAATAACAACCAGGACGGTAAAGTCACGAAGTGTAAGAAGGAGAGGATTGCAGGATCCACATCGTTTGGGTGCCGGCCCCATAACGGAGAAAGCGGGAATGAAAAAAGCAGACGATTTGCCAGTGAAGGCCAGAGGATTGCCGTCAACAAACTTGATTACCCCAAAGCCTTTCGGGTCGACGCAGTCCGAGTTAAGAGCGTGGGCTACGAACTCGCATGGAACACGGTGGGAAAGCGAAACGGTCTGAAGGACAGCAAAAATTCTATGGGAGGATCCAGATCTTGAAAACGAGGCTATTACTGAAAGGACGCCTTCTCTGAGGATTGCAGGATACACATCGTTTGGGTGCCGGCCCCATAACGGAGAAAGCGGGAATGAAAAAGCAGACGATTTGCCAGTGGAGGCCAGAGGACTGCCGTCAACAAACTTGATTACCCCGAAGCCTTTCGGGTCGACGCAGTCCGAGTTAAGGGCGTGGGCTACGAACGCGGTGGGACAGCGAAACGGTCTGTAGGACAGCGAAAATTCTATGGGAGGATCCAGATTTTGAAAACGAGGGTATTACTGAAAGGAAGTAAGAAGGAGGTATAGCTTTTGGTATCATAACGACACATAGGACTACGAGCTCAACTTAGGGGAGTGAGATTAAAAACAATTAAGTATTTTGTAAGTAGCACGGAATTCCTCACTTAGATTTTCTTTTCTGAGGTTATTTTTTTTAACAACTATTCCTGATAGAACCGATTGGAACTGCGATATCCCTGGTAACAGAAGTTACAATGACTTCAATACGGATGGTTCCAAACTAAACGACCAGATGGGCTTTGGGGTGTACTCTAAGATCTAAAACTGGTCATATCGAAAAGGTTACCCGACCACTACAGTGTGTATCAATTAAAGAAGTGGTGGAATGGCTAAGATATAATGTCATTACGATGATGGCATAAATATCTTCTCAGACAGCCATTAAATCACTTGGTAACGTATTTCTGAAAACAAAAAACCGCACTCGACTGTCGCAGATTTCTCAACAAGATGGCTGAACAGTTCAAAATTCACCTGTTCTGGGTGCCGGGCTACAGAGATATACCAGGGATTTGTAAAGCGAATGAGTTTGCGAGACTACCTGTCTGATTTAGCGGATGTGAATATTTGCAAGTTATTGGGCTTTTTAAAGCGATCTGGTAGGAACTAGAAGGCATCTTCCTTCTTCTAAGTGATTCTGATGGCAGATTGCCACTTAAACCTAACCTAACCTAGAGCTCACAACAAGCAGATTACTGGCTTATGTTTATATCGATTGTGGCATGGGGCGGATTAATATCCGCACCCTCTTTTCAACCTTACCCAACCAATTCCCTCGTTAAGCATAGTGCTAACTTCATTCATGCGAAAATTGCCTATTTCGGGCGAAATAGTGCCGTTTTGTATGGGACGAAATAACACAATCAAAAGTCTAAAAAAGCCACACATCTAAGTCAACTACGATGAAACAGATTTTCTTGGATTCAGTTCGTGCGCATTTAATTACATGGGCAATTAATTGAGACGAAATTTGTATTGGCGCTGCGACCTGTCGTTAGAATTTTGCTCAGTACCACTTCTGCGGAATGTGCTCGCATTTTCTTCGTCACCATTTTTGATAATGAGTTTTGACAGTTGTACGGGCGAAAAGTCGAAGTTAGTACTAGGCTTTATGCATGATGAAATTTCATTAATATAATTTTTATTTTTTAAGGAAAATGTATTATAGCCGTTGAGTGAAGCGGAAGTGTTTTTATTTCGCTCCTCAAAGAAAAAATATATATCCGTATCTCGGAATAGGTACTACCTATTACGAAAGAAAATTTTAAAGCCTTTTGGAGTAGGCTTGAAATTGACTCCAAAGACTCAACATCCTCCCTTAACATCCTTGTCCTCTCTTCTATAGGTGTGGGTGCCTAAGCACCTGTAGTCGAGAATAATGCTTAAAGCCCAAAACTAGTCGTCAGACTAATTAATGAGGAAGAGACGGATAAACCAGAGGGATGCACAGTTCGCCCCCAGCCTTTAAGCAAAGGTGGTGTTTCTGACTCGGATTCAAACAGCGACTGTCATCGCAGCCGAATCGAGAGATGAGGGCATCGGGATGACAGCAGAAGTGAGCGATGGCTTTGCTAAGCTCACAAGCAGACCGAGACAGAGGAGTATGTACCGGCAGCGTAATCGGGCGAAAGAGCATGATGCTGAAATGGATAGAACTGACATTCCAAGCACTTCTACGGAAGCTGAAAAAGAATCAGATCTCCCGAAGAGCATAACACTGCTAAAATACTGAAAAAGAGCTCCCCGCTTTCAAGTACTCTGGGAAAACCAAGCCAGCCATCCCGCAATGGAGACTCCAGACTGTGTCCTGCGGAGGTAGACAAAGTTTGAACAGGAACGAAGGAAGCGCGCACGGCCCCTGAGTCTCCATGGAGGACTGTGACTTCCAAAAGGAGGCCACAGCCTTTACAGAAGGGGAAGATGGTCGCTAAGAATGGTAACGACCCGTCCTCTTACGCTAGAGTGGCAAGGAAGCATAACAGAGATGAGCAGACTTATGCAGTCATCAATATCGGCTGTGCATCCGGTAGGATTCCACCAGATCATCGGACCCAAGTGGAGGATCTGGTTAACGATCGGATTTTTGAACATGTGTGGAACTCTGTAGAGGGTCCACCCATACAAATGATGAGCTGCGAGTTTAAAGGGGACATCTTTTCGCTGCGTTTTGCGTCGTCGGAATGTATTGATACCGTCAAACAGCTTTTCAGAGGTATTCACGATCCCTGGGATGGCGCAAAGCTCGACCTGGTGAGACGAATGGATATCCCCCAGCTCACAAAGGCTACGGTCTTCATCAAGGGATGGGGCAGCAAATTTGCGACGGAACGCATGATGGGACTCATGGGCAAGCAAAACGAAGGATTGGTCGCAGGGAAGTGGGAGGTCTTCCACAGGGAGGAGAAGGAGGTTGGTTGGCATTGATCAAGTCTCCGTGACAAGTTTGGCTAAGACTAAAGGCATAGCGCACCACGGGATCAAAGTTGTCTTTCTCAAGATTGGGAAGACTAGGATAGGCAAAAATTTTCATTCTGCGACATCAGGCCGTGCAGTGGCAGGTGACTCTACACCGCCGACAACGAGACAATTACGGAATCTCTCAATATTAGAAAGACTAAGAGAAGCAATGATCCTAATACTAAAATATCAGACAGTGCAATGGCGAGAGACCCAACATAGCCTTACAAACAGGAACCCGACGACAAACCCATCACCGACTTAAAGATTCGGAATACTGGGATAGGTAAAGATCCTAATATTGAAAAATTAGGCAGTGCAGCGACAGGAGACTCAATGCAACCCAAAGAACAGGGAGCTGATGATGGTACCATCAATTACTCCCAAGAAGCCCATTTTCTTAAAATTTGGAAGGCTAAGATAGGCAAAGATCCTAGTATTGAAACATCAGGCAGTACAGGGAATGGAAACTTACTAAAGCTTAACGAACAGGGACCCGGCGATGTAACCATTACCGACTTTATAAAAAGTCGGAAGACTAGACTAGGCAATGAACCTAAAACGATGACATCAGGCAGTGCAGTGACAGGAAAGTCAATGCTGATCCAATTCTTAGACAAGTATCGGGTGGGCTTGGTTCTTAGAGACTGGATAAACCATATGATAAGGAACAGGTGGATAAATTGTGTGTCCCATGACATAAATATAAGGGTGAAAGTGGCACAAGGCACGCCACAGGGGGGCATTTTATCACCACTGCTCTGTGTGTCCACCATAAATGACCTATTACGGATGCTGACTGAGAAGGGATTTGAACCCGTCTGTTACGCAGACGATGTTAAATTATTTCTAAGGGGTAAGGATCCGAACCAGCTATGCAGAAGAGCCGAAAGGGTCTTGCAGATAGCACATAACTGGGGCAAACATAGGGGTCTATATGTTAACACACATAATACTGAAATCTGTCTGTTCACGAGAAAGACGAAAGCGTGCCAATTTAATGCACCACGTTTCCTCAATAGAAAAATTTCGATATCTGACAAGGTCAAACACTTAGGAGGCTCACAGATGTTGTGTACAATATAGATGGGCCATAGTCTCGAAATGGGCCCTGAATCCGAGGGTAGTCCACTGGCTCTACAGGAGCATGGTTAGATACTTATTTACGCCTCAGTAGTTTGGTGGACTGCTATGAAGAAAACGTGCAACATAAGGACCATACAACCGGTTAAGACAACATGTTGTCTTGGCATAGGCGGAGCGATGAGGATCACGCCCATTAAGGTACTGGAGACTACTCTAGATATCCGAACCATGGACATGCAGATTAAGTGCGAGAAAGCCACTGCGGCTACGAGACTTAAGGCGATGTGAGAATGGATTGAGGATAGGAACAGCTTATACCATCGCGGTATAATCGAGCCAACGATAGGAAACCTTGAAGGAATGGAAGAGGTTTCCGATCGCATACCTGAGACGACAATTGTTATCGAGTGCGAGGCTTTGCTGCCAGCGGTTCAGTCTTGGATTGGCAGAACTCTAGTATTGCCATCTGGAGGATCATGGATCAAAGCTAGAGGACAGAGTGGGCCTGGGGGTCTGCATTATGACCACAGGTACTGAGAATTTTTTTAGACTGCCTGACCATAATACGTTCTATCATGCGGAGATATGGGCGATCACGGAATGCTTGAGGTAGTGTGGTGCTTATACGAGGACGTCAATTGTGAATATCTTTACGGACAGTAAACTTAAGGGAAATAACAACCAGGACGGTAAAGTCGCGAAGTGTAAGAGGTAGATTAACGTCTTCTCTAAGACTGGCACGTTCCGCATCGTTTGGGTGCCGGCCCAATAGCGGAGTAAGGGGGAATAAAAAGGCATTCGATTTGGCAGTGAATGCCAGACGACTGACGTCAACAAATTTGGTTAACCCGAAACCTTTCGGGTCGACGCAGTCCGAGTTAGAGCGTGGGCTACGAACGCATGTAACACTGAGGAACAGCGAAACGGTCTGTAGGACGGCAAAAATCTTTTGGGGGGATCCAGATTTTGAGAAAACAAGGCTATTACTGAAAGGAAGTAAGAAGAAGGTATAGTTTTTGGTATTATAACGGGACACATAGGACTACGAGCTCACTTATGTAAAATAGGTGCGGCAAGTGATAGAATGGGTAAGGAATGCGGGGAAGATGATGAGACGCTGGAGCATTTCCTATGTCATTGCCCGGCTTTCGCGGCTAACATATACCGACACTTAGTTGGGGACACAATACCAAACATGAACCAACTTAGGGGCGTGGCATGAAAAACAATAAAGGACTTTCAAGAAGCATCGAATTCCTAACTTTAGATTTACTTTTTCATGCGAAAATTGCCTATTAACAGTTGGCGAAAGTCATATGAAGCCACACATCATTGGCATTTTGCTCAAAGAACGCAGTGCCACTTCTGCGGAATGTGTTCGCATTTTCTTCGTCACCATTTTTTATAACGAGTTTTGACAGTTGTACGGGCAAAAGGCGAAGGCTTTATGTATGATAAAATTTCATTAGAATAATTTTCTTTTTTAAGGATTTTTCTTGTGACTTGGTTGTCGAGCTCAAAGTCTATGACAATTATTTTAAGTGGGGAGATTTGATCATTGAAAAGTTACTGAAAAGAAATTGCCTAAAACCATGTTTACACTTAAAGAAAATCTAGATTTCAGAAATCTGGTGTTTTGAAACGAGGTTTTCCATACATTTTCAATGTGAGCAAATGCACTTATACGAGGAGATTTGCAGCAAATCTCCTTCAAAATTCCAATGCACTACTGCGTTTGTCTTGAATACCGGTCGTTATCGGTATCTTCCACAGCATTTTTATGCCCACCACCGAAGGATGGGGGTATATTCATTCCGTTTACAACACATCGAAGTATCCATTTCCGACCCTATAAAGTTTATACATTCTTGATCAGCGTAAAAATCTAAGACGATCAAGCCATGTCCGTCCGTCTGTTCGTCTGTCTGTTGAAATTACGCTACAGTCTTTAAAAATAGAGATATTGAGCTGAAATTTTGCACAGATTCTTTTTAAGCAGGTAAAGTTCGAAGATGGGCTATATCAGACTATATATTGATATAGCCCCCATATAGACCGATCTGCCGATTTAGGGTCTTAGGCCCATAAAAGCCACATTTATTATCCGATTTTGCTGAAATTTGGGACAGTGAGTTATGTTAGGCCCTTCGACATCCTTTTTCAATTTGGCACAGATCGGATTTGGGTCATATATCGAAATATGTTCCGATTTGCACCAAATACTTATAAGTACAAGTCATTGTGCAATTGTGTATAAAAATATATTGGCCTATTAAGTAGCTATATCTAAAAAAATAAAGAAACGTTGGCAAAAACATCCCTGTAGACAAATAAAGGTTGATTTTTTAAGAGATATAGGAAAGTAAACAAGTAAAAGCGTGCTAAGTTCGGCCGGGCCGAATCTTATATACCCTCCACCATTGATCGCATTTGTCGAGTTCTTTTCCCGGCATCTCTTCTTAGGCAAAAAAAGGACATAAGAAAATATTTGCTCTGCTATTAGAGCGATATCAAGATATGGTCCGGTTTGAACCACAATTAAATTATATGTTGGAGACCTGTGTAAAATGTCAGCCAATTCGAATAAGTATTGCGCCCTTTGTGGGCTCAAGAAGTAAAATAGAGAGATCGATTTATATGGGAGCTGTATCGGGCTATAGACCGATTCAGGCCATAATAAATACGTATGTTAACGGTCATGAGAGAATCCGTCGTACAAAATTTCAGGCAAATCGGATAATAATTGCGACCTCTAGAGGCTCAAGAAATCAAGATCCCAGATCGGTTTATATGGCAGCTATATCAGGTTATGAACCGACTTGTACTTTATTTGACATAGTTGTTGAAAGTAACAATAAAAAACGTCTTGCAAAATTTCAGCCAAATCGGATAGAAATTGAGCCCTCTAGAAGCTCAAGAAGTCAAGTCCCCAGATCTGTTTATATGACAGCTATATCAGGTTATGAACCGATTTGAACCATATATGGCACAGTTGTTGGATATCATGCCAAAATTTCATTCCAATCGGATAAGAATTGCGCACTCTAGAGGCTCAAGAAGTCAAGACCCAAGATCGGTTTATATGACAGCTATATCAGGTTATGGACCGATTTGAACCATACTTGGCACAGTTGTTGGATATCATAACAAAACACGTCGTGCAAAATTTCATCCCAATCGGATAAGAATTGCGCACTCTAGAGGCTCAAGAAGTCAAGACACAAGATCGGTTTATATGGCAGCTATACCAAAACATGGACCGATATGGCCTATTTACAATACCAACCGACCTACACTAATAAGAAGTATTTGTGCAAAATTTCAAGCGGCTAGCTTTACTCCTTCGGAAGTTAGCGTGCTTTCGACAGACAGACGGACGGACCGACAGACGGACGGACATGGCTAGATCGACATAAAATTTCACGACGATCAAGAATATATGTACTTTATGGGGTCTCAGACGAATATTTCGAGTAGTTACAATCAGAATGACGAAATTAGTATACCCCCCATCTTATGGTGGAGGGTATAAAAAAACATATAAAATTCAGTAAAGTGCATAAAATCATTATTTGAATCGATAGTACGGTCCTTATAATTAAATGTTTGAAGATTTTTTCATGTAAATGTTCCAAACGCTTAGGTTAATTTTGGCATACGCTTTCCAACATTTCATCCGGTATCTTACGAATAAAGGCTTCAATGTTGTCTTTCAATGCGCAGTTTAAGCGGGCTTGTCTGTAAAGACATGAGCTTTAATATAGCTCCACAAAAAATTGTCTAAAGACTTTAAATCGCTCTATCTAGGCGGCCAATTGACTGGTCCCGAACGTGAAATAAAATGTTCGCCGAACTCGTCTCTCAATAAATCCATTGTTACGCGTGTTGCGTCGCATGCGGCACCGTCATGTTGAAACCACATGTCATGCAAGTCAAGCTCTTGCGTTTTGGGCAAAAAAAAGTTGGATATCACCTCACGGTAGCCCTCGCCATTCACAGTTACGTTACGATTCGCATCATCTTTGAAGGAGTACGGTCCAATGATGCCACCAGTCCATAAACCGAACCAAACTTTGACTTTTTCTCTATATATTGGTAGCTCTTGCAATGCTTCTGGCTGATCATCACTCCAAAATCGACAATTCTGCTTATTTACGTACCCATTGAGCCAAAAATGAGCTTCAATAAAAATGGAAGAAGCGCGCGATGAACTTTCTTAACAGAGCACGCTTTTTGATAATAAAATTCAATAATTTGCAAGCGTTGTTCGTTTGTAAGACGATTCATGGTTAAACTTTAGACCAAACTGAAGATGTTTGACAGTGAAACAAAACATGAAACGTGCGAGAGCTGTTAACACTAGTATTGCCAAAAAGATAGTAGCTAAAAAAAATCACCCTTTACAAATCACTTGAATCGTAGCGCAAACGGGTTTTTGGAGATTATCTCAAATGAAGTGGATTTGGGCTGTAGTGTAAACGGGGTTTAATCAATAGATCCTTGGACTATAATAGGCTTACATAAATAATAGCAGATTTTTATAATAAGTGTGTCGTGTACTCAAAAATTTCTGCAAATTTGCATGAATTGTTACTGGAAGCCGTGCGCTTACTTTTTTTTGCCTGCAGAAGGAAGCGGGAGAATGCATGAGGGAAAGCAACATTTTGAGAGTTTGGTAATTAAGAGCTTGCAAATTTCTACTGGAGTTTTTTTGTCCAGCAGAATTTTGCACCATGAACAGCTGTTTTATGAAAACCGGCTGTTTAATTCAAATCAATAGCGTATAAAGGTTGTGCTTACTCTTCTGCAAATTTTTACTGAGAAAATGCGCGAACAGATCTAATTTTTAATTTGATTTACAATGAAATTTCTATGTGAAGTAATATTATTTAACCTCATACGTACTTTGACTCTAAAGGGGTTCTGTTCTTCGTTCAAATCCATTCTAAGTCAGCATCCGTTGGAGTGTAATGTGCCTTTGTTATCAGTTGCGTTTGCAGCTTCTGACGTTCAGCTACGGTGCAGTGAAGGATCATATTTTCCCGCTATGCTTGAACAGGTGAAAATATGTGCTGCAACAAGGAAATTATCATTAAAGATGTTCGTTGAAATTATTTTCTGATGCCAGGATTCGAAAATAGGAGGAAAAATATTTTTTTGTTAATATGGTATAAGTATAAGTATAATGTTGTGCAAAATCCAATTTTAAGGTCCTCCATCTATTGGTCAAATGCGCTTACGAACACAGTATTTCCAGAGAATTTCCTGATATTAGTGGCATTTATCTTAGTCACAAACCTTTTAATATATTTTAACCTACATTTTTCGTTTTATGGTAAATAAATTTTATAAATGAGCCATCTAGTAATACTTTTGATATTAGACTAAGTTAATGTTTTCAAAAACACAAACGGCAAAACAACAGAGTTAATTTTAATCAATAGCTTGGACATCGCTACTGACTGCAGGATTACTATGTATGCCGCATTATTGGCTTCAGTAGCATTTCGAAACTTGGGGTTTCCTTGGGGGAGGCTTTCCATGAAGTGGACAACGGTTTGCCACTGTGCTGCTTTCATTGGAACAAAGGGAGCTTTATTGGTCTAACAGGGTCGGTGGAGTGTTAGGTTAGGTTGAAAAGAGGATGCGGATATTAATCCGCCCCCTGCCACTATGGACATCCACATAAGCCCGTAATCGGCTTGGAAAATCTAAGTTAGGAATTCCGTGTTACATAATTGTTTTACATATTGCGCCCCTAAGTAGGTTTCTGTTAGCCGCAAAAGCCTGGCAATGACCGTGCCATCCTCAGAGAAGGCGTTGTCCTCCTTCTTACACTCCAAGACTGTTCGTGACCTTACTGTCTTGGTTGTTATTGCCCTGATGGTCAGTTTACTGTCCGTAAAGATGCTCAGAATCGACAACCTCGCGTTACCACCACACCACCTCAAACATGCCCTGATCGCCCGGATCTCCGCCTGCAGGACCGTACTATGGTCAGACAGTCTAAAACAGATCCCAGTCCCTGGGTTTTCAATATACAACCCAGGCCCACTCAGTCCTCATATCTGGTATCCGATCAGAAACCTCTTCCCATCCTTCCAGGTTTCCTATCGTCGCCTCAGTTATTCCGCTGCTCCCATCCTCAATCCATTCTCCCCTCGCCTTAAGTCTTATAGCTCCAGTGGCTGCCTCACATTTAATCTGTATGTCTATAGGTCGGATATCAAGAATATTCTCCAGTGCCCTAGTGGGCGTCGCTTCGCCTATGCCAAGACAACATGTTCTCTGAACTTGTTGCATGGTCCTTATATTGCACTTTTTCTCCATAGCAGTCCACCAAACTACTGAGGCATAAGTAAGTATTGGTCTAATCACGCTTCTGTAGAGCCAGTGAACTAGAGCCTACGCTCCGTTTACATAGCGCCCAACATCTATGAGCCTTCTCAGTATTTGATCTTGTCAGATATCGAAAACGTTCTGTTGAGGAAACCTAGTACGTCAAAGTGGTCAACCTTCGTCTTCCTTGTGAACAGGCAAAACAGAGATCGTCTGGGTAGCAGACGGGTTCAAATCCATCCTCAGTCAGCATTCGGTGGAGTGTAATATGCCTTTGCTATTAGTTGCGTTTTCAGCTTCTGACGTTCAGCTACCGTGCAGTGTAAGATCATACTTTTCCCGTTATGCTTGGGCAAACATGTGCTGCAACAAAGATATTATCATAAAAGTAGCTCGCTGAAAATTATTTCTGATATACTTGCCAGGATTCGAACCCAGACATTCAGTATTCCATTATTTTCTTTATTGATCCCAATAGGTAAAAAATTATTGCGATCAGCTAACAATAACCCGTGCCGATACGACGCACATTGGGATAGAATCGAAAAAAAAAAACAATTTTTAAATCTGCCGCTTTAGAAGAGGTAGGGGTAACTCTATGACATTTTGAACGGTTAGGGCTGAGTTAATAACGATATCATTTTCAAGCCCCTAGGTGGTGCAGGACTCTGTTGATAGACAGCTAAAGCTGATCACCTCTGCATTTTGAAAATTTGTTCGGGTTGCTAAATCTTCATATGGGGTCCGATTGGACAAATTTGAATTTGTCCCTTTAATTTAAGTACATATCTATCGTAGAATAAGTCGAAGTATATGAAGTCAAATTGTAAATGAATTTGTAGCACGTAAGAAAATATCTATTAGCACTAAGTGTACATATTGTGAATTTCTAATCTTAAGCCATTTTTAGTACTTAAGCTCATCTGCAATTCTTTTACTAATCAACTGCCCACTGCTTCTACAACCGCAGCAAGTGGGTTTACCTTCTCGTCATCTAACTTATTATTCCTCGCTCTATGAGGAATAATAAGACTAGTTCATCGCATATTATTACAGTCCACACAGCATCGACTGAGGGAACTCCGCCAGTGACGTCACCGCCTCTCTTTTCTCAACGCAACAGCCACTCTAACCCCACTTCACGTCTAACTGGAAAACCCCCACTCCTGTTTACCGATTTTCAAAATTTCAAAAATGCTTACAATAAAGTCAGCTACAGGTCTACAGTATCGCTTTTGGTCTTGGGGATTATAGACTTGTAATTATTCCCTACACCAATACCGTGCTACAGGGTATTATAACTGAGAGCATTTGTTTGCAACATCCAGAAGGAAAAGATAAGTATACCGATCGACTCAGAATCAATTTCTGAATCGCTTTAGCTATGTCCATCTGTCTGTCTGTCCACATTAATTTGTGTACAAAGTACTTGTCGCAATTTTCATCCGATCATCTTTAACCTTGATACAGGTATATTTTTCAGCCTAGAGACGAAGCCTATTGAAGTTGGAAATAATTGGTTCTCATTTGCATATAGGTTGCCCTAAAAGTAATTGCGGATTTTTTAAAAGAAAGTAAATGCATTTTTAATAAAACTTAGAATGAACTTTATCAAATATACTTTTTTTACGCTTTTTTTCTAAAGCAAGCTGAAAGTAACAGCTGACAACTGACAGAAGAAAGAATGCAATTACAGAGTCACAAGCTGTGAAAAAATTTGTCAACGCCGACTTTATGAAAAATCCGCAATTACTTTTTGGGCAACCCAATAGCTCCTCTACGTTCGTCCGATTTGGACTAATATTGCAATAAAATCGCCATTTGTTAACCGATTAACTACAAATTTGACAGGACTAATTTTTTTATAAATCTCGACATCACTGAAATTTTGCCTATAAACTGGATGACACCTCAGCTATAACCATGTAAAATTTCATAAAGATATCTCTATCCGTTCCAAATTGGCAGACTTATTTCCACTTATTTTTTTCCCATCCCACTGTGCGACGTCTACCAAAGAGTTTTGCCGAAATCGGTTCAAACTTAGATATAGCTGCGACTTTGAGTAATATTTCAATAATGGGGTCATTGGTCAACCGATTGTCACGAAAATTGGCATTGTCTCTTATGCGATACACATTTTTGTTATATTATGTCAAAATCGGTTCAGATTTCTATTTAGCTTCCATATACAAATATACCGACCTCTTTGCACATATAGAGCCGTAGTTATAACAATTTTGAACACGTTTGTTCGAAATTTGATACGGATTGTTTTATAACCCATTTGAAAACCTCCACCGTAGTCCACTAAATTCGGTTCACATATATTTAGCTAACAATTTCCACTTATAGGGCAAGTTTAGGGTATTATATGGTCGGCTCCGCCCTACCTTTGTCTTTCCGTATTTGTTTTATGGAATTTGGAATTTTGGCCAAGACATGATGATATGTTCTACAATGAGGCTAAGTTCGGCTGGGCCGAATCTTGGGAACCCACCACCATGGATTCTGTTAAAAATGTATACAAAATAAATTTAGTCGAAGGGAATTATTTTATTCTACATACCAAACTTCTGTCCAACCAGCAAAAAAGCTCTAGAAACCGAACAAGGATGATTGAAAGACCGGTTTACATGGGAGCTATATCAGGTTCATGACTGAATTGGGCCGTACTTTGCACAGTTGTTGGATGTCATTATAGAACACTATGTGCAAAATTTCAGCTAAATCGGACAAAAATTGCGGCTTGTAAGGGTTTAAGGAATCAAATCGGGAGATTTGTTTATATGGGATCTATATCAGGTTATATACCGATTTGAACCGTACTTGACACAGTTGTTAGAAATCATAACAGAACACTATGTGCAAAATTTAAGCCAAATTATATGAAAATTGCAGCTTCCAGGGGTTCAAGAAGTCAAATCGGGAGATCGGTTTATATGGGAGCTATATCAGGTTATATGTGCAAAATTTCAGCTATATATATGTGCAAAATTTCAGTCAAAATCGGACAAAAATTGTGGCCGATTTGGAAGTCATAGCGGAAGACTATGTGCAAAATTTCAGCTAAATCGGACAAAAATTGTGGCTTCCAGGGGCTCAAGAAATCAAATCGGGAGATCTGTTTATATGAGAGATATATCCTAATCTAAACCGATATGACTTATTTGCTATCCCCAACGACCTATATCAATGTTAAGCATCTGTGCAAAATTGACTAAGCATCTGTGCAAAATAAGAATAAAGAATGTCGAGACGATCAAGAATATATATACTTTATGGGGTCCTAGGTCAATATTTCGAGGTATTACAAACGGAATGACTAGGTTAGAATACCCCAATTCTATGGTGGTGGGAATAAAAATTGGAAAAACCCCTCGAGTTATTAACTTCCAAAGCCCAGATCCCCCATTTGGGGTTATGTTTTTATACCCACCACCACAGGATGTAACACCTCGAAATATTCGTCTAAGATCCCATAAAGTGTATATATTCTTGATCGTCTCGACGTTCTGATTCGAAACAGCCATGTCCGTCCGTCCGTCTGTCGAACTCACGATAGCGGTCGAACGCATAGAGCTATCCGCTTGAAATTTTGCACAGATGCTTAATATTGATTTAGTATTAATATTAATATTAAGTAATAAGATTTAAGTTTGCAAATGGGCCATATCGGTTCAGATTTACATATAGCTTCCATATAAACCGATCACCCGATTTGACTTCTTGAGCCCCTGGAAGCCATTTTTTTTTCTGATTTGGCTGAAATTTTGCAGGTAGTTTAGGACTTCCAACAACTGTGCCGAGTACGTTCCAAATCGGTCTATCACCTGACATAGCTCCTATATAAACCGATCTCCCGACCTGACTTCTGGAGCCCTTACAAGCCGCAATTTTTATCAAATATGGATGAAGTTGTTTTGTTACTACTTCCAACTACTGTGCAAAGTACGGTCTAAATCTGTCTATAACCTGATATCTTATATATAAAAATCAATTTGTTTTTGTTTGTAGGTTTGTTTGTTTGTATGTTTGTGTGTTCCTTATAGACTCAGAAATGGCTGAACCGATTTTCTTGAAATTTTCACAGATGGTGCATAATGACCCCGTGGTGAAAATAGGGTACTACATTTTTTGATATCTGAAGGGGGGCGGGCCCCTTCCCCTTATCCTAATTTTCAGAAACGCCAGATCTCGGAGATGGGTGGTGCGATTTAAGCGAAATTTTGTGTGCTCTCATATAGTACCCTAAAAATAAAAATTTTGTATCCAAATTTCGGAAGGGGTACCTGGGGGCCGCCCCACCCTAAAACCTACCAAACATATATTTAGACCAATCACGACAATATGGGACTCAAATGAAAGGTATTTAGGATAAAAAAACGAATCTTATATCCAATTGTCGGACCAAGTGCTAGGGGGACCACCCCAACCTCCAAAACACCCCTAAATCGGACATATTTAGCGACCATGGCAATATGGGACTCAAATGAAAGGTATTTGCGAGTAGAATACGAATCTGATATCCAAATGTGGGACCACGTTTCTAGGGGTCCACCCCTTCCCCAAAACACCCCCCAAACAGGACTTATTTACTGACCATGGCAATATGGGGCTTAAATAAAAGGTATTTGGGAGTAAAGCTCGAATTTGATACCAATTTTC